>NC_089459.1:0-1200000 GCF_026210795.1 Rhizophagus irregularis
TAACCCTAACCCTAACCCTAACCCTAACCCTAACCCTAACCCTAACCCTAACCCTAACCCTAACCCTAACCCTAACCCTAACCCTAACCCTAACCCTAACCCCAACCCTAACCCTAACCCTAACCCTAACCCTAACCCTAACCCTAACCCTAACCCTAACCCTAACCCTAACCCTAACCCTAACCCTAACCCTAACCCCTAACCCTAACCCTAACCCTAACCCTAACCCCTAACCCTAACCCTAACCCTAACCCTAACCCTAACCCTAACCCTAACCCTAACCCTAACCCTAACCCTAACCCTAACCCTAACCCTAACCCTAACCCTAACCCTAACCCTAACCCTAACCCTAACCCTAACCCTAACCCTAACCTCTAACCCTAACCCTAACCCTAACCCCAACCCTAACCCTAACCCTAACCCTAACCCTAACCCTAACCCTAACCCTAACCCTAACCCTAACCCTAACCCTAACCCCAACCCTAACCCTAACCCTAACCCTAACCCTAACCCTAACCCTAACCCTAACCCTAACCCTAACCCTAACCCTAACCCCAACCCTAACCCTAACCCTAACCCTAACCCTAACCCTAACCCTAACCCTAACCCTAACCCCAACCCTAACCCTAACCCTAACCTCTAACCCCTAACCCTAACCCCAACCCAACCCAACCCACAACCTCTAACCTCTTTCTAACCCTAACCCTAACCCTAACCCTAACCCTAACCCTAACCCTAACCCTAACCCTAACCCTAACCCTAACCCTAACCCTTAACCCATAACCCCTTAACCCATAACCCTTAACCCATAACCCTTAACCCATAACCCTTAACCCATAACCCTTAACCCATAACCCTTAACCCTTAACCCTTAACCCATAACCCTTAACCCATAACCCTTAACCCATAACCCTTAACCCATAACCCTTAACCCATAACCCCTTAACCCATAACCCTTAACCCTTTAACCCATAACCCTTAACCCATAACCCTTAACCCTAAATAACCCTTAACCCATAACCCATAACCTATACCCTATAACCATAATGCTAACCCTATAAAAATTTAACATTAAATTGGCGAATTTTTCTGTACTCAAACGAACCTTTAAAAATAAATGTTTTATTATTTTTTCAAAATATTTATTATTATTAAATACCAAAGGAAAAAACAGAAAAAGAAATACAAAGATTCTCTACAACTCACATTTAAATTTGTATAAAATTTATATATTACAAAAATATTTTTAAAATTTCATTATTCTACATACCTTGTTTTTAACACAACCAGCGATTCGATTTTAATAAATTTATATTATTGGATTCATCTCAATAAGAGGATTCTAATAATAATAAAATCAAATTACTAGCTTTAATATTGAAAAAGTTATGTCATAAAATGTATTTTTACTTCAGTACTTAAGATTTATTTATGAGTTATATTAGTATTATTCAGGAATCAATACAAGCATATCAATTTATAAGAGCACGGACTTCACTTTTTCTTTTTACTGACCGATTTTTCAGTCTTTACCACTTTTTATCTTCTCGTTATATACATCTAAAATATACTGTAACATTACCTATGAACTTTTTTTTTCTTATATTAAGATATATCTGCCACACCTTTCAATAGTAATCAGATCCATATTCAAACGGCAAAAGTTAAAAACATTTATTAATCGATAAAAATTTTTTTTAACGTCTCAAGACCACATGTATTAAAGCAGCTTTCCGAAAAGATATTTTCAATAAGTTTTGCAATTAAGCTCAATTTCAAATGCCAACTTTATTGGCTCATTCAATTCCTCTACACTTTAAAACAGAATCCCAAACATCACATATATAACTCACATTTGAGTTTTAGCAAATTCAATCAAATAAGTTAAACTCATAATTTTAGATAAAGCAAATTGATTGAAAATTAATTAAAAATCATAATTATGAGTTTTAGCAAATTGCGTTGATTTTACAAAGTCATATTTTATATTTGAGCAAATTGGTACTTTTTTTTGAATTTAACTTATCCTTTTTTTTTAACTTTTATCGATAATATTTTTAAAAATATTAGTTTCGGGGTCTGTTATATTTTGGCCAAAATTAAGTATAATTCCGGCCAATATTAACTATAATGCAAACCAAAACCGTCCGATTAGTTTTGCAACATTTTTTCAATTTTTTGTGATTATCTCAAAGATTCAATGATTCGATTTGCGGCATTTTTTTTAATTCGCAGAGCTCAACGAGGGCTACAAAATAAAAAAAGATCGCATAAATTAAACTACTGAATGCTGAGATAATCACAAAAAACATGATTTTTTTTTGAAATTTGTGCCAATTTGCTAAAAAGTTATACTCATATTTTCAGTTTTAGCAAATTAAGATAGATTAAAATGCGATATTTCGATTTTTAGCAAATTATGGGTCTATTTTAAATAGGAGCAAAAACGCCAAATTCACGCAACCGGTTATGAGGTTATATATACGATATCTGGAGCTTTAAACCGCTTAGAAATTAATAACTCTTATATCTCGTCCAAACTATATAGAAGTCCATCAGTACCATCATTATATTCATCAATATTATTTTCATGATTTCGGAGGACCATCATCTAGTTTTAAGATGTATGGCGTCGAAAAGATAGCTTTTTAATTGAATCAATATTTATTTCAGAAAAATATAGTATTAATATTTAGGATTGGGGCATTTAAATTGGCTTTTCAAGCTTTTGCTTTCTTTCTGAAAATCAGCTTTATTTCCTTTCGTGTATTCTTACGTTTTTCACAACATTTATTGCAAGCTTGAATGTTCATATGGCAGATTGTTACCACGAGAATGGGCGAAAAATCAGCTTTTTTTATTATACGAACATTTAAAAGACATTATTTCTTATCAAAATTTAAGGCTGGAGACTTCTATTACTATATAATTTATAATTTATTCAACAATTAATTTTTAATTATATATCATATTAATGAAAAAAATCACAATAAATTATTAATAAATACCTTCTTTTAAGTTTTCTTTATTCATTTGGATTATTTTTGATTTTATCATGTGAACTTTTTAATAAAATTTTAAGTCGCATTTGTGCATAAATAGCTGTAAAGCGTAGATCTTTTTTCTGTTTCGTTATTTATACATTTTATATTTTCTCGAAACGCAAATTTATCGAAAATTTAATTTTTATATTTACTGTACATATTTTTTGCGTAAAAAAAAAGATTTTGTATTTTATTTGTTTATGAATATAAATTATTTTATGGATAATTTTAACGCTCACCCGGGTGAAAATCACCTGGTCAGCGTGACATCGAATTTTACGTTTCAAAAAAAAATTAATTTATTTTTTAATATAATAAATAACATATGTATTACTCGTTATATAATTTACATTAATAAATCTCGTTAACAACAAATAATGTTTTTATTAGTATTTAATTACATTAATTACATCAAAAATATCTGTCGTTCTTCTCTCCGATTATAATTTTCTAATATAGAAGCTTACAATACATAAAAATCTACGCTGCTCTCATATTAATTAAAGTAGTTATTAGTACAATAAAAAATCAAATAAAGAGTGCACTCTGGTATAAAACTATGCGAAGTATAGTATAATACCTCTATATTTCCCATCCCTAGCATTTGGACACTTTTTCTGCTAACGACTATATTTTCCGCATAACAGACATCTGTGTTGACTCTTTGCCACTTGATAATTTGGATCATTCAGGTTTTCTTGCATCGGGACCCGTTTTTTTGATAATTCCATAGCGCTCTTCAATCTTTTCTTTGAGGAGCACCTCGTATTTTAGTAACATTAGGATTAGTAATCTGCCCAATAAGTGCTGTTGGTAAAGGAATAATTATATTGCTAGGTATCTTGTCTCGATTGATCTTCTGTATAATTATTCACTTCTAAATTATTATTAGTATGATCATTTCTTTCTGATTGTATTTCATGTTTGAGCTGCAATAAAATCTTTTAGTATCTTAATTAATTCTTCATCAGTTTTTGTTTCCAAAGCAACATTTATAGCAGTTTTTGCTGTAAAATGCAACTCCAAATCGATTTCTTTTGGAATTATTTTGGCGCATGATTTCATTAGGTTGAATATGTTTCTACTCCTTGAAAAATAACGCAAACTTTGAAGTGTAAAGTTATTTTGAGGTGGTGAGCACTGGTGCATATGTCGAAGTATCTACAGGTTCTATTGCAGAAAGAACTGGTGAATTTTCAAAACTGCAATCCAAATTAGTTATGTTATCTTTGTACCATCTAGCAAGGTATTGCCGCTGATATGAAATTGCCGAATCTTGAATATAACATTACCCTCCAGAAATGGCGACAGATAATGCCTTTTGTAACTGTTTCCATGCAGGTACAGAGGTGAGTTCCATCAGATAACAGTGCCACTAAATTTTCACGTGCTAATCCACCTATACGACGTATTTCCATGTTTCAATAATATTCCCAAGTTCAATACCACTTAAGTGATTGTAATGTTACTTGGGGTTCGTCAACTAGATTCTTACAAAATCAGTACTGGGTATTAGACTCCAAATCCTATATAATATATAACAAATGAAGTAAATATTAATATTTTCATATCAAACTTAAACACATGATTTGCAAATGATTTTTACCTCAATAAATGATGTTACCAATTGACCTTCATAAGTAAATGACTGAGAAATCTGAAACCTTTGCCGTGACAATACAAGTGGTGTTAAGAAATGGATAAGAATTACGTCAATATTAGAAAAAAACTGGGATGATAAATGAGGAAATTCTCAACTGTCGTTTCTGACGTGCTTTAAGATCAACTTAGTTGACAATATTTGGATTCACTTTCATGTCCTTTTGTCAATAGCTTTTTCAACGTCACAGAGAGAGTGCTAGTGCTGTTTATCTGCTTTCTCGATAATAGCATTAAAAGATTTAACGCTTGAGTACTTCTGTATTCCACCATTAAATTGGAATGGTAAATAAGATTTAGCCCAATAGAACGATTAGGATATAAAAGCTTTTATATAAGATTGACATTCTGGAAATAAATCTATCATTGATTTCCATTTTTGTTCAAATAATTCAATACTTAAAGCATTTCGACATGAATAAAATGCTTTTACTAAAAGAAAGAAAATTTTCGCCTCTTAATTTTGCTAGATGTTTTATAATATTCTGCCATATATGAAAAAGACAGTGAAAATGAGGTGTTACCGGGAAAACGTGAGATGCTGCATTGATTAGAACCAGGTTCAGAAATACAGTTCCACAAAATGATTTTGGAGCCTTAAAATTATTAGTTGCCTTTGCTATAAGCATTACAGTACCTTAACTCCCTCTATAGTCACTCCCGTTATAGTCACATTCTACTATATAGTCACACCAGTTGAATGTTCAAAACACTTTATTATTAAAATCTATCCTATATAGTCACAATCTATCTATAGTCACTATCACACCTATCCTCAAAAATCTTATATTAAAAAGAACCGTTTATAATCACAGTTATATAAAGAATATATTAAATAACTTGGCATCTAATAATCGTACAAAGATGTATCATAGCTTGTTAGAATCGTCTCACTGAGACGAATCGAATGGTGGTAGTTTTATCCTTTTCCGATCACTGGCTGATGAGTTATTTAACAAAATGTTAAGCATCAGCATTATTATATTTCTTGATTTACGTTTACTGCGCCATTTAACATTTTGCTAAATTTCTCAGTACCTAGTGATTGTAAAAAAGACGATTAATAGCTCGTTGGAATCGCCTCATCAAGACGAATCGAATGGTGGTAAGCTCATCTCTCTGTAATCAATATTGACGGAGTTACTACTTAAAAACTATTTAATATTTTTTAATTTCAGAAAATAATCTAGTGATTAGATTTCGATGTAATTTATACCATTAGATTCGTCGCATTAAGACGAATCGAATGGTAGTAAGATTGTCTCTCTAGGATCAATATTGGCAGAGTTATTACACAAAAACCATTAATATTTTTTTAATTTCAGAAATTAATCTAGTGATTAGATTTCGATGTATTTTATACCATTAGAACCGTCTCATCAAGACGAATCGAATGGCGGTAAGATCGTCTCTCTAGGATCAATATTGGCAGAGTTATTACACAAAAACCATTAATATTTTTTTAATTTCAGAAATTAATCTAGTGATTGGATTTCGATGTATTTTATACCATTAGAACCGTCTCATCAAGACGAATCGAATGGCGGTAAGATCATCTCTCTACGATTAATATTGGCGGAGTTATGATACAATAAAGTTTTGAGTATAATTTTAGCTAAAATTATGTTAATTTTTGGCCGGAATTATGATATACTAATATAAGAAATTTTTTATATAGTCACATTTCTTTATAATCACCAAATATGGACTGTCCCAAATGTGTGACTATAAAGAGAGTTGACTATACAGGATTCACATATATGTAGATGCCATCTCATCCTCTACAAGTGCATTTGCCACATTCTGGAACCTTCCATAATTATCCCTGACTATAAATACACTTAGATACATGTTGTATTTGTTAGTTTTGCATGTATTGTTATTCAATAATACATCATGAAAATGGTGATACAAGTCCTGCTGCTCAGATGACATCCAAAAAATGCCCGATAAACGACGTTTATTACCAGAATGACGAATGAACATTTTCCAATTCAGATCCTCAGTCAATTTTTCAAAAAGACTATTAAGAAATGAACCAGAGTCTGGAGATTCATCTTTACAATTTTCACGTAGCTTATAGATTGAATTATAGACATCTTGCTTATGAAAAACATGATATGGATGTTTTTTCTTAAGAATCTCTAATTGTATAATCGGGCGCAACCTTGCAATCTGTAAAAAATCTCAAATCCTGTACCACGTCATCACAACCGACAATATCTTGCATTAAAATGAGCAATCTCAGTGGATTTAATTCATGATTACGTACATCTACTAATGTTGTACATCTTATTTGTCGTCGTTTTGGTGAATTTCCAAGCGCAACGCCACTCACATCCTGTTTTGTTAGAGTCTCGCACATGATGTTCATTCTGATCAATTTTCTTACGTGCCTCATAATTACCACTTAGAGAACAACGAAATGATTTGCAATGGGTAATAGTATGATCATTTAAGTCTTTATCATTTCGATAAACCTGATAACCAAAGCCTCTTTCTAGGCAATATTCATGTATAAATCTATCAACAGATTCCCAGTCATCAAAACTATTTCCAATAGTGAGATTATACTGATAAGTAGAATAATCAGAAGTGCTTGTATCATTAGATAAAGGTTCAGATAGTTCTATAGATTCTATTGCATTAGATAGAGGTTCTACGACAGAAAAATTATTGTTTAGAGGTATACTAGTATCTTCAACGTAAAAATAACTATTAGGAGGTATAGTAATATTCTCTAACTCAACAGAAAAATAACTATTAGGAGGAGTAATATTCTCTAACTCACTACTATTACTTTCGGAAAAAGGTGTATAAAAGGTATCTTCGCTATCTTTAGGAAAATTTATGTAGGATTTTCAGTCTAATTCCATTATGGTAAAGAATTTGCAAGGATAAGCGATACTGCATTAATTATCACATCTTTATAAACGAAAATAGTTTAGTAAGACAAACATTTATTTGAAAGTGTTTGTATGACATACAAATAGGGTGAAAATCACCCGAGGTGAAATGAAATTTAAAAATAATTAAATTCACCTCGGGTGAAAAAAAATTTAAAATCACCCGGTGGTGAATTTTAAATTAATTCTTATTTTATTGTAATTATATTGTTTTATATAATTTATATAATCTGATCAAATTTCGATCAGGTAAGGTCAGATCAGATCAGCAATCACATGTCAGCCACTTTTTTTTTGCCATGGCTAAGATACTAGTTTATTTATCTGTGACAAAATTTAGGTGATGAAAGATAAAATAAAATGGCACAGGAACAAGTAATTGCATGCAATTTATTCTCAAACTTTTCTGTATATACTCAAAGTTTGAACTTTATATACATCAGGAAATTTGTTTTGGCGTAATTTAGTGTAATATTTCGAAGGTGGTGTAAAATTTCGAAATATTACACTAAAAACGTAATATTACAAAAGTTTACGCTCTTAAATTTGAATAATTATAGTAATTTAAGAATATCTCGCTATCTACTGATCCAATTAAGACGATCTATAGCTCATTGGAATCAGCTCATCAAGACGAATCGAATGGTAGTAAAATCATATCTTTACGTTTGATAGATGACTTTCTATTAATTTAAAACTTTACTGCATACTATAGAGCATTCTATCAACTGTAGAAATGCGATTTTACTACCATTCAATCCGTCTTGATGAGCTGATTCCAATGAGCTATAGATCGTCTTAATTGGATCAGTAGATAGCGAGATATTCTTAAATTACTATAATTATTCAAATTTAAGAGTGTAAACTTTTGTAATATTACGTTTTTAGTGTAATATTTCGAAATTTTACACCACCTTCGAAATATTACACTAAATTACGCCAAAACAAATTTCCTGATGTATGAGATAGCGTTAAAAGGACCCCAAACATCACATATATAACTCATAACTGATCTGCATGAATTTAAGTACTTTTTGCTCCTGCTAAAATAGACCTAATTTGCTAAAAATCAAATTATCACATTTCAAATCTATACTAATTTGCTAAAACTCAAAATATGAGTTAATAATTTTTTCTTTTATTATCAATAAAAAAATAAATAATTAATATAAATTAAACTGCCAATTTTTATAATTAAAATATGTAGATTATAAATAAAATAATAATTAATAAAAATAATAAATTAAATAAATAATTATTAAAAAATAAAATGTTGCAAAACTGAACGGACGGTTTTTGGCCCGCATTATGCTTAATTTTGGCCGGAATTATACTTAATTTTGGCCAAAATATAACCCGGACCCCAAAACTAATATTTTTAAAAATATTATTTATAAAGTTTAAAAAAAATGATAAGTTAAATTTAAAAAAAAGTACCAATTTGCTCAAATATAAAATATGACTTTGTAAAATCAATACAATTTGCTAAAACTCATAATTATGACTATTAATTAATTTTCAATCAATTTGCTCTATCTAAAATTATGAGTTTAACCTAATTTTGATTGAATTTGCTAAAACTCAAATGTGAGTTATATATGTGATGTCCGGGGTCCTGCGTTAAATGCTTTTATTGTAAATTATAGCATATCTGCCAATTTGCAAAATTTGCCAATCATCAGTTATGTGGCGCAGTACCGATTAAAATTGATCAAACCCTGTTTTTACATAAGAAAAAATGTCAAAAAATATATAAAAAAACTTTTAAGACCTCTCCCAAAATATTTACCTCTTTAATCCAAAACCAGTAGAAGGAGTTTCTAGAAAAAAAAGGAAAAAAATATTATAAAGTTAGTTTATTAAAAAAAACAAAAGAAAACTTTACAAAATTCAGAATATTTAATGATTTAACAAAAAAAAATTAACTGAAAAATAATTAATAATAAATATCAAATAGATTTTAATTAAACAACTAATTAATACATAATCTAAATTCGCTAAAACATCGTTATAAATATTTAGAGTTATTTATTTATTGAAAAGATTTTTTTTGAATAATTTTGCTTTCTAAATAAATTTTTTCTATAAACTATAAAAAAAAAATAAAAAAACAACTTCAAGTTGTATTTAATATAAAATAATTACAAATATACTTGCAAAAATTCTCAACTTACTTGATGTAAAAACTGTTTGAAAAGTTGATAGGAGAGTTGATAGGGAGTTTAATAGGAAGTTTACAAAAGAAAAAAATTTTTTTAACGCTACTTTTTGTTGAAGTAATTTCTTAATATCTGTCATATGATCATGTAATACAAGTGTGATCATTTTTGCAAAACTTAATTTACCTAATTTTTATTAAATTATTGTCAAATTCCTTAATTTAGACGAATTTTCGTTAATTTGCAGATCGGTGGATATGATACATTCAAATTTTTGTGACGTGGTCATAATTCTTTAAGATGATTTTAAAATCTATTCTTAGATCCATTTGTACATTATATAAATAAGAGTCTTGATTAATGAAATTTTTGCTTCTGAAATCATTTCTTCTTGGGAAAGTTCTCTTTAGAAATAATGTAAAATAATATAACACTGATATTACTAATAAAATTTTCCCATATGCATCAGAAAATAAAAAGATAACATATCATTTATGTTATAAGTAGAGTTTGGAACCGGTTCTATTTTCGAAAACTGAATTTAAAACGGGCGCAACCAATTCAATCCGTTTCAAACTGATTTTGCAAAACCTGATTGAAACCGAATAACCGATTCATATATATTTAATAATTCTGGCCAGAATTAAATGTGATTGGCATAAATCCGGCCAAGTTATAAATCTGGCTGGAATTACATCCCTTGTGTAATACAGTTCGAAATTTTGTAGAACACAAATATCTATAATAAAATTTTGTGTAACATAACTTACCTGGTGGCTAAACTATTTAGCCGTAGTCACGTGATTTAAATTTCGTAATTCGGGCCAGCACTATAAAGTTTCAAATACTGTATTTTATAAATTTTATAATTATTTCTTATTATAGTATTTTATATTACGTCAATTTTAAACTTATAATCAACTTAGGAAAAATATTTGAACAATTAAATATATTAGAAATCTGTTCATTTCATTTATTATTATTCTTTTGATACTCATTTTATTCGATAAAATTATCAATTTAACTAAACCATTTGAATTAAAATTTTTATTCAAAAATCTGGTGATTATTTAGAGAATTTTGAATATGGATTTGATTACAATAGTCTATTATTAAATCAATAATTTCTTTAATTAATTAATTGTAAAATATTGTAAAAATTAAGGTTGCTTGTCGAAACCTAGGGGTTTAGGCAAGATGGCGTTTTGCCGAAAAGTGAAATTCTGCTAAAACTATATTAAAGTTATATTAAAAAACTGGCGAAACTTTGGAGAAAGGTAAAACTGCCGAAACTTATTATAAATGCCAAAACTGCCGAAACTCTGCCGAAACTATAATAAATCTATAGTAAAATTTTGACGAAACTAATTGTAGAATTTTGAAGAGGTTTAGACAAGCAACCTTAGTAAAAATATCAATTTTTTTGATTTTTATGAATTTGAAAATCAAACTATTTATCCAGCGTTCAATTTAATTGAAAATCTTAATCATCTTTCTACATGTTGTTATAAAAAAAATTGAAAGAAAAAAATTAAAAATAAATTTGTGGGGATAAAGAAAGGAATCGGTTAAAAAAAAAAGAAATTTCCAAAAAAAAGGAATCTGAAAAAAAATAAGTACCGAAAAAAATTCTGAAAAAAAGGAAAAAAAAATATTTTTCAGTTTGGAAAAAAAAATTAAACCTCAAATGGAAAAAAAATGAGAAAAAACAAATTTTTCGATTTGAAAAAAAAGCTAAACTGAAAGAAGAAAGAAAAATTTTTTTTTCAGTTTGAAAAAAAATTTTCGTTTTTTATTGATTTGCAAATATTAATTTGCAAATATTGAACATTAAGTCATTACTCATTAGTCACCATTCACAAAAATTAAAAATCGGTTTTGATCGGTTTGATTAATCAGTTTAAACCGGTTTGAATATACTGTAACTGGTTAATTGGTTTAAACTAGAGCTCTGAATGGATCAGGTCAGGTCAGGTTAATTGATAAACCTGACTTAAAATTTTTTTTCAGGTCAGGTCAGGTCAGGTCAGGTTAGGTTATATCAGGTTGTCTATTTGACCTGGCCAGACCTGAAACCTGAAAAAATTTCAGAACTATTTTTATTAAAGTATTGAAAAAAAACGGTATAAAACTTTTTTTTTAATATAATATTATGAAAAAAAACGGTTTTGCAACGTTTTTTATTAAAATATTGAAAAAAATATTGCAAAATGTTTTTTTTAATATAACATTATGAAAAAAATGTTTTCGCAACGTTATTATTGAAATATTAAAAAAAAAAGTTACGAAATATTTTTTTAATATAATATTATGAAAAAACGTTTTCACAACGTTTTTTCTCGAAATATTGCGATTCAACATTTTTATATTAAAATCATATAAAAAAGTGAATCGCAATATCGCAACTCACTTTTATTATATAAAATCAATATAAAAAAGTGAATCGCAATACTGCAACTCACTTTTATTATATAGTATAATCAATAAGCTTTCACGTCAACAGGTCAATCAGGTCAGGTCAATCTTCATACCTGACCTGAATTTCAGGTCAGGTTAGGTCAGGTTATCTGAATTTGGCTGACTTGTTCAGAGCTCTAGTTTAAACCAGTTTGAATATAACCAGTTAATCGATTTAAACCGGTTTGAATATAACCGGTTAACCGAATTGTAAACTGGTTAAATTTTGAATTGGTTAAACCCGGTTATAAATCCGATAACCGATTTCAATTCTAACTTCTAGTTATAAGTTGTATTGTAAATTAACATATAAATTTTAAGATATATTTTATTAATAAATTTTAAGGTGTGATCAACATAAAGCTATAATTTTGAAAACATAAATATAGTGTACTTTAAAATTTAATGATTAGTTCAGCAGAATGTATTAAAAGCATTATAAATAATTGCAGAAATCATTAAGTCCAACCATCATGTTTAGCCAGCCATCACTAAGTTTGGCACATAGTTTAGTGCGAAAACTTATTTAAGTTACTATTAGTTTGGTGAAGTTGATGAAGGAGTTGCGCTGAATTGGAAATTAATCAAGAAGTTACGGGAAATATTAGTTCTGGCAATGCAATCTTCTAAATCACAATATGGTCTATTATTCATCAAAATATCAGCACATTTAGAGCCTATCCCATAGATTGATGTCATCTCAGATTTTGAGCAATTGTTGATGTTGAATTTATCACTTCGCGCTAAGAAAAATGCCCTTCCTACAAAGGGACCAAAATACAACTTCCAATTATTACAGTCAACAATAGCAGACAATAGTGGTAAATTCGGTATATTGGAAGGCCCACAAGTGTAAAGTAAAAAAACATCCCCTTTATCACTTGCTTTTTTATACTCCTCATTAAACGTTGTTTGGTTCACTATTGTTGACTTATATTGATGGCATTCTGTATGAAATACTGTATTCTGAAACTGTTGAGTAGAGCCTGCAAGATAAATTGGACAAAATGAATCACCAGCAGGTGCACTCCATTCATTGATAATGCAGACAGATGCATCTGTGAGATCAATATCAATTTGATCATCACCTTCCTTGCAAGTTACCATTTTATTGGTAGAATAGGCACTTGATTTGGTACTTTCTCGCCGGATAGCTTTCTTCAATAATAGTGGTACGTTCCTAATGGTAGCTGAGCCAAAGTTATGTCTTGCGCCAGTATGAATATCTTGTAATTCTATTTCTTGATTAATTTCAAATACATTTGATTTAAGGACACGAAAAGAGGCAATAAAATGTTTGAAATGTTGCCAAAATTGACAACCAGGGAGGAATGGTTGGGTCCTCCTTATTCTGAATTTCACTATAATACTTAAAATTCCAATTACATAGAATACTATCACCTGATGCATTTGCCATTAGCCACAACCAGATATATGGACATGTTAAAATTCCTTTATCACTCAGATCATCTTGTTTCTCCAATTTGACCAGCCCTAGTTTTGAGAGTTCTTCTGGTAAAATATCTGTGCCAGGAATATGAGCTGATAACACCAACTTGGTGTGCATCATAATAGCTCGAAGAACAGGTATTAGATAACAAGTATAACTAATCCATTCACTATAGTGATCCTTAAGTTTATAATATACTTGTTCTGCAATTGAAAGAAAGCTGGAATTTTCAAAATCTACCCCTTCTATAGCTGATTGAAGTGCTTCTAATGCTCTGCCATTTCCGCCCATATCGCTTACTAACATATTAAGGAGAGGTGTATTTTTAAAGACTGGCTCGTTCTTTTTTTTTGGGAGAATCTAAAGAACGAATTTGAAGAAAAACTCGCTTTTGATGAGAAACTTGCACTATTTCATGGAATGGACGTGCTAAAGTTGCTGTGCAACATGCAATAATCAAGGGTGATTGTTTATTTATGACAAGTAAGGGATATCTCCGTCATTAAAGAATAAAATAACGAATCCTTTTTCATGTCATCATCTGGGTTAATTAGAGCAGTTTGTAATCCATCAACAATGACATCACAGTTAATTTCTTTATTGCTACTTTTTTTTCTTTAGGCACATCCTCTTAAGAATACTAATAATTGAAAGGGACTGCTTATCATCACGAATATTGGCCAATCAGGTCGGAGGACCGCGATTTCTGAAGCTGGTATAGCATTCGTTTAGCAATTACATCATTTGCATTGCGTTCTTCTTTCATGTTGATTCTTGTATCATTTTCAAAAGAGATGTTGATAATGAGTGCTTCTTGAAAACGAGATTCCAATTCTGGATCATCTTTGAATATTTTACAGAGAATTTTAGGTAACTCTGTAGCATTACGAGATTTACCACATCTGGCACCAGATGTCATTAAAAAGATTGGTGTGTTTGTTTTTTCACATTTATTTTCTTTGAACACGTTATATAGCCCCTGAACTTCTTTTCTTAATTCTTGTTCCAACTCAGATGATTCTTGATAATCCCAAGAACATCCGCCAGTATGTAAAAGTTGTGTAGGAGACTGTCCTAAATCTAAAGGAATGTTATTAAAATCAAGCCTTGGTCTTTTATATAGGTAATCTAAAAATATAGAAACAAGCTAGTTAATAAAAAAAGATCACAAATTTCTTGTTCGAGAGGTAAAACGTTGGGAGACACTTACCAGTGGAAGTGGAAGGGACTACGATAATATGAATGTTCTTGTCAGGTCGATGATTAACATCAAAATAGTTAGTAATAAAATCCACCTCGTCCATCTTCTTGCCTTTGAGTTCATTTGTTATGTGCTCTGTAGTATAAACACCTTCAAGCTTGTCTTTACTGACATTAACCTGCCAAAGGTTCAAATCATCAGGATCACTAATACCACTAAGTTTACTTTCTTTTTTCTTAGAAAAGATATACCGCTTGAGGTTTGAAATTCTAAACTCGCTAATATCATATTGTATATTATCTAAGATGATTATCTTGCCAAGAGTAATCGGGAACGTAGTAGTGTCGTCTAGAATAATACAGTTTAACGAAAAAACCATTTTGGTGATATTTCTTTTTAAAAGTGATAAGAGCAATTGTTAGTTTAGAATGAAAAAAAGTTTGAGAAATACATTCATTCTATTTAATAATACTTAAAAAGAAAATGAAAAGTTGAGAAAGCTTAAGAAAGTTTGAAGGTGTATATATACTTTTTTGAATACATCGTGACTAATAATAAATAGACTCCGATAAACTCTTGATTGATGACATATAGCAAAAAAAAAAAGTAATTTATCAACGTGAAAAAACGGTTTTATCATTCTAATTATTTGATTTTGATTCTCTGACGAATTCTTAGGGTATTTATTTAAAAAAAGTTTAACTAATTTTTAGGGGGAAATCTTACCACACTACCCTGTCACAATATAAATAGTACTTTAAACGTGGTAGTACAGGTGAAGTGACAAATAGAGATCAGGCTAGTAAAAAAAACTGTCCTTCAGAAACATAATAAAAAACGTAAACATGTCAGCACGTGACTATGTGACAAAATCATTGTTAAGATTCCTCATTTTTAGGTCATATAACGGTACAAGTGGCCGTATTTGAATAAATTAATAAAGCGCAGTAACGCTCTAATGATGTAATGATTTACTTTACTCTGGCCATCTTAAAAAAAAAACTGGCCTATCGTAGTTTGAAGTGTTGACGAAAAAATTATTGAAGTCCGGACGAGATTAAGGTATGAATAAAATATATTTTTCCATGTAGCTGTGCAAACGACTCAGAGCTTGTACTATTTTTTTGCTCAGAAAATTCTTTGAAGTGTTAGCTTGTTATTGGGTGGCGAGGCCCTTATTAGATGGAGAAACCTCTTTTTCCAAAACGCTTAAATAATTAAATCACTATTTTTGCCTGGCTTCCTCAGTGAATAACTCCAATAATTCGTGCTTCCTATCTTCTCTTCTTTCATTGACAATTTTACTATCATAAACTTTCGCTGAGTTTTACTAATGCCAATTTTGTTAATTTATTTCTTACTCTTCTAAACATAACTGACGACCATTTTATTCTATCCAGAATATCGACGTTGGGACAAATAAAATCGGATTAGAGTTAATGGATATTGTGTTAGTATTTAGCTTTAGATGAACAAAATACTGGCAATCTTGTAATCTATTTTTTACATCGATAAATCAGTAATTCCGATAAGGATATTATCTCATTTTTTATCTATGCTAACGAACTTACCATCTCATATAAAAAAATTATCATTGAACATGCAATTCATTGATTCATTGAGAGAATTACAGTGGCGAGCAGGAGAAATTTCACGTGACTTCAGTCACGTGTAGTGACTTGTAAAAAATTTGCAAATCATGTTGCAATATACTCGGAATCCATGATAGCGTAGCAGTATAATAGAGTATCTTACGTTATTGTACCATAGTCATCTCGCTTCTCAACTACGCCCTTAACAACTGTTGCCTATGCACTATTGTTGTATGTTGTATTAATGAATCATGAAAAAACGTGTACAAAAAAATTAATATGTGACTACTAGTTTCTATATACAAGTTCTTTCTTCAAGAATCCAATCTTGCTACACATAGTTAACGAATTTCTTCTCAACATTTTTTTCGGATAACAATGAATTATCAAATGCTCTTTATATATTCTTGTTCCTCATTGTAGATTTTCAGGTGGTTTCGCTTCATATGAAATCGATTGTGCTATTAATAAGAATATCGTGTTATGATTAATAACATTAATTACAATACCGTACATACAAAAACGAAAAAATAAATGGTAATATATACTATACTTGAAACCGCAGGAGACTGATTCACACATTAATACTACTTTTTATCTTCCTTCAGTGTAGTGAGCGTAGTTCATTTCATCGGAAACTTGATTTTCTTTTTTGTCTATTAATCATATACAGTTAAAGTGCTGTTGATCGCAAATGTTTCTGCCTATGGGTACAATAAATAGTCTACCCAAACACAATATTCAAAATGCAATAAACAGTTTTTATCCTCTACGAATAAGTCATGAGTCATAAGCCACAATGTGATCGTTACCAGATTTGTACCTCAGTTTTACTTTAATAAGGCAACCGTGACCCTAAGGTCACAGTCTCGTTGTTGGGCAATTTTTTGTGCTGCGGGATTCATTTGTAACGGCTTTTTGGAAACGATCAACGATTACTGATTACCTGTGCCACAATGAAAACTACTTTTTTTTCGGATATTTGTTTTCCCACGGAATAGGTTTATTGCCGACAATTTCCCAATAATTAAGAGGAAAAGAGTATGCAAAGGGGCTTCGGCCACAAAATATTTTAGTAATCGAAAACGGGAAATAGAGACTGACTACATCGGTATATATCGGTTTGATTATTTCGTATTCTTAATAGAACCAAGTTTATTTTTTAATGATAAATAAAGCATTCGTGAATTGCAGGCAAAAAAAATTATTACATAACTCTGAATCGCATTTTTATAAGAGATACAAAACTGGAACAAATAGTTAGAAGGAAAATTGTCAACCATGTGTCGAATATTTAGAATTCCAAAAGGATAGTTTAAGTTACTCTGTATCGTATATATTATCCCATCCCAAGAATCACACAGTACCATCATAGAAAGAAATGTATTTCACTTCTTCGAAACGATGCTTTACACCAGTCAGAGGCTACTCAAAGGACACACATCATTAACTTAATAAACGATATTACATTATTCTTTATCACAGAACTATCTGAATTTGTTTTTGTGTGAGTTGCACTAGTGCTAAATGTTTATCACTGTTCACAACTACGAACAATGATCTTGGGTCACAGTTGGCTATCTCCCTTCACATGCCTCATGTAGACAAAATTCATGTATTGTTCTACGTAGACCATGTATACCAGACTGTATACCAAATAATTATCAACAAAAAATAAATAAATGATAATCGTGACAGTTTATTGCATGCAATTGTCTGATGCGATACATAATCATATTTTGCAGAACCATCATTAAACCTATTTCTATATAATTTCTATGTAAAATATATCTTGCGTAGGAACCGGTTGCAAAAATCAGAATATAAGGGTAACTACTCAGCTTGCGCCTCTGACCACATATCATTCGGGACTGAACTTGTATGTAAAATTTTTGTAGCAGAATTTCCACAAATGTAATTAACTTTCTGAGTTTATGTCTTCTGATTGTAAGTGCATTCTATTTTTTCTAACTAGAATAAAGCAATGAATGCATTGAGTTTTTGTTACGATAATAAATTAAAAGATGATTGATTCTCTTATAGGTACTCATGTGGCGTACTTACGTGATTTTGGCTGAATTAAAGCTATTGTTTCTTGTACACTAAGGATCCTTTTTATATGTTATTGATATCTGTGGTCAAAAATTAATTGTCCACTTTGTCCACTGAGCGTACTCTAATAGATAACAGATAATCTTCTAAAGTGTCTCTAATAAGATAGGGTGCAATAAACACGAAATTTATTGCAGTGTAATCTACGTTTTCTATGCAACGACGTTAACCTTCATTAAAAAAAAACAATATTCCGAGATGATGAGTCGTACCTTATGTTAAAGTAGAAGACTTCGTGGAAATTATTTATCATTCTAACATTGCGAGGCTCTATTTTTTGTACGTAAATATAACTGTTCTTTAAATACAAAAATATGAGTTGTTTACACAATCTAGTATTTTGATGTAGCTATTCGTGATGAACTTCGATGATTATACTAACATCGATTCTATAAAACTTTCCCCACATGATACGCTCTAGCATGGAATCACTTCGAATAAATTCCCCTTGGGTGTTTCCATCATGTGTCCTATAAAGATTAATAGACTGTTTTGCAATATTATGAAGTTCTGAGAAATACTTGCGTAACTTGTCCTTCAATTTGACTAATGTTACCGTTGCGTGGGTGATCTTCCATTGGAATTGTTTCTCGTGCTTCTCATATATAGTTTTTTTATAAATGGCTTTACAATGTACTTCCTTCCAGGTATCTGAACTTATCATTACGTGAAGATGATCAGGGTTATAATTGTAGATTGAATTAGCGAAAACGCTCTTAATTTTGTCTAAGTTCTTCATGACACACTTGTCTTCTTCATATGTAATAACCTGATTAGGAGGGATGTTTATAGCCATGAGTTTTAGTTCGTTGGAAACAATATGACTAAAGAGAGGTTTCCATCGTTTTTTGATCATAGACTTGAGTTCACCAACATTTCTTTCTACAGAGATTTCAATCGGATAGTATGTATCAGAAGGGTAACCAGAAATTATGCAGTTGAGGGCGACAACTGGTTGCAAGTATTTTGTTATTTATTGTAATGGAAAACTAATGTAAGCAAAAGTAACACTAACCTTCGATTTTAATAACTACGTGGAGATTGGATTTGGGAGGATCTTCTTTCCAAATGTCTTTGATCTCAAAATATGACAATATTTCGTTGCTATCGGAAAGATCAAAACAAGGAATTGCATTATTGCTTCCTATACGGGTATTTGTACGCCATAATCTGAGGTCACTTGCACCGATAGTGTCGAAGTAATCTTTTTCAGCTTTAATACGTCTTTTAAGTTCGCCAATCGTTTCGTTTTCTTTAATTTTGATAGAGATTATGTTTCTGAATGGCTTTCCCAGAACTAGACAATTGATGTTGACAGAACGCATTTTTCTGTGTTGAAAGAAACACATGAATTAGCATATTTGATTTTCTATATTCATATTATCATTTATCCTCATCAAGGATACTTTTTTAACCATGAGTCTAGTTTAAATTTGTTGACAAAATACAATACACTATAAAATTGATAAAATAATGATACTACTTTTTGAGTGAGACTCAATATCGTGTCTAGTTATTGTCGACAGTTAACTTACACGAAACATGCAGTATCAGAAAGTAAATAACGTTTCATAACATTAACCCTGCCGAATTTTATGTTGTTTGCGTTCTGTGATCTAGTAATGTATTAGTAAGGTCCTTAGAAAACTATATAAAAAATGGTCATTAGTTTGCACAGCTGAAATATTCATACCTTAATTGCGTATTATATCGTTCGGCTTTAATGTTGTTAATAATTTTATTGCAAATATTTACTTCAACGAGTTCAGGCTTGGAGAAAATAATATAACGGTTTAGAGTTACTGAGTGAGTTACTGTGCTTTATTTTTTTTTAGTCAATTGTACAACCGAAAAATGAATGATCTTACCACACCACACCACCTCGGAAGCAAAAGTATCGGACTTGACCCTTCTGGGGTGTCATCTTGACCCGCTGCATGCACGTTGTCGATCACATATATTTTACAATACTCCATGAATAGGATCGACAACGTGCATGCAGGAGGGTCAAGTTAGCACCGCGTCGCGGGTCAAGTCCGATACTTTTGCACCTCGGAAAGGTGTGATGCCTAACCGTCACCGGACACGTGACCGCCGCGTTCGCGTTGTTTATATTTATCTCAGCGACTTTCCGACTTGTGATCTGATCTCTATTTGTCACCTGCATAATATGTCACTTGCGTTTGCGTTACCATATACATATAGGTGTGGTAAGATGAATAAGATGAAATTGCGTAATAGTAATTAATCAATACTCGTGATAATTACTCATGAGAAGCGATTCATTTCTTTCGCTACTGATAAACTTACAACAAGCCACCGAGTCTATTTTATCAGTCATGATGAGGTTTTTACAAGTATATATACCTCCAAAAAACTCTTTCAACTTTTTTTAACTTACTTCAACTTATTTCTTTTTAACTTACATCTATTTGTTCACTCTTATTAGCAATATCATCGAAATGGGAATATCGTTCAACTGTTACGTTCTGAGTTCTTCCGACACTTTTACAATTGACATTTACAAGGAAGAAGACATAAGATATACCATGCTTGGTAACAATAAATATAATCTTACCGTTTTCAAGTTTGGAAATATCTTGAATTTTATCTGTAGTAGGAATAAGGTTGATGTTTCTGTCATGCGCGGAGTGAAACTCTGGAAAGTTAATGTCAAGAAAAGCGAGATCAAAAAAAATGTTCATACCGAAGAAGACATTATCAATATTAATGGGCGAGAAATGGAACCTGAAGAACTGTTTGAAGAATATTTTAAAGATGAATTAAATAATCAAAATTATATAGTGTCTAACATCCACATTATCGCCATCATCCCCGCCACTGGTAAGTGTCACCCAAATTTCTTGTTCTAAAGATAAAAAATTGGGAGACATTGACTAACTGATTTCACTTCTTCCTCTTCCTTCACACATATTTGACTACATCAGATTCACTAGAGTGGAGCATTGATTTGTCGGATACATCGACTGTCGTTTCAAATGTAGATGCGATTCTCTCTGATTTCAGAGAACTTTTTAAAAGATGCTGTTGTGAAAAGCTTAAACTTCCTATTTTTAAGCCAGATAAAGCTCATCCTTACTATAATGCCATCCGAGATCTCCAAATTCCCTCAAATCCCAAATACAAGCAAAGACCTTTACTCCTCATGAATGATCTTCCTACAATAAATGGAAATGATGGGCTAACCGACACTACTGTTTTAGAAGACCTTTCACAGATAAAAGAGATCATGATAGTCTTGGGAACTTCTGGCTCTGGGAAGACAAGGACATTAATTGAATTGTTATGCAAGAAGTACGGAATTTATTTTACAGGTCTTGTAAAGGAGAATCCGGGTTCGGGTGATCTTCGTATGATGATTGATCATATATTTCCAAGATTAAAAGAATCATTACCTAAAAATGATCTTTATGCTACGAGATATAGCAAATGTTTATTGTTTGCTCGAATTTATACTCTCAATTATATATTGGAAAATTACGGAAAAATAAATCCGTGCAATTGGGCTATCTTACAGCTTTGTCCAACTGTTTTTTTTGATTATGATATTTTTGAGGAAATAACCTCGGAATTCAGAAAAATCTCAGAACAATATTTGGATGAGAATCTTCGAAAATTGATTCGTAATATATCGCTTCTTGTAAATCAGGTAAGATTTTTACATCTGCTTTGTTTTCATTTCAATCTGTTTACTTTATATTATGTACTGTTAATTTTTTAGAAAAGGCTACCAGTAATTTTGGACGAGGCCCAAGAACTCATTGATCGATTTCAAAATAAGTTCACCTCCACTACCGACAAGGATAAAAGTCGACCATTGTATTCACTAGTTATTAGAGCTTTTACAATTTCGGGCATATGCGTTATTCCTTCAGGAACTGGTTTAACTATGAAGTCGGTACTAGATATTACTGGTTCGCATGCCATGAAGGGAGCAACTTGGAATAATGAAGATTTGATTGTTATAAAGAATGAGTTCGGTTTAACTAAAATGCTCAGAAATTTCCTATCAAAATTTGGGTTTCCATTTGATGATCACCAAGATATTATGCGGTGGTTTGTAGGACGAGTTAGGTTTGCAACAACCTTTGTTGAAGAATGGTTAAATAACAATTATGGTATAGATGAATTGTTTGCGAAGTTCAAAGGATATTACACAGACCCGGACAGTAATAAAAGCATTATGGTTAAAATTGTCAATCGGACAAACAATGATACTATACGACAAGGAATAAGGAATAATTTAAAGGAAGGTGAAAGTGAAGTAGATATTTTATCATTATTGGAACGAGCAGTGATAAAGAATTGGTTCGATGGCCTTAATTCAATTATCGTTGAAAAAGAATCTGCCTTGGAATTATTTGAATATGGAGTCGCTCTATTGCATAGAGAAAAAGATAGTAAATTGCAGATTATTATCAGTGAACCCCTTGTAATAGAGTCTGCATTGCGATATTTCTTAAAATATACCGACTTTTCTTTGCATATTTTGAGACGGATGTCTGATATAGATTTCTCTCCATCTAGTATGGGGATATTGTGGGAGCTTCTTATTCCTAATGCAATTATTAAGCTTTTCCAAGATGAAGGTGTTCGTGATATATTTAAAAACCCGCTTCCATACAATGATTGGAAGATTTATGAACCACCTAATGGCTCACTCTCTGTTCTAGCAACGCGTAGTACTTCTGATTATACTCTACCAAATTTTTTGGAAAACCCCGTTTCTCCTTTCTTTTATCCAGAAAATGTTGCAGGACCAGATGTAGTAACAGTAATGTGTCCAGTGGACTCAGACAAAAAGTATGTTGTCATTTATGTCATTTATACAGATAATATATATTAATGAAATATTGTATATAATTTTAGATATCTTGTCTTAATTCAAGCTAAGTTTCGATTAAAAAATAAAGGCGATGTTCTATTAACTACCGATCCAAAAAAGTTTTACCATACAAGATCGGAGAAGAAGGGAGTTGAAGCTAAATTGGTACTATCCTTTTAAAATTTTGTTTATGTGCTTTGATTTACAATAACTTATAATATTAATAATTTTTTTTTCGAATCCTATAACTAGTTGAATGGGAAAGTATATGAAATATCTTATGACAAGGTAACAAAACTGATCAAAAAGAATTATGATGGTATTTTTAGGATTTTCATCAGTTATCCTGCTGAAGTAACACTAAAGGAGGAAATTGAAGCTAAGGAAATGGAAGTTGAGGAAGAAGAATGGGTTGCAATTATTGACGCAAGTAATTGTAATCGTATTTTTGAAGAAAAACATATTGAAATGTTCAAGGAGTTAAAGAATCCAAGAAAGAGAAATTTTGATAATGGTCAAAATTCATCTAATAAAAAGCCAAAAGCTCTGGCAGAGGTAGATGAGGCAGAGGTAAATGAACAGTAATCTTAGGCAAACGTACTGCATCATGTCCTCCCCCTGCTCTCCGGGGTCCCAGCGGATCAATGATCAAGAAATAACAATAATATATAATATAATGAAAAAAAGCAAAGCAGTAAATTACGAATTAATTTTTACTTCAAATCACAAATTAATAAACGCAAGTTTAATGCATAAACGCGAATTTAATGCACAGATTGATAATGAATGAATTTTACATATTTGAATTGGTTACCCCTACGGACACATCAGGAGTCAATTGTAACAATTGTAAAATGATCACGTGTTAGCGCATTAAAGTAGGATCAACACGTATTTATGTGTGTGCACGTGACGTTCCTGATGGGTATCATTTGAATTATTAGTAAGAAACCATCTGGATGATTATAATCTCTGATTTACGTATAGTGATAGAGTTTTATTTTTTTTTGCAAATATCATTCATAGTATCATAAAAAGTTTTATCAATACAGGTTAAAAATTATCAAAACAGTGTTCTTGACGTTATAAATTCAAAGCTGTGATTAGATTTCTTGTATGTTTTCTTGTATGTTTTCTTGTGATCTAATGATAAGCAACCTGTAAATTATGGTTTTCTTTTTTTATTCATAAACTCTATACACTTGTTACCCATCTTAATCAATCCTCCAGCAAGTAAAGCGGACAGAAATCCAATTCTGAGCACGAAGTACTTGTTATGTTTATCACATTAGTACCAATTGAGATAAAAATCAGCAATCCAGGATAATCCTTCTCCAGGTAAAGAAATAAAATAACCATGGTATTTCTTTTTTGTTGATTGATATCAAGCGATTGCTGTACACAAATTATTGATTAGCTTTCATTACGCATTCAATAATCAAGAATTGTGAGTGATATATCTCACATCAATAACGGAAATTTATTGGTTAACTGCAGGATAGATGGAACTTTTATCGAAAATACCAGTGCTGGTATTCGTTAACTGAGGACATTTGTATGAATCTTCGGAGTTTACATGTGACCTCTAGAATAATTTCCAAGTTAGATCAAATGCAAGCATATGAAAATACTAAAAAGAAGCGTCATTGAAAGAACAATTCCCATGGCTGCCCACAACACATGTCATATATACATGGCCACGAATTCTTTATCGTCATAGTGGCATAACTTCGATATTGCTACTAGGTCATCTTCATTTTTCCTTTCACCCGCTAAGCTATTTATGATGTATCATCATTTTCGTAAAGCATCGATAATCCAAGGGAATTGTTTTTCTAGCATCGCTTTTGTACCAATTTTATATGTATAAATACTTCTTGACTCTGCACTGTTTGAAAACAACTCTGCAAAACAAAATCAAAATGAAATTCAACCTTTTTTTGCTCCTTTTAGCCACCCTTCTTGCTGTTGGGTCGTCTCAGCAACAGAAGACTTATACTATTCGAGACCCTAAATCCAAACTATATTGGGCAGCAGATAAAACTAATCATATTGGTCTACAAGTCGCAGGTGCAAAGTGGATATTAACTACTGCTCCTGGTGGCTTTACTATTAGTCCCAGTAATAATCCTGACCTCTATGTCACATACAAGGGTAATGGAAACCTTCTTACTCTTGAAGGAAATATTTCTCAGCTAAATCAGGAATGGATATTTGTTCCTTCTAAAGCTAGCGAGCATGCCATTCAACTTGTTCAATATAGTAATCAGTTTGCAAATATTGGAAATAATGGATTTATTATTGCTGGTACTAATCAATTGGGATGGATATTTGAAGAAAAATAAATGTTTTTTACTTATGTTGTCTATATCATATAACTGAATGAATTTGTATATTTTTTTTTGTATCAAATATACAGTATATATATTTTTTGTATCTACTTAAAACTATAGTTAGACAATTACTAGAAATAAAGCGCAATTAACATAATTTCTTCAATTTCGTAAAAATAAATTGCATAATAAGCTTGATGAGAATTTCGCTCATCTCTGTTTTCTTTTTGTATTCCTTCATAATTTCTTCAGTATAACCCACTTTATTCACCTCTTCGAGGGTAAGCGTACTCCCAAAATAATGAAGAATTTTTTGCAGTAGTTTATCATACAGTCGTTTGTAGTGGACAAATATCAAGTAAGCAGTTATACCAATAATAACAGAAAACTAAATATTATAACTTAGGTCAATTCTCATATGGAAGACTAACAGACTAGAATTTAATACAATTACTGTACGTTAAAAAACCCTTGACGACAGTTTATGAAGAACATGATATCGGAGCTCCGCAAACACATGAGCTGTATGTGGAAATAATTAAAGTAAGTTTTGCGTATCTGGTGTTTTTCATTTACTGCTTTCAGTTCAAAAGAATGTTCATTTGCGTTTGATGTTATGATAGTAAAATGTTGTACCGCTCGAAGTCTATTGCTGTTTGTATCTGTGCTTACTTCTGGTGGGTTACTATTTTCAACCATTCTTCCTCGCTTGTTCTTTCTTGAAGACAGTGAATATTATGTACTACATATTACAAAACTATTATTATTCGGTTTTTGTCATTAATATCTCAGCATTTACATGCTATACAGGTTATATAGTGAAGTTAGATAAAACATTTGATAAGGAACAAAAAAATAGTCACGTGAAAAATAAGTTTATTCAATTACTTAATTCGGTAGCCATAATCATTAGAACAATCTACAACACCTATCCTAATTAATTAAGTAATTTAATATCATCAGTGTAGCGTAGCAATTAAATATTTCAATTTTTCTGCTTCGTTTTCTAAAAATGTTCTGTGCACTAGTTGACCATTCCCACTGGTGGTATAAGTCATAACTCATAAAGGTAGTATATATTTGCCTCTGTGGAATATCATGTGATAAATAGTATAGATAAACTATGTGGAAACTATAGATTTTTGTTTTGGATAGTAATTGAGAATAGTGCTTTCTAAGCATTTCCCGAGAATGTTTCTACCATTTTGCTTAATAATTTAGTCTGTATTTTTTTCTTTAAAAGCGGACTACAATTTTACTATAAACACTCCATGTTATAAAAATTCTTTAAAACGACTAAATATATTTCGGAATTTGTTATTCTATTATATGGCGAGCATGCATCTTTAACGAAGAAAATACCTAATGTGTTTTGGAATAATTCAGATATTTGATTGGGAGAATACTGAATAGAAACACTTGACCCTCAGTTCAAGAAACGAGTTATTAGTAGATGATGCTGAGTGAACTAAATAAGAGACTATACTGTAGATATTTTTCTTTATGGAGCGGAGAAAAATTTCATGTCAATGATTCTAGCATTTCATAAAGTACTAAAAACAAAAAAAAACATTTCTTAATCTACTACGTAGGCTCCGCCTAGAACATATTTATCTTTCAATAAAGTATGTCATTTAACATAATTATATAACCATCGGACATTAGTTTTTTTTCATCGTCTATACTTGTATGATTTGTAGTGTTCCGAACGGATCGAATCAGATCGGATTTGAGATGAATCCAATCTGATCCGAATTCGGATCAAAAAAAGTTGGATTTGATCCGATCTGAATTCGGATCAAAAATAATTGGATCCGATCCGATCCGAATCCGAAATAAGCTTGATTCGATTCGGTCTGAATCCAATTCGGATAAAACCGATCCGATCCGAATCCGATCTGAATCAGAAGTTAAAAAAAAATGTTTTGCAACGTTTTTTTAAAGATTTATTTAATAAAAAACGTTGCGAAACATTTTTTATTTCAATTTAAACAAAAAAAAACCGTTGCGAAATGGTTTTTTAACGAATTTAATAAAAACTGTTGCGAAACGGTTTATTTAATTAAAAATAACCGTTTCACAACGGTTTTTTTAATTGTTCTAATATAAACTGTTGCGAAACAGTTTATTTAATTAAAAAGAACCATTTCGCAACAGTTTTTTAAAATATTTTAATATAAACCGTTACGAAACGGTTTATTTAACTAAAAAGAACCATTTCGCAACGGTTTTTTAAAATATTTTAATATAAACCGTTGTGAAATGGTTTATTTAATTAAAAAGAACCATTTTGCAACGGTTTTTTTAATTGTTTTAATATAAATCGTTGCGAAACGGTTTATTTAATTAAAAAGAACCGTTTCGCAACGGTTTTTTAAATTATTTTAATAAAAACTGTTGCGAAATGGTTTATTTAATTAAAAAGAACCGTTTCACAACGGTTTCTTAAATTGTTTTAGTATAAACCATTGCGAAACAGTTTATTTAACAAAAAAGAACCATTTCGCAACGGTTTCTTAAATTGTTTTAGTATAAACTGTTGCGAAACGGTTTATTTAATTAAAAAGAACCGTTTCGCAATGGTTTTTTAAATTATTTTAATAAAAACCATTGCGAAACGGTTTATTTAACAAAAAAGAACCATTTCGCAACGGTTTTTTAACTTAAACCGTTGCGAAACAGTTTATTTAATTAAAAAGAACCGTTTCGCAACGGTATTAATATAAACCGTTGCGAAACGGTTTATTTAATTAAAAAGAACCGTTGCGAAACGGTTTATTTAATTAAAAAGAACCGTTTCGCAACGGTTTATTTAATTAAAAAGAACCGTTTCGCAACGGTTTATTTAATTAAAAAGAACCGTTTCGCAACGGTTTATTTAATTAAAAAGAACCGTTTCGCAACGGTTTATTTAATTAAAAAGAACCGTTTCGCAACGGTTTATTTAATTAAAAAGAACCATTTCGCAACGGTTTATTTAATTAAAAAGAACCGTTTCGCAACGGTTTTTTAAATTATTTTAATAAAAACCATTGCAAAACGGTTTATTTAACAAAAAAGAACCGTTTTGCAACGGTTTATATTAAAACAATTAAAAAAACCGTTGCGAAACGGTTTATTTAACTAAAAAGAACTGTTTCGCAACTGTTTTTTAAATTATTTTAATAAAAACCGTTGCAAAACGGTTTATTTAATTAAAAAGAATCGTTTCGCAACGGTTTTTTTAATTGTTTTAATATAAACCGTTGCAAAACGGTTTATTTAATTAAAAAGAACCGTTTTGCAACGGTTTTTTAATTGTTTTAATATAAACCGTTGCAAAACGGTTTATTTAATTAAAAAAAACTGTTTCGCAACGGTTTTTTTAATTGTTTTAATAAAAACCGTTGCGAAACGGTTTATTTAACAAAAAAGAACCGTTTTGCAACGGTTTCTTAAATTATTTTAGTATAAACCATTGCGAAATGGTTTATTTAACTAAAAAGAACCGTTTCGCAACGGTTTTTTAAATTATTTTAATAAAAACCGTTGCGAAATGGTTTATTTAACTAAAAAGAACCGTTTCGCAACGGTTTTTTAAATTATTTTAATAAAAACCGTTGCGAAACGGTTTATTTAACTAAAAAGAACCGTTGCAAAACGGTTTATTTAACTTATAAAAAGAACCTTGATTGCGAAATGGTTTATTTAACTAAAAAGAAGCCGTTGGTCAAAGCAGGTTTATTGTTTAAGCAACCGTTTACGCACGGTTTTAAATTATTTTAATAAAAACCGTTGTGAAACGGTTTATTTAACAAAAAGAACCATTTCACAACGGTTTTTAATTGTCTTAATAAAAAACGTTGCGCAAAACGTTTTTTATTTTCTAAGATTCAGATCCGATCCGGATCTGATCCGAATCCGTTCGAATCTGATTCGATCTGATCCGATTTGAATGAATAACTGATCTGATCTGATTCGATCTGAAACGGATCAAATTTTTTTGATTTGGATCAGATCACGGATCATAAAAAAGCTGATCCGATCCGATCCGTTTCAGATCAGATCTGCGGATACGAATCGGATCGGATTTTTTTCGGAACACTAATGATTCGTGATAACCTCCGCAGAAATATCTAAACATAAGAGCCCGTGTTAGCTGTTAGTATTATTCAAAGGGTACATGCAAGTAAATAAACATAACGGGGATTTCAATACTTACTTCCATCACTAAGACTAAGGTCAGTAAGCTTTTCAATTTTTTCGACAAGTTTTTTCAATCGTCGGTTCTTCCGGTCTTTGATTATTAATTTAGAACATACAATAACGTGAAAGTGCTTTCTTCCAGGTTGTTCTTCCTAGTGCTTGCTAACAAGTTTTGTTACCTCGAGCTTTTTCAGAACATCAATTTTTACCTTTTTTACCTTCTATAGCTCCAAGTGATCGTGCTCGATATAAATGACATCATTAATTCTTCTCTCGATCTCTTTGAAAATAATCGTTCTGAGATAATTAATATTTGCGATTATGGGGACCTTAATGGTAAATGACTCAGGATTTTCCTCTATTTCACGATAAAGACGACAAGTAAGCTCAATTTCGATCATAATGTTATATTTATTAAATGCTGTAATGATATTTTTTTCAAATAAACATTTTTTATTAACAGATTCTTTACTATTCCAATACCATCTAACTTGACCACGAGTAAACTTGTACATAACTAATTTGCATAAATGTCCGCCATTCATTAAACATTCTTCCGCTCCACATTTTTTGGCATTTCCGTTGGGAATTTGAAGAGTTTGTCAACATCATGACCCTCATATGCACTAGAACTAGTGAATGAACATATGAAAAAAATGTAAATGCAAACCTCCATGTAATGAACATGATATAGTGAGAGTTTTAACAGTTAATAGTAGACGAATAAAAATTTATTCAATTCTTTGTTAATTAAGAATAACAAATATCGTTACATCAGTTATTGATTGATATAGGACCCCGCTTACTTCTAATAGAGGTCTCCGAAAATATAAGGTAAAATTTATATTAAAAAAAAATTTTAGGTCTCTTAATAGATAAAGGTAAAATTATATATATGACAAATAAAGGTCTCCGGATATGTAAGGTAAAGTTAAAATAGGTTTCCGGTTTTATAAGGTAAAATTAAATATAAGTTTACAAATGTTTCGGTAAATAATAAGGTAAAATTGTATATAAAATTTAATATTTACCTTATATATACTAATTTGAAATATTGTACAATAATTATTACAATATTTGGTAATATACGTTTTATAATTTTTTCTCAAAATAAAAAATTTATTCTCTTCTTTATACTTGTAAAAACCATTTTATATTTTTAATTTTATTTGCATTAGCACTATCTTTTTGAAAATTATTACAAAAATTAGCTTTTAAAATATAAAAATTCGTACAGCAATTAGCAACTTCAGAATTTAATTTCAGTACTTTGGTTAAATCAAATCATATTTTACTATCTAAGAAAGTTGTTTAGTAAGGTCGAACTACTTATATTTGAATTTTTATAGCAGTTGGAGTAATATTTATTGCATACGAGCATTTTTTTATTTTAATATTAACTTAAAATTTACGTTTTTTGTTTATTAAATTCGGAGCGTAATTTGGGCATTTTAGTCAAATGAAATCACCTTTTTAAGCTTAAGTAATATTGTTCGGCGAGGTCGAAACTACCTGAATATTAATTTTCATAAGAATCAGTTTAATATTTACGGAATACGAGCAATTTTCGCACTTTTAATTTTTTTTTATTTTCCCGATCAGTGATTATAGGCGTAATTTGGGCACTTTGGTCAAATGAAATCACTTTTTCATGCTTAAGTAAAGTTGTTCGGCAAGGTCGAAAATATTTAGATAAATATTTTCATAGCAGTTGGATTAATACTTATGGGGTACGAGCATTTTTTCATAATAATACCAATTACGAATTTATTTTTTTTAAAAAAAAATTAATTAGATTTTTTTAAAGAAAGTAAGTGAATAATAGTTTCGAAGTAAAGTTAAAGATGTGTGTCTTTAAGATTTTTTTTATAGTATTTTTGTAATTCAAAGTACTTTTTTTACTAATAAAAGTTATTTATCTTTAAAGAATAAGAATTAAACTTAGTAAAAATAAAAAATTTTTAAAATTTATTGTAATGATTATAAAATATTTTGTTTATTTAGTAATATTTAAAAAAATTTAGGTCTCTGAAAATCTAAGGTAAAATTTAATATAATTTTAAAAGGTCACTATATATATATGGTAAAATTATGAGATAAGAAAGGTTGGTAAAATTACTAGTAAATCTGAAATTTTGCCCGGAGACCTTTATTAGAAGTAAGCGGGTCCTATTGATATAATAAAATGCGTCATATAATTGATAATTTATTGATGGCAGTGCACTATCTTTTTTGAATAAGTTTCAATATCTCATTTAGCTTTTGATTCATCCCATTAATTTCTGTTTTAAGCTCGTTAGTTTCTGATCTAAATCCACTAATCTCTTCTATAACTTGTCCCATTTCTGAGCTTAATAGACGATACGTTTCTAATTCTATACAATTTTGTATGCCATACTGCTTAGGCTGCCCTATTTTTCCATACATGGCATCAGTTCCAGCAGTTTCGAATGCTATAACCACCTCCGGTTTTATATGAACGTGTAAATGACCATGGCACTCTTTTGCTTGATAGTCTTTAGATTCTAGAGATTCCCATTTCCCAAAGTTGAACGCAAAAAGTTTAACAGGATTTTTGATCTGTTGCTTACAGATATTTTCTACCAAATATGTAGACATGAAGTATCCCAGCACCCAAATCCATAAATTCCTATCGATAACTAAATGCTTGTTCGTTTTATTATTGTTTGGTCTAGTATTCTTGTCATATGTATTGTATGTCCTGGGATGAGAACATATTAGAATTTCACGTACATCATCCTGTTGGGACACACATATCCAACCATCTTTCCCATCTTCTCCAATGACTATACGTTCTTTCTCCATGTACCAGTTACAATACCGAGGGAAACGAACTTGCTGTGGAGTCATTCCAGCACAAAAAACAGGAGGCTCTTCATGATTCGAGTTGTGGTTCTTACTAGGACGCTCTAATAAAAATTTGGGATAGTCATGTATAATACGTTTAGGACTCATATTATGAATACACTTCAAATTCTCACCTTTAAGAGAGGGGCTTTCCAGACATTTTTTTTATTACTCTCAGGTGGAGGAGGATACTTACAATCTGCATGATGTCTGCAATAAATTTTAGAAGGTATGGAATTCATAGTAGGCTCAATAGGAGCTGGCAGTTTGTATTTTCTCCGAACACTATTTACATAACTTCTTGCAGCCTTTAGTGTATTCGGCAAGTCACCGGACAAATTATATAACATATCAAACCATATAACAGGGTCCAACTGTATGGCATATTCCCATTCTTTTTGGTTATTATTCGGGAGTAATTCAATCCGGTAAGCAACCTGAAAATTACGATTTTCTTTTTTATCCATAAACTCCAGACACTTGTTACACATCTTAATCAGTCCTTCGACAAGTATAGTAGACGGGCCAAAAATATCACTGATCATTGTGGATTTGAGGAAATTTGCGGGTTTGAGAAAATTGGCGGGTTCAAGGAAATTGATAAAATTAAAGTCGTTAAGGGAGTTATTGATGAGATTACTGAAAAGTCTAAGGATAGCGAAGAGCTTAAAGATGAAATTGAATCTGACAAGGATCCGTACTATGTTGAGACCGGAGGAGAAGGAGAGACAATAGCAGGAAAAGTAGATACAATAGGAGAAGAGATAGTAGATGAAGCAGCGGTAAGTCGTTCTAATATTGTTAGTCAGTATCAATAGTATCAGTAACCTGATAGAGCCATATACAGCATCAAATACCCAAAAAAACGTAGTGTTAGTAACTTACCTTGGAGTATTGTAGTTAACGTATGAATTGTACTAGAATTATTCTTTATTGTGATAGATTGATTAACGGATATACTTAATATATCTCAAATCATGTTCGGTTTATCAATTATTTCAAAATCATAACTAACTTCATTATTATTGTCGATAATAGTAGTGTTACTATCAATGTTATCAGGCATATTAAAATTAAGACACGTTATTTTAAAAAGGAAGAGTATGAACTTTTTTTTTTTGAAAATTTTTTTTTTTTTTTTTGATAAAACAAAGATTCTTTTGGGTAGGAGGAGAAAATTCTTTTTTTTTCATATTTATTTAAAAAAAAAGGACGCGGGAATTAGATTTTTTCTAAACACTAGTCGAAATAGGAATATTCGACCTCTAAAAAATTCAGCCTAAATTCGGCCAATTTTAAAAAAAATCGACCTAAATTAGTAATGATATACAATTCAATCTATATTCGACTCTGATTCGATCCTGCAGAATGATGGTCGAAATGCGTATAATAAAATTAAACTATATTCAACCTAACAGAATAATGGTCGAACTATAACTTTTTTTTTACAAAAAATATAAAAAATAATGGCCGAATTGCATGCTTTTTTTATTCACTTTTCTAGATAAAATAGTGGTTATACTATATTAATAATACTAAATATAATAAAAAAATAATTTGTTAAAAAATGTTTTGAAATTCGAATTGGTGTAAATACCAGTTCGAATGTTATATTAAATCAACGCAAATGGAACTTTCTATTTATAGGAATAACGGCTAAATATTCCCTGGCATTAGATCGATCCGATTTTTTGTATTTTACAGGTATAAACCGACCTAAAATGTTGTGTATCGGGATTATATTGTCTCTACTGCTTGGGTAGAAACTATCTTCCCATAATTCGACGTTGCAAGTTTCGACATCATCGTCAATATTGAAATGGAATCGAGATGTCAAATTTGCCGGTTTGTACCATTTGATGTAAGCCAATTTGTGTGTCAAATTACGGGAAGATAAATGAACGCTATGTTCGAAAAAAAAATTGGATTTGACCTGGGTAAGTATCAACGCTATTCCCATCACGATTAATAAATTTAGCTAAGACGAATGAGCTCTTAATATGTCGTGTTGCAGCAGCAGATCCAAAAGTTTCTGCACAGATTTGACATCTTCCATATCGATTCGCTCTGTTGATAATGATCGTTGAATTGGGTAAATTTTCCGTGAACGGTTTTCTGAATATAGAATCTACATATGTATCCTCGTAATATTCGATAAGTAAATCGTAGATTTGTTCCTCAAGATGAATATCTTTGGATTGCGGTGCTAAAAATTTACCCGGAAATTCCTCGCAACCAGTAATTGGTGACTCCGATATATTTCTGGAATTCATCAAAAATCGATACATTTCATCTGTTGGAAATTCGGAAAGAGAACCGACAGAAGGTCGTTTATCGAGTAATTCGAGTCCTATTACTTCTGAACTTGAACTATTAATAATATCATTTATTTGCGCTTCGGTCATCAATCGACGCATTAGTTCAGGTTCGATTTGGCGGTGGCTATTAGGCAAAGATCCTAATAAATAATTTATTATTAATCTTTGTTAAATGAAATAATATAATTCGAAAAATCGACACAATTAAATTTGAATTACCTAATAAGCCATTCATTCGTTCAAAGCTAAAGCACCAGAACGAATACAGAGGTCCGTAATCGTAAGAGCACTCGCATAGATGTAATGATAGGAGGAGGTTTGGCGTTATTTTTTCTTCGCCATAGCATTCTTCAATCAATTTAATTATCTTTATCAAAAGTTCATGGGCTTCTTTCATATCGTTAATCTCCACAATTCGTCTAACCAAAATCGTACAAACTCTTACGAAATACGTAAGAATTTTGCGATCTTTACCCGGAAGATGATTCCATAAAGCAACAGTGGCATATATTAGGAAAAAGTTGCGCCATTGGTTAGCGGTAAAGTTAGAAAACCCTTCTCTACAATGGATTTTACCAGGAATTCGTCCCAAATCTGATGGTACTTTAAATTCGTCCATTTTCTTTTGAATTGATTGAAGATCTTTTTCTGTTAATACACCTTCGTCAATCCATATTCGTTTTGTTATCCATTTAGCGATTCCTAGAAAAAGGCAATGCATCGGATCTACAACAACAAAACGAATCGGATCAAAATACGGCAGTCTTAATATTTCAGACCACCTTACGCCATTCTCCTTGACGAATCTCTCTCTTTCTGCGTTAGATTTGCATCGTCGCCATTCTAAAGCCTTTTGACGATGCTCGACTGGATCTTTCATGATAAACCAGTCGCTCATATCCGCCATACCACCAAAATTGCGATTATTGGCCCTTTTTTCGCATCGATGGCATGATGCAAGGGCAGAGATGTGCCCGCATAATTTTCGAGCTCCAGGAATATCGCATGAAGCAATTATTAATGCAGCTCGAATATCTTTGCCATTTGGACATTCATAAGTGCGATTAAGAATTACGCCTTTCCAAAGTGATTCTAATTCCGTGATTATTGGTGAAAGGTAATGATTTACTCTATGTAATTTAACCTCATTGGGCCCTGGTAATATGCCGAGTATAAGCATATTTTCAGGCTTAAATCGAACATCCCGAGGTAGATTACATATTATTGCGTATATTACACCTGTACTGTAAATCGTTCCTTCGTACGGCTGGAACCAATCCAAATTTATCATTAATCCTAGATGAGTATCAGCCTTGTCCGGTCGGAAAAAGTTATTTGACCCTTGTTCGTTTGATTCCTTAAGATTTTGCCAAATTTGCCCGTCGTATATGTCTGATAAAACATTATCAATTACTGAACGACGAGTCCAATGCCGCAATAATTCTTCAAATCCTGGTCGCTTGAACATACTAGAAAGCTGCTGTTGTATACTCGAGACCGGATAAATTAATTCAGGAACAATTGATATACTATTATTTAAAGAAATTTTCTTTCCTAAAGGAGTTTGACATTGCTTTAATCTCTTTGTGGCCGAATTTGGAAATTCGACATGGCTGCATTTCATAATAGTATTATCATCATTTGATATTATATCCTCTTTTTTGTATAATTTGTGGCATTTTTGGCAAGCTGCAAATTGCGTAAATCGATCGATAAGTCCTAACACTTTTCTTAACATATATAATGAATTTGGAAATGATTCGGGATTGATATTTTTACACACTTTCAATATTATTTTAATAAATTGTATTAATTCTTCAATTGCGGTATTTGGTATGTTATGACTCGACCTGAACTTCATAATCCATATCAAAATCCCCCCCCTTAATTAGTTCATCTGTTGGTAATTCTGAAATATTCAGTGTGTCTGAAATATCTGGTATGTCGAACATAGGATGAGAATAATTCTCAAAATTACTTGAAAATTCGTTATCATCATTATTAGGAGAATCTTCTTGTGCCGAAGATTCACTAGTGTAGATATCATCCGTGTCATATTCAGTTGATTCAGCGACTTGCTCAACTTCAGTAATATGACGAAGTGTGCCTGTTTTTGACCTTTTTTTACGTGGAAGAAATACATATTGTTGTTCCTCATACGTATCATTATCAGAATATGTATCAATAGATATTGTCGTATCTTGTGGTTCTACTAACGGTATTGTCGTATCTTGTGGTTCTACTAACGGTATTGTCGTATCTTGTGGTTCTACTAACGATATTGTCGTATCTTGTGGTTCTTCTAACGATATTGTCGAATCAATCAGTTCTACTAACTCTTGAGACGTTGGAGCCTTATCGGAATTTAATGGTTCTAAAGAATTCGTTTGCTCGTGTCTCTCCTTTGTGCGCGGATCAATCATTTTCCCATTACAATTGCTGCAATAGCACGGAACCTTCGATCTTGGTTTTCTGGTCGTAAATTCGGCATAAGTTCGTTCAGAGGTTGAAGAACTCGGATTATTATATTCGTCCAAGATATTAGCAGCAATGCGTTTTCTTCTCCCTTTATTCATTTTTTGATAAAAGTCAGATATGATAAAGTTGTAATATGTTTTTACGTTGAATAAAATTGTAATTATTAATATCAAATTTTTAGTGATGTCGAATTTTTAGTAATATTGTGATTTTTTATATTCCGTTTTTAAAGTGATATTGATGGTATAATTAAAAAAACCATACGAAAATTGGACGAAATAGACAAAAAATTGAACGAAAATTGAATAAGTATAGGAATTTAAAAATAAAACATACGTATCACCATACTATTTAATTTGATTTAACAGTTTCATTAATTGAAAGTCTAATTTGATGCGAAAGTTTAAGTCTGATTGATGAAAAAGTTTAAGTCTGATTTGATCTGTTTAATTAATTGAAAGTCTAATTTGATGCGAAAGTTTAAGTGTAATTGATCGTTGATTGTTGAGAGTCTAATTTGATACAAATGTTTAAGTGTAATTGATCGTTGATTGTTGAGAGTCTAATTTGATAGTAAAAAATAGATATAAAAGGTGGACCAATTTCCTCGTCCGTACAAAAAATCTCTTTCTTTTTTTTTTGAAAAAAAAAACCAATAATGACTCGTAAAGAAACCATCAAAACCAAATACTCCTCCACCAAATATTGCTGAGTCGTCAACACCAGCACCACAAAATATTGCCACTTCGTCAACACCAACACCTCCAAATATTGCCACTTCAACACCGGCATCACGATCGTCAGCATCAGCATCACGAAATATTGCTTCTTCAACACCGGCATCACGATCGTCAACATCAGCATCACGAAATATTACCACTTCGTCAACACTAACACCACAAAATATTGCTTCTTCAACAGCAACAGCTCCAAATATTGCCACTTCGTCAACACCAACACCTCCAAATATTGCCACTTCAACACCGGCATCATGATCGTCAGCATCAGCATCACGAAATATTGCTTCTTCAACACTGGCATCATGATCGTCAACATCAGCATCACGAAATATTACCACTTCGTCAACACTAACACCACAAAATATTGCTTCTTCAACAGCAACAGCTCCAAATATTACCACTTCGTCAACACCAACACCTCCAAATATTGCCACTTCAACACCGGCATCACGATCGTCAGCATCAACATCACGAAATATTGCTTCTTCAACACGTAATATTACCACTTCGTCAACACTATCAACACGTAATATTACCACTTCGTCAACACTAACACCACAAAATACTAATACTACAGTTTCTTCATCACCCTTTAAACTCGTTATTCCGCCAGATATTTCAGCCTCAATAGGTCGAACTCAATCTCAATCTCAACGAAATTTAACGGCTTCGGATATTATTAAAAAATATCCTAATATTAATGTACCAAAAAGTTATCGTTCACATCACGAAGAAGGAGCACCAAGAAGTGATCGACCAAGTAATGAAGAAGCGGGTAAATCGAATTTGTTATTTTTATATTTTGATATTTATTATATTACATCTGTTTGTTACATATCCTTATAATTTAAAATAGGTAATTTTGAGTTAGGAAATTTAAAAAAAGAAACCCTTCGACTACAGAACGAATTAAAACAAGAAAAGTCCAAAGTAGCCGGAATGAAACGAAAAATAGATAATTTAGAAGACCATGTTCGTAGGATCGAGGAGGAGAACTCCATGTTACGGGATTTTAATGAAATTTTTAGTAACGAATCGAATGAATTATGTGAAGAAAATAAAGCTCTCCGAGAAGAACTTCAACAATCCAAACAACTTCACATACCTCGAAAGATTATTAATCCTCCGCAGCAATATTCACCAAAACGTCCTAATAAAAGATTAAAATCGAGAGAGGAATCTCCTGATGAAGTTGCCGCTACAGATGCAAGAGTAAGAATTTTACAAGACTATTTGCAGCCGAATTGTGTTAATGTATATATACAGCTTTTATTATTTTATTATTTCCTCTTATTGTTTAGGCTGAAATGAAGAACCTCTTGAAAGGTCAAATACCCGAAGAATATCGGTTGGATTATGGTAAGACTTTCAGTGAACAGACAGCAAAGATATACGAAAAATTGATACCTGAATTAAAGAAGTTGATGAGTGGACATTATAATCCGTCGGTAACCCAATTGTCAGACTGGTTACGATCGATGCACAAGCATAAAAGAGATAGACAACGGAAATGACAATCAGGCCAATTAGACAAAGTAGATCGAAGAATGCACGTAAATGCGCGATTGTCTGAAGTGAGGAGTATTTTATTTTAATACACTTCTTTTTTTTTTAGTCATTTGAAATTAATCTTTATATATTCGACAGAAAAAAAATAGACGAGTAAAGGCCGCAATAAAATTATACGAAAGAAATGATGCCAACATACAGGAATTCGATAAAGATGAATTATTACCAATGCTCCTACAGAATGATTGTCATTCGATTGAGCAATCGGATTCCGAAGACGAATCAAGACAGAAATTGCCTAATAACAAGCGGTTCCTGCATGTATACGATCGGGAATGGCGTTCGAACAAGGTATTAAAGTGATTATTGCTATTAACCTATTTTAATATTTATTCGATATATAAAGTTTATCTTTGTTTTAAATAGTTAAAACACCTATTACGAAACGTATTGGACCCTGAAGCAGAATATATTCAACACGCAAAAAAGCAAAGAGAGAGAATTTATGATGATGACATGTATTTTACGTCTAGTGAACCTCTCAAGAATGCGCCCGAATGGGCGCTCGATAAAGCGAAAATGTACGAAACTGATGAAACCAACGAAACAAATGACGTTAGCGAATATGACGCGGCTGATGATGTGATTGATGATTTGATTCAATCTTACGAAGATTGTGAGCCAATGGAGCCAAATTTAACAGAGCCATATTCGGATTTCTTGTTAAATTCAGCGGAAATGAATTCGATTAGACCCGAAGATTTGGATGAGATTGGTGAAAGTTCGACGACAGTAAGTTGAATTGTTTTTAATATTTTTACATCGCAAATATCGCTAATTAATTTTGTTTATATCATATTAGCAACAAAGAGCCGAAAGGAGTCGAAAAGGCAAAGAAAAAGCCACAAAAGAAGCAAAAGAAGACGAGGAAATTTATGAAATCTTTGAAGCCGACGAATATTATTAGTATATTTTATATTTCTTTTTTTTGGTTGGTTTATTGGGTTTATTTTTTATTATATGGTATTATTAGTATATTTTATATTTCTTTTTTTGGCTTAATATGGTTGGTTTATTGGGGTTTATATATTATTATGTACATGGGTTGATTTATATAATTATATTACTATACGTCAATATATATAAAATATAAAATAAACGGGTTTTATTTGCTTATACTATGCTTTATTATTCGTTCTTGAAAACTCTATTTATCAATAATATTCGGGTTACATATAGTAGTCGAATATGGTTTTTTTTTTAGGGTCGAACAAATATGTAATAACGTCCTAATATAGGTCTAATTTTAGCCGAATATCCTTTCCGAATTTGAGTCTAATTTTAGCCGAATATCCTTTCCGAATTTGAGACGATTGGCACCCTAAATGCGCCCGAAAATTCGACTTTAATTTGACACAGGTTAGATCGTCATTCGACCTATATTCGACCTGGTCAAATTTAGGTCGAATTGTCCTATTTCGACCAGTGAAATTTTTATTTCTTTTTTTTTAAAAAAAAAATAGAAACATGAAAATAAGTTATTAAGGGAAATCGTTATAAAACTTTAAAAACTTTAACTAATTATTTGGAAAAAAGACATTTTCCTTGAAAAATTAGGGGTATTTATATACAATTAGCGAAGTGTTAGGCCTATCCTAAATGGGAAACATCATTCGAAGGGTTTATTCTAAACAAAGCTTATCCTAGCACTGAGATTTCATATGATGTTCCTGTTTAATGATATTACAATCAGAAAAGGATAAGCCTTATTAGGACAAGCCAATTCATATGATGTTAGTTGTCTAATTACGGTTACCTTTTTATTTGAAAAGTAAATTTTCTTTGCCATCAATATTAGTTTAGTCACATACCATCAATTAAATTAATAATATACATTAGTAATCTGCACTGGAAAGACTAAAAAATAAATTCTTTTATATCAATATACAATTATACATTATATATGACTTGCTGATCAATTATTCTACCTACATACAACGTAATAGATTTTTAAATAGTACAGTATATATATATAGGATCTACAAATGAACATTAACAAATTTATATCCATGCTTAGCGTTTAGACATTTTCAATGTCATTTCAGGATGTTTATTTTTTATAGAGAATAAAAAATAAAAAATAAAAAATGATATATAAAAATAAGGTTTACATCTGTTAATTAAACTGCTTAATTCTAATTTAGCTAATTTAGTATTAAGGTTTTAATTTAAAAATTAAGCAGTATCTTATTAAATCGTTCAGGTACACTAAATTTTTTTTTTTTACAAAAAAAAAAAATTTCAAATTCAAAAAAAAACAAGTTTTTTTTTTAGTATGTTTTAGTCGTTATCAAGAAAAATTCACGAGAATTTTCCTTGATACTGCTTAATTCTAATTCAGCTAATTTAGTATTAAGGTTTTAATTTAAAAATTAAGCAGTATCTAATTAAATCGTTCAGTTACACTAAATTTTTTTTTTTTTTTTGCGAACAAAAAAAAAAATTTAGTGTATTTCAAATTAAGCAGTATCTTATTAAATCGTTCAGTTACACTAAATTTTTTTTTTTTTTTTGTGAACAAAAAAAAAAATTTCAAATTCAAAAAAAAGAGTTTTTTTTTAGTATGTTTTAGTCGTTATCAAGAAAAATTCGCGAGAATTTTCCTTGATACTGCTTAATTCTAATTCAGCTAATTTAGTATTAAGGTTTTAATTTAAAAATTAAGCAGTATCTAATTAAATTGTTCAGTTACACACTTACACTAAATTTTTTTTTTTTTGCGAACAAAAAAAAAATTTCAAATTCAAAAAAAAAACGAGTTTTTTTTAGTATGTTTTAGTCGTTATCAAGAAAAATTCGTGAGAATTTTCCTTGATACTGCTTAATTCTAATTCAGCTAATTTAGTATTAAGGTTCTATCAAAGAATTTCTCACGAATTTTTCTTGATGATCGTGATTTTTAATTTATAAATCAGACTTTTGAACTTTAAAATTAAGCAAGTATGAAGGAAATTTCTTGCGAATTTTCGTTATAAATCAGACTTCTGATGGATTTTTTATATGATCACGTGAAATTATCTATACAGTTTATAGTAGGGATTGGCATCGCGTATAAATAGAAACCGCGCCCGACCTGCTAGATCATATGGAGATAATGTAATTTTTATTTGTGAAACTAAGGATATTGTTTGTTGTTTGAATTAGAGCTCCGAACGAGTCAAGTCAAGTCAAATTATATGTAAACTCGATTCGACTCGAGTTAAATCGAGTTGAGTCGAGTCAAGTTAAAATTATAAAAATATAAACTCGACTCGATTCGAGTCAAGTTGGCCCATCAAACCGAGTCGAATTAAATCACGTGATTTTATTCGGCTATGCCGATCATTTCCTTTTTTTGGTGATAGCCATTCCACAAAATTCCATTTTTGTAATTTTCAAAAATTTTTCGTCTCGGATTTTGTGTAACATAGTTTCCAAAAAAGGAAATTCCATAAATTTGGCCGGAATTATGTTTAATTCGGCTTAACTCGACTCGACTCGATTTTATTAAATTATTAACTCGACTCGAATCGATTCGATTTGATTGTAATTTTCAACTTGACTCGACTTGACTTGACTCAACCAACTCGCGAGTCAACTCGACTCATTTCGGAGCACTAGTTTGAATCGTTACCAATTACGTTTAAAGATAACTCTATACTTATTTGTGGAATAAAAGATGATCGTGAAATCATATGAAATAAAATTAGTATATAAGGAGAATTTTCTTGATATTCTCACGGGTAGTGGGATCACTGCATCCAAGTTTGATTCAAGTTTTAATAAGAGGAAAAAAAAATTTTTCCTCTGCCATTTAATTAAAAAGATGAGTAAAAAAGATATTAAAAGGCAAAACCGTCAGTTTGCGCTGTGATATTCACAAAATAAATATTACATATATGAGAGTATTATTGATCATAATTAGATAATTAAATTGGTAATTTAAATTTATTTTAATAAATAAAACACCCCTTTGATTTTTTAGATCAATTCGAGACAATTAATTTTTTTCTTTAAATTTTTAGATCAATTCAACACCCTTATTGACCATAATTAGATTGTAATTAATAAATAAAACACCCTTTTGATTTTTTAGATCAATTCGAGACAATTAATTTTTTTCTTTAAATTTTTAGATCAATTCAACACCCTTATTGACCATAATTAGATTGTAATTAAATTTATTTTAATAAATAAAACACCCCTTGATTTTTTAGATCAATTTGAGTTTATTAAATAGACACCCTTTACAATTAATTTTTTCTCTGGATTTTTAAATCGATTCAACACCCTTATAATTAATTTTTTCTGATTTTTATCAATTTAACATCTTTAACATTAATTTTTCTTCCTTCAATTTTTTCCTCAAAAATCACCCTTATAATTAATTTTTTCTTTGATTTTTTATTGATTTAACATCTTTAACACTAATTTTTCTTCCTTCAATTTTTTCCTCAAAAATCTCAAAAATGGATTCAATCGACAAAGAAAGTAAATTAAAAGAAATTAGTATGTAATGAATGAGATATATAAATTTATGTTTTTTATATATGTATTATAAGTTTTTATTTATTTACTTAATAATTTTTCCAAAAGAACAAAATTTAGTAAGGTTCGCCTCAAAAACATTTAAAGAGATGAAAGAATTAGGAATTACATCACTTAATATTTCTGATTCAAACGCTGTATTAGAAAATGATGATGTCGGAATATTCCAAATTATTTTTGAAGAAAACGATTTTAATGAAATTGATGAAGAAGAAGTTGATTCAAAAAGACAGTCAATCACAATAAAAAATAAAAAAGTTAATAATTTTTTATACTTTTAATTCATTAAGATTCTATTCATTTTGACAATATATTAATTATGCATTGTTATGCACAAAAACCGTTTTTATATTCTCTGGCTATTACGATGGCAAGGAATCTACGAGAATTATTACTAAATATCGATAAACTTCCAGATCAACAATCTTTTATGATGAACCCAACAAAATTCACAAAAATTGAATCATATGTACAATTTTTGTTGAACAAATTAAAAAGTTCTTCAACAAAAGAAGAATTTGTTGAAGAACTTAGATGTAATAATGACAATTTCTTAGAAATCGGTCTACCTAGGTCTACCTCCTAATAATGAAAATTTAAAAGATAATTTTGAGATTACCTCAGAGGTAAATTTGTTAAAAATGGAGGAATCTTCCTTTGACTGAAGTAAGGAAGAAATAATAAAAGCGCTGGTCGCTCAATTAATATCAATTTATGACAATGTTTTTCAGGAATATGTCGAAGCAGAGATTAATAGACGAAATAAATTTCGATTTATAAAAAAATCGAAATATTTTGTAACATATACAAAATCAGATTGAAAGGTCAAACAATAAAAAATCAAACAAATACCAAAATTGTCGATTATAGCAAACAAAAAATTAAATTAACAACTCTCACCATCACTCTCAGAGCAGCAAAAAGAATTGATAGGCTATTAAGTCTTTCAAATAAAAATTTTCTCATTGTTGACATATTTCCTAATTTAGATATAGTTTTTTTTAAATTGTCGTCAATTAATGTCGTCGCTGCATATGAATGTTGGCTGAAGATCATAAAAATGGGGGAAATAATTTCAGAGGAGTAAGGATACGAAATCTATCAACAAAAAAAAGGAGGAGAATTCATTAAGAGAAAATATTCTTAAACAAGTGTATGAATCGGCAGGATATGAATCGGCGGAATATTATTACATTGATGAAGAATTACCAAGATACTATCCTGGTAACAACAATCCTGATAATGAAGAATCACCAAGATATTATCCTGATAACAAAGAATCTATTCTTCTTATGAATGAATCTTAACTCTTTCCTCTGCTTCCTTTCTTTCTTCTTCTCTCCCTTCTTCGTTATTTTCCTCTTTTCCTCCCTTCTTTCCTCTCTTCTTCACTCATATCCTCCTTTTCTTCTTTTTCTCCTTTTTTGCTCTTTTATTCCCTTCTTTCCTTCCTTTTCCTCTTTCATTTCCCTTCCCTTCCCTTCCTCCTTCCTTTTCCTCTTTCATTTCCCTTCCCTTCCCTTCCTCCTTCTTTTTCCTCTTTAATTTCACCAGTGGAATCCATTATTTTTTGATTTTTTGTTACTTGGCACTTGGTACTGACTTCATCCGTTTCTTTGGCTCTCTTTTAACACTTTCTTTCACGTTCATGCATTTCTTTGGCTCTCTTTTGACACTTTCTTTCACGTTCATGTTTATTTCATGTTCATGTTTAAGTCATTATTTGGGTGTTTTTCTCCTTTTGTTATTTCATTTCTTGGATTAGTACTTTGATATCCATTTTATTATAATTTTCAAATGTAAAAGTTTATGTGAAGTGCATGGGAATTTTATATCTGATTTTTTTATCTTAATTTTTATAGTCGTCATCTTTACTTTAAAGTACAAAATTAGAAATACAATCGCCACTGGTTATAAACCTGGATATACCGAAAACTCGTTATATCGAACCAAATAGTGCAGAACTATTTATCCGAAACTCGTGTTTGTTTGATCAAATATATTATATACTGAATGATCACATGAATTAAAATTGGATAATCTTTTTCTTTATTGGAATATAAAATTTAAAAAAAAACCTGATATTAACACAATATGTCAACAAAGAAAAAAAATTATGTCAACAAATCTTGTGTTACAATATTTTGCTGTGCAAATGCAACCCCGTGTTATGAAAAATGTCAACTACAAAAACCTTCCCGTTCATTATTTTTGGAATAAGAAGGCGTGAATGCAAGTTAGTATTTTAATGAAATTCTTCTTGAACTTAATCTCTTGAACTTAATGCATGAAATTCTTCTAATATATATTTATTTCTTTTATTTCTTAGTTTTGATGAAAAAATTGATGACCTTGATATGTTAATTTCTAGCTTCCAAACAGTGATATTAATACGTATGGATATGTTCATATTGAGGATGAAATGCTAGAGGGTGGACTTACTGATGAAGAAATTGTTGATAGGGTATGAATGCAAAAATGAAATAACTTATTTATACCAGAAAAAGTTACTTTGGCAGTTGGCAGTAGTTAAAAGATTTATAAACGAATCTATAAGATTTTTATATACAGAAGTGAGTAAAGAATTAAATAATATAATATAATAATAATCATAATTCACCTTAATTATTTTTAATCATGTGATTGATTTTATTGGTAGAATTTATATACCGCATTATATCCAGTGATGACCGCAATCTCAATTTTATTAATCGAAAAAAATAAGTAGTACTAAGAAAATTCTCAGAAAATTTTCTTGATGATCGCAATTAATTGGATTTAAATTTAAAAATTCTCAATCGTAATTTCAATTTTAATTTCAATTTATTTATTAATCAGCCTTTGAAAATAAGGCCCATCAATTTCTAAAAATAGCTAAACGCGAATTTAATTTTAATGATTATTCTGTTATATAAATAAAATTGATCAATTTGTGCTTTTTTCTAACAATAATAGTTAGATAATATAAAATAGATAGTCATAACGCTATTATGTAATAATAAAAGGGTGATTTCTAATTAAACTCAATTCCAATTGTTTGTTTGTGAATTCTAATCATTTGATTGTGATGTAAATCATGATCATCTTCCGATTTCTGAAACTATTTTTCACAAATATATACTGTATTGATATTGAACCGGAATTGATGGACTGAAATTTAAAATGGCCCCATGATTTTTTAGAAAACAACTTATTAGCATAGCGGCCAATCACAAAGATAGCGCTGAAAATATAAGATCAGCTGATACTAACAACTGTGATCTGTATATGGTGATTAAGACTGATTAGAATTACAATTGTTAAGAAAAATTCTTGGGAATTTTTCTTGATACTGCTTATTTTAAAGTTTAAAGACCGATTAACAAACTGAAATCACGATTTCAAGAAAAATTCTCGCAAATTTTTCTTGATACTGCTTATTTTTAAAGTTTAAAGACCAATTAGTAAACTAAAATCACAATTTTAAGAAAAATTCTCACAAATTTTTCTTGATACAGACTGATTAGTAAATTGAAATCTCGATTTTTAAATATGATTGTCTATATTTGATTAACTTTAATAATGATTGATCATTTTGTTAGAATTGTTAATTTTAGATACATAGTATGATATTATCGATACTTTTGCAATTATAACGGATTTTGAAATCTATTATAAAATAGTTTTTTTTAGTTAAATAAATCATTTCGACTTTTTAGTAACTTTAGATAGTATAGAGTTATATTTGTGATCAAATTTTCTTTGTTAATGGTACGCGTTTCTCTAGAGTCATACCATAAATAGTATAGAGTCATATTTGTGATCAAATTTTCTTTGTTAACAGTATGCGTTTCTCTAGAATCATAATTGTTCACAATTTAGTTACCTTAGATAGTATAGAGTCATATTTGTGATCAAATTTTCTTTGTTAACAGTACGCGTTTCTCTGAGTCACGATTGTTCATAAATAAATGTGATTGAATTTTCTGTTAATGGTACGCGTTTCTCCATCATTCATACATTTTGCATTTATCATTTACGTATTCTTTCTTATTTTTATGTGTTCTCATTCATATTCGTATATTTACGTCAAAAAAATGAATCAACAAGAAGAAATTTTCTTGATCAAAAAACAAAATGAACTCATCTTGGAAAGATTAAAGTATGATAGATTTTTTATAAGAATAAATTTAAATGAATATTATTACTAATGAATTATTTTTTAAAGTTCTTTAGATGATGGTACTTTTGCTGCGTTATCCACAAATATTCGCAGACTTTCTACGTCGTCCACAACCTCCTCCATTGACGTGTCATCTTTATCAGCTCGTGAAAATATTCAGACCTTCTACGTCATCTATAACCTTTCCCGTTGACGTATCATCTTTATCAGCTCATGGAAATTCTCGCAGACCCTCTACGTCGTCCACAACCTCTCCTGTTGATGTGTCATTTTTATTAGCTCGTAGAAATATTTGCAGACCCTTTACGTTATCCACAACCTTTCCCGTTGACGTAAGTTATTAATATAAGTCTAATCATACTTTTTTTAAAAAAAATTCAATTTTGTAAAAAAACTAAAAAAACTAATAATGTATGATATGTATGATTAAAAGACACACAATAAAAGTTTTGTTGCAAAACCAAAAAAAAATACATATCTAAGTTAGATATGATAAGTACGTTAGATATAACAAATAAAATGTATACGTTGTGTATGGTACGTATATACATTAAATAATAATTGAATTTTTATATAAACAAGACTTTTTGTAATAAATTAATAATCAATAAAACTAGTTGTCAATAAGAATATGTGCAGATTATCATCTTGATTATAATTTGTCATATAAAGACATACACAAAAATATTTTATTTAAAATAATCGAAAAGGTATTTATTTTTATTTACTTTAATCAATATGTTTATAGAATAAATATATAATATTTATAGAATAATTTTATAATTATTTTTTTTTAGTTTAAAATAAAAACTAAGGATCTTAACATTGTGCTTGGATACAATGATTGGTTTGCATACGAGTTATTAAAAAAACACGTTCAGCACATTCGTAAGTATTTCTTTTTTTATTAATATAATACAAATTAAATATGATTTTTTAAAAAATCAAAAAATATAATTTATATTCATATAATCAAAGGCGACCACAAAGCAAAAACAATAAATGGATATTTCACGAAAAGAACCCGAAGTAGAGGTGAGGAGAAGCTAGTGGAAAAAAATGTAGAAGAAAGCGGTGGTGATGAAGAAGAGAGAGAAAGTGAAGGTGAAGAAGCAGCAGCAGAAATTGAAATTCGGAATGATTTCAATTCTAAAGAAGCAGCAGCAGAAATTGAAATTCAGGATGATTCCGATTCTAAAGAAGCAGCAGCAGAAATTGAAATTCAGGATGATTTTGATTCTGATATAGACGAAGATTTAGAACGTCAACTCTTAAATTTATTTTGTAAAAGATATAAAAAAACAGGCAGAACAGATAGTAGTAAGGATGAAGAATTAGAACGCAATCTTATACGTGAAATAAGAAGTAAGTACGAGCGTAAAAAGAGGGAGAGGCAACTACAATAACAAAAAATACTACTACAACAACAACAACGAAAACAGCAGCAGGAAGAAAAAGAAAAAGAAATTGAAGAAAAAGAAAATGAAATAGAAGAAAAGAAAAATGAAACAGCGACAAGTAATAATTTTTCTGTATATTAATTAATTAATTTAAGTATTAAAAATAACTTATTTTTATCATTTTTTCTTAAGAAGGTAGACGTACTTTACGCAAAAGAAAAGTGACGGCCAATAAGGCCAATAAAAAAGCGAGGGCCAATAAAAAAAGATAATGAAAAAAATAAAAGGTAAATAACTTTACGCAAAAGGACAGTGATGGCCAATAAAAAAGATAATGAAATAACCTTACGCAAAAGGACAGTGATAGCCAATAAAAAAGATAATAAAAAAATAAAAAATAAAAAGTAAATAGTTAAATATGTTTGTAATAAACAACTCATTTTTATAAAAAAAATTATTAATGAACTGAAATAAATAATAATAGTAATTTTTATATTTAATTGGCTTTTGAACCTTAAGAAAATTCGCGAGAATTTTTCTTATCGGGATTTCAATTTACTTAAACTTTAAAATGAGCAGTATTAAGAAAAATTTGTGAGAATTTTTCTTGAAATTAGGATTTTAGTTTGCAAATTTTTCTTGATACTGCTCATTTTAGTTTACTAACCGGTCTTTAAACTTTAAAAATAAGCGATATCAAGAAAAATTCGTGAGAATTTTTCTTAAAATCAGAATTTCAATTTACTAATCGGTCTTTAAACTTTAAAAATAAGCAGTATCAAGAAAAATTCGCGAGAATTTTTCTTGAAATCGTGATTTCAGTTTGCTAATCAGTCTTTAAACTTTAAAATAAGCAGCATCAAGAAAAATTTACGAGAATTTTTCTTAAAATCGTAATTTCAATTTATTTAAACTTTAAAAATAAGCGGTATCAAAAAAAATTTGCGAGAATTTTTCTTGAAATCATGATTTCAGTTTACTAATCGGTCTTTAAACTTTAAAATAAGCAGTATCAAGAAAAATTCGCGAGAATTTTTCTTGAAATCGGGATTTCAATTTACTAATCGGTCTTTAAACTTTAAAAATAAGCAGTATCAAGAAAAATTCGCAAGAATTTTTCTTGAAATCGTGATTTTAATTTATTTATTAGTCAGTCTTTTAAACTTTAAAATAAGCAATATCAAGAAAAATTCGTGAGAATTTTTCTTGAAATCGTGATTTCAATTTATTGGTTGGTATCTCTAATAGTCTCCAGATTCTTGTTTTTTCGTTATTAATTTCTTCTTTTTATACATGGGGCTCGACTATTTTCAGATTTTAACAACTGAACTATTAATCTAATCACTTGCGACTTGACTGTTTGGCATCATTATAACGAACAAATTTTATTATTTTGAATAAAATTAAATCTATACCATAATAGATTAATAGATGTTGTAATGCAATTTCGAATATATTATTATATCTTACAAAAATTCATATCTACAATATCGGCATAAACCCGGATATATATATATCATGTGATTTAATCGCTATCATTCATAGATTATGATTGGATAATTATCACATGGATGTTGATCATTTGTTTGTTTTTGCATGCACGCGAATGATATAAATTGGGAAAAATACAAACTGTTTCTCTTTTATTCTTTATTCTTTATTTTTCTTTTTACTCAAAGTATTATCTCAAATATTGCACTTATTTATTTATTTCATTTTTTTATAGAAGAAAATTTTAAACGATACCAAATAAAAGGTTGCCTAATAGATATAGAAAGAAATACATTTCACAAAAAGAAAATATTTAACGTTTATGAAGTAATATTTTTTTAAACTTAAATATAATTAATTGTATTATTCTTTATTACTAATTTTTTATCTTGTCTTTTTGAACTTTTCTAAAATAGATTTATTTATAATTTAATAAAATAGGTACAGTTACTTTTATTTTCAGTCTTTATTGCTATTAATTGTATCGCTACTAATTGTATCTTTTTTTTTTATCATTACTAATTGTATCTTTCTTTCATCGCTACTAATTGTATCTTTCTTTTATTGCTACTAATTTTTTATCATTACTAATTTTCTTCTTTTTATCACTATTAATTTTTCTTCTTTTTATCACTACTAATCATATCGGCTGATCAAAAAAATTGGGCCTGATCGCAGGACCACATTTTTGTTATGTGTTACTTAAATCATATGTTTTTAGTGGCTTAGAAGTACAGACGATCCCCAAATGTCTCCTCTAAATTTAACAACTCCCCGAATAAAAAATATTTTAATATGTAATAAAGTAAGAAACCGATAAAAAAAAAAGGAACCGATCAAAAATTACGAGTAAGAAATAATATAAATTTTATTGTAATTTTCTTTTTTATTTTAAAAAACGCGTCCAATATTATAGTATTTGTTTAACAATAAACTTTAAAACTTTATTTGTAGACAATTGCCGACATACCTATGTCTAAACCATCAACTAACACGTTTTGCAACAAGTTTGAATTTGAAATATGTGGAAAAATCTATAAAAGGCATTCTGGTTTAGCTAATCATAAAATAACAATTAAAGATGCTAATGTTATGAAGCCAACCGCGTACGATTTACCTGAAAAAGCTATTGAAGAAATGTGACGAATTTTGGTTTATCATATAAAGGAGAGACTGAAACAAAGTTCAAAACATGCTGGGAGTGTGCGAATTATGATTAGTTGTACAGAAAGTCAATTTTTTGGTGTTTTTAAAGGATATATACATAATTATTATCCAAAAACAGGAAATTATAAGTGTATTTTTAAAGGTATTAATTTTTATTCTACATTATCAAAAGTATTGGGAGACGATAATTGGGGTGTCAAATATTTTTTGCAACACCAAAAGACATTTGTTTTATCATATCAACAACCATCAAATCCAAATGATCCAGATCCTCTTCTGGAATTAAATTTATGTCAAGAACCCGATCCTCTTCAAAAACAAAATCAAGTAAAAATATATAAAGCTAAAAAATGCCGAATCTGCAAACTTAAACCCATACAAATCATTATTGGCTGGAAAAGAAAAGAAAAATCAGATGTACGAAATATTGTATATTCATCAGGATTTATCTTTATAAACTTTACAATTTCACGTATGAGAGATATAGAAAACTTATATTAAAAATAGAAGGGTTGAAACTTGAAAATCATGTAAATATAAGTGGCAAAAATAAGATCAAATTTTATTATGAAATTTGTAAATAATACATTGAAAAAAAAATGAAAAAGCATATATTTCTATTACAAATACTACTTGATACGCAAACGTTTTGATAATCGAATTAAATCAACCATATTATGATTATTAAAATATAAAACTCTATTTTCGTATTCAAGAATATTTACAATTGCAGATTTTCTTCCTTTTCTGACACCACCATCTTTTGTTGTTTTTTAAAAAAAATGAGAAACTTGTTGATGATTTTTTTTTTCAACTGCCGAACAAGAAAATGCTGCTAAACCAAATTTTTGATGAATACGCATCATTTCTGGAACGTGATAAACTAATACATGCATATAAGGTGTAATATCACCCGCTTGATAAAAATAATTAGAATCTAAAAATTGGTGTAACCATGCACGTGCATCATCAGAAAATTGGTTCGCATCAGTTTTTTGATCTTTCATTGCTTTATGAAGTAAATAAAAATTATCCCACAAATTTCAGATTTGAGTTGCTCGTGAATTTGGAAAAAGTTTAGTTAAATCAAAATGCTGAAGTACAATTAATTTATCTTGCCCCATTAAAGAAGTATATTGCCAATTTGTCGATCCTACTTCAAGCCAAAAATGAAATTTAACATCAACACGTTTCATTTCTTCAACTATTATATTTCTTGCTCTATCTCCCCAAGTATTTCTGAATTTGAGTTCATCAATCACAAGCCGCCAAAGAACATCTGTTATATGCAACATAATATGCAGTTCATCTGGAACCCAGTTTTGTAAAGGAATCATATCAAAAATTGCTGGTCGAACATGACCCTTATAAAATGTGTAATTTTCACGAATTTGATCTATAGTTTTATTAATTGTCCATTCATATAAAAAATCACCCTGTTTTTCTTTAGATACCTCACACCATGGACAGAAATACTTACTATTTGCTGCATTTAATCCTAAACAAATTGCAAGGAACTTCCAATCTGATGAAAAATAAAGTTCAACTTTCCATTCTCTATTCTGATTATCTCTAAATCCCTCTTCTTTTAATTTCCTTAATTCCATAATTAGTGGTTCTAAAACAACATTTAAAATCTCATACTTTTCAATGCCAGAATATAAAATTATGGTATAATAATTTTCAGGTCGATATATATTATCAAGATCATTAAGAATTGAGCAGGTAACCATGACCTGTTTAACCTTTCGTCCAACGTTTCTCCCATTACCAGAAATTCGCAAATGTATTGTAGGATTTGTTATATCTAATACATTTCTTTCAAGAAGACCTGGTATTAAATATCTTAAAATATTAACAATGTCTCGTCGCCTTCCTTTTCCAATTGATTGTTGTAAATTATCAATAATTTCGGTATCATTAATATGTATTTCTGAATTTACAGAATTATCAGATGGTGATGGTGTTATATTTATAAGAGAAATTGGTATAATTTCGTTCATTTCATATGTAATATCTTTCTTTTCTGCAGAAACTTTCCATTCACGTGGTAGATCTTGACTGATCGAAGCTAAAGTTCGATATCTTTCTCGTGTTACCTGACCTTTATCACATGCTTGTACGGCAGCTCTTGCTTTATGCTTTATTTCAACGTTATCTTCATTAAAACTAAAGTAAAAAGAATTATCTCTGATACTAAACTCAATTGATTTTAAATTAGAATCATCATCTAAATGACAACATTTAGTTGTTTCTTGATCAAATATTGCAGATATAGACTTGGCAATTTTTTTAGCTCGATTATTTTGTCCAGTTTGAGTTAAATTGTCAAATGATTTTAAAACTGTTGCTCGTCGGTAAATATCTCTTGTCTGTTGAAGTATTTCTAAATGAAGACCAAAAAAATGTGGACCAGAATAGCGTGTTTTAGTTTCAGGATTTAAAGCCTATTATAAAAATTATCCTTTGCATTAATAAAGCACTTACTAATTACGATTTATTAATAAATAATTACATACTTTAGCATATAAACATGCTACATCTGAGCTTGATTTTTCTGACTTTACATGATATTGAAACTTATCTCCATAGTATACCCAATAGACCGGTTTTTTTTCCACATATTTGATTATACATTTAACTATTTGTCTTGTTTTAGGCTTTCTCAAACTAGTTTCAACTTCATAATTATCAGGTATTCGAAACCCTTTTTGACCTTTTGTATATTTGAGATAAGCAGCGGGTGGATAAGTTCCTTCTTTAATAATATTATAGGTATAGCTTCGTTCAGAATTGGAATATTGAATAATAGATTCTTTAGGATAATTATAAATTTCAATAGGTCTTTTTTTCTTAACTGATAAAGGAGCATCATTAGTTTCCATTTTTTTTAAAAAAAAAAAATGTAAATTTTTTTCAAAAAAAATTAATTCTTACGCGTATATCTTAAAAATGATCAGCATTTTGCTGAATGTAAATTCTTAGAATTTTATAGTCAAAATTTAACAGTTAACGTTTAATAATGTAATACACTGATCAAATTAATGATCTATTTTTAGTAAAATACTATATCATATTTTGTTTATTATCCTCACCCCAAAAATATTGGGGGACTTTTTTGATCAGCCGATATGTTATATCTTTCTTTCATTGCTAGTTTGCTACTAATTTTTCTTCTTTTTACCACTACTAATTGTATCTTTCTTCTATTGTTACTAATTATATCTTTTTTTTATCACTACTAATTTTTCTTCTATGCTATTAATTGTATCTTCTTTTTATCACTAATAATTTTTCTTCTTTTTATTACTACTAATTGTATCTTTCTTCTATTGTTACTAATTATATCTTTTTTTTATTACTACTAATTTTTCTTCTATCGCTATTAATTGTATCTTCTTTTTATCACTAATAATTTTTCTTCCTTTTATTACTACTAATTGTATCTTTCTTTCATCGTTACTAATTGTATCTTTTTTTTTATCACTGCTAATTTTTCTTCTTTTTATCACTACTAATTGTATCTCTTTTTATCACTTCTTCTTTTATAACTACTAATTCTTTCTTTTTTTTTATTTTCTCTATATTTAATTATAATAATTTTATTACTATAATAGAAGTATTCTTTTATTAGATTTTAATTACATAAATTATTAATTGCATATCAATTTAAATAATAAAATTATCTGTTATATTTATTTATACATTATATTATTAATAAAATAAAAACATTCTATGTAAATACGTGTACTAATGGTATATTTTTAATATGTAAACATACGGATTGCTGGGATATCATGCTGTTCACAAATTAATCAAAGTAGGAAACGTACAATTCACACTGGGATATCGTGCTGTTCGCAAATTAATCAAGTGGGAAATGTACGGTGCACACGAGGATATCATGTAAATTCGCAAATTAATCAAAGTGGGAAACGTACAGATACACGCCGATATTATTGCTGTTGCAAATTAATCAAAGTGGAAAACGTATAGTGCACACCGGGATATCATGCTGTTCGCAAATTAATCAAAGTGAGAAATGTACGGTGCACACTGGGATATTGTGCTGTTCGCAGATTAATCAACAGTGGGAAACGTACAGTTCACACCACCATATCATTCTTTATGTCAGTATAATTTTCACGTTAAACATATGTGCGTTAATTACAATATGTATGATATGGTGTGCAGAATACTGAATATATACTGTATGTGTAATACGATAATAATACATTATTTATACTGTAAAGATACTGATCGCAAAATACGGTTATACCGTATGATAACAGTATATATATTTTTTTATAGGGGTGTAGTACTTGAAGAAAATTGCATTTTTCTTGATGATATTAATTCTCTTCTCTGTTTTCTAATTTAGAGCGTAATATCACCACTTTAGTCAAATGAAATCAACTTTCTTTATTAATTGAAAGTTGTTCAGGCATGTTGAAACTACTTGAATATTAACTATCATGTATATAGGTGTAATACTTGAGAAAAAGTTGCATTTTTCTTGATGATATTAATTCTCTTTTCTGTTTTTTAATTTAGAGCATAATATTTCCATTTTGGACAAATGAAATCAACTTTATTTATTAATTGAAAGTTGTTCAGGCAGGTTGAAACTACTTGAATATTAATTTTCATAAATGTAGGTATAGTGTTTAGAGAAAATTGCATTTTTCTTGATGATATTAACTCTCTTTTCTGTTTTTTAATTTAGAATATAATCAACTTTCTTTATTAATTGAATGTTGTTCAGGCGGGTTGAAACTACTTGAATATTAATTTTCATAAATGTAGGTATAGTACTTGAAGAAATTGCATTTTTCTTGAACATATTAACTCTCTTCTCTGTTTTTTAATTTAGAGCGTAATATCTTCACTTCAGTCAAATGAAATCAACTTTCTTTATTAATTGAAATTTGTTCAGGCATGTTGAAACTACTTGAATATTAATTATCATGAATATAGGTGTAATACTTGAGAAAAAATTGCATTTTTCTTGATGATATTATCTCTTTTCTTTATTTTTTAATTGAGAATGTAATATCTCTACTTTAGTCAAATGAAATCAACTTCCTTTATTAATTGAAAGTTGTTCAGGCAGATTGAAACTACTTGAATATTAATTTTCACGAATATTGGTGTAATACTTAAGGAAAATTGCATTTTTCTTGATGATATTAACTCTCTTTTTTGTTTTTTAATTTAGAGCGTAATATCTTCACTTCAGTCAAATGAAATCAACTTTCTTTATTAATTGAAAGTTGTTCAGGCATGTTGAAACTACTTGAATATTAACTATCATGTATATAGGTGTAATACTTGAGAAAAAGTTGCATTTTTCTTGATGATATTAATTCTCTTTTCTGTTTTTTTAATTTAGAGCGTAATATTTTCATTTTGAACAAATGAAATCAACTTTATTTATTAATTGAAAGTTGTTCAGGCGGGTTGAAACTACTTGAATATTAATTTTCATGAATGTAGGTATAGTGTTTAGAGAAAATTGCATTTTTCTTGATGATATTAACTCTCTTTTCTATTTTTTAATTTAGAAATGAAATCAACTTCCTTTATTAATTGAATGTTGTTCAGGCGGATTGAAACTACTTGAATATTAATTTTCATAAATGTAGGTATAGTACTTGAAGAAATTGCATTTTTCTTGATAATATTAACTCTTTTCTCTGTTTTCTAATTTAGAGCGTAATATCTTTACTTTAGTCAAATGAAATCAACTTTTTTTATTAATTGAAAGTTGTTCAGGCATATTGAAACTACTTGATTATTAATTATCATGAATATAGGTGTAATACTTGAGAAAAAGTTGCATTTTTCTTGATGATATTATCTCTTTTCTTTATTTTTTAATTGAAAACGTAATATCTCTACTTTAGTCAAATGAAATCAACTTCCTTTATTAATTGAAAGTTGTTCAGGCAGATTGAAACTACTTGAATATTAATTTTCACGAATATTGGTGCAATACTTAAGGAAAATTGCATTTTTCTTGATGATATTAACTCTCTTCTCTGTTTTCTAATTTAGAGCGTAATATCTTCACTTTAGTCGAATGAAATCAACTTCCTTTGTTAATTGTAAGTTGTTCAGATAGGTTGAACTACTTGAATATTAATTTTCATGAATATAAGTGTAATACTAGAGGAAAATTGCATTTTTCTTAATGATATTAACCCTTTTCTTTATTTTTTAATTTAGAGCGTAATATCTTCACTTTAGTCAAATGAAATCAACTTCCTTTATTAATTAAAAGTTGTTCAGGCGGGTTGAAACTACTTGAATATTAATTTTCATAAATGTAGGTATAGTACTTGGAGAAAATTGCATTTTTCTTGATGATATTAACTCTCTTCTCTATTTTCTAATTTAGAATATAATATCTCCATTTTGATCAAATGAAATCCTTCCTTTTATTAATTAAAAGTTGTCATATGGGCCGATTTAACTCCATTCGATTTTATCATCAACATGACATTTTGTGAATAATTTGTGATAACCATGGCAACCAATAAAAACTTTGTCACCCATCAAAATCTGATAAAGATTAGACTGTGTTTTGCAACTAACGCGTTTTTAAACTTAATATGACGCTTAGGTGTTGTCTTTGCCAAGAGACTTTTATTTCACGAAAACTACTTTTGACTCATGAAAGAACTAAACACCGAAACAACAAAACTATACCACACTTCCATTTACTACTTCGGCCTTCTTTTAAACAACTTATATCTTACCAGGATGCATTTATAATTCTCATTAAAAAGCGTCTTGGTTTCAATAGACATTCTGTGAGAACTAAATGGGTTTTAATAAATGTTTTCCCTGAAAATGTCTTTGTTTACTTATTTCAAAGTGAACCTTCATTTAGATACAATACAGTATTACGAAAATATTGTTGCACGTTTAAAGGTGAGGTGGAGGAATAAAGGTTGAAACAAATTTTGAATTATGAACATTGGAGTTGTCGACAGGATCCGATAACAAAAATAACCAGATATGTACTATTTGTGAATTATGCGGAAAGTCATGAGGTTACTTTTAGTTGAACACAGACCAAATTAGTTGAAAATAACCGGACATTTCAATGTGGTGTTGTCACTTGCACTTTTACAACAGATTCGGAAGAATTTGTAAACGAGTAAGTTTTTAAATTTTATGTGCAAAATTTATATGAATTAAAGTATTTATTACTTTTTATTAGAAATGACAAAAAAAAATTACAAGAATCCGAAAGTCATATTACAACGCCTACTACTAAAAATAATCAATCACAATATAGAATTATTTTATCACGCAACAATTATTCTTAGATCAAAAGCACTATATATGATATTTTAATTTACTTTTTTGTTAGAATCAATATTCCTAGCATTAATTTCTTTAGGAGTTTTGTTAACTAAGTAATAAAGTTGACGATTTTTAAAAGATATAATATTATATACTACCGATTTTTTTTCAATTCCACCACCCATAGTGGTACCACAAAAAAATAACCGAACCTAATTAAAAGGTCTATTAATATTAATATATGTAATAAAATATCCTTTTTAAATAAATTTACAAATTACCTGATCGTGATTTTTTCTTTCAATACTAGAAGTAGAAAAATATCATAATGATAAGTTTTTCATCTTTAATTGGCGCATAAATTGATGCATGTGTTGTGCGAAAACATGCATATAAGGGATTATGTCTTGTTTGCGATATAATCCAGGTTTATGTGATATTGAATTAGAACATTTTTCAGTTGCACAATAAAAGGTATGGATTTATTGTTTGGCATTAATTTCAAACGCATCAATTTCTTGGTCTGAAAGAAAAAGTTTTCTTAAAACTTTATAAAGCCGGAGAAATTCCTTCCATAGTTTTTCAATTTCTTGTCCACAAGTGCCAGAAATAAATTGAGAAATTGGAAAATGTTCCAATACTCTCTTTTTTATCAGGACCTATTAAAGAAGTCCAATTCCACTTTCCACTAGTAGATCTTGACTTGAAAAACTCAAAATGAACTTTAATGTTTTGCATTGCTTGTTCATTTTAAATTTTCGTCTGCGAATCTTTACATTAATTTATTGTGAAAGTTTAGGAAATAAAAAAAATGATACAATCCTTTATATCTCTAATTTAATTTTTTTTTCAAACTCTTTTTTTTTAATTATATCATTAAAAAAGTATTCCATTAAACCATCAACAATGCGCAAAAGTAGATGTAATTCGTCAGGAATATAATTTTCTTGATTTATTGCAGGAAATAATGCTGGTTTTCTATTTTCACCTAATTATTAGTAAATATTCATAGTTTTAATTAATTGGTAATAAAATAATCATATAAAAAAAAAACCTTTAACATTACAGGCATGATTTCCTGAATTTTCAAAATTTTGATCCATATTCCAGCATAACTCAGATTGACAGTTACAATATAAACAAAAATACTTCGAATTTGGGGCATTCAATTCCATTATTATATACATAAACTTCCAGTCACCAGAAAAAAACAATTCCATTGGCCAATGATTTCCATCTTTATCATATATTCTGTTATTTTGGAGATCAAGAAGCTGATGTTGAAATAATTTTCCTATCTTAGCAAGGTCATCATATTTTTCTCGTCCAACATAAAGACAAATGCTAAAAAAAAAAATTTAATAATTTAAATTAATTTTTGGTTATTAGATTACAATAAATTTATTACCAGTATTGATGTTCCAGTTTTAAGACTTCTTCTCCTTCATTTAAAAGACAAATCGTCATCATTACATGGCTTTGCTTATGACCAACATTACGATCATCTCCACCAAGCTTAAGTTTAAGTGTATCACCAGAATTGATGATTGCAAGAGATGATTCTTTCCATAATGGTATTAAAGTTTGTAAAATCGTGTAAATTGACCTGTATGCACCATTTCCAATTTCTGCCTCATCAACTATTATACCATCATCAGATTCTAAATGATTTAACAGATCATTATCACTTTTATTGATGTTAAATGTTCCAATTCTAAGATCTTTATTAATAAGATTTGTAATTTCAACCCTACAATTAGCTATCAAATATTCACGTATAAGAAATGCTTCAACTGCAGCAAGCTGCCGATATCCATCACGTGCTAACAATGATTCATTACAAGCTCTAACAATAGCATCTATTTTTGTAAGTTCATTTTTATTATCAAGTAGATTGTAAGTTAAAATAATACTTTTACCATTAAAATCCAATTTAATTTTATGAATATGAATAATTTGTTGATTAGTTTCATCAGTCAATTGATGTTTTTTAATCAAAGATCTAATTGCCTTTTCAGATTCTCTGCCTAAAGATGCAAATCTTTTATTTTGCCCTGAGATAGTTTGAATCATTATTAGAGGCCTTTTTCTTTTGTTAACTAATGTAATAGGAGCACCTATTGTTTCTAAGTGACATTCATGCAATCGTCCAATATCAAACCCAAAAATGTATACTCCCGATAAATTAGAATTTGGGCGATTATTTTTCTGTATTATTAATAAGATCAATAAAAATAATTATTAAAAGTTCAGTTTTGAAAAAAAAATAATAATAATACCTTTAAGAATACATTAACAACACTAGTTGCAGAGCGATCACTGTATATACTCCACTCTGATCTATTTTCTTTTCACACAATTGTAAACCTTACTTTTCCATTTGGTTGATACTTTGTTTCATAACAGATCTTCATTTTAGAAACTTCAGTTTCAATACTATAGTTATCAGGTATTTGATATTGAATATAATCTTTAGAATTTTTTTGTATAAGTTTAACTGGTGTTAGATAATATCCTAAAGACACTACTTTATACCAAAAATAAAAGGGTCAGTTTCCTGATATGTATTGTGATGTTATAAAAGGACTTGCAGGATATTGATAAGAAAAATTTCTCGTAAAATAGCCATCTAAATAATATTTTATTAGAAAGTATTTGGTAATATATTATTTATATAATCCCAAGTTTAATTATAATTAAAGAAAACAAGTATTTATAAAAAATAGCGTTTCACTTTGGTTACTTCGGTTATTTTCTTGACTTGACCCTAACACATATGCCATTTTAATACAGAATACGCGTAAAAATATTTTATTATTACAAGCAAAACTAACTTTATAGCGAAAAATTTTTTAAAAGTTTTTTCCCTAACTCTTTGCGATGTAGCAAAAACCAATCTGAAACCAATTTGCAACTCGCGATTACAGTTGTTTTGATTTAATGAAAATTGGTTCTTCATGATAAAGTCACAAATTTTTACTATGATATGCAGCTTATATGCATAATAGTATTACATTACACCTGATTTTATCACCCAAATTTACTATGTGATCAGATTCAAATCAGCCTATATGTTCAGTTAGGTTGAAACTACTTGAATATTAATTTTCATGAATGTAGGTGAGTACTCAAAAAAAATTGCATTTTTCTTGAATTTTCTTTTTATTTTTACTTAAGTAAAGTATTACTAATATTTGGTCCTTTTTTTTGTAAGTCCAGTGGTCTATTGGACTCCATTTGTAAAGTATGACCATTGAAAACAAAATTTTTTTATTTTTATTTGATAAACATTAAAGCTTATTTTACATATATCATTTTTAACATTTTTTTTATATTATAATAAATGAATAAATGGAAATTATAAATATTATCCAATTAATAATTAATTTTATTATGTTAAACAATATGGACATAACATAAATAAATTTGTGTTAGATTTGTATTAAATTTCATTACATATGAATATATGATGTACATGCATGCATGATTCTTAAAATTTACTTTTAATTTAATATACAATTTTTTATACATAATTTTGATTTTTTTTTTTGATTTAAATGTAATATCTATATTTAAAACAATTAAACCATATCAGATATACATGAGACTTTTAACAATTTAAATTATGGTATTGTCAATTTTATTTATAAATTGATATTTTACAAAAAATAATAATAATCCATTAATTTTTATATTTTTTATAAAACTCAGCCAATTAACTTCAAATTTTATAACAATACAATAATATTTGTAATAATCCTTTTAATATTCTAATCATAACCATACATATATGTATATTTATTATATATTAAAAACTTACTGTACCTAAAGTACACTAGTTATATATAATATAATAAATACCATTCAATTAAATAATATATGCACTTATCTATGGTAAAACCACTAAACCATGTAAAATCTAGAGTAGAGTAATAATATAATTACGCAAGTAATTAAAGTAACGAAGATATTTTTAAATAATGTAAATTAATTGGAAAATTTTTTTTATGCACCACATAATAATAAAATTTGACACATTTAATAATTTATTGCTGTTTTCTAATTACTGTGATCTAGCATTATTTAATAAAAAAAAAATTTTTTGAGAAAACATGTGAAAATAAAAATTTTATTGCATTTTCAAATAAAGGAAGTATGATTATAAGCTAAAAATTATAATTTTAAGAAAAAATTTTCAATTTTTAAATAAGTTTACTTATAAGTAACTTTTTAAATTTTGTGTAACAAATCGGTTTTAAAAAAGTTATTTATAAGTAAACTTATTTAAAAATTGAAAATTTTTTCTTAAAATTATTTATAATCATACCTCCTTTATTTGAAAATGCAATAAAATTTTTATTTTCACATGTTTTCTCAAAAATTTTTTTTTTATTAAAAAATGTTAGATCATAGTAATTAGAAAACAGCAATAAATTATTAATTGAATGTATATAGTATGTATAATAAATATATAAGACTCCTCTGAATAATCACGCTTCAAGGTACAGATAGCAATGGGAGAAATTCATTACAATATCAATTAATTATTTAATCTGAAAAATATAAATATTTCAATAATTCTGATGTAAATTTAATATATATAAATATCAAAATTGATTAATTTCATTCATTATATTATATTATATATAATGTAATAAATACTGTTCAATTAAATAATATGTACATTCATCGAGGAAAATTAGCCTAAACCATGTAATCCTAGAGTAGAGTAATAATATAATTGCGCAAGTAATTAAAATAATGAAGATATTTTTAAATAATGTAAATTAATTGAAAATTTTTTTTATGCACCACATAATAATAAAATTTGACACATTTAATAATTTAAATTATTAATTAAGTGTATATAGTATGTATAATAAATATATAAGACGCCTCTGAATAATCGCGCTTCAAGGTACAGACAGCAATGGGAGAAATTCATTATAATATCAATTAATTATTTAATCTGAAAATATAAATATTTCAATGATTCTGATGTAATAATAAATAATATATATAAATATCAAAATTGTAATTGGTTAATTTCATTCAGTTTAATAATAATAGATTAATTTAAATTATGTTACAATTGTTACATGCACCAAAAATTTAAATTTTCTTGCTAGATGCAAGAATAAAATACATTTATCCAAAAATGGTAGGGTTGTCTACCGCAGAACAGAGCATATTTTTTGTTTCGTTTACCATCATGTGTACTGGAATCGAAAAATAGTGAGCAATGTTTATGTTTAACGTATCAGGTTATATCATGATGATCTTAAATAATCGGGTCAGTTATGGCAAATAATAGTAATAACTTCGCTATACATGGCTGTGATGATTGGATTGATTCAAAGGTTGATTCAAAGGTAGCGACAATATTTTGGATAAGTTATTTAGTAATTGAAACGGAGGAATATGTATCCTATCATCGAAGAAACAGGAGGACATAGTATTTGATTGCAGGAGAAAGCAGAATTTTTAGTAATCGAAACAAGAGACATAATCTTAGATTGCATGTTCGATAGTGGAAAAAAAGTAATTCGATCATAGATATGTAGAGCGCATCCCTTGGATATAGGCAATATTTGAATTTGGGGATCAACCATGCAATCTGGATACCTACGAAGTATAGTTGTTCTTTTTTCTGTATGTATCCCTTTCTGATTTTTTGTTCGATATTGTCTTATTATATACTAATTGTTATCTATTATGAAATATTCATTTACCTGTTATCGTAATATTTATCGACCACAATAAATAATTCTAAGAATTGGATTGGCGGGTTCTGGGTAACAAACAGTCACGCTTTCAACAAATGTAATTGTATCCCTGTGTATTTTTTGTAATATTTTTTAAGCGTATGACTTCACTCACGTATTATAAATAAAAATTAACACTTGGAATCATTACCAATAATTATTCTTATTCAGTTAATATATGGTAACATTTTTATTTCACAAGTAAAAGTTTTTTCGCATAAATCGATGTACCTCATGTTGCGAAAATAATTTTAATTACCACGAATAAAATAGATTGATTAAAAGTACATTTGAAGAAATTGATATCTCGTACTCTTCGATAAATCTCCAAATGACACAATTAGTAACATGAAAATCTACTACAACTTCATTTCAGATTATAACTTTCGAAAATATAAATGTACCTTTTCATTTACATACCTTTAAGGTAGTAATAAGTCATCTACGCACACATCACATCCATATTCTTTGGAATGGTAAAATTGTATAAGAAAAAAATCTATTTATATATAACGGATATGATTCATATTTTTCAGTTTAACATCAGTATAATTAAATTCGCATATTTTTTATATAATTCTTGTGCATAAACTATTCTAATTTGTAAAATTACTAAATAACAAATTGTGCAATACAGCCTAACTTTACAATTATACATAAATCAGTTTTTTTACATTAGTTTTTTTTATTCTTTTTCTTTTTTTGCTTCTTTTTTCTACTTCCTTTCGATTTTTCTCCCCTTAATAATGACTTGATAGATTCTTTAGTTACAATCACAATCTCACACGATTTTATCCATTCTTCAGCTTCGCGTTCAGCTTCGTCTAGTGGTACCAATTCACATGTATGCTCATTAACGTAACGAAGATTTTCCTGATGAAAAAGATAATTCATTAGGGATCTTTCTTTCGTGTGTACGTACGCTATTTTCTTATATACGGGACGTATGTATACAACTCCATCGTGATCTTTTATCCGAAAACTAAATCATTATATGAAAGTACGGAATATGCACCAATAATAGCGTAATTTATCAATCTCATAAACAGACAAGACATTGGTGTTTGTCTCGTGAAAAGAATGATCCCGTTTCAATAGATTAAGGAGTACGTCTTCAGAGTCCTGTGTTTCATAATCAGGAGACATTTCCTGCAAGGGGGTATCATTTCTTGTGATTCTGTATTGATTACACGAGATCTGATCGCTAGATCGCGTCTCCAGGACACTAGATGGGACAACGCGTTTGTCTCTGCGCAATTCCCGAATTGCCACCGTTCTTGATTTGGTATCAAATTCATGTTCCCGTCTCAGGGAAAGAGACGATTGTATCTCATGTTGAAATCCTGTCGTGATCTTATTAAATTTCTTCTGGCATTCTTAGTCCCTATCAATGTTGTCCCGAACGGGATCTTCAAGATTTTTTGTCGTTTTGACTTGAGTTACACATATTGCTGTCGGTATGTAATCCTCTTCTTCGTCTCGTTTCTAAAATCAATATCCACATCGCGAGTTGGTTCAAATGTTGAAACAGCCATTCTATTTGCTGATCCAGAAATATTAATGATCTCGGAGGCTGGCCGATATTTATGGAATAAAAAAGTGCGAGACCGTCCACAAATGTACTCGTCGCAAGCGTCGCTCTATCTATCTCTATTCCCAGGCATCGCGGTTGCCCGTTCTGCTGTCTTAGAATCATTTGCCGGTTGTTTCTGGAGTATCAAATAAAATTTAATGCGGGCATTTGCTTAAAGAAAACACGGCAATATTTGACATACTTGTAAGGTTCCAGAAACATTTGGTATATAAGTGTTGACAAATCGCTCGTCCTTGACAATATCTCTAGATAGCTCCATAGCTAATACAACTTCTTTGTCAGATTGTTTTTTTAAAAAAATAACAACTTAGTGACTCACCTCTTCTTTTGTATTACTAGGAAACGGAAACCGTTGTAAGTCCGGAGCGAAAGATTTGTACAAAAATCCAAATATCTTTAAAAATTTAATTTGTACAAAAAATCTGGCATCCCTAAAAAAATAAAAATGAAAAATGAAACGTTAGAAACGTTTCTTTAAGGTTAAACAAGTAAGAAAAGCCCTTACAATTTACCTTTAAAAGTCCGGCATGTACAAAAAACCTGTGTTCCTAGATAAAAGAAAATAAAAATGAAACAATAAAAACGTTTCTTTAAAGCAAAACAAATAAAAAACAACTCACCAGTCCGGTATGTACAAGAAATCCAGAAACCCCAGGAAAAAAATAAGAAAGTCGTTTAAAAGAAAAATATACTTACTAGCTGAAATCTAAAAAAAAAAAGGTAATCATAAACTTTTTTACTTGTTTATTTTTGATGTAGCTGTGCGGACCAATCAGAAATGACGCGTGCGGACAACCGGAAATCGCCACGTGACACTAATTGTCATCGACCTTCGTAAAATAAATCCTTCGCTACGCTCCGGACAAAATCTTCCACCTCACGTGATTTTTGGCCGGCATTATACGTCCGGTAGGCATTAAATTAAGAATATGACAATTAATGTGTGATTTACAAATCTGTCCCTGGAATACATAGTAAAAGTGAAAAACAGGGAGGGGTGACAAATTTTTAAGGTCATGTGGGGACTGGGGTGGAAAAATTTTGTGGTAATACGAGGAAAGATAGCAAACCAATTGTTCTAAGACGATGTTCTGGATGAGGCAATTACGCAAGTAAGGTATTATCTTTGTACTTCTAGAAAGAGGTTTATGCTATGGATAGTAACACATTGTGATCTGGGACAATACATTTCCTAAATAATGACCGCCAGTTTCACTAATTCTACATGAACGACTAGACACATACGTAATTAGTTTATCCATTCATAGAATCCCGTTCACCTGATATGATATCCTCAAATATGTAAAACCATTGTATTATATAATATATTAGATTTCTCTGTGTGGCATAACAAAGAACATGCGATAGTGATTTATTATTCTTTGGTGGCAGATATTATCATTAAGTATACCAAATAACGAGAAAGTTATTATATTATTATAACCAAGTGTTGAACTGTTGGTTTAAATGTTCAGAGTAAGATCATCCATTTAATTTATAATTAAAAGAAAATCGAACTTAGCTCTTTTTTTAATTAATAATATAAAAAGCCCAACTAAACATAATATATTTCAGCGTATACAATTTGCATATTTCTAATCTTTATTTAAAATATATATATTTTTTTTCTCTACAATTTACTAAGTGAAAAGACCATCCTTTATTATTGCGCTTTTCAAAAATTGTGCTACTTCCCTATAGATCATCTGATAGACAAAAATCGGACAATGTTGTCCTGTAATCATTCCCGTAATTATAATCACTAATTTTGAAAACTGCGATAAATATTATTTATATATTATTAGAATAAAATTTGCATAAGATCACGTGATTAAATTGTATATATTAGTAAAATATTTTTTACAGAAATTTCTACCTCTGCTTTACAGTAATTAATGACATTAGATTAAAATAGAACGAACAAATTATCATATAAAGAAACTTAGGAACAAATTATTATTTTCTGAATGGGTTTTTATTGAAAATAAAACGTCACATGTTCAACCTATGCCGCAACTCTTATTTGGTAATTCTGAAACTTAATGGCAGTATATAGTTTCGATTTTGAAAATTATCTATAGAAACTAGAAAGGAATATTAGAGATACAGTACGTCATGATGATAAATAAGCATTGTTGATGATTGGTCTGTTCATTCATTGTTCTTATTTATACAGTCATATGAACTGTTTTAAAATATTTACGGTATCTTTACTATCTTAACTTTTGGAAATAATTACCTTGTTTTAAATTTATATCATATGCTGTAACTAAAAATTATTAGAATGTTAGAATTCTAGAATTTTCATACATTTAATAATATGGATTTTAATATGCCGATACTGTATGATCCTGATAACAATCATTGTAATAATTATAAATGTAGTAAATCCATTATAAATAATTTTCTCCTGGAAAGTTGCATAAATTTTATAAAATATTATCAAATAAAAACAAACAATTCATTTTAAAATTACTTTTTTCGGATCTCTTACGATTAAAATACATACTAAACCGCCACATTATCAAAAATAGTAGCTATCATTGACTCCAAGAAATGTTTATAATTCATAAATAGAAACAACCAATTAAAAAAAAATATACATGTTTTTGACGTATTTTAATTTTTAAAGGTTCTTGCACCAAGCGTTTGATTTGAGAGGAAAAATCCATTCCCATTTTTTCGGTTATTAAAAAAAAATAATAAAGAAAAGTTGGGTATTAAAATTTCAAATTTGAAATAGCAAATGAAATTAATTGATTTATTATTTTTCATTTTCTCTTTTTTTAAACTTTAATTTTGCCACGTTATTTACGCTAAATAGATTACTCCAAATATTGTTATTCGTAAAAAATCCGCTTAACGATACGATCATTGTATTACATTATTCCAACCATTCAAAAACGAAACTTGGTTAAATCATCAATCATTACAAAATTTATTTATGAAACTGTGACAATATTTTTACCCGAAAAGAACAAAGGAAATTTGAAACCAAAAATATCCCATCACTACCTTTCTTGATGGAATATTTTCTTTTTTTTCTTTTCGTTTTGCGAAATTCATCAAAAAAGATAAGTAAATATTATTATTATGATGACTTGTGGCTTTATTTAAAAAAAATGTATTATTTCGAAAATATTATTTATTTATTCTGTATCCGGGAAAAATAATGGTATTTCCTCTTTCCTCCAGATGAAATAAATGAGCTCATTAAATTAACAGATATTTTTCCTATTTTATAAATACAACGATAATTTTTTGGGGATCGACAAGAAAACCCGAGTAAATGTTTCGAATGTTCTGGAATTAAAAATTATTTTCAATACTAGAATTTTCTCATTAAGGTTCTTCCAAAGAAAATTTTTTTTATCGGATTTTCCATCGAAATCTTTTTCTTGAAAATTTGACCTATAATTAACTACCAATAAATATTAATTTATTGTTTCTAATTTTAAATACTTTGATCAGTTATAACTATTCGAGTTCGGTGATTTCCAAACTGATTATTATAACTTTATGAATTCTTTATCGGTAACAACAACATAAACATTTAAAATAAAAGTACTTTTATTGCACTATTTTAGAATTTTTCTTTGACATGATATTTTTTTCTCTTAAAATAAATGAGAACAAAGACTGTATATATACTGTATCTCTAACAAAGTATTTTGTAGTACGTTAAATGGTAGGCTTCCTGATATGGAATTTTTAAAATCATATTACCAAAATTGCTGAATGATTGTCCATTCCATGACTTCCCCTTTTCCTTCTAGGTTTCACAAAAATTTTGTATATAAATTCCTATCGAGTTTTCTAATATAGCAAACTCTTACGAGTATTAATAAATCGATGCGGCACTGTGTCATCAATAGATACAAATATTATTTCTTTCATAATATTAAACATAATTCAATTTTCACTGCAAATTTATACAAAGAATGTCAGATCGTCATTTTAATTGCATAAGGTAGAAAAAAATACCTTCTTGAGGTAAAGTTACTCAAATCGAACATTATGGTACAGAATCTTCAAGTTTGATTAAACTTTCGTACAACCATTTTATTTTGGTAAGGTACAAGACTAGTACAAGCGAACGTTACTGTCATCGCAATCTTGTTCGTAGAATTATTGGAAAATAATGCATAAAATCTTCTTTAAATGTATAACTCCCTTAATACACTCATTGGGAATGTCAATTTGAACGTCAAATATGCGATATTAAAGGGCGCTTCTTTGATCATTTACAATTTTAACATAAAATAATCTGGAAAATTGCAGTCTTAACGATCCTGTATAGTTACGTGAGTTGAAAGAAATTTTTTTGCTTTGATTCCACATTCAAGAGATATTTAAAAATTTTTTAACTCTCTAGGATTTACATGATTTGATGGCGGTGGAATACTGCTAATCGTCTTGGAGACTTATCAAAAACGTATTTAACATTATAAGGACATATTAGGTTATTAAATCAATCTTTTTTTATTCTTTATTCTTAATGAAGGATTTATGAAAGACTCAAAATTATTAAAATTATTCTAATAATAAGCAAGACGTTCCATCCTGATCAAAGTTGCATAATTCAAAAAAAAAAAATATTTGTATCAAATGATACTATAGGTATTGATTTATTTTAATCAGACTTTTATATATGTTATTTATATCCTTGTATTTGTTAATATTTTCTCCTATATTTTTATAGGGATGAGGATCAAGACGAAGATTATATACCATAATGCACTTTTAACCAAAAGTTCTAATTAAGGAACTACAAAAAGGCCCTATCTGTGTAAGCAATTTAAATGGCCGTTCAACTACTATTCACGCAACTTGTTTCAGAAAGTTGGCAGTAACGAGTAATGCAGGAATTCATTATCATATCTAACAAATCATACTCTAGAAATACGACTTTATTACAGAAGGTAAGAATGAAGTGGATTATGTCTTTTGGTGTGTGCGATTTGGCACTATGAATTGCTAATTTTCACATTTTGATTACATTACATCAAAATTACGTCAATTTATAGAGAAAAAATTAGTGAAGCCAGAAGGTATACTAGATGAATGAAGTCATGCTATGTTATGCTATGATGATGATAATGAGAACAGTTTAAGAATTTAGAAACTGATTCTTAAAGCTGGAATAGTAATGAAAGGCGGAAGATGGACGCATTCTTAACGAATATGCCAAGGAATACTACATCGATAGTGACTTATCACATTAATAATGAATAATGGCTGTCTAAGTTATTAAGTATTCAAATTTAGCTGAATCCTCAGCAAGATATGGCTAAGGTGCCCTTATGCTCAAATTTATGAACAATGATTATATAAAAGATCTTACTGTTTTCATCATTTCTTATTGTTCCTTATTTATTTTCTTTCTCTCCTGGGTCGCATTTGCATTTTATAGTAGTAAGTTTTTTTTCTCTCGTCTCCCGCCCCGCAATATATCATTATTAATTTTACCATATTAACGATATTTTTTTTTAAAATAAACAGCCTCTTATCCATTCATTTGTCACCAAACTAATTGATAAACTTTTATAAGTGACACAAGGACGAACTGGATGAGATAAAGGATTAATAATGTAATGGTTTTTGTGGAATACGTTGTTTTTTTTTCTTTCTACATGACTATACAAACATACAATCATTCAACTTATAGGTATACACTTTCTAAATAAGAAGTTACTTTGAATCTCAGGAAATTAACGTTTTATTAACAAAGATTTACTTAAATTATTTATCCTTCTTAGCCAATTCTGTTGACTGTTGGGTATGTAATATCTCGAGGTATCGTTGAAACAGAATTATGACCTACAATAAGATTTGCTCTGATATATAGTAGATAATGTAGGTATACAAAAAATATTTTTTAAAAAAATTAAAAATAGGAATTTAGATTAACAAGCGATTTTTTTTTACACGTCTATTAGATATGAATCTAATAGTTTCGTCACTTGGAACTACAATTAGTTTTAGAGTTGTAAAGCCGGAGAGTATCTGAAAAGATTTTTTTAAAATTAGTTTAATAAATTTATTTTTATGATTATTTTATAATAGAAGAGGATAACGATAAGTATGGATTAACAGAGGTCCCAGCAAGTTAGAAATAGTAGATTTTTACATAAAATTTTCGCTCTTGGTTCATAATGTAAATTAAATTCTTTCATAAAATGAAAACGAAACACAAAACAAAATTTAGATAATAAAAAACAATTTTTTCATGCGGAGATGAACAATAATATTTAAAATACTAAAATCTTAAGTACATTAATTAAACAAAATTAATAAGCGACATATTACTGTTAAAAATATTCGTATTTCATAAATTTCATAATTTGATCTTATAAATTATATCTTACAAATAAATAAATAAAAATTATATTCGTATATTTCATCATCTTACTATTTTTTTTCTTAATCATACTTTTTTTCATAAATTTTTTAAATTTCGATTAGATAAATAAGAAAATAACTTAATTCGAATTCTTTGGATCAAAGAATGCATATTTCAAACTATTTTCTAATTTCATTAATCTTTTACAAATACAATTATCTTGATTACAATTAACATTAATGTATTTAACTTTAATTTCGCTAGCTTTTTGTTTTAAGAAAATTGGACCATAATTGTTTGCTGCAGAATACAAACTAAAAAATTTTGGTTTTGATTCTAGAGAATTGAATTTAATAAAGTTGAGCAGTTTTTTTGTCTTACTAGTATGTTGGAAGGTTGAAATTCCATAATTATCAGAATTGGGATATTTTGAGATAAGTGTATAAAATGTAAAATTAGGTAAGTTAACATAATGATTTTTTTCTAAACAATAAGAAAATATATATGATCCAACTTTTCTATTTTCTCTATCATTAATAAAGTGATGTCCAATAACTAAAGAATTGTTTGAAGAATCCAAATTGCTTAATACTGGAATTCCAAAACAAAGAATTGATGGATTATATTCCAAATCTAATGATTCAGATATAGCTTGGCAATTTAATGCATTAAAATCATTTTTTAGAACTTTCAATTTGGTGTTAAAATCTGAATGATTAAAATCAAAATTTGTATCATAACCAACAATCATCCACTTAATTTTCAATTTACATTCACGCTTTCTAAACTTTTTTTGAATACAATGAATTATAAGTCTTGGATCTTCATTTGGTGGCCAAATTATTTGATAACTAAAAACATCCTTTTCTTTTTTATCAATAACTGTTGCAAAGATGTTACAATTAGCTTCTTTATTTTGAAGAATTTCTAAAATATTTTCTGGAATGTTTATCAACTTACTTCCAGATTCAGGCATTTTATAAGAATATTCTTCAATACTTGTAAAAAGAATTTTTTTTCCAACAAATGATAAGATTCGTTTACGTAAATTTTTAGATATAAGTTGAAAAATATTAACTGGATCTTTTAATTTTATGCAACTCCAATATTTATAATCATTTAAAGTTTCAATCCAATCTGACTCATTAAAGCTGTTAGAACTAAATAGTTTTTCTCCAAATAATTTAAAGCTTTGTTGTTTTGAAAAATTATTTCTGCTTAATGATTTTGAAGAGTTTTTTTCAATTTTAATGTTTGAAGTCTAATAACCTATATTTTTAGTATATTCACCAGCATAATCTTCAGAATTTTCTCTTGCAATGAAATATGCTTTTCCACTACCTAAAACAACTTCTTTTGGAATAAATTGACCAAAATCATTTATGACATCCTTAAATTTTCTAGGATCTTTAGAATCTATTACATCTTTAACTGCTTTAATGAACTCAGTAGTTGGTTCTAATTTAAATTTTAAAGACACTTTTTTGTATTCAATAATGTTATAAGTTAAACTAGTTATAATATTAGAATTTTTTATATCTGAACTTTTGATTGATACTCCCAATTTTGTAAAATTTGGAATATCAATATCTGCGATTAAAAGAAAATCATTCTTTATAATCTTATTTTCTTCCAAATCAATTTGAATTATATTATTTTCATATCCATCAATGATTTCATTCATTTCGCAACTCACTATTGTAAAAGCTCTCTTATTAGCTTTTCCTAAAGTTTCAGTACATCCATATTCTAGTTTAAGCTTATCTTTCAAAAACTTCCAATCAGGTTCTGATTCTGATTTTAAATATAAAAACATAATTTTTTTGTCCATAATTTTTTCTAAAATTATATTTTCTTCATCTTCTCTTGCTATTACAGCTAACGAACTTTTACTTTTATTATCATTATTATTGATCTTATTTGCAAATGAAAATGTATGATTCATTTTGACTTTGCTATTTTGTACAAGTTTATGACGAATGTTTAACAATTTATCTTTAAGATTTAGATTATTGACTGATACAAATTTTGATGGTGGGTCGTCTATTTGAACTGTTGCATCAACACCGTCTTGCACATTGATGGAATCCACACTACTTTAACATTTAATATCTATAATCAAGAACCTCAAAACTATAGTTGTTCATTTTTATTATTATTATTTGCAATTGATAACGTGCTTATGTGTCATGCGTTACAGAGTCACTTTAATTATGTATGATAACGTTTATGTAATTTTATAATAATAATTATTTAAATATTATTTTTAGGCAAGAAAAAATTTGTCAGTTATCTTTTTCAATAAAAATTATTATTATTATTTAAGTCGTCTATATTAAATTTTTTATCATTCTGGGAAGTTAAAGTGAATTGATTCACGATCAAATTAATAAATAAATAAAAAAAACTTTCAAAAAAAAGAATCAAATCGCATTTCAAATGAACAAAAATATTGAACACATGGATTTTAACAAATCCATCGAATTTTTAAAGGAAAAAAAAAGACTTTGCTGAAACTTGGAATTTACAATCGATATTGATTAGATATCGCAATGATATCATTACGATATCATTACGATATTTTGATAAAAAATAGATTCGACATCGTTAAGTTAGTCGTAACTGTATTTATTTGATATTGATTAGTTCGATATCTCTGCGATATTGCTGCGATCATTATGCGATGTAAATATTATCACATAACCATATCGTAGTGATGTCGTATTAACATTGAATTAATATTACAAAAATATTTGACATTTATTTGATATCGTAACTAGAGCTCCGCAACCTGACCCGACAGATCGGGTGACCCGACGGGTTGACCCGAAATATTCAGGTCAGGTCATCAAATTCATGACCTGACACGGGTCGGGTCAGTGCTGGTCGGTACCCGACCCGACCCGTTCGACCCGACATATATTTGGGTCAAATAAATTAAATAACGCCAAAACTTATAATGATTCTGGCATTTTTACATGTACAATCGAAAAAAAATGCCGAAACTAGATCAGTTTTCGGCGTTTTTACATGTAAAATCAAAAAGAAGAACGCCGGAACTAATTATTCCAGCATTTTTACATGTAAAATCGAAAAAAAAACGCCGAAACTATCAGTTTCGGCATTTTTACATGTAAAATCAAATGAAAAACGCCGAAACCATCAGTTTCAGCATTTTTACATGTAAAATCAAAAGAAAAACGCCAGAATTAATGATTCCGGCATTTTTACATGTAAAATCGAAAAAAAACGCCGAAACTATCAGTTTTGGCGTTTTTACATGTAAAATCAAAAAGAAAAATGCCAGAACTAATTATTCCAGCGTTTTTACATGTAAAATCGAAAAAAAATGCCGAAACTATCAGTTTTGGCATTTTTACATGTAAAATCAAAAAGAAAAATGCCGGAACTAATTATTCCAGCATTTTTTACATGTAAAATCAAAAAAAAATGCCGAAACTATCAGTTTCGGCGTTTTTACATGTAAAATCAAAAAGAAAAATGCTGGAACTAATTATTCCGGCGTTTTTACATGTAAAATCGAAAAAAAACGCCGAAACTATCAGTTTCAGCGTTTTTACATGTAAAATCAAAGGAAAAACGCTGGAACTAATGATTCCGGCGTTTTTACATGTAAAATCGAAAAAAAATGCCGAAACTATCAGTTTCAGCATTTTTACATGTAAAATCAAAAAGAAGAACGCCGGAATTAATTATTCCGGCGTTTTTACATGTAAAATCGAAAAAAAATGCTAAAACTATCAGTTTCGGCATTTTTACATGTAAGATCAAAAAGAAAGACGCCAGAACAAATTATTCCGGCGCTTTTACATGTAAAATCTAAAAAAAACGCTGAAACTATCTGTTTTGGCGTTTTTACATGTATAATCAAAAAGAAAAACGCCAGAACTAATTATTCTGGCGTTTTTACATGTAAAATCGAAAAAAAAATGCCGAAACTATCTGTTTCAGCGTTTTTACATGTAAAATCAAAAAGAAAAATGCCAGAACAAATTATTCCGGCGCTTTTACATGTAAAATCAAAAAAAAACGCTAAAACTATCTGTTTCGGCGTTTTTACATGCGAAATCAAAAAGAAAAATGCCAGAACTAATTATTCCAGCGTTTTTACATGTAAAATCGAAAAAAAATGCCGAAACTATCAGTTTCAGCATTTTTACATGTAAAATCAAAAGGAAAAACGCCGAAACAAATAGTTTCGGCATTTTATATATAAAAACAAAAAGTAAAAAATGTTACAAAATGTTTTTTTACAATATTTAATAATAAAACTTCAGGTAACCCGAGTTACCCAAAGTGACCCGAATACTTTCAGGTCAAATGGGTCGGGTCGGGTCAGAACGGTTTACCCGACCCGACCTGACCTGAAAAAAAATTTCAGTTCGGGTTAACCAGGTAACCCGACCCGACCCGACCCAATGCGGAGCCTCTAATCGTAACCATGTCATAGTGATATTGTATTAACATTGAATTAATATTACAAAATATTTGACATTTTATTTGATATTGTAACCACATCATAGTGATATCATATTAACATCGAATTAATATTGCAAAGATATTTGACATTTTATTTGATATCGTAACCACATCGTAGTGATGTCATATTAACATTGAATTAATATTACAAAATATTTGACATTTTATTTGATATCATAACCACGGCATGTCGTAGTGATATTGTATTAACATTGAATTAATATTACAAAATATTTGACATTTTATTTGATATCGTAACCACATCGTAGTGATATCATATTAATATCGAATTAATATTGCAAAAATATTTTACATCTATTTGCTACATCGTAGTGATGTCGTATTAATATTGAATTAATATTACAAAATATTTGACATTTTATTTGATATCGTAACCACATCGTAGTGATATCATATTAACATCGAATTAATATTGCAAAAATATTTTACATCTGTTTGATATCGTAGCCACATCGTAGTGATGTCGTATTAACATTGAATTAATATTACAATTTTATTTGATATCGTAACTACATCATAATAATATCATATTAATATCGAATTAATATTACAAAAAATGTTTTACATTTATTTAATATCGTAACTACATCGTAATGATATTATATCAATACTGAATTAACATCACAAAAATATTTTTATTGTAATATATGTTTATTATTTATTATACATTAATAATAATAATTTTTTATTAGTGGATTATTATGGGTAAGTGGAGTACGTTTCTTTTCTTCCTTTTTTTTTTATTCTTTTCTTCTCTTTTTTATTCTTTTCTTTTCGTATGTGAGTGGATGGATACGTCATTTTCAATTTTAAAATATATATATATATATATAAAACAATCATGATTAATAAAATGTATTCTTTGTAAAATATATTTAAAATTTAATACATAACCTTGGGATAATAGTTAGAGCAGGTAATTCCGGGATTTTGTAAAGAATAATAAAAATGATAATATTTTTAAGTTAGTTCTTTCTTTAAATTTTTTTGAGAGTATTTTGTTTCTTAAAATCATAATATTGTAAAAAAATGCTGGTTGCTACGACTGACAGATAATGACAAATTGTCAGGCTACCCCCGGACAAAGTAATTGGAAGGCGGAAAATGGCATAAATATCCAGCTCTATTTTACAACATTTTCTTCCAGGCTAAAGCAAATATTACAAAAGAAATTGCAAATATATTTAACAAGCAATAGATACATAGCCATTGAAAAATATATTCACACTTCATATTGTAATACCACAGTCTAACAAAGAAATTGCAAATATATTTAACAAGCAATAGATACATGGCCGTTGAAAAATATATTCACATTTATACCACAGTCTAACAAAAAAATACTCAAACTACAACATATTGTAAAAAAAATATGAAAAATACGCGTATATCCTATTTTCATACCTTGTTTAACAGCTCCACTATTTATTTAAAAAACGGCTTTTTCTCTTTTGTATATGGTTAAGTGGGTACATTTTTCCTTTCTTTTATTCTTTTCTTTCGTATGTGAGTGGTGGATACATTTTCTTTTCTTTATTCTTTTTTTATTCTTGCTTTTCGTATGTGGGTGTTTTACTATGTTGAATATATAAACTAAAGTGTCCCAAAGTATTGTTAATATTGTAAAAAGATAATTAAAGTATACTTTAAAAAGAGAAAAGATGAGACGAACAAAATACCACTAGTCGAAAAAGGACAATTCGGCCTAAATTTGACCAGGTCGAATATAGGTCGAATGATGGTCTAACCTGTGTCAAATTGAGGTCAAATTTTTGGGCGCATTTAGGGTGCCAATCGTCCCAAATTCGGACCAATTATTCGACCATTATTTAGGCTTAAATTGACTAATATTCGACCTTAAAACTTTAAGCTGAATTATGGTCTAATAACAACCCATTTATTTATGAATTTATTTTGATTTTTTTTATCAAATTTATTAAATAAATGTATTTATTAATACTTAAATACTTTATAATTATATTATTATTATTGCATCTATCTAATTTACAAAAAATATTGCTAATTCAAATACAATTCCACAATTATATGATTCATGTATTCGTATATATGAATCTTTGATTGTTCTTTAGCAATCCACCCGAACCTATAAAAAAAAGAGAAGAACGGTTAGTAACCGTTCATAATATTAAAAAAAATAAGAAAAAAAACCAAGATTCGTACTTACTTACGAATCTTTAGTTTTTTCCGTTCTTCAGAAGACACCTGAGACACCCGAGACCTAAAAAGAAAAGAAAAGAACAGTTATTAGTAACTGTTCATAATAATATTAAAAAAAAAATCAAAAAAATAAACCAAGATTCGTACTTACGAATCTTGGTTCTTCTTTTCCATTTGAAGGTCAGAGAAATTTGCTCCACCCGATCCTAAAAAAAGAAAGAACGGTTATTAGTAACCGTTCATTAATATTAAAAAAAAAAATTAAAAAAAATTAAACCAAGATTCGTACTTACGAATCTTGGTTTTTCCACACAAAAGCCCGCCCGAACCTATAAAAAAAGAAAGGAACGGTTAGTAAACCGTTCCAAAATGATAAAAAAAAATAAAAATAAAAAATATATAAAGATTCGTACTGTACTTACGAATCTTTATCTTTGGATTTTCGTTCTTCGGAAGCCCACCTGAACTAGCTATAAAAAAAAAGAACACAGGTCGAAATTAGTTAAATAGGGTATCAATAGGTTATCAATAGGTTATCAATCGGCTATCAATAGGCTACCCTATTGGTAGCCTATTGAACTTGCGCCATAATCCATCACCAATCGGGCAGGCTGATTGATAACCTATTGAAAACCTATTAATACTTTATTGATAACCAATTTGATAAAAATACCAATAGGATACTAATAGGTTATCAATAAGTTATTAATTGGCTAACAATCAGCCTGCCCGATTGGTGACGGATTATGGCGCAAGTTCAATAGGCTACCAATAGGGTAGCCTATTGATAGCCGATTGATAACCTATTGATAACCTATTGATACCCTATTTAACTAATTTCGACTTGTGGAAAAGAATGGTTAATAAACCATTCGTAATAATAATAAATAAAAAAAAGATTAAAGATTCGTACTTACAAATCTTTGGGTAGTACGAATCTTTGGGTTTTCGTTTTTCGGAAGCCCACCCGAACTAGCTATAAAAAAAAAAGAATGGTTAATAAACCATTCGTAATAATAAAAAATAAAAAAATTAAAGATTCGTACTTACGAATCTTTGGGTTTTGCGTTTGGCTCCCACCTGAACTAGCTATAAAAAAAAAGAAAAGAACGGTTAGTAAACCGTTCATATATTAAAAAAAAACAAAAAAAAGAACCAAGATTCGTACTTACTTACGAATCTTGGTTTCTTGGTTTTCCTTCTTCGAAAGCCCACCCGAAACCTAAAAAATAGAAAAAAACGGTTAGTAAACCGTTCATATATTAAAAAAAAACAAAAAAAAAGAACCAAGATTCGTACTTACTTACGAATCTTGGTTTCTTGGTTTTCCTTCTTCGGAAGCCCACCCGAAACCTAAAAAATAGAAAAGAACGGTTATTAGTAACCGTTCGTAATATTTTTTTAAAAAAAAGAAAAAAGATAAACCAAGATTTGTACTTACTTACGAATCTTGGTTTCTTGGTTTTCCTTCTTCTGGAGCTCCCACCCGAAACCTAAAAATAGAAAAGAACGGTTATTAGTAACCGTTCGTAATATTTTTTTAAAAAAAAGAAAAAAAGATAAACCAAGATTCGTACTTACTTACGAATCTTGGTTTCTTGGTTTTCTTTCTTCGGAAGCCCACCCGAAACCTAAAAAATAGAAAAGAACGGTTATTAGTAACCGTTCGTAATATTTTTTAAAAAAAAGAAAAAAAGATAAACCAAGATTCGTACTTATTTACGAATCTTGGTTTCTTGGTTTTCCTTCTTCGGAAGCCCACCCGAAACCTAAAAAATAGAAAAGAACGGTTATTAGTAATTGTTCGTAATATTTTTTTTAAAAAAAAGAAAAAAGATAAACCAAGATTCGTACTTACACACGAATTGGCTTGGTTTTCCTTCTTTCATGCCCTGATTTGCCCGAAACCTAAAAAATAGAAAAGAACGGTTATTAGTAACCGTTCGTAATATTTTTTTAAAAAAAGAAAAAAAGATAAACCAAGATTCTTACTTACTTATGAATCTTGGTTTCTTGGTTTTCCTTCTTCAGAAGCCCACCCGAAACCTAAAAAATAGAAAAGAATGGTTATTAGTAACCATTCGTAATATTTTTTTAAAAAAAAGAAAAAAAGATAAACCAAGATTCGTACTTACTTACGAATCTTGGTTTCTTGGTTTTCCTTCTTCGGAAGCCCACCCGAAACCTAAAAAATAGAAAAGAACGGTTATTAGTAACGTTCGTAATATTTTTTAAAAAAAAGAAAAAAAAATAAACCAAGATTCGTACTTACTTACAAATCTTGGTTTTCCATTCGTCGGAAGTCACCCGAACCTATAAAAAAAGAAAGGAACGGTTAGTAAACTGTTCCATAATAATAAAAAAGAAAAAAAAAATTTAAGATTCATAATATAATACTTACGAATCTTAAAAAAGTACTCCTTTTCCGTCCCATTTACTTTCATTTTCCCCTTTTGTTTTACCCTTTCCTTTCATTTTCTCTTTTCCTTTCGTTTTCCCCTTCGTCTTACCCTTTTCCCTTCGTCTTACTCTTTCCCTTCATTTTACTCTTTCTCCTTCGTCTTACCCTTTCCCTTCGTTTTAATCTTTTCTCTTCGTTTTACCTTCGTTTTACTCTTTTCCTTCGTCTTACCCTTTTCCCTTCATCTTACCCTTTCCCTTCGTTTTACTCTTTCCTTTCGTCTTACCCTTTTCTCTTCGTTTTACTCTTTCCCCTTCGTCTTACCCTTTTCCCTTCGTCTTACCCTTTTCCCTTCATCTTACCCTTTTCCCTTCGTCTTACCCTTTTCTCTTCATCTTACCCTTTTTCCTTCATCTTACTCTTTCTCTTCATTTTACTCTTTCCCCTTCGTCTTACCCTTTCCCTTCGTTTTTCCGAAACCTATAAAAAAAAACAAGAACGGTTAGTAACCGTTCCATAATATTAAAAAAAAACTACTAAGATTCTACTTATGAATCTTAGTTTTTTTATTATCACGAAGCTCGTTTCGTCTGGCAATACCTGCAAGAAAAAGACGTTAAAACGTTTCTAAAGTAAAAAAAATGGCTTTCCCTTCCCATTTACCTTATTATCTAAAGTCCGGTACGTAGTTTTGACTGGCATTCCCATAGAATTACTACGAAAAGGGAAGGGCCACATTTAAAATTTTAAAAAAAATAAAATAAAATAATTTTTTTTGTTTTTTTCTGCGCCTATAGAGCCAAAGGACGAGGAAAAGAAGAAATAAAAGTTTAAAAAAGAATGCATAAGATTCTTTTTTAAACTTTTGATATGCGTAATGCGTAACGTGGCTATTCGACCAACATGGCTAGTTATTCGACCAATGTCCTAATCATAGATCATTGCTAATTAAGGTCGAATTTTTAATTTTAGTTGAATATAGGCCGAATTTTGCTAAGGCCGAATATTCCTTTTTTGACTAGTGTACCGTAAAGTGTTAATATAAAAGACAAGAGAAAAGTGTATTTTTGAAAATAAACAAAAAAATTTCATTAATAAACGCAAATTTTAGCTATTTTTAGATATCATATGCATGTAATTAAAGTGATTTTAATTGGTTAATTTTAATTTACATCATGCATATGATTTTATTGGTTAATTTTAACCAAAATTTTATATGATACAAATTAAAATAATTATTTTATTATATTTATATAATTAATATAATTATATGGCTGTAAAATAAAAATTATTTTTTATCCAAATTCTATTTGTAGTATCATGATTTGGTAGTTAGCACCTTTCTGAATTACAATTATGAATAAAGTGTACTTTTTGAACATTATCTATTACAGTAATTGGAAAAATACGTCTCCATTTATCTCCTGTTGCTTGAAGACAATAAAGTGGACATTTTAATACTGAATGTTCAACCATAGTATCTTCAAACCAATCTACAACAATAAATGCATAATATTTGTTATTATTACCCTTATGTTGAAAGATACCTTTGATTATTGCATAAGATTCTTCATGATCTTCTTCATAAATTGTGATAAAATCACTGAGATGTAGGTGAACTTTTGAAAGAATACCATTTTTTTCTTCAATTGTATATGATGCTAATTTGTACCAACTAATTGAAGAATTTATAAGTGCCGCCTCAAACTTCATATCCACATAAGATAAAAACAATTCAATTTTAAAATTACTTTACTAAAAATGGCCAATTTTTTGAAATATTTTTATAGACCTAGATACAATGGCTTTCAAAACAATTGTGCAATTATTTTGTAAAATTTTTAAAATATATCAAGATATATTTAAGGTATTTTTGAGATTAAAATATTAAAATAATATCAAAGTTAATTATATTATAATAATAAAATAATAACAAAAATATTAAAAAATTATTATGATATTATTTTGAGTTGTTTTTATAGACCTAGATACAATATAATTACAAAATAATAACAAAAATATAATAAAAACATTTTGATGTATTAAATGTATTTTTGTAGTATTTTAAAATTATTACAAAATCATTTCAAAAAAATTGGCCATTTTTAGTAAAGTATGCAAAGTCAAGAGAAGTTTATCATGTTCCTGCTTTGACATTCTTTTTTTTAAGGAAATATTGGAAATAAAATTTACTGGTGAAGTAACTATGATTCAAATGCGTCAAATTAGGTAATATAATTTATCACAGCCACAATTTGTTGCCAAGTCATTTAAAAAAACTTGTTGTCACCTGATCACTACGTTGAGGTGCAGCAACATTGATAGGGGGAGAACGAAAGGGAAAGGGAAAGGGGAAAGAAAAAGACGAAGGGGAAGGGAAAAACGAAAGAGAAAGAAAAAACGAAGAAAAGGGGAAAGAAAAAGACGAAGGGAAGGGAGAAGACGAAAGGGAAAGGGAAAATATAAAAATTATTAAAAATTAAAATAAAATATATAAAAATATAAAAATATAAAATTAAAAAATATAAAATTAAAATATAAAAATATAAAAATATAAAATTAAAATATAAAATTAAAAAATATAAAATTAAAATATATAAAAATAAAACATAAAAATATAAAATATAAAATAAAAAAAAATATAAAATAAAAAAAGTATAAAATAAAAAAAAATATAAATTAATCTCAAGCTCGAAGTTGCCATAGGTACCTTTTGTTACGTTGGTGTCTCCTACTATGCCGCATTTCTAATAATGTAAATAAAATAAATTTAATATAAATAAAATATAAGAATTAATTAAAAGATCTCTAATAATTACCAGGCTGCTCCCAGAATCTGCTTCTAAAAGACCGATAGTAACGCTGGCCTGTTCTGGTCCAGCGACCTCTACTTCCTCCATTTCTCCACTCAACAAAATCCTAAAAATATCAACACAGTTAATACATTTTTTTTTATTATCTTTATTTTATTATTGCTTTACTAACATTGAAATTCTGAATTAAATTTCGGAATCGTTGCTCACATTGTCTTGCAGAGCAACGAAATCGTAGGTCCTGGTAGAGTCGTCTTGCAGTTGTCTCCCAGAAGGAGACCCTACTTCTACCATCCATATCGTAGTAGCGCTCATTACCACGTCTTTACATTATTGTTATTTATTGAATTATTAGATAAAAGAATAATGTAAGTAACATAAAAGAAAGAAGACATCTAGAAAGATATTTTATTTTACCTTCTTTGTCTTATCAAATGGTCAGTAGCCGCATGATCCATTCTATAGGCATGTTTAAAATTTGTTAAGAAATGATTATTTTTTTTAAAAAAAAGACATATACTTCTTTACTAAAAATGGCTAATTTTTTGAAATATTTTTATAGACCTAGATATAATGGCTTTCAAAACAATTGTGCAATTATTTTGTAAAATTTTTAAAATATATCAAGATATATTTAAGATATTTTTGAGATTAAAATATTAAAATAATATCAAAGTTAATTATATTATAATAATAAAATAATAACAAAAACATTAAAAAATTATTGTGATATTATTTTGAGTTATTTTTATAGACCTAGATACAATACAATTACAAAATAATAGCAAAAATATAATAAAAACATTTTGATGTATTAAATATATTTTTGTAGTATTTTAAAATTATTACAAAATCATTTCAAAAAATTGGCCATTTTTAGTAAAGAGTTCCCTTATAAATATTTTCTCTAGTTTGAAATTCTGTTTATTTTAGTTAACATTCAAAATAATATATGCAAGTAATATATTTAAGATATCTGCAATAATAAATTTCTTTTTTATTTAAAAATTAAAAATAATATATGCAGGCAATAAGATTAAGATGCTCTTGCAATATATTTATATCAGACAATTACAAATAATAAGTTATTATCTAAAATATCGAATGAATTCAATCGCGTCAAATATGAGTTCAACTCGAGTTCAATTTGAGTTCACACGAACTAATTTATTTCACTAGATATTATGAATTTATTATACTATTTTTTATTTACAATTTTAATCGTTTAGTTTATTTTTCTTAATTGTAAAATTAAATCATATTTAATCAAGTCAAATCTAACAAAAATTAACAATTTCATCAACGCAAATTCAAACTCGAATTCAACTCGAGTTCGACGAGTTTTGAAACGATTAAATTCGCTGAATATAATAATCTAACTACATTTGTACATGCCAATTATATTAATATTATAATATTAACCCATACTTATGTTTAATTGTAAAACATAAATAATACCGATATTATTAAATTTTGATTTTTTCTTTGACCATACGAGTTGATATGTCGTACAGTGTCAGAATAATATAGCAATTGTGGCTGTAAAAGGCTGTGCTTAATTGTAAAAGGAAGTTTAACATTATTGTTTCATCATTCATTTCTTTAAACAGAAATTCATAACATTTATTTTTATCTTATAATAGTCATTTTATATTTTGACTAAGGTTGCTTGCCAAAACCTCTCCAAAATCCTGCAATAAATTTCGGCAAGATTTTACTATATGTTTACTATAGTTTCAGCAGGGTTTCGGCAGTTTCGGCAAATGGGAGTTTCAGCATTTCGGCAAAGTTTCAGCAGGATTTTTAATATGATTTAATATAGTTTCGGCATTTTCCGTATAGGTTTCGGCAGTTATTAAGAAGGTTTCAGCAAGCAACCTTAATTTTGACAATAGATAATAAATTCCATTGTTATGTAACATTCTTCAAAAATGAGACATTGGATCAAAAAATAGGAGATGGAGCGCGAAACTCGGTTATTAGAATTTAGAATTATGATTACAGTATAAAATTAGAATACATACATTATGTACACAGAATGTGTGATCTCGCGAGATGAGAATGTCCGGTTTCAAAATTAATATAAAGAACTTTAATTCAGTAAACATATTTATTTTACTTTTTTTTCGCTTATTTTTCTTAATCGAATTTTTCTATATTTTTTTTCACTAATATTTATATTATGTCTAAATGTAAAGCAGTTTATAATAATCAAGTAGAAGTTGAAACAGGTATTTATATAACTTTTTGTAAATATAATTATATTTTTTGCTTATATGTAAAGAAAATAAATAGTAAATACCAAAAATATGTATGATAGGAACGAAAAAAAATCCAAGGACTTTATCGAAAAAGAGGAGAGAAATGAATATCGAAGAAACTAATCTATTATTATTAGGTAAATATTAATTATATAGGCTTTAGCTCTTTGATATTATTCTATTAATTTTAATTGAAATAATTGAAATGATATATTATATAGAAAAAGAAGTAATAGTAGAAGATGATGTAAGGGATAAAAGTGAAGATGAAGATGAAGAAAATGAAGAAGATAAAGATGATGATAATGATAATGACAAGTTAGGCGCGGCTAAAACAGTTCTGGATCCGTTTCAGTTTTGTACAAAATTAGATATATGTAACTGGCTTCTAAAAAATCCAGACATTTTACGATTAGCAAATGAGATGAATGAATCATCTTATGTCGTTAGTTCAAAGAATACTGAAGTTAGTATTAATACAATATGGTAATATTTATTATGTCTAAATCTTTAAATAACGTATCTCATAATATTTTAGGATAAAATACGACTCTGGGATGAGTCAGTAAAGTGCTTATTTTTACGAGCGAGGAATCCGAGTAGTGAAGCACTCGATGATTTAGTTGTGAAAATTTTTCAGTTTAAAATTTATACTAGTGAAGCCAGAAGCTATTTAGAAAAAACTCGTAAGTCTTTAATTGACTTTCGAAATAAATTCAACCAAAATATTCTAAATTTAGTGGAGGAATACAAAAAAATAAGAAAGAGCAGGTATTTATTTATTTTATTGTTTTATAGTCAACAAAATAGTGCTATTTGTATAATTATTAATTAATTAATTATAGGGGTACGACTGGAAATCTTTCACAAAAAGAAATTAAAGAATATGTTGATGAAAACGTGATGCAAAAACTTTTAAACCGTCAACTCGCAGCTGTCAATATTTTGGAATTAACAAATAATGGAGGAACTGATACGTTAGTTGAGTTTGTTAAGAAAGCCGTCCACGTTTCTTGGGACGGTAAAAACTTATCTGGTATAAAGGAGTTGGATATCATGACTAAAAATTTAATTATCCCTTCTCGAAGTGGAAGTGATATAGTAAATACCCTAAAACAAGTAAGTTATTTTATTTATTTCGCACATTACGCTTTTAATAATAATATATTAATAAAATTAAATTATAGATTTAGGTGCATTCTTATAAAATTATATGACGAAGAAGAATCATTAATAAATGATTTTATAAAATTTTAATAAAAAAATAAAATTGAGTTTTATTGAGTATTTCTTTTTAGTTTATTTAATTATTATTCTTTTAATGGTATAGACTTTAATAATAATTAGCTTCAATCGAAAAATCACAAAAAGTTTTAAAAGTTTTGAATATCTGTTGAGATTTAATCATATTTGAATTTCTTTAACTTGTTGTGTTATTACCATTAAGTAATCAATTATCTGTATAAACTGTGTAAAGTTAATTTAGCTCTATTTTGAGTAATATCCACCTATAAAGAACTCATCCGTGCATTACTTAAACAATTATTGGTTGATCAAGTTCGTATAATACCAAATTTATAAAATTGTCTGATTAAATGATCGCGTAATTAAATGATCACGTATATTAAATGATCACGTATAAGACCTATTAATTCCTAAAAAGTCAATTCAACCACCATTTTATTTAACCGCTATTTATTTTATTTGTACGTTTTTTTTTTGAAAAAAAAAAACTTTCTTTCTGAAAGTAGAGTCTGCCTCCTATACCGTTTGCCGTCGTGCATAGTGTGTTATAGGAAAAGGCGGACTTGAATTATATAGGTGTAAGCTTACTTTACTAAAAATGACCAATTTTTTGAAATATTTTTATAGACCTAGATACAATGGCTTTCAAAACAATTGTGCAATTATTTTGTAAAATTTTTAAAATATATCAAGATATATTTAAGGTATTTTTGAGATTAAAATATTAAAATAATATCAAAGTTAATTATATTATAATAATAAAATAATAACAAAAACATTAAAAAATTATTGTGATATTATTTTGAGTTATTTTTATAGACCTAGATATAATACAATTACAAAATAATAGCAAAAATATAATAAAAACATTTTGATGTATTAAATGTATTTTTGTAGTATTTTAAAATCATTACAAAATCATTTCAAAAAATTGGCCATTTTTAGTAAAGTATGTTATATAGGCGTAAAGCTTATATAATTAATGCAACGAAAATCCTTTAATCAAGGGTTAAAATAGGCATGATGGGATATTCTCATATATCATGAGCTCTGTCTGTTTGAAGTGTCGTTTTATATATAATTAAGTAGGCTTAAGTCGTAAGTAACTTTTTTTATAACATTGATTATTGGAGAATTAAGTGGCAAAAATAATTTTTAGTTTGTAAGACTTTAACTCCATACCAACTTGTGTGTGTTTGGCGTATATTTTATTCCCTAACCCTTAGACCCACTTGTGGGTTGGTAGGTTGCTTTGCACTTCTTGCAGCCTATCTTTAATGGGTTTTAGGTCTACGTTTGCCCATTTAAAATTTATTAAACAGGATGTCATTCGTCCAAACACATTACAACGTTTGTTGATGAAGCTATGGTTGTCTAATAAAAGTTCGCTTTGCCAGGCAATTTATGGTGGATTCAATGGATCAAATTATAAACAACAATAATGCAGTCATATGAGAATTCCAGGCCAAAGAATAAGGGTGAATTGTCAAAGTTGAGAATATATTTGTATTTTTTTTTTAAAGCCATCATTCTCATGAACTTTTTCATTGTATCCCTAAGTTCAATGATTTTGGTAATGATGAAACTGCAGTTGTTTACAGAGGCGGGTTTCTCGCCAAACTTCTGAGGTGAATTTATGTCTGGTGTTTTCGAATATACTTATCCTTTTTGCAATAGAGTCGTAGCGAGTCTTCTTAAAGCATACCTGTGACACCCCATCCAACTTGGACAGTGTCGCTGAATCTAAAGCAAGGTACCCAGTTAATCCTCAACTTTGGGTTGATGAGTTATGATTCTGGAGTATTAAGGCATAATGTTTTGACTTACATCACCAATTTAACTCATAATTCTAATTTATTGAATTAGTTTATTATAGATTTATTAATATTTTTTTTTATCTGTTATATAATATTTAAACTAATGTATACTTTATCTGTAATTAAAATTGTTATTGTAATAAATAACCAGTAACTTAAATCTATTGAAATTAACTTTTAAATTAGATTACAAATTATTAAAATATTATAAAATTGAATTTAATGATATTTGATTGATTTGATATTTTTAAAGGTAAATTCAATATTTATAGATAATATCATTTTGATATTATTTTGATACTGAATTAATATTAAAATAATATTATATTGACATTGCATTTATTAAAAAAAAAATCATTATTGTTATAACAATATCAAAATGATATCGTTTCGTTATATCAAAACGATATCATATTAATATCGTATTTACTTTCTATTTTTCATTATTGTTATAACAATATCGAAATATCGATATGATATCGATTTGATGTTTCATCAATATCGTTATGATGTCGATTAGATAATTATAAAGTGATATCTTTACGATATCATATTGATATTGAATTAATGTTGGAACGATATCATATTAATATTGTATTTACTTCCCATTTTTCAAAAAATTCATTGTTGTTATAACAGTATCGAAATGATATCGATCTGATATTTTTTCAAACAAATATCTTTATGATATTATTTCGATATATTGAATTAATATTGAAATGATATCATTGCGATATCATAATGATATCATTTGCAAATCGATATCGCCACGATATTTATTTAACATCATTATTATATCAATTTGGTATTGTTTAAAAATTCAAGGTTTCTGTAAAGAACGTTAGAAACGTTCCTTAATTAACACATACCACCCACCCCATTTACCTATCCTGTTGTCTCGTTCGTCCAAGTTCAGCGTCCTATAAAAGAAAATGTATCTAAAAAATAAATAAAGTATTTATATAAAAAAAGAAATAAAAAGAAATTTCAGTTAAAAAACTGAAAAAGAATAAAAAAAAAGAAAATCAAAAAAGGTTTTAGATTAAAAAACTGAAAAAAAGAAAATAATAAAAAAAAGTATTGGTTTAAAGAACTGAAAAAGAAAAATAAAAAATAAAAAGAAATTTTGGTTAAAAACCTAAAAAACATATGAAATAAACCTATATCTTTTACTAATTACCAGTATCGGGATCTCATGCAATCTAAATTAAAAATATTGTAAAATAAATTGATATTTAAGTATGCTATACAACAAACAATAAAAACAAACCGTCTACTTTATTAATACGAATAGGCTTCCCATACAACTTGATTTGATTCATTATTTTAATCTGCATTATCTTCGTTTGTAAACTTACAAAACTCAATCTTGATGTGTTTGAGTTATGCAAACTTTTGGTAAATGAACATTAACTTGAAGTTAAAATATATTTTCTGATTAGTAATGCTGAATTTATAACAAAATAAAATGAGCAGAGAAAGTGAAAATTACCAACAGGTCCTCTGTCAGAAATATTAACTTCCAAATCAGAGCTTCAGTACAACGTTCATCAAAGGTTACTGATATAGACCGTAGCATTTTGATTACATTTCTCTGTAGGATGACCCATAATCTTTTCCATTCTTCGGAAGTCCACCCAAACCTAAAAAAAGTAAAGAACGGTTATTAGTAACCGTTCATAATATTAAAAAAAAATATAAGAAAAATAAACCAAGATTCGTACTTATGAATCTTGGTTCCTCTTTTCCCAAAGGTCAAAAACCCACCTGAAGTCTAAAAAAAGAAAGAACGGTTATTAGTAACCGTTCATTAATATTAAAAAAAAAAAATTAAAAAAATTAAACCAAGATTCGTATTTACTTACGAATCTTGGTTTTTCTGTTCTTCAGAATATAGAAGTCCACCTGATCTTACAAAAAAGAAAGAACGGTTATTAGTAACCATTCATAATAAAAAAACAAAAAAAATTAATAAAGATTCGTACTTACGAATCTTTATCTTTGGGTTTTCGTTCTTCAGAAACCCATCTGATCCTACAAAAAAGAAAAAATGGTTATTAGTAACCATTCGTAATAAAAAAAACAAAAAAAAATTGATAAAGATTCATACTTACAAATCTTTATCTTTGAGTTTTTGTTCTTCAGAAGCCTACCCGAACCTAAAAAATAAAGAAAAGAATGGTTATTAGTAACCGTTCATAATAAAAAAAACAAAAAAAAAATTAATAAAGATTTATACTTACGAATCTTTATCTTTGGGTTTTCATTCTTCGGAAGCCTATCCGAACCTAAAAAATAAAGAAAAGAACGATTATTAGTAACCGTTCGTAATAAAAAAAACAAAAAAAATTGATAAAGATTCATACTTACGAATCTTTATCTTTAGGTTTTCGTTTTTCAGAAGCCTATTCAAACCTAAAAATAAAGAAAAGAACGGTTATTAGTAACCATTAATAATATTAAAAAAAAAGACAAAACTAAGATTCATACTTACTTACAAATCTTAGTTTTTTCCCCTTCCTTCTTCCCTTTCCCCGTTTTTACCTTAAAGTCCAGTTTTGTGAACAAGCTGGCGTCCTCCTACACGTTTTATAAAAAAATAACGAAAAGAAACGTTAGTTCGTTTCTTAATTAAAATTAAAAAGATAAATTAAAAAAAAATTAAAAAAAAAAGATATGTAAGTTTCAAAACAAAACTTACATTACTTTCAAGAAAAAGAAGCGGAAGAGGGTGTGAGAAAAGGGAGAACAAAAGGGAAAGGGAAGGACGAAAGGGAAAGAGAGAACAAATGAAAGGAGGGAAAATGGAAGGGGAAAGGGGAGTTTAAAAAAAAATGATCCTTTTTTAAACTTTAAATATACGTAATGCGTGACGTTTAATTAGTGCAATTATTCGACCAATATCTAATCGTAGATCATGATCAAATTTTTGATTTTAGTCAAATATAGGCCGAAATTTACTAAGGCCGAATATTCCTTTTCAACTAGTGCTATTTTTTTAATAAAATACTTTAAATAGGTCTTATTTATAATCAACGTGAAAATTGCTATATTGATTATTTAGATTTTGAAAATGAGATGCAAGATTATCAAACATTTGCTATGCAATGTTAACATGAATTAGAATCAATGTCAACAGAAATTAATTCACTATCTAATCCAACACCTATTGAACAAAAATATGGATTAGCAACCCAAGTTTATCAAATTATTTGGCATTCAATAACACATAACTTTTCATTTTCTATATTTTATTATAGTATTAATAATATAATAGCACATAGTTTAAATACAATAATTTTTAATCTTGCAGCAAAATTAGAATGTATAGGTATACATACATGTGGTTCAATTTGTGATGGAGTAGGAGAAAATAGAACAAATATTAAAAGTTTTGATTGGTATGCATCAAAATGGTCTTTTGGTGATATTGTAGAAGTCAAATTTAATAAAAATAAAAAATCTTTTCATGCAGCAAAAATTATAGGTAGTAATTTTGAAAGAACAAAATTTACTGTATGTCAGCTTGATTGTAATAATTCTGAACAAATTGAAATTGATTGAAATTTTATTCACCCACCAATGCATTTAAAATTAGAATGGAATGTAAATGATTTGTGTGAATTTAAAAGTCCAAGAGATAACCAATGACATTTAGAAAAAATTTTTGATTATAATTCAATTGATTCAACATTATCTGTAGAACTTACTGAAACTGCAAAAGGATGGAAGATTTTTAGTTATCATATTAGTAAATTTCTTAGACCTGTTTATGATGATCAATTTACAGCAAATTATAAAACAATAAATCCTATTACTGGAGAAGATTGGTTTTTTATTAGTGATCCAACTCATTTTTTAAAAAACTTAGAAATAATTTATCAAGAAGTCATACAGGTGAAAAGAATGCCAGAGAAATAATATTTAATAAAAATGAAATTAGTTGGCGATATATCAAAGGTGTATATGATCATACATGTTAGCATACAACAGCAAAAGCTATAAAACTTACAAAACGTCATATTTGGCTTACTTCATAGAGTAAAATGAAAGTTGATCTTTCTGAATATACACTTTTTAAAGAAGTTGAAGATGCATTATCAAATATTGAAGAACTTAAAAATATATCAGAAGGAACAAGAGTAAGTAATTATTAAGTTATAATTAATTTTAACTTTATTTTTTAAATAATAATTTTTTTTTTTTTCCGTTTATCTTTCATAGAAGTTTGGTCATCTTTATTTAAGGTGTAATTACAATAATCACAACACATTTACATAAATAAATAAGACCATACCCGCATGCAGGTAGACCTTAGAGTTGAAATTACCCCGATATGAACTGTATTACCATTATAAATACATTAAAAACAAAAAAGTAATGTAAAAATCAAACCCCCCTATGATCCCCATGCAGGGTTCCCTAAAGGATACCACGACGCTTTGTTAAAATGTGTAGCCTTACTGTACACACTAATTCACCATGGTGCAGTCCTACAAAGAGTTGACACGTTCTGAAATGAAAACCATAGGTCACATTACATAATCTTAGTCTTTATCATATCCAGATGGATACACCTAAGGTCCAACTGTTACGCTTTAATGTAATCTAATGAATCTAATTTTGACAATTCCACTGCTGATCAACTTTAATTAGTAAAAATTAAAAACTAAAATCCACCAATCCCATCAGCCCTCCTAAATAGACTGATCTACATAAATCCAAAAAAGTTAAGTAACACCAAACCTTTTTAAATAATAATTAATTATAATTTATTTTCAAAAGGATTACATTAAATATTCACAAAAATATTGTCAAATAATGCATAGCAAAATTAATTTCCAATCTTTAGAAGATCCATGTATTAATACTTTAAAACAAATACGTAATAATTAGTTTATATATGGTAATAAACAAAAACAGATACTAAGGAATGGATTTCACCACAATACCAATTTGATCTATTATTATCTATGGTTTTCTTGGAATGCTTGCATTTATTCTGAATAAATATCCAGGTTCAATCATTTAACCAAGACGTATTTCACAAAATATGCTTGAAGGGCTTTTTGGTACAATCCGTGAACTTGGTGGAAATTCCTTCACACAAACACTTAAATCTTATGGATACGTCTTAAACAAATATCAAATTATAACATTAGCTTCAACTGAAATAAAAAGTATTAATTATGGAGAGGCTGATAGTACCAGAACTGGTATTACTACTTTAGTAAGAAGGTATTTATTATAGATTAATTTTTTTTTTTTTTTTAATACTTTATTATAGATGCGATCATGTCCTATTATAATCACGCTTACTTACATATATAAACTTACAAAATATAAGATAAACAAATACATATAAGAATTAAGCATTATGAAATAAGACTATTTTTTATAAAGAACAAGTCGACCTGTCACCTAAACGATCACATCATTGTTAAAAACCATGATGCGACCTCAAATTCAAAGGTGACTGTCATGATCTACCTAAAAATTTGCCCAATGACTGCCACGATGGAATGCCAAATCATTCCATTTATTCCAATTACTTTCTAACATATTACAGCCAACATTTTTAACACCCACTTCAGTGCGTTTACTATGTAACTTAGCTTTTTTATCTTTACCGCTAATACCGCACCGCTTTTCTTCCTTTATCTACACGTTATAAATAACGTGCATGTATGATTCTTTCTTTATTAAAAAAGCTGTATGTACATACTATCGGATACAGAATGATGAAATAAACGAAAGCAAATTTTTCTAAATAATTCGCTAAAACTACTGGGGAAGTCTATATATTTTTCTTTCAAATAAAATTTACTATATGTAAATATAATTAAATATGGAATGTTGTGAAACTAAAAATAAATTCAATAGACAAAACTGACTATATATTTTTCTTTCTAACCGAATAGTCTTATGTAAATATTATCAGATAAGGAATGATATAAAATCCTAAAATAATTAATTTATTATAGATTAATATTTATGCATGAAAATATTTATTATCTTTTATTTAAAAATATTTATTATTTACAATTAGGGATTATCAAAAAGATAAAAAAAGATCAACAAATAAAGATTATTATCAAAAACATTTTACTTGCTTAACATAATTGTCATCTCTTTTTCATGACGTATTTGAAAACCTTCTTGCAGATGACTTAATTATGGGAAAAATTAAGATTCTATTGGAATCACATAATGAAAATGTTAAACAGGAAAACAATAGAATTTTTCACCATCAAAATGAATGACAAATTCTTATAGAAACCATTCTTTATCAGAATTCTATTGATAAATTGCTACAAAAATGGCAAGATATTATTAAAAAAATTTGTAAGGCGATTCCAAAAAAGACAGAAATTCAATGGTTAGCTAATTGGAGTTCTCACCTTGAAAGTTGTCTTAACAACTATCAATGCTCAGGAAATTGGTATCATGACTTTCTTGATGCGACACTGATGCGACTAATTCAAATGGTTCTTCAACTCAAAGACTCATTGCATATTTGCTTTTACAAAAAGTAATTAAACTTACATTTAGTAAAACAACATTATTAAATAATTCCCAAAAACATCTTTTGGCAAATGACCATTTAATGCCTGAAAAATTATTGTTTAAAATCAAAAGAAGCTTTAAAATTCTCTTATATCATTGGATAGATTATATATAAGTTGACCAAAAATGACAATATAACAAGATCACATTCTGAATTTGAAACCATTTGTACTCATCTTAAGATTCTAAATTCAGAACAAGTTGTTTATGAGCAGGATGTCCGATCTCAAATAACAAATGTAATTCCAGGGCGTGAATTTCTAGAATTTATATATAAAATGAAATCATTAATATTATTATTATTTGAAAAGCATAAGGAATTCGGTCCCAATATTCTTCAATATGATATACACAATAGTTTATTATGTAACTAACCATTATTAGAATGTTTTAACGAACTTTTTACTATTTCCAGTCAGCTAATCTCTATGTATGAACCTATTAACACTGAAAAGCAAGAATTGAAAGATGATGTTAAAAAGTTTCTTTATGAGCGGATTATTTCCATTTATATGAAAAGTAGACAAAAATCCTGGTGAAGATTTAATGATCTTGTTCCTGAGAAAGGCATCACAAGTCTTCAAGAGAATCTTAAAACTATGCGTAATGATACTTAAAATTCAAAACTCAAAAATATAACGTCTATAAAGAAATCTAACATTCCAAAAGACCCCATACTTGGATTGACACAACTTCAAATTTAGGCTCAGTTGGATATTGATGAAGAATTATTCTCAAAAATATTTCTAGTGAATGAATTACAATGGCTACTTTGGGCATTTGGAGATAATATAAATAATAAAAGGAAAAAGAATTTAATACCTTTGATTTTGAAACACCTGAAAAAAGGTACTTTTTTCTCCAAAGAAGCTATATCAAAAGGACAAATATTTGCTGTCAGTTATTATTTTTCTAAAAATTCACAATAAAATTAACAAATAGTGTCCTGTAAATACGTTAAATAATATAATAAAGTAAATTAAACTTATTTTAAAAAAGAAAACAACATTTATAAAAGTTACAGTGCCCCAATATAAGTAAAAATACTTCACCTATATATAGCTAGCATGAACAAACTTAACTTGTGGGATTAGCTGCTTTTCTATGTACGTGTGTCAAAAAAATCAGAAAAAAGTAAAATTTTTACACATTTTAATATATACGTTTAATTTGTGTAACAACTTTTTGAGGCATTAATTCTAGCGGTAATGATCAGGCTGTCACACGTCAAATGACCAAAAACAGGCAAAAAAATGGCTAAAATTGCATAAACTATTTGCAAATTTATATAAACTATTTACAAATAGTATAGGTTAATTCGCAAATAACCAAAAACAGCCAAGAATAGTAGCCAAGAATAGCCAAGAATAGCTACTGCTTTTTGCACCATTTTTTTTGCCGATTTTTAGCATTTCGACCTGTATGTCATGTGTAAGGTTGCTTGTCTAAACCTCTTCAAAATCCTACGATTAGTTTCGTCAAAATTTTACTATAGATTTATTATAGTTTCGGCAGAGTTTCGGCAGTTTCGGCATTTATAATAAGTTTCGGCAGTTTCGCCTTTCTCCAAAGTTTCGCTCATTTTTTAATATAACTTTAATATAGTTTCGGCAGAATTTCGCTTTTCGGCAAAACGCCATCTAGCCTAAACCCCTAGGTTTCGGCAAGCAACCTTATGTATGTGTAACTTATGAGTTGGCCCCCGTTTATTTATCTAACCTCTAGATAGAAATGATTTTTAATCACGTGATTCATCACGAAATTTTGCATTTAAACAAAGCGAACTTAACAAATATAAATCCAGTTAACCTGAAATTTTACGGACTCCATGTTTTTTAACATGGCCAACAAATTTTCTTAATTAATCACAACATATTAAGACTAAAAAATTTAACAGTTATTTATAGTTGAAAATTTATTATAAAAATACAAAATTTTCAAATAAAAATTACACTATATAATTCATTTTAAATTTAATTAGCTTAAAAATTTTAGGATAAATGTAATTCATTATGACGCACAATTCTACTTAATCTATAAAAGGTGATTTATTTATTATGAAAAAAGGTTTACTTAATGGTAAACTTTTCTAACTAATTGCTAATTTTTTACGTAGTTACTGACTTTTTTTCGGGCACTATACGTTTTCTCTAATTATATAATTTAATAAAAAAGTATGTATGTATGAAAAGTACACCGTATACCATACATTGATCAGGTAAGACGAAAAGTAGTAGAGTAGGACTGGTGTGTTGAGTAGAGTATTGTGATGTTTAGCGGTGTGTAACATAAAGGGTGTGAACTATACTCAAGTGATGAATAGACACCCGGCCAAAACGCTGGGCTGAGCTTGGGCCGAGGTGTTTATTTATCACTTGAGTATAATGTCACATCCACGTTATACTCTACTCAACACCTCCACCATACTCTACTACTATTCGTATCACTCACATTGATCACCATACATATATACATAGGAATCCATACAGTACATGTTTCCATCACACCCGTATATAGGTGTCTATACATAACATCTTTTCTATATAATCTCACTGTATACCCCAGTCAGAATAATTTTCTTATACCATATAGCGATATAGTCATACGAAGTGCCTTCACAGCCAATTTTTATGTATTGTAGGCTGGCTTGGTCCCTCTGGGACCCTTCTGGCAATGTTATTTCATAAATAAAGTATTATTTTATCAGATGTATAAGAGAAATGTGTCACGTGAAATGATTCAATGCCTGTGTGATATAAAAGCCTATATTAACGCCCAGTAATTTCTTTTCTCGAACAGAAATAAATTTTTATCTCACTCTAAAACGTAGGTAACACTATTTTTTATCTGAGCCAAACTACCTATAAAAAGCGCTATGTCTACCTCAACAGCTGAACACGGTTGAGAACTAGGATACAGAAGCCCTTATCGATTTTTTGAAAGAGCAAAACCTCAAGCTCAATGACGATGACTTGGAAATACTCTGCAACGAAAAGATTACTGGCCAAGACTTTCTTGACATGACCAAAGAAAATTTCATAGTTATAGTTTAAAAGGTGGCCCTGCCATGAGACTTGCAAAAGAGGTCCAGACCTTCAAAGAAAAGCTGAAGCGTGCGTTCTCCTCATACCTTAGCTTAAGTGAAGTGTTGGCGGAATATAGGTATGACTCTGATGGAATAGATTCCATACCGCCCACTTACGAAATTCAGGATGAAAATAAGATCTTTAAGCGTTGCATGGAAGAGGTTTTGGGCAGGTTGCGTACATATGGAACTTTACAATCTGACAGCTTAGAGGCAATGCGTAATGAGTACGTTGTGACCCTTCTACATGCTGGCATCCATATCGTCATAGATATAACAAACAAAAACCTTAGCATGAAACCTCAGTATGGAATAATTGGTGAAGAAAGTCGGGGTCAGGTCAATTATGCAATAAAGGTAATTTAATTTGTTACTTCCGCTTTACTCTAGTTCCAGTCATAATTGGGATAACTTAACACTAACACATCTATGCAAATCGTGGTTAGGAAGCTGAAGACCTTATCTGTATTACAGAAGATAAACAGCACAAGGTCCCCTAGGCTTTGCACAAAATATCAAACAGCTTCAGAGTGCATGTGAGACGAACAAGAGGAAGAGAAAGCAGGTGAAGAGGATTTTGATTACCTCTATGGTATCATCACAACAGGTCAGGACTGGCACTTCCTTCTATATAGTCCTGGAAAAATATCCAAGGCAAATGATACTGCATACTTGATCGAATTTTCTAGAAAGACCTTGGAACCAAACTCATAGTCATACCAATCATTATGTAATAGCGTGAAAGAGGTTTTGGGCATAATTGTGGGTTTGTTAATGAATAGGGCGTGTGTGGAGGATGAGCTGGAAAGAAAGAGGGTTAGAATAGAGGGGTATCGTTCAAAAAAATAATCATGTATAATAATAGCATAGTCTTCATGTATCGCAGGCAAAGTCCTGAACATTTGTATTTATTTTTCGCATGTATTAATAAAGAGAAAACTTAACCTAGATCAGGGGGTTTAGGCTTCTTATTCTGGACCTGGGGGGTCCAGACCTCTTATCTTAGACCTTGTGGCACAGCTGATCATTATCAGCCTCATTTGTTTATTTACCACCATTTTTTTTTTTCACACGAAATAAACGTTACGCTTACTCTCTCTCTTATCTGCTCTTTCATTTAGTTTTTTTCTTTATATTATTTTTTTCTACACAAATTATTTTTCTTTTTTTTTTATAATAAATATTTTTGTATTACCATTATTTTCATAATAGTGTTTATTAGAACAATAAAAAATCTTTTTTATCAAAAATTTTAAATCTAATAAATACAAAGTGTTCTTTCTCTAATAATTACACTTTAACACTTACAATAGGTAAGTTTATTCTGGTTTCTTTGAGTTTTAGATTAAATTATTACGGTATGTATTGTTTGAAACTTTTTTCAACTAAAGTTTGTGATTTTACTAACATGTATGTGCTTTTTGTAGATTTTCATGGTATAATTTTAGCATTCTGATTAAATTAATTGTACAGGTAAAACGCTAACCAATCAGGTACCTACCCGATTGGTAACTTTTTTTTTGATCGGTCACCTGATTTATTCAATAATTAGAAATTGGTGTACACTTCAATCGGGTATCAATCAGGTTAATACCCGATTGATAACTATCGTTCAGTTTAAATTTACCGATTGATTTCTATTGTTTCAATTAGACTATTGATAAACTATTTTTCTTTAACTAAAATTAAACTATTTTATACTATTGAAATTTACACTACCATTTTTTTTGAACATTTATTTTTAAAACTTAAAAAAAAGTTTAAACTATTTCATACTATCTTTAACATTTTCTTCAAACATTTACTTTTGAAACTTTTAAAAAAATTTTTTTTTTTAGGAAATTGGTTCTGATTTGGATGCCGGAATCCCACAAAAGTTTCAAACATTTTACTTTCGAAACTTTATTAAACTGAAAAAACATTTATTTGAAGATATTAATAAACGATTTTTAACATTTTTTTAACATTTTATTGTAGGAAATCGGTTATAACGAATCCCATAGATGAGTTTCGAAAAATAATTTTTCGAAACTCACTTTTTTTTAATATTCAATTATAGGGAATCGGTTATAATGAATCCCATAGGTGAGTTTTGAAAAATTCTTTTTCGAAACTCATTTTTTTTTATTATTCAATTATAGGGAATCGGTTATAACGAATCCCATAGATGAATTTCGAAAAATTCTTTTTCGAAACTATTAAAAAACGTTTTTAACATTTTTTTTCTAATACACTATTATAGGAAATCGGTTACAACGAATCCCATAGGTGAGTTTTGAAAAAATTTTTCAAAACTCTTTTTTTTTAATATACAATTATAGGGAATCAGTTATAACGAATCCCATAGGTAAGTTTCGAAAATTATTTTTCAAAACTATTAAAAAAATGTTAACTAACGTTTTTTTATTATTTTATTATAGGGAATCGGTTATAACGAATCCCATAGATAAGTTTCGAAAAATATTTTTCGAAACTTTTAAAAAAACGTTAACTAACGTTTTTTTTTAATTCTATTATAGAAAATCGGTATAACGAATCCCATAGGTAAGTTTTGAAAAATTATTTTTCAAAACTATTAAAAAAACGTTAACTAACGTTTTTTTAGGGAATCGGTTATAACGAATCTTATAGATAAGTTTCGAAAAATATTTTTCGAAACTTATCTATAAGATTCGTTATAACCGATTCCCATAGGTAAGTTTCGAAAAATTATTTTTCAAAACTTTTAAAAAAATGTTAACTAACGTTTTTTTTAATTCTATTATAGGGAATTGGTATAACGAATCCCATAGGTAAGTTTCAAAAAATATTTTTTCGAAACTATTAAAAAAACGTTAACATTTTTTTTTTAATTCTTTTATAGGGAATCGGTATAACGAATCCCATAGAATCCAATAAGTAATAAGTTTCAGAATTTTTTTCGAAACTATTAAAAAAAATGGTAATAAACGTTTTTTTATTATTCTATTATAGGGAATCGGCTCTGATAGATGTATATACTGGAATCCCATAAGTAAGTTTTAACTTTTGAAACTTTTTTTAAAAAACTTTCTTTAATGTTTTTTTATTTTTTTTGTAGGGAATTTGCTCCAACCTGGATACCGGATTTCAGATAAAATTTCAGTATTAGTAGTATTTCTGATTTTGTATTTTTAATAATTAATAAATTTAAATTATTAAATGTAATTATTGTAAAATATCAAATAAATTTAAATAAAAATGTATGCAATCGGCAGATTTCTTATTGTTATAAATTTATCAAAAAGTTATTAATCGGTATACTGATATGTCAAATAGTAAATATCCAGTAAATATCCTATTGGTAACTATTAATACCTGATTATACTCTATTGAATATCCCGATTGGTACCCGAGTATCCTCCTTTTGCGCCATCTTTTGGCAGCAATCGGGTTTACCGATTGATGAAAATTTTTAAAAAAATAGGGACCAATCAGGTGGAATTCGGTCACATGATTGGTTCCCAATTTGACATCGTTCAACTAGTGTTGACTTTGGTTGGTATGTTGAAAATAAAATTGTTTGAATACTCGTATTTACAAAATTTCAATGGAAATTTGTGAAATATTTTCACTTTAATAAGTAATAATGGTATTTTTTTTAATACAAGGTTATTTTGTAAGGAAAGAATAAATAATAATATAATAGATAATTCTTTACCCAGTTGTCAAATATTTGATAAACACTTCTAATATTTGGTTTAGTTTAATTTTTTGTCATAAAATATTCCAAGAAAAATGCTCATACTTCGTATTTCGTTGTGAAATATTGCTTTAATAAAAAAATTAATTTAAAAATCTCGAAAAATTTCTATAAATGTTACGCACGTATTAGCGTATAAGTATTATAAAAAAATTTATGAAAATTTCTAAGATAAAAATGTTACACGCGTATTTATAATGTATATATTATAAAAAAAAATTTATGCTGATAAAAATGTTACGCACGTATTAATGTATATATTATAAAAAAATTTATGAAAATTTTTCTAAGATGAATGTTATGGTTGTTACGCATGTATACAGTAACATCGTGAAAAATTTTCTAAGATAAATGTTATGTAAAAATAAGTCTTGTCCAATAGATTTCGGTGGCTGATTAAACCAATCATATTTAAGGAGGGTCTAGGATAAGAAGCCTGAACCCCAGGGTTCTAGAATAAGAAACCTGAACTGGGGTCTAGGATAAGGAGTTAAGGACGCTCATTAATAAAATGGAAAATTTCCGTCATGAGTAACGATCGGCAAAATTTCACGTGATTTTCGATCGTGAAGATTCTTCACGGTTGCACTGCTTTAATTTGCAATTTGTCTACAAATTGGAGAAAATTATTATTGGATTTTGGGGAAAGAGAAATATATTTAGGAAAAGTTTTGACTTCGACAAGAGTCTGTTTTAAAGGTTTTTCATATTCCAAGCATATTCTTTGATAGGGTTCCGCAAAATCAAATCAAATCAAATATATGGTCAATTTGTATTTGATTTGATTTCTCGAATCAGATATTTGATTTTATTTGATTAGTTTAATTTAAATTTGAATTTGATCAAATTTGATACGTTTAAATTTGAATTTGATTTGATGTTACGTAACTTTTTAGTATATATCTGTGAATTTTGGAATCACGACATGATGATTTTAATATTATTTTACGATATATCGACATGTTTTTTACATTTTTTATTAGACATGATTTAGTAAAATTTATTAATCATTATATACAATCTTCATACACTAATAAGAGACAAGCCATATTATGCTATAAGTATGAAAAATTTGTCAATAACTTTAAAATTATCTTGTAAAATATTTAAAATTTAATAACAAAATAAACACAGCTTTATAACAATATTATACACCTAAATATCTGACAAAAAGTATTAAACCATTATTTAGTAACTACTACTATATCTGCGAAATTGTCAGGTTACTCTAACTTCCAAGTTAGATGGGTTTTAAATATAGACGATGGGGTTTAAAGTGGAGTTCGAGTCGAAAATTTTTTTTGATCATCTGATCAATATTACATTGGATTATCATGTCACTGGTAAAAAAATGATTTATCCTACACATATCTTACACATATCGGGTACTCAAAATGTAGAAAATCATACACAAATAATACACATATCATACACATATCGGGTACTAATATATATATCATACATATATCAGGTACCTGATAGGTATACTATATATATAAGTACCCGATATGTGTATGATATGTGTATTATTTGTGTATGATTTTCTACATTTTGAGTACCTGATATATGTAAGATATATGTAGGATATGTGTAGGATAGACCATTTTTTTACCAGTGTGTAGTACGGTTTTTGTGAAACTTAATTACGACAATCTAATTCCAAAAATCCGTGGATATGCTTTCCTTTTTTAAAAATTAAAAAAGGTTTTCTTCTATATGACTATTAGCGTCAAATAAAATTCACCAAATTAATACCGATTTCTCGAATAAAGCAGTTGTTATTAAACATAATGGGAAATTTCTTGAATTTAATCAGATAAAGCTTTTTGCTAAATGAGCCTGAACAAATGGAAAGGTAATTCAATTCGTTCCTTTTTTTCATTTTTTTTTACTTCAGGGACATCATTAACGCTTCCTTTTTCTTTTACTTTAGCGAACCCAGATGAACAGACAAAGCCGAACAATTGGGATCTTGAACGAAATGTAGTGACTGGTGAGTCATTTCGTTCTTTTTTTTTCTTTTAACTTATTTTTTTTAAAATTTCTTTTTTTCTTTTTTTCAGGAACAGAACTTGGGTGAACGGACGAAGCCGAATGAACTGGGATCTTGAATGAAATTCTGGTAAGTTATTTTGTTCTTTTTTCATTCATTTTTTGATTTTTATACTTTCAGAAAACGTAATTAACATTTCCCTTCTCTTTTTAGCAACTCTGAACGAACAGACGAGTAGACGACTTGGATCTTAAATGAACGAAACGTGGTAGGTTATTTCGTTCTTTTTTTTTATCTTTATACTTTCTGGAAATGTAATTAACGTTTCCCTACTCTTTTTAGAGAACAGATGAGTGAGACGGCCTGGATCTTAAACGAACGAAACGTGGTAGGTTATTTCGTTCTTTTTTTTTTATCTTTATCCTTTCTGGAAATGTAATTAATGTTTCCCTCCTCTTTTTAGCAATCCTGGACGAACAGACAACCTGGATCTTGAAGGAAATATTGCATTTCGTTTATTTCTTAATTATGTTACTCTTTTTTTATTGTATAATTTATTTTGATTTTTGTTTAAATTGATGTATTATGGCATGTATTACATTTTTGTTTTTAGTATAACCTGAAAAATTAAATTAAATAAAATTGTTAAACACGTTTTTAATATCGCAAAATGTGAATTTTTATTTATTTATGTAAAATACTTAGAATTACTTAGATTTTACTGATTTGTAATATTAGGAATAGTTAACCAACTTTTAAGACACATAATTGCGTGAATTATGTCACTTCTGAGTCTATTTCGTTCTGGAGTTATTAGATTACCACTTTCACTAAATAATCGTTCTACTGGCGCACTAGTTGCTGGTATAGACAGATAATTTCGTGCCATTTTCGCTAATGTAGGATAATTACTTTCATAACCTTTCCACCATTCTAGTACATTAATTGTTCCTGGTTCTGGAGTACTATTGAAGTAACTATTAAGCTCATCATGCCCGTTATTATTATGAAACCGTTTAGGAACTGGAAATAAAGAATCTTCGCTGTCCTCATCCTCATCCAAATTATTATTTAAAGTTCCTGAAACTGGATAATAAATGGAACGATATTCATCAAATTTACGTGTAAACCTGGATTTAAATAAAACAATAAATTAATTAAAAATTTTTCATGTAGTTTTTTTTGAAAATTTAACTTACATTTCTTTGGTATTTTTATAATACAAATTATCATCTCTATTTTCCCCATCTTCCCAGTCCTTAAAATATTTAATTTTCCAGCGAGGATCAAGGATTGTAGCAATATAATGTGTTTCTTCAGATGCTTTATTGTAATACTCATAAAGTTTATTCCATGCTGCATTTGCTGCTAAAGCTATATTATTTGAAGTTTTGTTCTTATTCATTTTTTTTTCAGCATGACCCATAAGAAGATTATACATTAGATATACTGCACTAATTGTGGGATATGTTGACGCACACATTTCAGTTGAAAGTTTAGCAAAACACTGTAAAAATGCTGCAATATTTTCCAGAGATGTCCAATCCGATTGACTTAATTTAATATTGTTTAAGTCTGAAAATTCGTTAGCTAGTATAATTTTATCAAAAACCTAATTGTAAAAAAGGTGTTGTAAAATTTATATCTATTTTACTTTGTAATAAATTAAATATTATAATACCAGATACATACTACTTTTAAATCTAGAGCTCGCTTAACCATATCATATGTTGAATTCCAACATGTTGAAACATCAAGAATAGGCAATAGATCATCAACTCCATTAAGTTTAGAAATTTCTGAAAACTTTTTGCGATGTTGTGATGATGAACAGGATTTGACAATAAGATTCCAAATTTTATCAATTTCTGGTTTTAGTTCCTTTAATGCAGCTTGAACTGCAAGATTTACAACATATGCAAAACATCGACATTGCTGATTATTTCCAGAAAAATCAATATCGTTATCTTTTGCCCATAATTCAAGATAGCTAAATATGGTATCATTATTTGAAGCATTATCGGTAGTAATGCTATTAATCTACAAAAAATTAATTATTTTAGTTACAATAAAATAGATAAGTAATTTAATAGTTATTAACTATACCTTTTTCGAAATACCATATAAATTTAATACTGTAATTAACTCTTCTGCAATATTTTTTCCAGTATGAGAACCTTCTAATTCAATAAAATCAAGAGTTATTTGTTGAAGTTTCCAAGAATTATCAATAAAATGTACAGTTATTCCCATATATAATTTGACAACAGTTGAAGTCCAAATATCTAATGATAATGATAATTTTCCCAAAGTTTCCTTTAAAATTTTTTGAATAGTTATTCATATATCTATATGATATTGTATAATATCACGTCTAATTGTATCTGCAGATATAAGATGAAATCCACCAGTAACTTTTTTAAGAATCCATTTAAGCCATCCTTCAACAATTGTAAATGGAAGATCTTCAAGAATAATCCAATTTATTAACCATTTTCGTAGATTTTCTTCTGTACTAGCCTATATTAAAAAAAAATTTATATTTTAATTATTTTTACCAAATATAATATATTATCAGTTATCCACTATAAAATTAATTATCCCTGTAAAAATTTCACTATTATTATTTGCCGATAAACCATATTGTTCTAATGTACGTTGAGTAGTTGATAAACCAAGAAAAGACACATGTATTTTTTTAATATGTGTCCAAAGATTTGTTGTTGCACCTTTAACAACAACATATTTAGCATTACAATAATTGCATTTTGCAGTAATTTTATTATCTTGCCCTCTTTCTTTAGTGAAATATTTCCAAATATTAGATTTAGATTTATCAGAAGTTTCTGTATCTGTACACTATAAATTATAATAAAAAAATTTATATTTTAATTTATATAGTTTACTTTAAAATAATATAAATATAAATTTAAAAAATTACCATTTCTAACGACATATTTAAAATTAATAATGCAAGATGCTTTTACAAGTATATTTAAAGTATATAAAGTAAAAATCTTTTTCGATACAAATAATTAAAAAAAATGATGATCTTTATTTATTTACATTTATTGATGATATGTCATATGTAACTAAATTCAAATCAACCAAATCAAATCAAATATTTGAAATATTTGATAAGTCAAATCAAATCAAATAAACCTCTTATTTGAATTTGATTAAATCAAATAAACATAAATTTGAATTTGAATTTGATTTGTCAAATTCAAATCAAATATCAAATATCAAATCAAATTGCAGATCCCTATTCTTTGATATTCTTTCTGCTCAGAATAGAGATGCCAATGGTCGGTTCAGTTCGGTTTCGGTTTTAAAACCGCAGTTTTCAGCTGAAACCGAACCAACTGCAAAACCGACTGATAAAACTGAATTGCAAAACTGATCGCAAAACTATTGCAAAATTGAATGAACTAATGTCAGAAAGTGTTGATTATAACTATATTCGACAATGTTCCTTAAAGTTATAACTTTTTTTACAATAATAATGTCAATTTTGCGATTCTTTTAGTGGAATGAAAAATCACGTGATCGATGCGTAAAAGATAAATTTTCTTATTGTTTCAAAAATAAGAATGCTATATATATAAACATCAAATTCATAATTTTTAATAGTATTCTCAATAAAATCAATAAAAAGAAACATTTTTTTCTTTTGGAATATATGATTAACCGATCAGTTTTTTTTGTCAGTTTTTTTATACATAAAACCGATAGTTAACCGGTCGGTCTTGACTAAAACCGAACTGTAACCGAACTGGTAAAAACTGGTTATGATCGATTATAACCGAACTTTTGGCATTCCTAGCCGCAGTGCTCTGAAACGAGTCGAGTTGACTTACGAGTTGGTCGAGTCGAGTCGAGTCGAGTTGAAAATTATAATCAAATTGATTCGATTCGAGTAGGGATAGGGATGGTTCATTCGGTTTCATTTCGGTCCCCGTCGGTTTCACGTCAGTTCTCATTAAGAAAAATATGAGCTACATGTGTCAAATTAAAGACACAAGTCGAACATATATTGATTATAAATTAAAAAAATTTTGATTGGTTAACAATCAATAATCAATAGTTGCTTCATGATCATCATAATTTTGATGTTGATCATATTTTGAACCAGTTTTTAGAACTGGTTCGAAACCGGTTCAGTTCAATTTTTAAAAGCTATTAAAAATTGTTTTGACTTATAAATTTTCTTTTTTTTTATTTATTGTAAAAATATTAGTGTTTCTCTATTTCCAATAAGATTTTTGGCTCATATAAGTTCGAAACTCACGAGATTTTGATCAGTTCCAAAAACCGCTTAAAATTACGTAATCGAACCTGACCCCATCTCTGCATTCTGATCAAGTTAATAATTTAATAAAATCGAGTCAAGTTGAGTTAAGCCGAATTAAACATAATTCTGGCCAAATTTATGGAATTTCCTTTTTTGGAAATTATGTTACACAAAATCCGAAACGAAATTTTTTTGAAAATCACAAAAATGGAATTTTGTGGAATGGCTATCACCAAAAAAGGAAATGATCAGCATAGCCGAATAAAATCACGTGATTTAATTCGACTCGACTCGATTCGGTTTGACAGGCCAACTCGATTCGTATCGAGTCGAGTTTATATTTTTAATTTAATTTTAACTCGACTTGACTTCACTCGATTTAGCTCCCCGAGTCAAATCGAGCTTACATATAACTCGACTCGACTTCGACTCGTTCGGAGGCTCACGATCCTGCTCGAAGAAATCGTTTCATTACGAATATGTCTATCACTCAAGTCGATCCAGATTCTGAAATATAAAAATCTTTTTCCGGCTCTTAAACTAATCACGAATTAATTTTTTAAATTTTTTACTGTGGAATATAATTAACCATTAGAAAAAGTAATGCATTAAGCTTTATTAAAATAAAATAATAATTATAGAATCGGTATACAGCTATTATTGATATTATATTTGTTATTGTAGATTGTACATTGATAATTGATAAAAATATCCATGTTAAGCGCAGAATTAACTTATTTTTTACACATTAAATGGGTAGAAGTCAAGTTTGATTTTCTTTTCGGAATTCTCACGCTCATTCTTCTCCATGCCTCGTTTAGCCCGACCATGCTTTTTAAAGAAGTCATCCTCACTTTTATATGGTCGATTTCTAATAATCTCTTCAGCAGTGACATCACCAACCCCGGGAAGGCATTTCACCATCCTTTGTGATTCTGAAAAGTTAGGGTTGATGTTTTTTATCAAGGCAAATGTAGCACGAGAAGAAAATACAGGACTAAAGTATTATTCAAAATTACTACGCGAAATAATAAAGCATTCGTCACATGAAACTGTTTCATAAAATGGCTGTGTTGTGAAAACAATCATTATGTGACAGTGCTTAGCAAGTTTATCGAAAAGCTCTTTTTTAGTATTAATAGAAGTAACATAATTCTTAATGACTTCTTTGTAAAGATTGTTTAAAGTGTATGTGGCCGAGTTATAGTCATATTTGGCTTGGTGAATACTAAAGAGACGATCACCTTGAACTGTTTGCAAAACTCTGAATGAATCTCTCCATTCATGGGCAGATATTGACTTAACCGCAACTTAGCCTTCCTCGAGGGAATGGACTTTGCGGTACCTTTTTCTGTTAATTTTAAACATGGAAATTGCTCTTGTGCTTGGCAGACAGAAAGTTTCTTCAGCCTAACCTCAATATTCTTGGTCGATACAGTCCCAAAGACACCATGATATAACTCCACCAGATGTACCGTACGTTTTCCACGTTCCATTAGCAAGTTGGTGCGGAATGCCTCGTATTGTGCCACAAAAAGTTCCCAATCTTGCCAATGCATAGTGTTTTGCACCCGAAATGTCTCTTCAAGACTGAATTCCACGATTTTTAATTTGTCATTGTATAAGCAGACAAAAAAGAAAGGCATCTTGATGGTAAATTCAGAGAAAGTGTCATCGCAGGGACTGAGAATGATATGTGCGTCACGTTCAAGGTTTTCGATCGTACAGTCTTTATCGCTTGGATCCAGGCATATTTTGCGTTTAACAGGAATTGCATCGATACTTGCGATGTTAAGCTCTAAAGCAAGTTTTTTATTCTTCTCGATGGTTCCGTATATGTTGTAGCGTTCTTGGAGACGGTGTTTGACATTATAAAAGATGGTATTAAAGTGCTGTTTATGAATATCGCCGAAGAATTTCTTTCTATCAGTTTCGATTTCAAAGCACACTTCAAAGACGTACTGAAGTGCGCGAGGCAATCCTCCGGTGTCTTCCAAAAGTTAGAGAAATGGTTGACAAAGCATCCATTTGTACGAACCACAGTTGAATTTTTCTGCATCGTATTTTTGTGCATAATGATTTGCAATATTAAGCATTGCTCTGAATGACAGTTGTGGGCAATCGGCAAATATAAATGAAACCCTTAATGATTCTTTGTTAGAGATAACAACTTGTGGTGCTGTTCCAGAAAGAAATGTCTGGATATAGATAAGGGATTGTGGAGCAAGCATGAACGGTGCAAGGTCATTGATCATTTCCTTAAAGAGCTGTTTTTTTGCCATTTTCCTGTTCTTGATTGCATCATCCTCCCACAGATCGATGTTCTGAAACTCGTCAATATGAAAAAAAACAAAGAGCTGTATATTGGATTGGGAGATTAGATGAGCATAAATACAATCGAAAACATTGGGTATTTTGAAAATGTCTCTGTATTTCCAGACTCGATCACGAAAATTTGTAAACGACAAAATAAATTTTTTTTCAATGAAAAACACATAGGCAATCCGAAGGCCAAACCGACGATCATAGTTGGAGTAAGGTCATCATCATATGAATCAAGTTTGCAACCATTACCGAGGTCTAAATAGATTCTTCTAATATGCAGTTTATTTTCCCACTCAGGAGGGACCCAATTTCGATTATTTTCCAGGCGTTTGAATAGTTCATCTCCATACCGAGCTTTTACCTATGCACGAGATTTAGTGATAAATGAACGACTACATGTAGAATCAGCTTGAACATTATATAACATCTATATATTGGAGGCTCCACCACTGAATAACATGTCAAAATCTGTTTTGGCTTTAGAACCTTTAAGACGGTTCTCAATATTTCTTATAATCTTTGTAATTGCTTAATTAGTGTCACGATCCATAAAAGGCATTTCATCGTTAGGTCTATCGGTACCAGTTTCCTCCTTAACCTTCTTTAAAGCAATATCAATGGCATCCTTGACTAGTGTTTAAAAGTCAATTAAAAATCTGATCACACAGGAATATTCTGCTTTAATGAAAACAACAACTTCGCGTGTTACCTGTTTTCACAGTTTAACTCAAATGCGCCGATTATAAAGTAATAGGAAAGAAATCACAAATGTGGTGCGTGTAGACAAAAAAATAATGACATCAGTCAAATCGATATTTTGTTACTGCAATTTCCTTGTTCGAGAGGTAAAAAATTGGGAGACATTTACCAGTGGTGGTGGTCAGATGTTGCACGATGATGTGAATAGCAGACTTGCTTTTCTTATCTTTAAAACTATCCTCGATGAAATATTCATTAAGATAAAGTAGAGGTTGCATCAATTCTCCTCCAAGTTTTTCTTTAATGTCATTTTCGGTAGAAAATGGGTTAAGCAACTCGATGTTGCGATGACGCTATCGCGGTCAGCCTTCCAAAGGTTCAGATTGTCGGGAGAATAACTAACTCCTTTTTTAGACAAGATAAGAGACTTGACGTCTGAAACTGTAATGTCTTCGTATTTGGTCGTGCAATTGTCAACGATAATTGTATCACTAATTTTAACTTGAATAGCTCGGGCAGGAGCATCTCCGTAAATAGACAATTTAAGGGGAATATCATTTTGAAAATATTTTTCTGTAAAATTATAAATGATATTTTTTTTTAAAAGAAGTTTAGAGAAATTTGAGAAAAAAAAGAAAAAAAAAAAAAGGTATATATACTTCTGAATACATCGTGATTAATTATTATAAAATGATCTTTATAAACTCTTAATTGGTGACACGAAATATGATATAATGACATATAATCGATTTAAGCAAAAAAAAAGTTTATAAAATTAACTTGTCGGCAAGCGAAAAAGAGTGATTCAACTGATTCATTACGATTTTATCGTTACTCAGATTGCATTCACGAGGTATTTATTAATTCTTCGGTTGTACAACAACAATTAGTAGCCAATAAAATTAATTTTAAATTATGTCATAACGACAACTAAATTAAATCTGGTGTAATTAAGGCGTTTTCTCTGTACAACTTTTTTTTTCTTATTCCGACCCCAAGCCGTCATGCTATTTTCTCCGAGCATGAACCTATCGCAGTTTAAGAAGTGTTGACGAAAAAATTATTAAGTCCAGACGAGACACTTCACAATTAAGGTATGAATGAAATATATTTTTTTGGCTGTGACTGTGCATTTGCAAGGGAGTGATTCATAGCTTGTAAAGCTAATCTCTTTTTTATTCAGAAATTTTGAGGACCTTATTAGGCGGGGAACATACTTTCGGTGAATTTTAAAAAAAATTACATTTTGCAAATCTATATAAAATGTAAATCTATATAAAATTACATTTTATAAGATTACAAAAATACTAAAATATATTCTATATTAATTTACAATTAAATTTATATAAAGTTTATATTTTAAAAAGTTTTTTAATTTGTTTATAATGATAAAAATAGGGAATTTTTAGTATTAAAACTTAATATAATTATAAAAAAATCCTAAAAAAAAATTCTATACATATCGGCTGATCAGAAAAGCCTCCCATAATTTTATATGCTAAATGACAATAAGTAACCCATCAGTTATATAATGAACCCATCAACTGAGCTTAAATATTAATTGGCTTGATTTTTCCAATCAGCCGATATGATAATTACTTTTTCTATATAAATTTAATAATAACCATGCATTTCATGTATTTTTTAGAATTTTATTATGAAAATGTTATTTATAATTTGAAAGGAATTGATGGTTTAGAAATATTTACTATTTCTCCTTATTTTTGAAAGTTTTGTTAACTTTGAAACTTGTAAAATTATTAAAAATTTTTTGATAATTTATACCATTAAATAAATTATATATTACATATAGGATTTTTAAATGCAAATTAAAACTTCTAAATTTAGAAAATTTTTTACATAAAGATAAAATTTTATATCCTAGAATACTCTATTGATGTATATAACTTACAGTATATATATATATTTATTAATAGAGATAATATACAAAACATTCGTTTAAATTTACAATGAACAAATTAAGAACAATAACAAAGAATTCATTTTATTGTTAAAAGCGTTGTACATGTGTAATAAAATTAAGACTTCCCGCTCAGCGGATAAACCAATTTCGGACGATATGGTATCAAATTTCTCTTTGTTTCATATCTAGGTTTAATATATTATTATTATTATTATAAAAAAAAAAACTAAAATTAGTAATGCATAATTTTTGAAACAACGGTCTTTTCTCATGCATTTTTTTAGATTTACATACCCTAAACATTCCATAATGGCCTGTAATTTTGGACCAATAGGACTCGTAGCACCAGTTTGCCTTACTAAATCGGACAAAGTTTTACCAGGAACTTGAATCGTAGTCATTAAGAAATCAGGAGAATTTATGTAAGATTGATCAAAATGAGAAATACTCTGACCATTTTGAAAAGGAATGAGAGTAGTTTCCAAAATAGCTCTTTCCGTATAACAAGATTTTGGATAAGAAGAAAGGGAATTAAAAGTAGTGGATATATTATTCATATTTTCTGCTATTACGACTTGTTTAGAATTTAAAAAATTTTGGATCAAGTCGGTAACATTTTTAAATTTTGTACCAGGATTAGCAAAATCATTTAATTTTACAGTGACGGGAGATAAATTTTTGTAATTACTATTAAATATTAAATGTCTATCAAAAGCAGTTTCTTTAAATTCATCAAAAATAACTTCATTATCAGAAATAACTACATCTGGTTTAGAAGTGATAAGAATTTGATTTTTATTACCAGTTAAAAACCAGTTTTGCCAATTTGAAGTGAAACCTAAACCATGCATTAATTCATGTAAAACGATATAAAGCATATCAAATTGTTTTGGTTGAATTGGTATATCAGAATCCGATGGAAAATGCCAATTAACTATGGAATTAAATGTTGCTATAATATCAATCGGAGCAAATTCAGGATGTTTTTTAAATTGATACTGTTTTACTAATGATTGAGGATAATATCGAGATAATCCATCATCATCCAACAATAATATTTCTCGTGCTGATTGAGCGGCACCTAACAAAAATAAAATAAATTTATATTTAATATATATTCAATATATAACTCTATATATATATATATATATATATATATTTATTTAAAGGAATTACCTATTACAACAACTTTTCCTCCTTGTAATTTACAAAGATCAGGTTGAACTACACATAAATTAGTATAATTAACGGATAAAAATATGGGCGACTTTAAAATAAAAGTTTTTGAAATAATTTTTCCAGCTATCAAAATAGTGTCTTTGACTTTATTACAAATTTCTTCTGTTGCATTGTTACATTTAAATTCTGTAATTTGTATTTTTGATTCATCCTCATAAGAAGAGGGTGCTCTCCTAGAATATTTTGATGGATCATCTGTTACGAGCGGACAAGCAACATTTCTTTTTACTTCATGATCTAAGGCATCAAAATAATCTATACATTGAGAAAAAACTAGTTCATTAAAAAATATCAAAAAAATGAAAAATATGAAGAAATTATTTTTTAATTTTAAAAAAGCCATAGTCGTGTATATTTTGGGGAAAAGGGAAGGAAGAGATATCAAAATTAAATCTTATATATATATATATATATATATTATTTTTTTTAAAAAAAAAAAAAGGTCAGAGTGGGTATTTATATATCTAATTTGAAAAACTTTTTTTGTGTAGATGAATAATTTTTAACTTAATAAAGAAATTATTTGAAAACATCAAGATAAAATATTTTAAAATAATGTAGATTATTTTTGGAAACATTTGTAACTGATAAAGGGAAAGGCAAGGGGAAATGTACGTCAATATGTGGCACTTGTCGTACAACATGTTACATTCCGCGATCATAAACATCATAAATGGCACAAACAGCACAGCACAAACCTTCAGGTAACAAAAAGGGACGGGAATGAATTTTTTTTCCTCTTCACGAAAAAAAAAAAGTTAATAATATACGATAGTTTACAATTAATTAAATATTCATTCATTCATTATGACGATATCAAAACCAAAATTCGCCATCGTCTTTTGACCAAAGATATAAATAAGCCCTAGGGCGGAAGATCCCGCATGAGCCTTCTACTAAATTTGGATGAAAGGGTAACGTAAAAAATGTTGGACAAATTTCGTACAAGCCATAAAATGGACTAGTTTTAAATCAGGATAATTATTACGACAGTTATCCCTAACCTAAAAATAGGTTAAAATAAATAGAACCAAATTTGAATGAACCTTAGATGATTATTTAATAAAGAAAAATCACCCCGCCCAAAATTTCCTTTATTTAACTAGTGAAATATTTTAGCCGCGGGGTTTGATATTGATTCCTTGTTTTATATTATTACGTCATCCTTCTTTAATTCTTATTCCTTAACTGGCATCAATTTAAATTCATGCATTTAATAACTAACGCATTTCAAAAATGGATATTTTTTCCATTTAAAATTATTTTATATACTGTATATACAAAAATATTACCTTAATAAAAATTAATAAAATAACATTATTTTAAAAAATATCAAAATTCTAATTTGTACGTTTAATATACTATATACATCGGATAAACTTTATTATTATTTTAACAATAATGTGTGATAAAAATAATATTATAATAACAAAATAATTATTTAATTATTTTATTTTAATTATAAATAAATGTCAGTCAATTAAATAATTGAATTTTAAAAGATATCATTCGGGAATATGTCTCGATTGTCTCATGTCTTGAATCATAATTAAAATCATTATTTCTACATATTTACGAAGGATTAACTGCATTATCCAATAACTATATCAGATATAATTAATATAATGTGATATTATGAATGATATTTATGCTTTAGTCTAATAAAAAAATCAGTATGTCGATCCTATTGCTGCATAATTTCATGCCAACTAGTCATAAGTGTCGATTCTGATATTATGTTTATTATTATAATATTTTTTTAGTATAGTTCTTGAAGTTTATAAATAATCATAACCATTTAAACGACTTTAATAACAGGAATCGGTCAGTCATTGGTAATTTTTATAGATCTACTCGTAATAAACCTTCTATACCATTTTATTGGTTTGAGAAACACTGCTACATCCACGTGACTTATTTCCCTCTCACCCAACAATTACTGTATTACATAGCTAAAATTTTGGTAATTTTTGAGTGGGGGATTTTCGTGCATTAATAACCAAATGAGATAAACTATAGAGATTTTAACATGTAAACAATCTTTTTTAAATACCTTTTATTTCAGTCTTGAACAAATTAAGACTAGCTGAATCGTTTGTCTTATAGTCTATGGCGCAGCTGATTTATTTATTTTATCCTTGCAGATCTTACATAATTGTTATTTTGGTCAGTTATAGTTCGGTCATTAGGATTACTGCGGTGACCAATAGGAATTAAATGCTACTAATAACGATTTCAATATTGATTGTCTCATAAAAATATCGGTCATTAAAATCCTGCATACTCCTAATTGACTGAACAATAACTCATATTACTATGTATTTAGCATAATAATAAAATTATTGGATAGTTTATTATAAAAATTGCACTCATGAGCGGTATATTATTATTACTATTGCCAAATATAAAGTAATGTCGCTTTAGACTATTATTACTATTATTTGAGTTTTAAATCATCCAATAATATATAAATTTAAAATTATATATTAAAGTACATAAATCGATAAATAAATCATACATATACGCTCAAAAATCATAAGATCGTGTGAACCGGTTCACAGAGTTCTAACGATACCAATCCAACCTTAATCTTTAATCTTCATTGAATACATCATCTAATTTCTTCGATAAATTGTTAACTTACGCTGTTTGAATTGGAAATTTGGATTCGATTATCAATTCTAGTTTCTAAATAATAGGTAAATAGATAAACTGTACTGTACGGTCAGCTAAACTGTACTGTACGAAAATATTTTAGCCAATCATAACTCATTGTATACTTTTCAAATTTTTTAAATTTTTTTTATTTATCGTACAGTAAAATCTGATTGGTGAGTTCTCACTTCGTACAGTACAGTTTAGCTAACCGTACAGTACAGTTTATATGTATACTCCTAAATAATCAGCGTTTTAAAAAAAAATGTTCAGAATGTCCATACGTTAAATTTATGAAAAAAAAATGCTCATATAAAAGCGAAAAAAATTTTTTTTTGTTTTAACATTTTTAGTTAGTCGGTTATCTCATTGTTAACCTTTTATTAGAAATAAATAAAGCCACTAATACCAAATTAAAGAAATTTACTATCATATGATGTTTATGATAGGCAAGAAGATAGTGCAACCGTTGTGCCCATTTATATTTATACGATCTGAAAAAATATCTTTTTACTTATAACCTAATATAATGCTCTTATCAATTAATTTAGAATATCAAGTATAAACAATATTACGCCGCTACTCTATTGTATTTGTAATAAAGAGATTATGTGTGTTCAGTCATATGTTCCATTATAAGTATGACCCGTAAATAAATATAAAGTCCTATTCTCTTTTACCTGATGAACATAAATACCATTTAGATATCTCTTTATTGAACTAATAAAATATTGAAATCTCCCTAAAAGTATTTGTCCTGTTCTAAATTTATGAACTTACAAGGGAATAATACTGTACATGTTAACCAATTTCATATTTACCGTAATTGAAGTTTAGTTATTAGTAAAATGACAACTTTGCAAGATTTAATACGCATATTAGAAGATCCTGCGCCCCAATATGTATTAGGCTGCATACCAGTCATTGTAACGATAGGAACAGCCCCGGATAATGGTCTGGGAAATAAGCTATTATGGATTATGAGGTGTCTCGGCTGCCCATTTACGGGATTGTTTTATGTTTTAAACGTAAAAGACGACCCAATATCGGCGACTACATATTGGCTTAATTCAGATCGATTTAAGGAAGATGGAAAACCGATTTCATTTAGACCTTTTGGGCATCATGCTAAAGAAATAAATTTATCCGACCAAGATCCACAAGTTATTCAATCACTTGAGGAGTGCATCGCAGAAGCAAGCCCTCTCGATCGGCTCTCATCCCTGGCTTCTGCCTATTACGTATTTGTAGGTATTTTTGCGGGTCTAACCAAGGCAATGCATCTAGCGCATTGCACCGAAGAGGATTGGCCTTATCTCCCATTATCATTAAGCTGGACCCTGCCAGCGGTCTATAAAAGGGTCTTTGGGGGGAGAATGGTAGTTAGAGACCCTAGAGAAAGGTTAGAAAAATTAGAGAAGGATCCCAATGAAAGAATAGAAGAACCAGAAAATAGGACATATATTGTTGTGAGAGATCTCCCAGATCACGTAAAAAATCCCAATGATGCCAGTATATTTGTGGTCACTTTTATCTTATTCTCATTAATAATTCCTTGGATAACAGTGCCACTTGCTTATTTCAGTCGTCCGATCGGATTTGGCTGCAGAAGCAAATATATCTCTGTCTTGTGCTCTATCTGGACAGTTAACAGTACTGTCGCATTTATTTCCCATGTTTTAGGAGAAAAATCTGTGTATAGCCGACGTATTCTTAGCATTTGGTTTTACTTTTCTGGTATTATAGTAGCAATCCTTTTGCTACTATTAGCATTATTAAGTCGTACGCGATCATGGTGGGTAGATTTATTCGGAGAGTCTTGTAATTTAACATGTTCAAGTCAAGATTATTAGCATATATAATAATTTAGCTATTATTTAGCTTATTTGTATTTTTTAATCTTAGTATGATTATAAACTATTATATGGTTTGAAATAGTAGTTAATGATTAATAACTATTTCGCGCTAACGAAATGTAACAGTATCTTGAAATAATGAGATCTTACTATATAATTTGACAATGTTTAGGACTTTTAAGTATTCCACAAATTATTTTAAATAATCTACAGAATAAAATATCTAAATAATATAATTAACGGGAGTTTAATTTAGTCGAATGAAATGAAACTTCGCACCATCAAATAAATTGATATCTTTTTTTTTTTAATGGAGAGCAAAATTGTTTTGATGATTTCGATTTATTTTATGTAGTAATAACAAGAAATGCCTAAATCTGAAAATGAAACAAATTATCCCATAGAATTTCCAGTATTTAAGCAAGAATATCTACGGTTAATATCTAGTAGCTTAAAATATTGATGCTCATTCTGGAATGGTTCACTACAAAATCCTGACATCATTATTAGTAGCGTTAATTCCTATTGGTCACTGCAGTATTCCTAAATGACCGATGCAAATGGCCGAATATAAAATAAAATACGTTTAAAAAATCTTCGGGATTTGAGTCAGGATTTTATGCTGTTGGGATTTTGATCTATCGGGATATTTCAATATTGGATGTTTCACGATCATTAAAATCCCACATATTCCTAATCGACTGGCATATTGTGAAGTTTTTGAGCTTGTGATATCACAAAAAGAATAGAAACAAATAGATGTTCAAGTTGCCGGAATATTTTTCGTGATGAGTAACGCCCAAAGCAAAAAAAAAGAGCTAAAGAAAAGATAAATAGGAATTTATAAATATGCAATATAATTTTATTAAATTTCTACTTAATAATTATATTTATTTTGCGATAGTAATGTTTGAATAATTATGTTAATTGGATCAAAAAAATTTATTATTTCAATTATAGAATAAATGTGACATCATTATTTATAATAACTTCACGGGTTATTGCATTATGTTACGCAAAGATTTCTCCCATACGAAAATTTTATTTTCAATGAATATTTCCATTATAAAAGATTCTTCTTCAGAATTATTTGTCGAAAATTCATTTACATACGGTTTATTTAATGACAAATATCCACTTCATTTAATAAGGTTGAATGATGTTTCAGAAAATTTTCGATTTTTAAAAATAGAATTTCTTACAATACTACAAATGATTCTTATTATGAAAATGGGATTACAAAAAATAAATATCTCGAATTTTGGGATAAAGGTGCTTTAGAATACGATAATATTATTTATGTACCTGCCTATGGACATAATAGGTAATTAATTGCAAAAAAAAATTCCAAAAAAAAATAATAATAATAACTAACTTTTTTTTATTTTTACTTTAGAGTATTTTTATCTAGCTTTAATTCAAATAAATTAGGTTATATTATATGGAAATTTGATTATAATGATCCTTATAAACAACAGCAAGAATTTACAATCTTTTCTTTAATATTCAAATCAGATTATATATTATTTGACTCCGCCACCGTTGAGTGGTTTATCGCGCCTTTATTAAAAAATAAAAACTTGAACAATAACATTAATAATTCGGAATTAGGTTGGAAAAAACTTCCTGCATTTTCAGGAGAATTAAATTTAAGTGATATGGTTAAAGGAGAATCAGGATTTATGTTAAAAGTTGTATTATCAAATAGGGTGGCTCGAATATTTAATCAAAAGATGCATGAATATGGAGTTTTAAGGGATACTAAAGGAACATTTGGATTGGATGTTTGTATTGAATTAATTCAACGACAAAAAAGCTTTAGTAATTTATTAGAAGATAATATGAGATTAAAAGTAGATGATAGCATTAAAAAAGATATTGTTTCTGGATTATTCAATAATAAATATAAATTCAATATATTACCAAATGAAAAGAAGAAAAATTTATTCAATCATAGAATTTCATATAACACAAGAACCGATGCTTATTATGAAAATGGAATTACGACTAATAAATATTTAAAAAAGTGGAATCGTGGAGCCTTGGAATTTTATAATATCGCTTATAATGTTGAATATAATTGGAGAAAGTAAGTACAAATTAATTATAATAAATTATATTAATTTAATGTATTAATAATATTATTTTAGATTATATTTAGCTAGGGAAAAAGAAAAAGACGTATATGATGAAACTGATGAAAATGAAGAAGATGGGAATCATTCAAGTTCGGGATATATATAATGGAAGTTTGATTACAGACCCGGAAATTTTATTATTAAAACATTATCAATGAAATTAACTCAACATACGTGGCATGATGATGCAGAAATTAAAATATCAATAATTCCATTAGCAACGAGACAAAATGAAGCGTCGCTAAATTGGAATCCAGTTTCATGTGATTTTATTTCTGGGTTATCATTATATTGGGTTTATAAAAAATCAGATTCAATATTGGATCTTTCATCATTTGTTAAAGGCGAATATGGTTTTATTTTAAGAATTCAATTATTAGGAAATAGTGATTGGGTAACTTGGGATAAATCTCAAATATTTAGACAAGAGATGGATAGATTAGGACCTTTAATTGATGATGATGAAAATTTTGGGATGGATATAAAAGTTGAACTTGAACCCGATATTATATGTGAAGAATTATCTAAATATGGATTTGACAAAAATGAAATAATTTTAAATGATCAAAATACAAGTGATTTTATAATTAAATTAAAAGATTCAATTTTTGAAGATAAAGAAGTAGTTTATTATGTTCATAAATCTATCTTAAATTATTATTCAGAATATTTTAAGGGATTATTTAGTTCACAAATGATTGAAACAACAGATAGAATATTAACCCTCTCAGAAATTTCTACTAACTCATTTGAAAATATTCTTAACTTTATGTATACAGGACAAGTTAAAGATGTTTTGACCGATTTGGAAGAATGGATAGATTTACTTTATGGATCTTCAAGATTTATAATTCCATTTTTAATTCAAAAGTGCGAAAAATCCATTTCAAAGTATGTTAATAATGATAATGTAGAAGAAATTACAAAGATTGCAACAGATTGTGGTGCAGAACAATTACTTAGATATTGTCAAAAGTTGGAAAGTAAAAATAGGGATGCTTTATATCTATTAGATATATAACTTATATATATAATTCACCTAAAACTAACTTATATTTTAATCTCATCTTTTTCATTTTTCAACTTCACAAAATTTGAGTAAGAAGCAAGGTATAATAATTCAATCTAATCTTTAATTTAATTTATATTTTTAAGATTGTTAGTATTAAATAAATAAAGCAGTTTATTAAGAAAAATACAATCAAAATATTAAATTCTATTATTTTCAATATATTTCTTTTCTTTTTGGTATTTTTATATAATTTAAGTAAATTTATAATTTATTTAAAATTTTTTTTTTATTTATACTTTCATTAATTAATTTCATTTATTTGCAATTCAGATAGTATTCTAATACTTTTATTTAATAATAATAATTTATATAACAAATTGAAATCATAATTTTAAAATTTAAAGTTAAATGGAATAAAAACCACCTATAAAATTTAATAAATTCATCTTATTAAAATAAATTCAATAGTATAAATTTTATTATTAATTAAAAAACAGAAATATATAATTTAAATTTTTGAAATTTTATGTGATTAGTAAATAAATTATATATAAATTATTTAGAATTTTACTTAAAAAATAGTCAACCTTCTTTATAGTAGATATCTTTTATATAAAAACAACTTTTCTTTTTAAGATATACATATTTTAGTTCTAATTTTTTTATATATAAAACACTTTTTTTATAATCATTTTATTAGTTATACAGTAAGTATAATCACATCAAATTAGTTCCATATTATAATATTAAAATATATATAAAATTTTTCTTACATAAGTATACAAATTACACAATTTAATAAAATAACTAATAAAGTACCTGTTATACAGTTTGTATTCTGAATTTAATGGTAAAAAAAGTTTAATAATTAGATAATTTAAATATATCTTATATTATAACTTTTTTTACAAATTTTTATATATGGAAATATTAAATTAATACCTTTACCAATTAGTACATCTTATTCTAATTATATTATTAAATAGTTTCAAAAAATGTACTTATAAAATGAATTAACTGTATATATTAAATTACTATTAAATTACTTAAACAGAATATTACATAAAGAATTACAAATTGAGACAATACTACTAAACCACTATTGCTAAATAATCTATTTAAATTGATAGATATATCTAGGAAAAAAGCCTAATGTAAAGAATATGTGCAACAAAGCAAAAACTTCATGGCATAAAAATTCAAAAAGAATATTATTAATTCTAACATCAAAGTCAAAGCACGTAAAATATAGCCCATACTTATAAATTAACCAAAACTGAAACTGCCACCTCTAGTTGATAAATACCTTTTACATTAATTGATAAAAATAAATTCTCTAAGTAACTATATTATTAGAGTTAATAAACTATTTAAAATTAAACTAAAAAGAAACTTTTTAGTATTATGCAATTTTCAAAAAAATATTCATCTTATTTTAAATGATCTTTCCAATTAAATTAGTTTGCAATAAAAAATTCATAATATGTCATCTTGACCTCACCTATCTAAAAACTGATCACTAAAATCTGCACTCACTTTAAATTATATCCAACTTTCTTAAAAAAAAAATGATTAGCAAACCACCTAATATTGATCAATTTTAGAATACTCCCCTACCTTTCAGAAAAATTCCAAAACAGAAGATAAAAAAAAAGATAAGAAAAATTCATTAAAAATATAAGAAAAAGACATAAACTTTAGGAAAACTAATCTAAAGGAGTAAAAACCTAGATAAAAAGAAAAACTTTACCAAACTATTACTAGAAACAACACTTTACAGTCAACTCTCGATATAACGAACCCTACGTTCCGGCAGATCAAGGCTTCGTTATAATCAACTTCGTTAACACTATAGCGAATTATTTGGTATAGTATAACGAATTCTTCGGTATAGGTATATCGGTCATACAGATCATATGACTTGTCGATCCGATTTACCGATAATTAGAAATCAAATTGCGCAGTACAACTGATAATCTTTTTTTTCTTTTTGTAGGTTTCCAAGCAACGGACTTTTGTAGTATAATTTTCTTCTTGTAGGGTTTTCAGACGAAAATTACGACCAGATTTTTGGTATTGAATGAGGTATGGATCAGGTTTCGTTATATTTTTAAAAAAAATTAATTTATTTTTTTTCTGATTTTGTAGAGTTTCCAGATGAAATACACTACCGGACAGTCCAGACTTTTGAAATTGAGCGAAGTATGGACCAGGTTTCATTATATTTATATTTTTTAAAGGTTTTTTTTTAAAAAAATTTAACTAATTTGTTTTTTTTCGATTTTGTAGAGTTTCCAGATGAAATACACTACCAGACAGTCCGGACTTTGAAATTGAGTGAGGTATGGAACTTTATTATATTTTAATATTTGTTAAAATTTAACTTATTTGTTATTTTTTTTCTTTTTGTAGAGTTTCCAGACGAAAAACATGACCAGACTTTTGAAATGGAACGAGGTATGGGGAACTTCATTATATTTTTAATGTTTTTTTTAAAATTTTAACTGATTTATTATTTTCTCTTTTTGTAGAGTACCTGGACGAAAAACTGAAATGAGGTAAAGGGGAACCAAGAGGGAGGGTATTCATCTTTTTTTAAGAACCGTACTAACATTTTCCATTTCTTTTCGTAGGGTTACTGGACGAAAATATAGGTAGTGGGAGTCTTATTTATGATTAATTTTCATTTTTTTTTGTAGGAGACGCTTCCTGGTCTTCCTGGACTTCGAAATGGACATCTGAAAAAAAAAAGTAAGGGGGGACTTAATTTTTTTTATTAATTTTGTTTAAGAACATTTACTAACATTCTTTTTTTATTTTTTTATTATAGGGAATGCTTCCTGAAGTGTTCTACTTTTTTTTGTAGATTTCGGCTTTAATTTTTTTTATGTAAAAATGTTTATTATAATTAAACCACAAATTCTTCGTTATACTGAAAAAAAAATTCGGTATAAAAAAAATCCGTTATATCGAGAGGCATTTTTATATAAGCAATTCACACACTTTACTTCGTACTACATTATACGGTAAATAAATAGTAAACTTCGTTATATCAAGGTTTTTTTTATATTTAAAATCGGTACCACACTGGAAATCCGTTATATCGTGTTATTCGTTATATCGAGGTTCGCTGTAGAGAGGGGTGACTGTATTATTAAGAAAATGAACTTTTTTTACTTGACAATATAGAAATTTTTTCCTTCCAGCTTGGAATCTTCAATCTTATAATTAAAATCACTTAAAAAATATGAATAAGTGCCATTAGACTTAATAGAGACAAGTAGTAAATATCAAGTTAGTATTTTAATCAAGTATTTATAACAACTTCTTTAAATAAATGTATTTTAAAATATTATTTCCATGATAAAAAATAAGAAAAAGGAGAAAGAGTTTTTTTTTTAAAAGGAATTAATAGTTAATAATATTAATAAAAATATTTATAATGAAATTTTTGATTAATTTAATAAAAATATCAATAAAAAATTTCTTTTTTTTTTTTTATTTATCCTCATAGGGATTGATATTTAATTATAGTAAGAAGTTTACATAATCATAAACATTAACCTTTAAAATATCCCACTCAACCAGCAAATGTTTCTGATGAGTTATAAGCTATATACTATACGATCATAAAATAAAATATTTAAATTTACATAATTTAGAATAATAATATAATAAAATTAAAGCTACCAAAAATCCTAACATAAAATAAATAACCATATAAACATTATATTTAAATCAATTATTCACCAAAATCACATTCCTATATTAAAATAATAAAATGACGATAATGGTTTATAAACTCAAGACAATAAAATGTACTTTTTGATATACAATTGAAGTTGAGAGTGCATTAAGACTAATGAGTCATGAAAACATTGTTGAGGAGAAATAAAAAATTTCCAAAATGGTAATAATAGGAATTTTAATATTTAAAATAAAATTAATAATATTATCTATTAAAATTAAAAAGAATTAAGAATATAAGTTATATAAATAAAATAAATTATAATATAAAACTTTATAAAAAAAAGAAAAATATATAAAAATTATAAAAAAATATATTGTATTAATAAAAAATCAATAAATATAATACTATAATTTATTAATTAAATTAATATAGTATACAGTCAGCCTTTTCTATAGATACACTTCTTGAAATCAAAAAAATATAATATGATTATAAAAATACTATATAATGTAACTAAAGAGAAGGTTTTTTTAATAAGTTTATTAATTTAGAACTAATATAAATGTGCTTATACCTTGTAAAAAATCTGATCCATGTTTTATCTTTTCATAAATGTATCATTTTCATAATAACCCCAAATCATGGAAATTTTCATCTCATTAACACAGATATCCATGAATGTATCATTTTTACAGAATTTTACAGAAGACATAAAGAAATAATGGAAATATTCAGATAAAAATTTTTTATAGGGATAAGGAGTATGTGATTATATTAAAGTATACTTATAAAGAAGATCAACTGTAAGGAAGCTTACACATATTATGTAATTATTAAAGGGGGAGGAGGATAACCAAAATCTTACATTACACTTAATAAAATTATATAATTTATAAATATTATAATTTGATTGGTTATTAAATCTGATAAGAGGAAGAGGAGTAAGTTTATATTAAACTAAATATTACGTAATATGTATAACTCCTCTAATATATTTTTAACCTTAATTATAAGTATTAATATTTATTATTTAAATAAAATTTTTCATTATTTTTAAATTTTTCTATATAAAATTAGGCAATTTCTATTTGTATACGAGGTGTTTAAACCTGGGTTATGTGATTATTGCCATTTTGACTAATAGTATAAACTTCAAAATTATTAGATAAATAGATTTTTGCCTGCTCTACAAGTTTACTTAAGGCATCAAAGATGCTTTTGAATGTCAATTTTAACTTTACTTATGAATAATTGATTTTGTCAATTACTTTTAAAAAAATTTAAGAAATAATTGGCAAAGACAGTTTTTTATATATAAGTCAAAAATGGCATTCAAAATCCTTTAATGCCTTAAGTAAACTTGCAGATCAGTCAAAAATACATATATTACATAAAAAAAGTAAAAAGGTGTGACATTGATATTATTATATTTCACATGATTCATGTTTAAACACTCTTGAAATTTTCATAAAATTATAATATATAAATATTTTTGTATAAATAAATTTATTAATTTTTAATTTAAATAGTTAATATATAAAAATCAAAATAGTTTTTATAAATTTAAAATTTTAATATTAATTTTTTAATGAAGTTTACTATTTATATCATTATTAGTAATCAGCATCAGTATTACATGATTATAATTAACCAATAGTATTAATATAATTAATTTAATTATTTATTTGTGTAACTTTATGTAACTAAAAAAAATTGTGTATATCTTTAATTTTTAAGAATATCCTAGTTAAATAAATAATAACAAAATGAATGATAATAAGAAATAAAAAAGAATAATAAAGAATAATAAGAAATAATATAATATAAAATGATAATGAAAAAAGAATAATAGAAGATAAAATAATAATAAAAAAACAATATGGAATGAAAGTATAAAATGAAATAATGATGAAAAAGCAATATTAAATGAAATAATAATAGAAAAAAAATGATAGAAGATGAAAAAGTAATTAAAAAAACAGTATAGATTGAAATGATAATGAATAGGTCTTGTGATTTGTGATCACTAGATGTTGAAGATAGGGCTTTATAGCTAAAATGATCTATTTCTAAATAAAATCTACCTACAGAATTAAATGATTACTTAACAGTATACATGTGAAATACTATATATATAACAAGTAATTTGTAGTTTAATTATATTAGGATCCCAAAAAATACATATAAAAGTCAGAGATGATTGGCAAAATTTTGCCTTAAAATAAGCAAATGTTTTTATTAAGATCAATACGCAAAGTTAATTTCTGACTTTATAATTTATATTAGAATAAGCAAATTTTTTTTATGATATTTGTATATTAAAAAAATGAAATGATGGCTTTTTTTTTAATTTAATTAGTTGTATTTAAAATATACTTCCAGTATAATTGATTTTCAATTACTAGCATAATGCCAAATTGTATAAGAACCCCGCATAATATATATATAGGTCATAGGAACATTTGCTTAGCCATGTATGAATTTAGGTATACACAGGTCGAAAAGTGAAAATCAGGCATCAATCAGTCACCAATCAGTCACCAATCAGGTACCTGATTGGTGACCGATAACATTTTAAAACAAATACCGTCACCAATCAGGCAGTTTGCTAACTTTTGATCCAATGATCAGAAAAGAATGAAATATAGCTCATTGGAATCGTCTCAACAAGACGAATCTAATGATAGTAAAATCGCATCTCTAGGATTAATAGTTAATAAAAAATTAAATAAAATATAAATGATACATTTTTATTTTTATATTTTACTTAATTTCTCATCAAGTATTAATCCTAGAAATGCGATTTTACTACCATTAGATTCGTCATGTTGAGACGATTCCAATGAGCTATATTTCATCCTTTTCTGATCACTGGATCAAAAGTTAGCAAACTGCCTGATTGGTGACGGTATTTGGCAAAAATGCCAATCAGGCACCAATCGGTTACCAATCAGTCACCAATCAGCTACCTGATTGGTGACCGATTGGTGCCTGATTTTTCACTTTTTGACCTGTGATAGTTAAAAGAAGGATTTGCTTAGAATCAATAAAATTTTGCATAGTTTTGGCATATTTTTTTATGTCATCTTTTTTGTTTGCTTATTTTTAGGATAATTTTGGCTGATCTCTATGATAACATCTTAAAGCTATTAGGGAATGAAAAAAGATATTATAATGAATATTTTGGTTAGGATGATATTATTGAAAAAATGAGGCAGTTTTAAATATATACATAATATTAGTTATAAGAAATTAAAAAAAACCTTAAATTTAAAATAATACGATAAATAAATATATTAAAAGTGATCAGCAAATTACAGTATTATTAAAACAAATCTCAATTTTCTGTGTACACGATATAGTTAATGATCAATGGATAAAATACTAAAATAAATAATATCGGTCATATGTTTACTGTTTAGTTTGCTTATTTTTTGGCAAAATTAGAGGTTATATGTTGAGTTTGCTTATTTATCTTAGTGAAAACTCTTGCATAGCGCTATTATAAAATTTTCAAAATTTCCTATAACCTACTATATATATATTATGCGAGGTTCTATTGCATAAATTAATTTGTACTGACATATTTATTTATACTACTATATTTAATTATTTGATAATTCAAGTATTAACACTAAAACAAAAAGATTGTTCATTATTTTTTTATAAATTATAACAAAAACTCAGAATATTGATAACATTTTAAAGTTAAAGAAAAGTCAATATAATTTATAAAGTCATTTCTAAAAGAAGATCCTATTTCTAAAGAAAAAAAATATTAATATTACTTTTACATATAAAATAAAAAAAAATTTCACCCTATTCTCAACTTACTAAAAATTTCAGTTTAGTTTATAATCTAGAAACTATTTCTAATAGAAAAAACAATAGAAATGTTAATAATACTTCTAAAATAAAAAAAATAAAGCTAAAAAATTTTTTATTTACAGTGAACATTGGACTTCCAGTCTGAATTCCAAGTTCTTAAGAAAAAAGTAAAAGGAATATTAGTATGGTAATATTTCCAAAAAAATTAACTATACTTTTCTCTTAACTCATATTTTTCCAAGATATTGATATCTAAAATAATAAATTTCAGATTTAAGTTGTTTTTAAAGAAAAATAATAAAAAGGAATATTAATAACATTTTAAACCAAATAATTTTTTTTAATAATTAAAAAATATAATAATAAAGGCCAAAAAAAAATTTTTATTGAATAAAACGGTTTGTTATAGGCCAAAAAAATTTATTTTATTTTTTTCTTTCAATAAAATGGAAAAAAAAATTATCTATTATCAATCAAATTAGCCGTCAATTATGATGTATTTTCAAAAATTTGTGTATTATACTATATGTAATGCTGCTTATTAGGGAATTCCAAGGTATTATACTGCTAATTAGTAGAAAATCGCTGGAATTCCAAGGCGTTATATTGCTAATTAGTAGAAGACCACTGGAATTATATATATATATATATATTATTAAAAAATACTGTTGATTACGCAAATTAAAATATATGACATATATAAAAATGATTGTTATTACGCAAACTATATATATAACCTTTTAAAAAATCTCAAAATCTATGCAAATAAAATTTTATGACTTTTGGAAATTTTACTAATATGGTTAAGCAAACTTACATGTGACTTTTATATGTATTTTTCAGGGTCTTATTATATTAAAATAAATGTTATTAGAACTTTATTTTGTATATAGTTTCTTTTAATTTATTTTTTAATAAAACTGCAAATGTGTTACAATTAAAAAAAAAAGAAATAATAATAAAAAAGTGATATAAAATGAAATAAATAAAAATAAAAATAATGATATAAAATAAAATGGTGATGAAAGAAATGAAATAATAATGATAAAGTAATATAAAATAAAATTGTAAAAATAAATGGATGAAATAAAAATGAAAAAATAATAGAAGATGAAATACAGTCAACTCTCTTTATAGTCACACATTTGGGACAGTCCATATTTGGTGATTATAAAGAGATGTGACTATATAAAAAATTTCTTATATTAGTATATCATAATTCCGGCCAAAAATTAACATAATTTTAGCCAAAATTATACTCAAAACTTTATTGTATCATAACTCCGCCAATATTAATCGTAGAGAGATGATCTTACCGCCATTCGATTCGTCTTGATGAGACGGTTCTAATGGTATAAAATACATCGAAATCCAATCACTAGATTAATTTCCAAAATTAAAAAAATATTGATGGTTTTTGTGTAATAACTCTGCCAACATTGATCCTAGAGAGACGATCTTACCGCCATTCGATTCGTCTTGATGAGACGGTTCTAATGGTATAAAATACATCGAAATCCAATCACTAGATTAATTTCCGAAATTAAAAAATATTAATGGTTTTTGTGTAATAACTCTGCCAATATTGATCACAGAGAGATGAGCTTACCAAGGACCCCGAACAATACATATAACACTGGGATCCAGTTTTGTATAAACTTATTATATAATTTTCCAATAAGTCATATGTTTGATTTTGTATAGCCTGTTAGTAATTTTTCGGTAAGTCAGATATGTATTTGTATAACAGTGATAATCTTTAAATCAAGTGAGATCTTTATTTTGTATAACGATACTTGTGTAAATAAATTATATATACGTATATAAAAAATTTTTCTTTAAAAAAATTTTAAAACTTTGTAAATTTACAAATTAGCACATATTAAATACTTTTGTCTCAGTTTTTATTACCTGTATTTTATGAAGATATAGGTATTTTATATAATTCATAATATATTTATTCCTAAATTTTTTCTTTTTACTTTCGTCAAACTTTGGAGTGTAATTTTACCACTTTAGCCAAATGAAATCGACTTTCTTTATTAAGAGAAAGTTGTTTAGCGATGCCAAAACTACTAGAATATAAATTTTCATAGTAATTGGAGTAATACTTATGGAGTACGCGCATATTTTTATAATTATATTAATTTTAAATTTGCTTTTTTCGTTTATTAATTTTGGAGCGTAATTACGGCATTTTAGTCAAATGAAATCGACTTCCATTATTAAGAGAAAATTGTTCGCGAAGGTCAGAACTACCTATACCTAAATTTTTATAGTAATCGGAGTAATTCTTATGGAATACGAGCAATTTTCGCACTCTCAATTTTTTTTCGATCACCCGATCAGTAACTTCAGAGCGTAATTTCGGCACCTTTATCAAATGAAATCGACTATCTTTATTAATTGAAAGTTGTTCAGCAGGGTCGAAACTACCTAGATTTAAATTTTCGTAATTATTAGTATAATACTTGTGGAAACATTTGTATTTTTCACAACAGTACTAATTTTTGAATAATGACAAGTAAGTTTTTTTAAAATTTTTCTTAAATTATGAATTTTTGAATTGATAAATCATTAGTGAAATAATAGTTACATAAAATTAATAAATAAAATAATTTTTGTTTTATATAAACTCAGATTTGAAATTGTATAATTTGTAGTAAAATTTGAACTTATATGATGATTTTGTATAAAGCTTTTAATAAAATTAAGTGTATAAAGTTATATTAAAATTTTTGACTTTAGATCTGAGTTATATATATAATGTTCGGGGTCCTGCTTACCACCATTCGATTCGCCTTGATGAGGCGATTCCAACGAGCTATAAATCGTCTTTTTGTACCGAGAAATCTAGCAAAATGTTAAATGGCGCAGTAAACGTAAATCAAGAAATATAATAATGCCGATGCTTAACATTTTGTTGAATAACTCATCAGCCAGTGATCGCAAAAGGATAAAACTACCACCATTCGATTCATCTCAGTGAGATGATTCTAACAAGCTATGATACATCTTTGTACGATTATTAGATGCCAAGTTATTTAATATATTCTTTATATAACTGTGATTATAAATGGTTTTTTTTAATATAAGATTTTTGAGGATAGGTGTGATAGTGACTATAGATAGATTGTGACTATATAGGATAGTTTTTAATAATAAAGTGTTTTGAACATTCAACTGGTGTGACTATATAGTAGAATGTGACTATAACGGGAGTGACTATAGAGGGAGTTGACTGTAGTAATGAAAAATATAATATGAAATAATTAAATAATAATGAAAAAGCAATATAGCATAAAATAGTAATAGAAAAAATAATATAAAATGAATATATGGAATAAAATGAAAATTGAAAAAAAATTAATAGGAGATGAAATAATGTTGAAAAAATAATAGGAGTTGAAATGGCAAAAAAGGAATAGTATAATATAATAAAGATAAAATAAAAAAACTATAAATTCAAAAAAAAGTAAAAAGTTCAACCAAAAAAAAAAAATAGTTAAAAAAAATAAATTTTCAATTCCAAAAAATCTAAAATAATTTACTATTTACTAGGATATTGATGCTAAAGTTTTAAAACTATTAAAGGTAAAAAGAATTACTTATAAAAAGTGCCGGATAAAGTGAAATAAAATAAAGGTAAAAGTGATTAAATAAAATGAAAAGAAAAGAAAATAGTTAATATTAATGAAAAAAAGATACTATATATAATGTTAAAAAATATATATAACTTATTAAAAATTAAAAAAGTAACTATAAAAAAAATAAAATCACATAAATAAAAAATAAACTAATAAATTTGATAAGTAATGCAATATAAACAAAAATATATGACACTTGTATTAGTACTACTAGTATTTTATTTTTAATTTATAGAAAAGTTATCTTTAATGATCAAAATTTCTATTAGATTTTAGTAAAAAGTTGGTTATAATATAATTTTATGCTAATATTTTTTAGTTTTTATATTATATTTTAAAAATTAATATTTAATTTGCCATATTTTTAAATTTTATACTATTATATTATATTATGGGTGAATTTATTCCTCACCCCGGGTGAGATTTAATATTCTTCACCCCTAAAAATTTTTTTATTTTTTGTTATGTATTTATATGCGTTTTATAATATATTATATATAAAAAAAAATAAAGTTATATTTATTGTATGCCAAATATATACATATCGTTGATTGTTTGATTTCGCCAAATAAACGTAACAATTGAATTGTATCGCACTACTACTAAACAAAATACAAAATAATCTTCGCTATAAACATGTGATTATGTAAAGTTCATTATTGTTTTGAACAAGTATTACGATAATGACCGTTTTCTTCACATAAACCACACTTACGACCTTTATCACCAGAAATTGCTTGTTCACTCCCATTTTTAACTTTATTTGAACCTGATTTTTCAAAAGATGATTTTAACCGCTTCGTTGCGGGTCTACCCTTTGGTTGATGCTTTAACGGATCCATTATTTGATTAGAATCAACCAATACTCCCCTTGTATTATGAAAAACTCGATTATCATTTGCAATCATTTTTCTTCTTGCTAAATCTTCTTGTTGTCTAATTGATTCCGCTTGAATTAATTGAGCTTCCCTTCTTTTGTTATATTCTCTTATAAACTGAATTAGTTCTTCATCATCATCTTGAATCGCAAATTGAATTGCCTTTTTGGCTTCACCCATTAAAGTACCAAATTTCAATTGTTTTTGTGATATTTGCCTGGAATAGCTCTCTGAAAGATCATTTACAGTATATTTTCGCGTAAATTCTAAAGTGATTTGTGTATTATTTTGATCATTTTGGCAACTATTCATTATTATTTCGCTAGAAGAGATATCACTTGAAGTGATATATTCATCTTTATACTAACGCTTGGGAATCAACACCAAATGAAAATATGCTTTAGGAGTTTCAACAAACACTTTAAAAAAATGTCTGCATATAATACCATGCGTTACAAGCATGAAACAAGTGCATAAATATTCTCCGGTATTAAGCAAAATCACATGTTGATAACACTTCGGAAAATTATACCGAGAGACCTTCCAAATTTCTAAAATATCGTCTGAGTTAACCATTGAAATCAAGGATTTTAAGTCAAGTTCCCGATCCTCATCAGCTTCAATAGGTGTTTCAATAGAATCATCTACTTCTTTATCAAAAAAAGGTTCAAATGAATCGTCATCTGATGCTAAAATTTCGGAAAATGGTACTTGATGTGTACGATAACATACAGATTGGCACATCTGCTTATAATGTGCATCATGAATTGATTGAGTGAGATACTTTTTCATGGTAATATCAATGTCTTTAAAAAACGTTTGAATAACAAAGGGTTGTGTATACTGTAATGTTGAGGATTTCCAAATTGAATAACGATTGTTAATCAACTCAAATTCTAGCCGATTTTCAATTGATTCTTGAACTTGTGAAAGAAAAAAACTTGACTGTACAGCCTTCTGTATCAACGCATTTTCTGATTTTACGCGTTGTGTGGATTGTGTTCCCGCTGTGAAATGCCTTGATGTAAAACACTTTACCCACGTATGTTTTCTATTTAGTAGCATTGTAGTTATATATTTTTTCCCTGCTTCATATTTTTCAACTATACCTGCAGACCGGCGTTCAAATACACTTTCACAATGAGAACGTTGGATTGCCCTAAAATCTTTGAGAAACTCTTGATAAAGAGGTGATCCTAAGCATGAACGAAGATTTTTTGGAAGATTTTGATAAAGATGGTATAAACATTGCATATGATGAGTTTCTGGAAATACTGTAGAAATGGCTGCAATCATGGCAGGATCGGCATCAGTAATAAATGTCAATGGAGGAATTTCACATGCTTCAAGACAACATCGAAGCAACCATTCATAAGATTCTTGTTTTTCATCTTGTATAAAGGCTTGGGCCGCCAACCTGCTCTTGTTATAATTATCAATTAAAATAAAGAGACTTAATGGGTAGTTATACTTGTTAGTTCGTGCAGTATTGTCATGGATAATAATGTCATAAAATTTAGACCATCTTTCACGTTGTTCTGGTGACATCCAGAAAATACCAATTAGCCGGTTACTTGTATCATCTATTAACGGCTTTACAAACCATGCAGGATCATCTGCTTGCAATTCAAGAAGTCTCATTAATAAAGATGCTGCATCTCCTAAATTATTAAGGCCTTTTTCTTGTTTCGATCTTTTCAATTGCATTTCCCAAGTCTTGGGTAAGAAATACACGATCAGGATACTTTGGTTGAAGAAGATTCCTAATTGTTCCTGCATCACATCGGCCATGCACAACATAAAATTCTATCTGTTCCATAATTTCTTCAGTAAAATTTTTGTAACAAGTGGAGAATTTTATGGTATCGGTGAGAATCTCATGATTGTGTTCGTTATTAAATAACATTACAGTTACTATGGGTGAATTTATTCGTCTATTAACATTCATTTGCCACATACAGCCCTGTTTTTTGGTTCCTTTACTTTTTTCTTTACCTAATGTTGGCCTTAAAAGCTTCTCAGTATACCTTCCTCCTAAATCACACTTAAATACCCTTTTTCTACAAGTACCATCCGGAAATTTTTCACTTTTATGCTTAAAGACAGCAAAATTATTCTAAAGAGCGTACTGTTCTATAAAATGTACTGCAATTTCCATGGAATGAAACCTTGTTCCATTCTCAATCTCGATTAGAGTATTAATTAACGGAAAGCCACCAACATAATCTTTAAGTTCGGCACCTAATACACTTTTAACAACATATTCCTCACTATTATCATCATGATTGGTGGGTTCTGTAAAAGGTGAAACCTCATATAACATGATTAACCAAGCACAAAAGCAAAGAACATGCAAGAGCAAATACTATTACGGTGCGTATTATGTAGCATGCATGTGAAAAACGCGTGACTGTGGCTTATAATTTATACTGTTTATTTTATAATACAAACGCGTAGGTTCCAATCAAATTTATTATAGTTTATTACACAAGCACGTGAATAAATACTAATAATATATAGGGGGTGAGTAATCACCCGGGTGAGGAATAAATTTTCTCTTATATTATTATATATAACTTATTTCCAGTTTTTTATAGTTAATTTCTTTACTTTTATACAAATTACAAATTAATTAATAGAATTTTTAGTAATATAACTGGGGTCTTTACAATAGAAAGGTACGAAACTCAAAAAAAAATTTAAATTTTACTTTATATGCTAATTATGTTTTTTTTACTAAAATAAATGCAAATTTAATATTAATTTAATTTTTAATTTTTTTTGAGTTTCATACCTTTCTATTGCAAAGACCCTAATTATATATATTTAATTTCTTTTTAATAAATAATAATTAAAAATTACTAATATATAAAAAGGAAATATTATTTATTGCTGGTAGTGATTATTACCAGTATCAAATTTTATTCAAAATTAAGTAATCAATTAAAAAATTTTTTTTTTAAATTCTTATATATAAGGTTGCTTATTTAAATTTATTCAAAATTTTACAATTAGTTTCTTTATAATTTTATTATAATTTTATTACTATAGTTTACTAAAATTTCAGCAATTTTATTTAGCATTTATAATAAATTTTATTAAGTTTTACTTTTCTTTAGAATTTTGCTAATTTTTTAATAAGACTTTTATATAGTTTTAGTAAAATTTTACTATTTTAGCATTTTGACAACTTTTAAAATTCTTTAGTTTTTTTAATAATTTTACTTGTATAATTTATTTTCCATTTTTTAATAAAAAAAATAAAATTGCCTTTTTTGAATTATCAAGTATCCAAAAAAAAAATTGGTTAAATTATAGGATAGGATAAATAAAAAGTAATAAATAGGATTTTTTATACTGAAAAAATCCTATCCTTAAATATATAATAAAAATAAAATCAAAGTGAATGTAATATATTGTGTTATATAAAATTCATAATGCGGGCCAAAATTCATAGTGCCGGCCAGACAATTTTGGCCTGAATTTCGTCTTTCAGCTAGAGTTTCGTTTCGATAGTTAGAGTTTTGGTCTGGCCTAATTTTGGCCGGGATTAAAAATATATTTAATGCTAATCCTGGCCGAATTTTAATTTTGACTAGGATGGAGTTTTAACCGGGTAATTAACCGGTTAAAGGTTTGGTTAACCGGTTATTAACCGATTAAGACTTTTTAGACCAGTTCCAACCTCTAGCTGTAGGTTGTATTATTTTTAAAAAATTCTTAGATAAAGTCAATAAAGGAATTGAATTACCTACAAACATTAAAATTATCGATATAACAGGACAAAAATCATCATCACTAGGAATGGTTCAGCAAGTTCCACTGTTCCAGTGCAAATGAGGGATATTAAAGTTTATGTCAATATGATAGTCACAAACTTAGCTGAATATAATGTTCTGCTTGGTAATGAATAGTTGAAAAAGATTAATGCAAACATTGATTATAGACAGAATACCATCACCATTAAATATGAAGGAATCCAACAACAAATCCCTGTCATATGTTCACAAAAATTGGATCCAACAAAGTATATAGTCATTAATCCAGTAGATACACTAGAATTAAAAGATGAGTTAGAAGACACCATAGCAGTTCCATTTTATAAGGTAGAAATAATTGAAAGTACTTTTCAAATCAATGATCGGGAATATCATCCAGGGTATTTGGAATATACAGTTAACTCCCTCTATAGTCACTCCCGTTATAGTCACATTCTACTATATAGTCACACCAGTTGAATGTTCAAAACACTTTATTATTAAAATCTATCCTATATAGTCACAATCTATCTATAGTCACTATCACACCTATCCTCAAAAATCTTATATTAAAAAGAACCGTTTATAATCACAGTTATATAAAGAATATATTAAATAACTTGGCATTTAATAATCGTACAAAGATGTATCATAGCTTGCTAGAATCGTCTCACTGAGACGAATCGAATGGTGGTAGTTTTATCCTTTTCCTTTGCAAGTGTTTACGGCCAGACCACCCATTGCCTCTTATGATACTAATCTCGATCGTGTCCTATCATCTTCAATGGGCAACCATTATACCGAGTACTTAATTCCTCAGGTAATAGCACCACTATAAAAGACATCCCACATCGGGCCATTTTAGGCTGATCTGAAGCTAGGTACACGCCGCCTACTCATCCTATACCCATTGCATAATATTGATACTCAATTTATTTAACGACCTTTAGAGAGCATCTACTTTCATGGAGGACTTTCGACAGGTAACATCAACCATCTAGTACCCTTCCATACCACCATTTTAGGTACTAAGTCTCACTCAAAGGCCACTACAGCCCGCGATTACCTAGCACCGATAGTATAGTTGTTTACCCCAAGTGGTATACTTTGTAGTGACCACTCAGACAGAAAGTAGCAGGCATCTGTCCAGGATCACCCCTTATGGTGGGTATCAACCACCAGGGATCACCAACCATGGTACCCACAGTAGGGACCGAACCCTATAGACAAGCACCTGCTTTGCGTACGAACACCTTGGTTGGTCTAAGACCTAACAGAAGGTCTAACTACCACTAAGACATTCACACGTCAAATGATCAAAAATAGGCAAAAAAAATGGCACAAATCGCATAAACTATTCGCAAATTTGTATAAACTATTTACAAATAGTATAGGTTAATTCGTAAATAGCCAAAAACAGCCAAGAATAGCCAAGAATAGCCAAGAATAGCCAAGAATAGCCACTGCTTTTCGCGCCATTTTTTTTGCCGATTTTTAGCATTTCGACCTGTGAAAATGGCAATAGGCATAAGGTTTGGGATTATAAGAATTCATAGAGAAGGGAACATTGATTGATTTAGCGGAAATTTCGTCGGTGATTTCAGCAAGATCAACCGCAATAGTACCGCGCAGAAGACCGGCAAGCAAGGCAACAAAAGCGCATTTTTCAGCGCGTTGGTCAGATGAGAAAGTAGCGGGGCAGATGCGTAAGCAATGTCCACCACAAAGGACGCCTCAGGTAGAGTCGAGGGTCTATAATGCACCAGTAGATTCAAAGGTAATGTATGCAGTACGATAAAGTTTAGATAAACGGGTATGGCAGCGAGTAATATTGCCATAACGAGAGAAGGTGCTATGCAAAAGCGCGTCAGTAATAAAGAGGGGAATGTCAGTAACCACCAGGGTACGCGTGTGTTCAGCTGCTTTAATAGCCTGGGGGTCATATGCATGGAAATGCAAGCCAAACAAAGAATCCATAGGGGAAGCTATGGCTTTGTCGAGATCAACCTTTTTTCGGAAGTGTACGATGATCCTCTTCAAATCGTTGGATCCACTACATGTGGCACGACTACCATAAGAGGAGAACAAGGAAAGTTGTCGATCAACCACATTACACGCGTCATAGTTCGAAGCGAAGTGATTCCAAAAGCCTTTAACGTCATTAGGAGTGGCTAAGGCATAGAAAAGAGTAGGTTGAGATTGTACTGCCGCTTAGGACGCGTCCAGGGAGGCAGCACGTTCTGGGAAGGAGACTGCGGGAGTAATTTCTGGGCTTTTGCCTTTATCGTTGTTATGAGCAGGTGCGTGTTGAGAAGCATCAAGAGAGGAGGTATCAGGTTGAGAAGGTATCTCAGCGGAAGTTGTCTCAACAGGGCCAGGGGGTGTGAGAGGTTTATCAACATCCATGACAGAGTCCTCAGCACTGACTCTGGTACGTTTATTAGTAGAGGTGGTCGAAGGTGGAGTGTTCGAAGGGCCAGATGTAGAGGAACCTTGACCAGAAACGTTGCCTGCTGAAGAGCTAGAGGCAGGATGTTTAGATGTAGTATCTTTGTTAGACTTGTTATTATTCTTCTTGGTATCTTTAGTCATTTTGTAGAGTGTCGTAGTTATCTAAAATAAAGAAAATATAAAGAAAAAGTAATAAAAAACTTCGAAAAAATTTTTTGTTTTTTTCGTAAATATTGTCAAGTGAGCAGAACAGGAGAGAGTAGTTTTAGTTTTATCCTTTTCCGATCACAGTAATAATAATATGTTCCCCTTCTGGAGTTTGTTTCAACTCCTGTAATGATTTAGCGAATAGGTCTTTGTTTTTATCCAATAGTTGAGTAAGTAATTGGTATTGACTTTCCTCTAATTTTCCAATCAGAACAACTTTTTCTGGTTCTAATTGAATATTAGATATATTTGGACTTTCTGATTTTTACATCACATGATAAATATTCCAATCTTCTTGAACTATTTGACAATTATCACAAACTTCTTGATTTCCTAAAGTTTTACATAGGCATTTTCCTGGCCCTTTACTATTAATTATGCCAGTACTATTGTAACTTTGTTGCTTAATACAGTCAACTCTCTTTATAGTCACACATTTGGGACAGTCCATATTTGGTGATTATGAGCAAACAGTCTTATGACTTTATTTTTTATTATAGATTTTAAACGAAAAGTACAATAATCAAATCGAACAATATTACAAAATATAGAAAATTAAACAAAAAATAAAAAGAACTAGCTTCACGATTCATACAAGTAAAGAAATCTAAACAAAATAAAATTAAGTAAAGAAAAACTAAACTATTACAGAATACGCATACCCCAACTTTACCCGAAGGCCAGTGTGAGTCAACTATCCAGCATGCCCTAAGATCCAATCCGTTACCAAAGAGAAATCCTAAGTAGAGGCTGAACTGTTAAGCGGCGCCGAAAATCCAAGTGTGAAATCCAAGATCCCCCACGGATTATAGAAGAGGAAACCCAAGAAATCCAGAAATCCGAGGAAACTGTCGCCAGGGAAGGTGTCAAAGAATCAGGAGGAATGTTAGAGGAGGTGCGAGAAATAGAAGAAGGCCCAAGAGTTGATGATTTCATTTTTTTAGTGATGCCTTGAGCTGATTCCCAATGATGAAAGAAAATAGAACAGCACAACCAGATTTGAACATAAAATTCAAAATGAAAGTCATGCAAAGGTGTATCTAAGATAGACCATATGGTAGGTGAAGAGAAGTAAATTCCAAGAAATTCTGTAAGAGATATCGGTATAAGTCCTCTTGCAAGACGTAGGTAGGAAATCGAAGGAGGGTCACAATTCCAACAATTAAGAGCTGTAAATTCAGCAGCAAAAGAGTCCGGTAAGGGTATTAAAGATGGTGCGGAAAGGAATTTATCAAGATAATTAGTCTGAAGAGCCAACAGTAGTGTTTTAAAGGTATTTAAAGGGCTAAATTCCGGTAAGATATAAGGACAAGTCCACAAGTGGTCTAAAGTCTCAGGAGAAAAATTACATTGAGAACAAAGCCAATTCGGATTATAGAGATGAGGTTTCCGTCTTTGGAGAGTTGTAAGCGTCGGAAGCATATCCAATAATAATTTGATACGGAAGCCACAAAACTCAGAACGGCCATTCCGATGAGAGACGAATAGCTTATTGTTAATGAGACAAGATTTGGTGCATGCCCAATCGATATCAGAAGTTGAAGAATGGGAAATAAATCTTGGTAATACAGCAAGAGTTAAAAGACTTTTTGCGTCAAAAATATCTCTAATAAATTTCCGGATATTCATATCCACAGGTAAGGAATTAAATTGTAAAATGCAAGGAGCCAGCAAATTCGATGATGGGCGAGAAGAAAAGTTTGAGTCGGTATGAGCAGCTTTGGCTAATGCATCCACATGATTATTCAGAAGGTCATCAGCGTGAGCAGAAACCTTGATCAAGGAAACATCCAGATTCTTTTGCGACATAATAGTGCATATAGAGGACCACAAAAGGTGGTTGGTTTCTTTAAGCATTCTGGGAATAAAAGGAGCATCCACATACAAAGACTATAAAGAAAGTAATTGGACACAATCAGTGGCGACAGTAATCTTTGAATTCTGAGGGAGGGAGTCCAAACCGTGCAATAAAGCAAAAACTTCTGAACGTAAAGCAGAAGGAAAAATAGAAGAAATAATATTATAGTGAGATTCCAAAATAAATTCATCAGGATCCATAACAGTCCATGCGTGCATAAGCCATCGAGGATACCGGATAACTAGAAGGAGGAAGGAAGGATCCATCAATATAAAGTGTAGACACCGAAGAAGGAAGTTGGATATCAGAAATCCTAGACGCTTGGTTATGTACAGGAGATAGCCGAACCGAAGCAAAAAGATGAAATAATAATAAAGATTTGGCATAGTCTAACGAGGCAGAAAGAGAAACCAAGCGAGTATCCGCATGTATATAAATTCGAGGCTTCGTAGGATAACGGATCAAACTTGATAACAGAACACAAGAGAAACATTCTTCAGAAGGGCATCGTTTAATCAAAGTCTTAGAGGTAGAGGATTGTGGAATAGCAGAGGCACAACCTTGGCATGCAGTAAATTCAGAAAGCAAATCATCAACCGATGATGCAATCCAATGTGAAATAAGAGCTTTATTACGTGGAGCAAGATAGGTAGTAATCACACGGCCAACGAGGAAAGAGTTAGTATTGCGATTAAAAGAAATAGCCCATTGAGGGTTAAACCAATAATTACGACTAATATCTACAAGAGAAATAGAAGCTACTGTATGAGAAATAGGAATTTTAAATTGTGGTAAACAAAAAAGGAAGAAGAATTAGAAATAACAATAAGATTAAATAAATAAGTAAACCAAGCAGGCACAGATCCTTTGTTCGAGACTCGTTTAAGAAAACGTAAGTCTTTCCATGAAAGAAGACGAGAGCCACATGGAGTAATTAATTGAGCAAGAAAACGAGTGCAGAAATTCTTCCGAACATTCTTCATGGAAATAAATAAATCTTTTGGTAAAATAGACTGGAGTGGAATCGCTGGACGTAAATCTTTCCTCAGAGATCGGAACAATAGAGACCATGTGATGTTCAATTGAGAAGAGAATAATAAAGAATTGAACAAAGAATGTGTTCGCAGGGAAGTTGTATGGGACCATGGTTCCAGGTCAATAGTAGAAGGGCAAGCATCACAGTCCAAAAAACCTTGGAGATAAGTAATCATATAATTGGCAAAGAGCTTATATGAAGGGTAAGAAAAAATTTTCTGCCATGAAGCCACATGAGATGATAAAAATCGACCAAATGCTTGCTGGATTGAGAAGGGCAACAGTGTGAAAAGCGCGGAAAGAGGAGTGACTGAGGCCAAGCCAGCCTTCTGACGAATAAGGGAAAGCATTGGAGAAACCATGCGATTAATAGTGGATTCAGCAAATAACGTGAATTGTAGGCGAAATTCCAGCCTCGGGAGTAGGACAACATTATAAAGATAAGCCACATGTTGAGCCAAAAGCTTTTTAGGACTAAGTAAAGCAGCCATATCTTTGACCATGGAAACAGTTTGGTTATGAACGAAACGAGAAGAAGCCGAAAGGTTAAACCAAACGCCTAAAAAACGAAAAGAAGTAGATAAGGCTAACGCCTTTAAAGTAAGGGTATGAGTTGTAATTAAAGGGGATGGAGAAAGATCAAACGCAATAGTTTGAGAAAATTGTTCAGAAGAAAGAAGGATATATTTTGCTGAGTTTGCTTGAGTATTATTTAAGATATAAAATTCAGCAGTGATGGAAAGGCGATCTTCAATTCCTCGTTTAGATGAAGCAATTAAAATAGAGTCATCCATAAATGTAATATGCGAAACAGGAAGACTATGTTGTTCATATTCGATTGGAGAATAATCCAGTAATGCAGAAGATTTCAAAATAAAAGGATCACAAGCATCTTGATTAAGTGTAGTAAGCAAAGGATCCAAGTAAATAACCCATAATAATGGAGAAATGATTTCACCCTGGTCAATACCAATTCTAACTCTATATCCAGAAGTATCACCATGATGGGTAATAATTTTATTATTACGTTTTGTAAAAAGGTTGATGATAAATTTAATCAGTAAAGAAGGTATATGTAGACGTATTAAAGCTAGTCTAAACATATTCAAGTCAATTGAGTCTGAGTCAAAGGCCTTAGAAATGTCCTGAGAAACAATTTATAACTCTTGATCATCGCTTTTATCGAAGCGTCGTTGATGAATAATAGCATCGAGCATCTTAATGGGAATGTCAGTGGAACCGCCTGGCAATCCAGCAAAATTACCACCTTGGAGCACTTGGTTATCAGCTAGGATTTTTGAAAGTTGAGTTGTAATGACCTTAACCACACATTTTCGTACTGTTTCCAATAGAGTGATAGGTCTCGTATTCTTCAATTGAGCGTCAAATTCATGAAGCTTTGGAATGGGATAAACAAGCGCTTTACGCCAATCAGCAGGAATATCACCATGAATCAGGTAAGCGTTAGCTAAGACAAGGGATAAATTGAAAGCTTTTCTAGATAAATGTTTGAGCATCTCATAAGAGATTTTGGAAGGACCAGAGGCTTTATTATTAGGCATAGAGTTAATAGTGTTCTTCCATTCATCGGCCAGAATAGGAGACATAACCGAGGTATATAAGGAAGAATCAATGTCAAAAAGAGGAGTATATGCTCTTTGCCAACGTGAAGGAAATGAATCGGTAGAAGAATACTGGACCAAAGGAGGAGTAACAACTGATTGGAAGTGTTTAATAGCAGCTTGTTTAATATCTGAAGGATCAGTAAGTAATGTGGGTTTGGAGTCAATAACAACCAAAACTCTATCCAGAACGACAGAGCGATGTTCCACTGATAAGGCTGAAGAAATAAAAGAGCCTGGAGACGTAGAGAAATGTTCATCTCTAAGAGCGGTGTAATGTTCAATGGAATCCACACGATGTTGATGAAATTGCGTGGAAAGATAAGTAGAAACCAAAGCTTTTTGTGAACGTAAAAATTTGACAAAAATGGGAAGTGATGTTGTATTATAAGAAGGTATAGTATAATCTGTCAAAAGAGACTTAAGAAGGATTAATTGGGTAGGTAAAGAATTAATCAATTGTGAAATTTGAGCAGGATGACTAGGCCTAGATGTGGTCAATTTAAACAATAATCTATCCAAAAATTTGTTGATAGCAATAAGCTTAGTAAGCTCAGGAGAATATTTATGATGGTGAGTATTGGATACATGTTGAAATGGTAGAGAGTCAATGGCACCACCAAGAATAGAACGTTTAAGAGCATGCCAAAGTTTGTCCAATGAAAGAGCTGAAAGTGAAGATATGGAAGGGTGGTGTGTGGTCAAATATAACTCAAGACGCGAGTTTACTTCAATGGAAAATTTGTTTCAAATATCTTCTTTCAAATTTTTGTAAAGAAAAATGGTATGTTGTTCGCTTTTTTGCTTTAATCTAGCTTTAGCTAGAGTTGCGAAACAAAAGCTAAAATCAAAAGCCGTTATGAGTACACGGTGATCAGTGAATTGATTATCATTCAGCTTAGGACAAGTATCAACTTGAGAGAAAAGACCAGGAGCAGGGAATCCAGGAGACGACCAAATATAATCAAGTCTTGAAGAACCATTCTGATAATAGAAGCTAGGATTAGGACCTGAAATTGAAGAGATATGGGATTGATGATCCGTAAAATAACGAGAAGAAAGTGATCGCAAAATTTTGAAATGATGTTGAGGAAGGTGTGAATGTGAAATTTCATCTGCATTAAAATCACCAAGAATGACTACGTGATAGTTATTGGAACGGGCTTTATCAAGCCATAAATTGAGTTGGGCAAAAATAGCATCACGTTCTTTATAATGAATAGAGTGATAAGGAGGAATATAAACAGAAATAATAGAAATTTTTGTTTGATGAAAAAAGAGATCTAGTTTTAAAAGACGACCTTTCCAAGGATCAATCTTCTGAACATGTTTATGTAAAGGATAGCGAAGTAAAAGACCAACACCATCATGAGGACGTAAAGTAGAAGGGGAAGGAGTCCAATAGGACTTAAAATTATATTGGGAATGTTCATTTTGATAAATAAATTTGGCACTAGAAGAAGTAAAACGAGTATCATTTAAAGATAAAACGCCAAAGGAAGAATGGAGAAAATAATTTAACAAATGCAATTGATGGACAGGGGAACACAAACCATTAACATTGATTTGTCTAAAGTTAATAAGAGGGAAAGAAGAAGAAGAAGAAGAGGAATTATTATGACTATTATTATTAGGTATCGCACTATTATTAGGGGGTGAAATCCCTGTGATGCACCCGATAAAGATTGGTGTTCAATCATTAGAAGGGGAAAGTTTTGAAGGGGAGACGGAGTCCAATTTTTCCATAATCGAACCAAGTTGGGCAGAAAGATTATTTTGTATATTAGTGACATTATAAATTTCTGATTGCAAACGGGAAGTGTTATCATCGGGGGCAATATTAGTAGGTCGTAAGATAGGTAAGGGAACGTGACTTCTTGATAAAACAGAGTTAGGATCCAGAGCTGAGAAGGAAGCATCAGGGGAAACATCCATGAGAGAAGAGGAAGTATGGGGAGAAAGATTAAATCCAGAATTCGTGTCTTGGGTTGGGGCATCATCCCATCCATTATTATAAGAAAAATTTTGAATTTCTTGGTCATCATGAGGTGGGTACAAATCTAGTCACCGGGATTACGCTATCGTAATTTATCGTTGATTCGAGCTCAGAAATTCTATAATCATGATTCGTGATAGTATCATTCATCCAAGAGACAGTTTCCTCTAGAGTGTGGAGGGTGTTAGCGATCTCTTTGATCTGCGCCTTTAATTCGTTAATAACATGTTGAGGAAGTGTAGGAGCAGGATTGTTAGATGAAGAAGCAGGTGGTGTAGAATTGATAGGATGAGGTCTGTGTGGAGGTTGAGCAGAACCGGAAGAATATCCATTGTTCTTGAAAACATTATTATTATTATTGTTATTGGTCCGGTTGCTACTTCGTGAAGTATTGGGACGAGAAGTGTTAGTATTATTATTGCTGTTGTTGGAACGGGATGAAGAGGAATTATTTTTGCGGGATCTAGAGTTGGAACGCGATCTTGAACAGGAATTGGAATTGTCACGTGATTGGCGCGAATCCTGACGACCACGTCTAGGGCCAGCATTGAAACGAGAATAAAGTTTGTTAAGGCGATCGTCCACTTTTCGTGTGGTATGGGGATTGCATACAGAAGGAGAACAACCAGGACGCCCACAAACATGACATAGAGTTTGTGCTTCATTAGGAGGGTGCCATGTTAATCCTTTGCTGCGGAAAGCCACGGTCATTTCTTTGGCAGCTTCAAGGGATTCAAATGATGAGAAATTCAAATATACATAGGGTTTAGGCTTGTAGGAACTGATAAACAAAGGAACGTTAAGGGCCTTAGCGTTGACTTGAGTGGCAATTTCTAGCAAATCAACTTCATTAATATTCTTAGGAATGCCGGCAAGGATAGCAACATGTTCTCTGCGGCTATCGTGTTGGAATTTCGAAAAGGATGCCGGGCAGACACGTAAAGAATTACCAAAGCAAATGATCGCCCAAATATCATTGAATTGAGTAACTGCATCCGCGGAGGAAAACTGGATATGTCCATTATAGTAGTGATTTTTAGGAGTAAGTTTGCAACGATTACAGTGCCATATCTAGAAAATGCTTGACGACTTAGTCACGTAAGGAAAAATGGGATATCGGAATGACAAAGACTTCCATTTAAATCGCTGAGTTTGGCGTCTGCAGGGAGTAATGACTGAAGGCCAAATCGAGGAGATCGGCACGTGGGGAGCTGACACAATCGGTAAAATCATGTTGATCAAAGAAGAAGACAAGGATCTTTTTGTTATCGCCTGATCCATCGCAGCGTGCGCGGGTGCCATATGAGGAATATCGGGAGAGTGAACAATCCACTTCATCACACATGAAGCGATTGGTAGTAAATTTAGTTTTGAACGCGTCAGGCACGTCGCGCAAATATGCCACAGCATAATAATGAGACGGAGCAGATTTGATAGCGGCAGCATTACCATCGGGGGATGGTCGTCGTTCAGGGACATCGAAGGCAACAGCTTTGCCTTTACCATTAGTGTTAGTGGGAGCATGGATAGAAGCGTCAACAGTTTCTACAAGAGTAGTAGTATTAAGAGGAGGGGTGATCACTTGGACTTTGTTGACAGGAAGACCAGAAGGGACGGTAGAAATAAGGTTGGGAGCAGAAGCAGAAGGTGAAGTTATATCAACATTCATAGCTTCATCAGTTGCAATACGTGAATGTTTATTAGGCGCGCCAACGGTAGTCGTAGGAGACAAAGGTCGGTCTCCGGAGGGAGTAGAAGTAATAGGATGCGGTGGCGGCGGAATATCCGGGTTAATAACAGAAGGAGCTGGAGGTGTAGACATAGTAGAAGCTCAGTAAAGAGGAAGGCAACTGAAGAAATATTAGTATTTAGAACGAGCACTTAGAAATTTTCGGATGAAAATTTCAAAAATAAATTTTTATTAGTATTTTCAAAAATTCAGAAAAGAGTTGCGATATATTTGGTGATTATTTTACAAGTGTTTTGTAAGTTTAGTGGCCACTACTTTTTGCACCCTCTATTGAAGGCTATGGAGGTAGGTCGTTCATTGCATCATCCTCACTAAGCCATGATGTAACCATCCCCGCCACCTTTTAACAGGGACAATTCAACACCACAACCAGAACGTAAGGACTTGTCCAGCCCCCAGAAGGCCTGAATGTGACATACCACCCTCTCGTCCTTTAATCCGTTGCATGATACTGTAATGGCTACTATTATCACCACTACTCTACTGTCATGGAGGACTTTCGTCAGATAACTTTCAAACATCTAGCATCTTCCATACCACCATAAATATTGGATCTTAGATTACGCTTAGAGCTTCTGGCCTGCGATTACCCACCACCGATAGTACAGTTGTAATTCCCAAGTGGTATACTTTGTAGTGACCATTTGAACAGTAAGCTTGTAGGTGTTACCCAGGATCATCCCTTATGGTGGGTATCAACCACCAGGAATCACCAACCAGGGCCCATCAGAGAAGGGAATCGAACCCAATCACCAAGCTATCTGTCTGTGCACGAACACCGTGGTTGGTCTAAGACCTAACAGAAGGTCAAACTACCACTAAGACATTGCACCCTCAGCTTTACCATCTAGGACGACCATCTAGCCATTTCTGATCCCAAGCGGTATCGTGGAGTGACCACCCGGACAGGAAGTCCCCCCAAGGTATAGCGCACATACCAATGGCCTCATAGGAACGTTAGAAGGACACCATAACCCTTAATCAAATGCGCCTAACCGTACATAATTCATCCATGATGCGCTAACAAAAGGACATGCATTATATCACAATATCGATCACTTGCCGATCATGATATAAGTGATATCACGTTAAATTTGAAGCTTTATTCCAAGCAATAAATGTTCTGACAATTTATGTTAAATTATTTTATTTAATAGTTTCATTTATCAATAAATTAATATACTAGTATTGTGGCAAAATAAGGTGTGTTTCCAAAGTTAGATTTTACGTCAAATTTTCAATAATTAATATATATGCTATATATATGCCGATCATCTGCTAACGTGACTTTGAAGCTTTCGGGCGAAGCCACAGATCTTCAGGCGAAACTTGAAACTTTTACAGTATATTATTTAGGTATTCGAATCAATGGCTAAAATAAACCTGGATAATTTTTGATAACCCAAAAGTTATCATTAAATAAATGTTTACAATTATTGTAAAATTAATATATGTCTGATATTTGACAAATTCTTTATGAATTATTTTAAGAACTAATTTATTAACAATAAATAAAATAAAGTAAATAAAATCGAAATTTTTTACATTATTATGTAGAATTTGTGAAAAAATTAATTCAATGGTATTTTTTTATGTGATAATATTGGACAAGTGATCGGTAAAATGATCAGCAATTTCGTGATAATATGGGGATGTCCGCCCTGTTGATGCAGTCCAACTACACTAATCCCTGTACCTTCACGCTATTGGTTGTAGCGTTCACAGTAAAATTCTTTTTATTTCCGTGGTCATGGGAATCGAACCTGCGACCTCACCATACTCAGGCTTAATGAGGGTCTCAGTGACTAACCACTAAGATAGGGTGACCAACCCTATATTTGGTGATTATAAAGAGATGTGACTATATAAAAAATTTCTTATATTTATATATCATAATTCCGGCCAAAAATTAACATAATTTTAGCCAGAATTATACTTAAAACTTTATTGTATCGTAACTTCACCAATATTAATCGTAGAGAGATGATCTTACAGCCATTCGATTCGTCTTGATGAGACGGTTCTAATGGTATAAAATACGTCGAAATCCAATCACTAGATTAATTTCTGAAATTAAAAAAATATTAATGGTTTTTGTGTAATAACTCTGTCAATATTGATCCTAGAAAGACGATCTTACTACCATTCGATTCGTCTTGATGAGACGAATCTAATGGTATAAGATACATCGAAATCCAATCACTAGATCAATTTCCGAAATTAAAAAATATTAAATGGGTTTTAAGTAATAACTCCGTCAATATTGATCACAGAGAGATGAGCTTACCACCATTCGATTCGTCTCGATGAGGCGATTCCAACGAGCTATAAATCGTCTTTTTACAATCACTAGGTACCGAGAAATCTAGCAAAATGTTAAATGGCGCAGTAAACGTAAATCAAGAAATATTATAATGCCGATGTTTAACATTTTGTTGAATAACTAAAGAAGTGCCACCTATCAAAAAGCGAGCTTATAGGACAGCACCAAAGGAAAATGAATTTATTGAGAGTGAAATTAATGACATGTTAAAACAAGGGCTAATAGAACCATTAACCAATTCATAGTCATTTCTAGTAGTGTTAGTGAAAAAGAAGAATGGAAAACTTAGGTTTTGCGTTAATTATAAATCTCTTAACGATATTATGAAAAAAGATAATTACCCACTTCCAAGAATTAATGAATTATTAGATTCTCTACAAGATGCACAATGGTTCACCACTTTAGATTTAGCATCAGGGTATTGGCAAATAAAAGTAAGAGCAGAAGATCAGAAAAAAACAACCTTTATTACAAAATTTAGAACATACGAATTCAAAGTCATGCCTTTTAGACTTTGTAACGCACCTGTGACGTTTCAGCGAACTATGGACAAAGTTTTACATGGGATAAAGGAAAAGTTCATTTTAGTTTATTTTGATGATGACATTATATATTCAAAAACTTTCAAAGATCATATTCAACATTTGGAAGAAGTTCTAAATAGAATTCGTAAGGCGAATTTAAGATTAAAAGCAGAAAAATGTCATTTTGCAGCAGCTGAACTTCAATTTTTAGGACATGTTGTAGGGAAAGAAGGTGTTAAACTTGATCCAGAAAAAGTCAATAAAATGGTTAATTACCCAGAACCTCAAAATATTAGAGAATTACGTGGAGTTCTAGGATTATTCTTTTATTATCAATGCTTTATCAAAGATTTTGCTAAAGTTGCTGATCCAATGTACAAGTTATTAAAAATGGATGCACCTTATGAATGGATGAATTTACAGCAGAAAGCATTTGAGAATTTAAGAGATAAATTAACAACAGCACCAATCATACAATATCCAGATTTTTCAAATTCTTTCTTTTTATATACTGATGCTTCAACTATAGGACTAGGCGCAGTACTTGCACAAAAAAATGATGATCAAGAGCATGTGATTGCCTATGCTAGTCGAACTTTAATACTAGCGGAAAAGAATTATGCCATCACAGAACTGGAATGCCTTGTGATTGTATGGGCAGTTAAATATTTTTGACATTATCTTTATGGAAGTAAATTCATCATCATTACCAACCATGCAGCACTCAAGTGGTTACTAAATTCAACAACGGAAAATAATAATAAAAGATTGGAAAGATGGAAGATTGCCTTTAATAATAGCCCGAAATTAGTGTGAATAGATGCATCTATTACACTAAAGGTTGCAGAGATAGTTGTAAAACAAAGAAAATTCCAGATCTTCGTTGAAAATCCACTACTGATCACGAATTAAGATTTCGTCCTTAATTGCCTTACATTAGTGTGTGTATGATCAAACTATCAGTATATATAAAATAATTCTTATAAATTCGTTCATTACTACTTTGCTATCTATATGTGAAGAGTTAATCAAAGCAAGATTTTTTATTTGCAATACATTGGATAAATTACAAATTAGTGACTTTGCTTATTATACAGTTAAAAGGCGCTTTATACATGATAGACTAGTCTGTTCATTGCGTCTATTCTATCCACCACCCAATAATCCACTATATTCATTGTTTTTCATCCTAACCTCCATTTTATCGGTCATAATGCTAACAAGAACCTTGAAAGGGAAACTATATATTAGTTACAAGTGCCAATATCTGAAAGTAAACACTTATCCTTAATTGTCTAATGTTTCGTCTGATGCTTTGCTAATTAACTTTTGTTTCGCTAGCACTTTCACTGAGATTACAGTGAGTATGCATGTTCTATTTGCTTATTTACATAGTTGCAAGATTCATATTTGCGGATTGTGAAATTTCATTTACCTCAGGAAAGGAAAAAATTTTTTTGACAACTCGTATGTTGCACAGCCCCTATTCTTTGGCATTTCAGGTGATCGGGTTCACATGACCATTCTATGTTACAATTGTGAACTTGAGTTTATTGCTTGAAGTGTTGCAGGTAAGACAATATTTCAACTTATCTTAAGAATAGAATTTCGCTAATTTAGGATCATAAGAGAGCTGATTCCTATTTTCGCAGTACCATGAGTCATGTAATCCATAATTTCCATGTATTCCATCGCAAATAGGACATGGTGAGCTCTACGGCTGAGGTGATGTAAAATCATAAATTCATAATTATCAATCCCTCTGAAATTATTTCAGAATTTCAAGTATGGGAAGTGCTCTAAGATGGATTTGATAATTGATTCTAAATCGGGTTTGGCTTTAAAAGTAATAAGTTTGAAATCAGAGGCTGGTAGTTCCACAGAAGGCAGGCTAGAAGCGACTATTCTAACGACATATCTATCACAGCTTCCCCAATAATTGCCGTGGCTCATTTCCAGTTTGTTTTTTATATCTTTTGTATAATTTGGAACGAATCTTATCCATCAAAATGCTTGGTAACCCACTTAATTTGGCATATCAGTCTAGATATTCGGGGGTTAGTATTTTTATCGAGCTCAGTCATTTTCTTTTTTATATGTACGCAAACAATTTAAATCCCTTTTTCTTTTCAAATATAGACCTATTCATTCGAAAAAAAAGATTAAAATTCCCAGACTATTGTAAAGCAATAAGACTATGCAACTATCTCAATTTCGCACTGTTCGCATCTAATAAAATAGGATCGCTTTATCTATTCATTCTTCTCATCATGGCCTAATTTGCATAATAGGCAGATATAGTCTCCACATGTTGTCTCGTGTCCATAATAGTGCAAAATTTTCGAAATTTTAATCTGCGTTATACATATAGATTAGGATATTGATCCAATATTTTGTTGCGAAAATAGGTGCAGTTATAGGTTGGATTAGATTGACCGGAAGAAGATACATTTGCCGATGTACTTACTTCAACTGAATCCAAGTATTTCTCTTGCACCTCTAATGCATTAGTTTGATTGGTTTTCAAAGTTTGAGAAGTGGGCAGAGTGCTTATCTTAACATCTGGTAATTTTTTTGGGACAGACCCTTGGCTTTTCTCAAGTAGGATTTTAGGACTCACTTTTTCTATATCTTTGCATTCAGAGTATGAGTTAGGTTTTTTTATTTCCGTATCAGCATAGCAAGATCCACCGAAATAATTCAGAATAATTTGGATTTGAGGCTTAGTAAACTTTGAAATAGAATCCGCACTGTAAGATTTGATATTCTTAATTCTATCTACTCCTATCTTTTCGAATAGTTTGTAAATCTTTATGGCCCTTTGGGTTCTTTTACGTTGTGACACACTGCCCATAGGATATTAAAATAAAATATCGTATGTTGCCACTGACGTGTTGAGTTCAAACAATATTTATGCTTGGTTTAAAATAAAAATTAGTTACAAAAATTACAAAACATTATTTTCTTACCAAATATTATTTTAAAATATCGAACTTAATAATATAATATTAATTAATTCTTAAGCGTACAATGAGCATATTCATATTTGAATAACTTTTTAATAATTAATATTTTAATATTATTTTATTTGAGCCAAGAATTGACTGTGGAATTTCCTATCGAAATCCACTTGTATTTATACATTTTTAAGAAAAATATTTCTCATATTTACTATCTTTTCTAATAAAATTTGAAAATCTATTATCATATAACTATCTCATTACACTAAACTAAACTATAAATATAATTTTATTGGCTAATTATTTACCCATCGGTTAATTATTTATCCATCGGCTAATTATTTATCCTTATTCTATTTTATTATATTTTCGGTTATTACAACATAAGGTTTCCAGTGTTATTCCAGAAAGATGTTTTATTATATCCTGGAATAATTGTTTTCTTGCTGTCTGATCTGAAACATTATCTCTGGCAATAATTTCTTGAACACTTTCTTCGAACCTTTTTCCATATGAGTAGCAACATGAAATCTCTTTTTGTCTCTAGCTTAAGTAGTGTTCTTTCCTTCAATACTTACTTCTAGAAATAGATGAGCAAGCTCAACTTCTATTATCATGTCAGTTGTAAGCTCCTGATTTCCATCAATAACTTGGACATCATCTTCATCTATCAATTCTGAAGACACTTTTTGTATAAAATCTTGGGTTACTATATAGGGATTGGAACCGTCTAAAAAAACCTTAACCGGTTAAAAACCGGTTAACCAAGGATCTTAACCGGTTAATAACCGGTTAATATTAAAAATATTTTAAAAACTTTTTTTACTGCAAATTGTACCAATTTTTTATTTTACTTGCATATTTAGTTATAGGAAGACTATATATCACTAAAATTATTATAAATAAATAGAAAAAAATTCGGCATCAAAACTTCAAGTTTTAGGAACGCGTGGCTGCAATTTACATGTCTCTGGGCCGCATTATATAAATCTGACTAGAATTATGGTAAATATAGTTTTAACTGGTTAACCGATTTTCAAAATCCTTTAACCGGTTAATATTAACCAGTTCCAATCCCTACTACTATATAATCATGGAAAACTTTTGTATTCTTGGATAGTACTTGAGCTTCTCCTGTTCTGCAAACACTCAATTTGATTGATGATTGCGAACTGCTTGTATTGGTTTCAGTTTCCACAGAATCTTCTAGGGGCATAGAGGAATTATTCTGGAAAATTGAGAGCTTATCCTGATCTTGGCTTGAATATGTTGATCCACGCAAAAGTTTTTTCTCTCTATTGCGTTGTCTCATCATATCACTAACCTCCTTCTTACTTACCGAAATCAGGAATTCATCGGTCTGTCTATCCTCCAATAATTTAGACCCTGCATGAGTGGTTTGAGTTACATTGGAGCTATTCTCAGAGTTACCCTCAATAGGTGGTGAAATGGATGATTGGGAAGTCACCTGTAATTCTGAACAAGTGGAAGATTTCACCACAGATGTCCCGTCTTGCACTAAAACATTAATAGCAATTTGCTCCTGTTTGATTTTCCTGATATCACAATTTAGTTCTGCAATGAGCTCAGCCTTTTCTTTATCACTCTGCTCTAGTTTTACGAATCTGGCTTCATTCTCTTCTATAGCCTGCCTTAATTTAGCATTTTTGGCTTTAACCTTGGCATTTTCAGCCTTAATCTTGGCATTCTCAGCTAGGAGCTTGATGATACGTTATTTCAATGAATCAAGCATGTTCGATAATAACTTTCATATAGGATGCGATCTATTTAAAATGCATTTTACCCAAGTGGGACTTCAGGTCTCACTTTTTTTATTCACCACACGTCTCCATATCCCGTGAAAAATATATTTGATACAATGTATTTCGGTTTGAATTCTTTATTGATACAGTAAATAAATTACATGATTCGATGATACATAGACTTGTTTTACAATGTGAAATGGTGGGCGTTTCTGTACTAATGCCTACAGACCACACCAGTGTTTCGTTCATCTAAACTATCTATACTAACATAATATCCCAACATTAACTCTAATCCGATTTCATTTACCCCAACGTCAATATTCTGGATAGAATAAAATGGTCATCAATTATGCATAGAATACGTGGAGTCAGAAATAAATTAGCAATATTAAAACTCACCAAAAGTTTATGTTCTCTACCTAATAAGGTCCCCAAAGTTCTGAACAAAAAAATAGATATTGGCTTTGCAAGCTTCCTAGTCATAACCGAAATATTCATATCTGTCTTGTCCGGAACATTAGTTTCGCCGATCAGGAATTATTTTGATTGGCACTCTCATGTGACATTGTGTCATTGTGATAAATTTTTTTCGTAATTTTGTATTTGGTCCTTGACGTAGTATTACTGACTCTGTTCGTAGTATTACTGACTCTGTTCGTAGTATTACTGACTCACAGTTCGTAGTAATTAGTCAACAGCCGTTTATGGAAATATATATATATATGACATATAATCAAAATGTCAAGCTATTCTTCGCTATTTCGAGTACCTTCGCCATTCCGGGTACAAACTAAATTCGAGGAAAATTCCCTACCTGCCAGTCCAACGTTAAATCCAAAAAGGTCTTTATTTTATATTACTGAAAATTAATTTTTTGAGCCTTATTTTTATTTTAACTCTCGATTTTCGCGATTACAGATATACCGAAATTATGTTAGGTTGTATTGTTTTAGGCGAAAAGAACGCATTTCCTGTCGATTTCGATACAGGCAAGACCATAGGACATCTCAAGGGAGCCATCAAGGAGAAGAAAAGTGTGGCCTTTTGCAATACTGACGCAAACGAACTGAAATTATGGAAAGTCAACATTCCTGAAAGCAAGAAACAAGAGATATATGAAGGAATCGACATCAAAGTAAAGTTCGGAGGTGAGGAGCTGGACAGTGACCTCAAAACAATTGGACAAGTTTTCGAAGAACAACCTCCTAGTGAGCACATCCACATCCTTGTGCAACCGCCAACGCCCGCCACCACTGGTAAGTGTCTCCCAATGGTTTACCTCTTGAACAAGAAATTCGCGTTATCTCACTTCCTATATTTTTTTTATTCAATCAGAAAAAGGAAAGCGATCGCTGGTAGATTCGGACGAAGGTCAAAATAGTAAAAGAGCGAAATTTGCAGGTGTGTAATTTTTTGGGTTCAACTAAGACTAAATATCATCATTTTAACATGTAAGATTATTTTATAGATCTAAATATAATTTCTACTGCCCATAAAATCATGGAAGGCATAATGAAACTTGACGAGAATGAATCTACTTACTCAAATCCTAAAAATTTCCTCTCGTTACCATATCCATACCTTGGCGAAAAATTACCAATAGATAGATTCGCTATTGACAATAATCGTTATTTCAACTTTATGGGACGAAAGGAATTTAGGAACGTTTTAGAAGCCATAAACAAACTTCGATCTGGTACTGGATACATGAAATTATTTGTTTATGGTACTGTCGGATATGGCAAGTCACATATCCTTTCAGCAATTGCATGCTTCCTTTTCCGAACAGGAAGACGTGTTGTATTTCTTCCCGATTGTCGCCAACTGGCAGTGGACCCAGTAGATTATGTCAAGTCTGCCTTATTTCTTGCCTATCATGATGATGATGCAAAAATAAACGAAATTAATTCCTGTGAAAATTTTGAAAATATCGTAGATTTTTGTAAAAAATTACAATTCAAAGAAAAGTTATATTTCATCGTCGACCAAATGAATGCTCTAGATGAATTTGATAATACTGGGGTTAACTCAAAAACTAAACAACAAATTAGATGTGATATTGATAAAATGAGCAATTACCATTATTATATAATGAGTTCTTCAGCTAACAATAAGTCAATGCTACATCTTATGCAAAAGCAAACTGGTGAATTGAAGATCAAGCTTTATGGAGGGTTTAATGAGGTAAGACTAAGATACTTTATGTTGTGAATTTTTTGTATATTAACATAATGTTTATTTAGGAGGAGATGGAAGAATGGTGGAAAAAGTATAGTTTGCCAGCAATGAATGATCGGGAGAAGGAACAAATCAAAGATATCACGGGCAAAATTCCACTATTCTTAAACTTTTTGCTAGAATATAGTCTCGAGAATTTTGAAGGTGCATTTGCATATCTAAAACAAAAATTAGAGTCAATAATACAAATTCCGATGACGCAATATTCGGAAAATCTACTAGGCAATAAACATACATGGGATCGGTAAATATATTTTTGGTTTGTTTTGTGAACTATATGATCTATACGATGCTGACTTTCTCTGTTTTCATAGTCATGTTGGATTAATGTCGTCATTCATTACAAATACACATCCTAAACTGGGCTATAGATATGATGATTATGATCATCGTTACTTTTACATCGATGACGACAATATCTGTTATTATGTCTGTGGTCTTGTACGAGATTCCATGGCTGAATATCTCTTTGAAAAAAGAGAAATGGAAATATTCACAGATATAAAATGGATCAGTCGCATATCGGAATTCAAAAACAACCCATCGGTTAAGGGATTTTTTGTTGAAAAGGCGTGTATTGCTAGTATTTTTAGGAATGGATTAATGGCGAACCGTGTAAATTTTAAGCCTGGTGGTATGGAATGTTTTTATAACGAAGAAGAAATTAAGTTTTCTTCGAATGAAGAGAAATGTATGTTTTACTTACCATGCTGTTGGAACCAAGAGGCCATCGATGGATTACTGATCTCGCAAACAAAGGATAAATTGTACGTTGCCCCAGTACAGATTACTCTTAATAAGGATAACCATTCGGATTCTGAGAGAAAGTTTTTCTCCAGTATCTGGCCAAATTTAAAACCAAACTTATCAAGTTTTGAGGATAAATTGGAAATAATGTTCATATGGATTACACACAGAAGTGGGACAGATGAGTCAGTGGAATGTATAACTAAAGAAACGCGGAATAAAGCTCATGAAATTAATCCCAATTATACTCGGGTAGTAATTGGATTTGGGAATGTCAACAGTGATATTAATAGATATTTATCTAAGATTATAATCACAAACAATAACCATATCCAGTCTCAAATCGTTAAAATTGAGGAAACAAACCGCGAATCTGACAAAGAGACTAAAGAACAAAAAAGCGCTCAAAGGAGAAGGGGAAGGCCCAAAAAAAGTTTGTAAATGTAAAATGAAATGTGGACGAAGGGAAGGGAATCAAAAAGGACATAGCTAAATATTCTGGTAACAATATATACATAATAGAATAACTAAAGATAATAAAAGTTTTATTTCACGTTGAAAACGAACGAAGTAGCGAGTTTAAAGGGAGGAAGCATCTCGAGCCCTAACCCATAAAATGAGAGTTCCTTCCTGCTACTCTAATGCCAATTTTTCGCCTAATTTACTATGCTTTTATAATTTCCGAATAATTAACCAATTCCCACCAACATATTCCGTTTCTGTATTTCTGTATCTATGCTAAAATTTTCGCAATGTTTATCTATTAACATAAATCATGTAAAAGGGTTTTGATTTTAACCAATTACCGCTCGCGTATTTGAGATGATTTAATTTCAGATCTATTAGATATTCCGGAGCAACAATTACCGGTCGATGAATATGTTACTGTACATATAAATCGACTAAAAAAAAATCACTATACGTTATTCACAAATCCGTTCTTCACCCGGCTAGAGAACACAAAACCAGGTAATTTTTAACGAGATTTATTTTAAAGGATCTTTCCGAAAAAGCCTGTAAAATAGAAAGGAATATACGTTTCCATGCACATTAAGAAGGGACACGTTCATCGACCATTACTGTGCATTTATTTATCAAGTTCTGAAAAAATAAACAGAACATGCATTATCTTTCATGTATCATAGGTGCATAGGTGTAACCGTGAAGAATCTTCACGATCAAAAATCACGTGCGCGCGAACAATTGTTCACGCCGATCACTTTTGCCAAGAAAATTTTTTATTATTACATGCGAAAAATAAATACAAGATCGGGACTTAGCCCGTGATACATGACGTCTATGCTAACACTCCATCCTATTATTCTGTTTTTACCCGCTTTCCATCGACCAATGATGATTTTTGCTGATCAAAAACCACTTAATTTGCCCAAATAATTTCTCGATAGGTCCAACTAGGTCATCGCGGAATAATGATGGGTAGTTGATAGGTAGAGGTGTAGGCGTAGGCGAACACAAAAAAACTTCGACCGGATTCCCATCTCCAATACCACTTTGAACTTTTGTTATTACCCAGTCAACACCTGAAATTGGATATCAAATAAAAGAATTAGTAATAATCGCATTGATTTTGATCAAGTAATAATTCAGGTCATATTTTTTCGAATTTGTTTTACAATCATACCCGTTGAGACAATGCAGTACATTGCACCTTCATACAAATCAGCATCATCATAATTAAAATTAAAATTAAAAATTATTATTATAGTTTAACTAATTATAAAACTAAAAGTAGTTAGTGATGAAATTAAAATCTTTGGTAAAAAGAGTTTAAGTAGGTATTATTATTTCAATATATTTCTTTATTACTTGATTTTTAAAATTTGTATTAATACTAAAAATTGTAATTGTAAATTATTAAAATTTATTATTATATAAAATATAAAATATAAAGATTAAAGAATATTTATAACAATATTTACCAGTTATCCTTTATTGATAATAATTAATTAAATATAATTTATTAGTAGAATATTTGTTTATATATATAAATTTGTGTTTATTATTTAGTAGAAATTATATTATTTTAAACAGATTAAGTTAATATAAATTAATAATATTGTAAAATTAGTAAAAATTATAAAGTTTATTTTTTAAATTAAATAATCAGATTTAAAAATTAATTTATAGTCATATCGGCTGTTCAGAAAAAGCCTCCCATAATTTTATATGCTAATGACATTAAGTAACCCATCAGTTATATAATGAACCTATCAACTGAGCTTAAATATTAATTGGCTTGATTTTTCCAATCAGCCGATATATATGTATTATAAATGGCTCTAAAATTAATACCAAAATCTAAAATCTGAAATTATCTTTTATAAGTAACTTAATTTACTTAATAGCTGAAATTATATTTGAAATTATTTGCATTTTTTGATTTAAAATATATTAAATTGTATAATTATTTTTTTTTTTGTATAAAAAATATTCAAATCCAAAATTCTTATCAAAATTATATTTTTTTAAAAAAATCAATTTAGGGGCCATTTATAGTATATATATCTAAAGTATTTAAATATATATAAAGTTTTTTTTTTCAATTATATTTTTTTTAAATTATTTAATATTCTTTAATATTATAGTTGATTATTTTATATAAAGTAAAGCAAATTTTTTCAAATCATTTGGTTAAAAATTGAAGTATATAAGAAAATAGTAAAAAAAATTTTATATATACTTTTTTAATAAAAAAAATAAAATTATATAAAACTTTCTGAAAACAGCTTGCAAGTATACAAGTATACCTAACTTTTTATAGACTTTCACATGATAATTAATAAAATTTAAATTTCACGTGATTTTACATATAGTTTGTTACTCTCGTGCCAATCTTTGTTTTTCATTTTATTTTATTAAAAATTTTTAGCGAATACGTTATCGGTCACGTGGTGGTGCAGATCTACATAGTTGATGAATCCAATTGGTCACTCATTGATTCAATGATTCAATGGTGATAAGCTATCGATTCCGAATATTTAGAATTACGTCACATTATCATATAGATCGGACACAAATTTGACAGCTTCTGAAACTTAAAAAAAAATATTATTGTTACATATTCTCTTTCGCAGGTTTGTTTATTTATTTTTAGCTTACAAAGAAATTTAAAATATTTGTATTTTTTTAAAAAAAACAGGGAAAATTTTGTATAGGAAAGTATAGAAAGAAGTAAGTTAGTACGTTACTCGGAAAGGGTCATGGGGATAAAATTACAATCAAGTTTTTTTTTTTTTACTTATCAGTGTATTACAAATGTTTATCCGAAAAACGGCGAATAAAATATGATATGTATGTACTCAAAGAATTTCCGTGGAATAAAAGAAAAAAAAAGAATGTAAGGGGCTTAGAGTTTATCTTTATTACCTGGAAAGTAATAATATCCGTTAACATTTCGTTATCTTTCGTATCATGTACAGTTACTCCTGAATTTGTTACAATAAAAAAAAAAAAATTATAAATAAAAATACTGCAATCAATATATTCAAAATATAACCTAAAAGCTCAAACAAATAGAAATTACATTCTACATTCCGAACATAAACCAGGAATTTTTAATCCATATTTATATTGGGCTTAGTGTTTAACTGAGAAGGTTAAGAATGAATTTAACCATTTTGGCAAATTTAAAAAATTTCGTATCTGCCGATTAATGCAAATGTGCACATAATGTCACAATCTCGCATACCAAGTCCCGCAGTCTTTGACGTGCTTTCTTAATACATTCAATTTTTTAAACAATGTATAAAATAACCCAAATAATTTGATAGATAACAACTTACATGAATTATGTCTCACGAAATTATCCAAATCATGTGCTTTTCGTATGCTTTGAGCCAATCAGTCATGCTATTAAAATTATGTAATATTTTATAGATATACTCTCTTCGGAAATTGCTACTCTGATTTTAGTTAGGATCTTCTTTATACATTTTTAACCTATCATTGCTTTTTTATCGTTTTTTTTGGGTATTTATATACATGTTTATTGTTGTTGTTATCTTTGAATTTTTTTCATTTTGATAAAAAAAAATTTTTTTTTCTTTACTTTTTGTTTTTTATTTTATTTTTATTTTATCTCTATTTTTTTATTTTTTATTTTTTATTTTTTTTCTTCATTATTCTCATTTTCTTGTATTTCTTCTTTTTCTACTTCTTTTACTTATCATAAATAATAGATTATATTTCGTTATCTTTTTCATGGTTATTACCTTTTTTTGTGGCGCGGAAAAGAAGGCAAACTTGGAGTATTATTTTTCACACGATACCATAAATTTCTAGTATACATTGATTTATAAATATCTCAAATTTCATACGATAATACACCAAAATCCTAATAAGTTTTTGATCGGTCATTTTAAAAATTTAGAGTTGATCTTTTCCTCGAGTGTTTTTTGATTTTCCACTCTTTTGTTAAAAGAGGATCACGATTGACTTTTTTACTAGATATAAAATTAATTTTGTATTACTGAATTTTTTTTAGGATTCTTAAAAAACTGATCGGCTATCAGGTAAAACGTTTTTGTTTGTGTTACCTCGGAATCTTTTTTTTTTTTTTTTTTTTTTTGATTTCCCTTTTATATACCCTTTTTTTTTCAAACTAATGTAATATACAAATACAAATACAAATATATATATATATACATATACATATACATATATACATATTTTATTTACACATATATTTTCTTTCTTTTTTTTTTGTCAACAGAAATAAAAAAAAAAAATAAATGGCATCAAATTTGCCAGTAGACTGTCTCGACCAAATATTTAAATATTTGGATGATGACGTAAAAGCTTTACGTTCTTGTTTATTAGTCAATAGGAAATGGTGTCAGACTGTTGTTCCTATTTTATGGAGTAATCCTTGGAAATTTGAAAAACAATCTGATTGTGAATTTTGGACAGCAATAACAGCAACAATTTTATTATGTTTACCTAAAGAATCACAAGATTTACTGCGGAGGAACAATATAATTAAATCTATTTCAAATTCTCCTACAACATTTGAATACGTAAGATATTTTCAATACCTTTCTCCTGAGGCTATCGAGCAATTAACAAGAGAACATTTGACCGATAATTCAGTGGATCCTCATCGAGGTTATAAAGATCAATTATTTGAACAAGAAATTTACAAATTATTTATGTCAAGATCATCACTTAAACATCTAGTTTTACCCAAAGTTCCTTTATCATATTGTCCAGGATCGACGACATGTTTACAAAAACTTCGTGAATTAGTATGTGGTAGTGATAATTCACCAGAATTTTTTTATGGTTTAGCACAAATATGTAGACATATTCAAAGATTAGTTGTTGATCCATGTCATGATGATAATGCGGGACTTGCATCATTAATTGAATTTCAAACTGGATTAAAATATGTAGAATTACAAGCTCCAGATGGACAAGTTAATGAATATCCTCGTATTGGACAAGCATTAATATCACAAGCTCATTCAATTTCTATCTTATATTTTCATGGTAGTTTATGTATTAGACCAACAGTACTTGCAGAATTTATTAATTTAAAAAATTTAAAATTATTTATATCAGGAGAAATTTCCAATTTATCACAATTTGCTACAACAATTTTTCCTAAACTTGAAGTTCTTGATATATTTTGGGATGAACATACACCTTTTGATATATTTACACAATTTATTGAGAATACACAAGGAACTTTATCAAGAATATATTGGAATACTGATTGTCCACCTAATAAACCTGAAGAAATTAGATATTATCTTGATGTAATATCAAGACCTAAATTTACAAATTTAAAATTTGTTACAATTTGGTGGAATTGTTTAGCTACTGAAAAACTTATGAAATTTTTAACAATTCATCCACATTTACAAGCATTAAAAATATATACTTTTACTAGTAAAGCTAATGGTAAAGAATTATTTGATTTATTAATAAGGGCTAATAGTCCTCATAGTCTCAAAGTTTTAAATTTAGATGGTGATTGGCAATTCACAAATGAAGATTTAGAAGAATTTTTAGATAGTTGGAAATCAACTGGAAGAAATCCTTTATCATTTTATATTTCATTTAAATATAATATTACACCTCATTTTGAAACAATAATTCAAAGATATCGAGAAGAAGGTATATTAAAAGATTTTCAGAGGGCCGAATTTTTAGATGAAGTTGAATCATTGAATTATTTATGGAAATATTAAAATTTAAGTTATTAAATCATTAGATGTATATTTTTTTTTGGTGTTGGTAGTTTTTTATAGAGTATTATTATATTATTATTATTATTATTATTATTTTTCCTCTCGTCTTTTTATGAACAATTCCTTTAAGGTAAATTCTAGTACTTGTAGTTTTTTTTTTTCTTGCCATTTTGGTTTTACTTTCATTCTCATTTGTAAAAAAAAAAGAAGGTTATTTCATGTTGCGATAATAATATTAATAATAATAAAAAAAAAAAAAAAAAAAAAAAGAAAAAAAAAATCGAGATCACGAGATCACGATCAGTATGATTAGCAGATTAGCATCAATTTACTGCGATTATTAATTTTGATAAGGATTTAATTGATTAAATTGATTACGAACGATTTACTGACGATTTTACTATTAAAGACTCATTAAAGGATAATTTTTTATAACGGATTAACAAAAAGTTTTTTTTTTTTGAAAATAATTATTATTATTATTTTAAAAAGAGGATTACTTAAAGACTAAGGACATTTCAATATATAAATTTTAAAGCGTGAGAAAAATAATTAACTTTAGTAATAAATAAATAAAGATGATATTTATTTGTTGCATAAAATTAACTATAATAACAAGATATCTGATATGTTGATATGTTCTTATACAAAATTACGAAAGGTAGGTAAATCAATATTCAGTGACACCATAAATAATTTTTTTTTTCTTCAACTCACCCCCTAATAATTATCCTATTTTGGCTTCTCATAATTTAATAATATTTCCATATTTGTATATACAGTGTGTTTTAGTGAGGCATTAAATTAATAAAAATATTTTTAGGATTCCGAAAATAATTTATTTATAACATGATTCTTAATATCCAATTATATTTTAATTCAATAATGTTACAATTTTGGGAAGATGATAAAATTAAAATTTGGAAATAACAATAAAGATAATAATTTACCAGTTATCTCTAAGAGACTAAGAGTAAAGATGCCATGTTATGTATAAAAAAAGTAATCGGATTTTCCGTAAATAAATAAACCAAGTATTACATATAACATTCACGTGTGTGTAACATTTTGTACGTAAAAATTTAAAGAAATTTCGGATAAAACTTATTTAAGAAAATAATTAAGTTTCTTTAGATGAGAAGGTTTGATTAATGCACGGTGATTCTTTGTACGCTTAAATGCTTTTAATCTTGCTTTGTTCATTTCTAAACATTTTTTTCTAATCATGCACGAAAAATTACTACCAATCACATAAATTATTTTATAAGAAAAAAAAAAATTTTCTTTTTAATAATGACATAATTATGACATTCCGTTATCTTTATGATAGGTGAAATATTAAATGAAATTTTATCATGTGCAGAAAAATACCGATTTATTTTAAAATGCAATAAAGAAAGTAAAATGAATGAAATTATGAATTAAAAGTAAATTGAATTAAAATTTAAGTTAAAAAGTTTATTGAATTAAAAAATTTAAAAAAAAATTGAAAAGTTAAATTAAAGTTTATTGAGTTTAAAAAATTTAAAAGACTGAATTAAAAAATTTAAAAAAAAAATTGAAAAGTTAAATTAAAGTTTATTGAGTTTAAAAAATTTAAAAGATTGAATTAAAAAATTTAAAAAAAAATTGAATTAAAGTTAAATTAAAGTTTATTGAAATTAATAAAATTAATGAAATTAAAAAATTAAAGTTAATGAAATTAAAAAATTAAAAAGTTAGAAATAAAGTTGATTTAATTGATTGAATTGAATTAAAAGTTAATTGAATAGTTTAAATTTACTGAATTAAAAAAAAAGACTTTTTTTTATTTTTTATATTTTTTTTTTTGAAAAATTATTTTATTTTATTTATTTATATATAAGTTATTATTTATTTGTATATTTGTATTACAATTATTTAAAACGCTTAATTTTTTTTTTAAGCGGATTTTTAAAGAAAGTGTTTAGAATTTCTAATTAAAATACACCCCAACCAGAGTCAAAAATTAAATAAAAGTAAAAAAAAATATTCTCAGCCCGTTCTATTTAAAGTATTCTATACATTTTATGCGCTTGGAGTACGTAAAAAGCTGTCTGGAGAACCATTCTTAAGACCTTTAACGACCCCCTTTGTTGATAAATTTTTAAGTTCCGTTGCCATTGCATCTGGTGATTTGTTACCATTCTTGGCAATTATAAGAGCTACAGTACCAGCAACATGTGGGCAAGCTTGAGAAGTGCCGGAAAATACTACAGTACCATTTTCGTCTTGAAAATCAGCACCTTCAATATCACGACCTGGAGCGAAAGTGTCTACACATTTTCCATCGTTTGAGAAATCTGTGACTGCGTCACTATCTTTTTCGGTAGCACCGACTGTGATAGCGCTAGGTTCAGATGCAGGTGATGTATTACAAGCATCCTTACTTTCGTTACCAGCGGCAACAACTACGTGAACACCAGCAGCGGTAAGTTTTGCGACAGCATCGTTTACAGCTTTTGATTTATCACCTCCAAGAGACATGTTGACAACTGATTTCTTATTTTTACTCGCATTGTGTTGTTTTCCTACAAATTCCAATCCAGCGATAACTCCACTATTTGAACCAGAACCATTAGCATCTAAAACTCTAACAGCAACTAGATTGGCTTTTCTTGCTACTCCTAAAGTTTTTCCAGCCGCAATACTAGAAACATGAGTACCATGACCATTTTCATCATCATCATTGCATCCATTACAGAAAGAACCTCCGATTTTGGCACGATTACCGAATTCACTATGGTTAATATTAATACCAGTATCGACAACAAAAATGGTTACCCCTTGTCCAGCAGAATCGGGGAAAGTATATTTTCCATCTGGAGGTCGTTTAGCTTGATCAATACGATCAATGTTGAAAGTTGGATTATTGTCTACTGCACGACTAATAAGATGAGATGATGGTATTGCATATTGAGTCTTAACTTCACCATCTTCTTCAATATAATCAACATCATCCATTTTTTCAAGTTCCTTTACAGTTTGTGATGTCATTTTTCCAGTAAGACCAAAAAGACTAAAAACTCCGAAACTAGTGAAAGTGGGTTTACTTTTTTTGCTTTTGCTAAGAGATTTAATTTTATCAAAACTATCAACATCTGCATCCAAACAATTTTTAAACATATCATATTGCCTTTTAGCAGCAGCCTCGTTTTTAAAGACAACGATAACACTTTTCTCTTTTTCAGTAGACTTGGAAGTTATTGATAATTTTTCAGGGCAACCAGCATCAACCGAGGAGAGTAAGAAAGTAACTATTACAGCGATAGAGAATATTTTAGCTAAGCGTGGAGCAACCATTTTTTTTTTTTCTCTCGATAATTAATGGATAATTAGTGGTTTATTTAGGTGAGAATTTTATAAAATGAGGAATAAAAGAGGAAGGTGATGATTTAATAATTTATTCTATCCACGCAGTGGATAAAGAATATTGTATTATAAGGGAGGAGAGAAAAAAAAAAACGACTCTGGTTAGGATTTTTTTTTTATTTTCGGACGGAGAAAAATTGAAAAGCAAAATCAGTTTGTATTTATATACAAAAATTTCTCAAATCTGAAAAATAAATTTTTACTTACGCATTGTTGTTAAAATTTACATTTTTAGTAAGATTTTCAAATATATTAGTAGTTCCCTTGTTTGGCTTTTATAATGTAAGTTTGTTTCAATTTTTTATACTTATTTACCAAAATTGTTATGTTGAAATATATACAGTATAGTAACACAAGTTCCCGGGAGAAAAAAAAATCCATGAAACAGGATAGAATCTAGCATATGTTTCAATTTAAAATATTCTAAACCAAAGATAACAAGGATCTTTTGACCATCTAATTTTGTCTTTAAAGAACGGATTTAATAAAATGCATAAATCCTTATTGTAAGTTTCGAAAAATTTCGAGATATTTTATTATATTTATTATACATATTTCTTTATTTAAATATTTTGTAACTGTCGATCAAATTGAAAAAAAAGACTCTTTTAACAATTTTTATCTCCCTTTATGATAAAAGATAAAAAACAATTGATATTATTACATTAATGGGTAAAAAAAGCCTCCCTAAATTGAGGCTTTCTTTCATATTTTCCCCTCATAATAAGTAATAATAAAAAATTTCTAACCTTTTTAAAAATTACAACAAAACCATCCATTGTCACAAGAAAAAGAGATTAAAGTCGTACAACCAAAATAATCTTGTAATTCGAAAAACGTTGTTCTCTTTCTTTGTACAAATTACAAAAAGATTTACTCGTTACACAATAGTAATTATTTAGTTTTCCATATTTAAACATAAACTTAAATAAAAACAAACCTGTTGTTAATTTAAAATCATCACCATTTATGGATGAACCATACGTTAGGATCGTATGGGTCATATGAGGTCCGGAATATATTATGTATTATTATTAGTAATTGAAAATAAAAAAACCTGCAGATATATTTCATATTTATATATCATACTACATAAATAATAAATAATAGTGCGATTTTTATGAGTTACTAAATTTTAAAAAGTGTTTCAGATTGACCAATCAATAATTTTTAAAAAGTAAATAGCTTTAAAAGGTAATTTTATATATGTTATACTAATGTAGAAAATTTTTATCATTGTATCGCATATTGATTCCATCCGTCTTTTATTTCCAAATCTGATAAATTGTGGTCATCATGAAACATACAATAAGTTAAGATTTTGCATAAATCGTATCTCTTGTACATTTGTGTACATTTGAAACCATAAACAACCGCAATCATTCGAATTTCAATTTATGGACAAATTTTTTTTCGGTTATCTACTGGTTAATTATATATTAAATCTAAATTAACTATAATATTATAATACTATGATACCTAATTTTATTAATTAATTTTACCTAAAAAGAATTATTAATAAATTTGTTCAGCCTAATTTTATTTAAGTTAAATACGTAATGCGATTGATTAATTTTTTGTTTGATCTTTTATACTTTATCTTTTTTCAGATTAGCTCTCGTAAATCTTATTTAATCATTAATAACGTTAATGTAACAACTTATAATTAGGCTAATATTTTTTTATTCGGGATCCCGTTCGACCAAAATCCCGACATTCACAAAATCTTACCCTATAAAACGTTATTTTTGTAAAAACTTCGTAAAATGGATTCATTCACGGAAAATGTTATCAATTCCGGAAATATGAGCCTTTTACGGATAAAAGACGGGTTAAATCTCGAAATGTCATAATCTTTATTAATGAATTCAAGATTTTTTTATTTCGGATTAATTTCAAATTATAAATTTCGGGATTTCGTAATTACGGTTATCCCCAGTGATTTGCATTGAAAGATTGGAAGCAATCGGAAACTTCCAATTCTTCCAATCCTAAACCTTCCAAATTTAATAGAGTTTCCATAGATTACATATACATACACATTGAGATATTGAATTGAAAAGATTTAAAAGGTCCAATTATAATATGAAAGTTACCAGTTAACTAATACATATTATCTCATTGATTCTTGTATGATCATATTTAAGATCTTTTTATTAAAGTACTCGATGTCATAGTTAATAAAACCTTGCATCGTTGATGTATAAACTGGGTTAGCTTATTTTGACCTGCTAGGTTGATCATTTAAATTCTAGTAAATTCCCGAGTGATGCATTAGCTATTGGAAACTTCCAATTTTTCCAATCCTAGACCAATAGAATTTCCATTGAGAAAAATATGAATAAAAAATTATTGGAATATTGGAATATTGGAATTGGAAGGATTAGATGGTCCAAAAATCACCTGAAAACTTTAAACGCATATCACTGCTTATCTCAACACCAGAGGTGTAAACTTACTGTAATTCATTTTTAAATTACGTCCATATGACTTAACTAGTTACGACATATGACTTACATGTTATTCTTGTATGATCATATTTAAGATCTTTTCATCATAGTATTCGATGTCTTTATCAGATAGACAGATACTAATCTGACTAATAATACAGTAATTGGTTAATAAAAAGCATCAATGGTATAGGCGAACTGAATAGTTCATTTTGTGATGATACATCCCTAGTTACCCTGAATGTATCCAGGATTTTCCTGGATACATCCCTGAATAGATCTTCATTTATTCAATTTTAGTAAAATTACGCTTTATCCCCAAAAAAAAGTCGATCAGTTTTTTATATTCCATCTTTTTTCCGTAAAAGGCTCATATTTCCGGAATTAATAAACTTACATCACGGTATTTATCGAATTATTTACATTTTCCGTGAATGGATCCATTTTTACGGAGTTTTTACAGAAATAACGGATAAAATTTTTCATAGGGACATTATCGCATTAATTCCTGTATAATCATAGCAGTGTTGTCCCTTTAGTTGGACTAGAACGGATTAATCCATATTTTGTGAACATAAGCCAGTAAACCACCACTGGATTGACCAGTGACACCAACCCAAGCCCGCACTTGGAAATTAACCTAAAGTGCCCAACTTATTGCTATAATAAAAAAATTGGAAAATTAAAAATCAAAATATAATAAAAATTTTAAGAGGTCAAGTTTAATGATGCTTACTATCACGAAATCTCTATTCAGAAGTAAAGTCATAGACATCAGCACTTCTGGCCTCAACTTTTTCATTTAAATCATGGTTTTATTCCTCGTAGTTAATATTCAATCATTGAATTGATTTAATATAAACTAACAGAAACAGAACATGCCAATTTTTTAGATTCATTTCTTCGTATTGATTTATATATATAAAGATTCATTAATATTTTATAGGAATATTGATGCCGTATAAAATGAAAAAGCAATAATTTTTGTACCTATTCCCGATTTCCGATTTAATAACCAAAATGCTATTTTGCTTAAAAATACACTCGTAATTGTCGCATCATATATTAATTACTCCTTATAAGTTCATGAATTTCGATCGTGACAAATATTTTTAGGGAGATTTCAATATTTTATTAGTTCTCAAGCCTTTCAAGAAATTTCAGAAGGCAAACTGCAAAAAAAGGTTCCATTAATATTAAAAGCATTTGATGGCATTATTACTTTTATGTAAGGTAGATTTACATATTATTGTATGGGGTATACTTGATAGGATAAAACGGCGCAGCCGTTTTATTCTATCATTAAGTGTTTACCCTATACAATAATTATATTATCGTCTAGTTATTTAGGCTCACATTATACATTCATAAATAAATGGATAGGATGTACAATATTAACCTCTGTAACTATATGATAATTGCTAATACAGTACTGTATATTCAATATATATAAATATAAATTTTTTTTAAATCTAATTTTTTCATAAATAAAATGAATAAATAAATGATGTTTCTATTTAAGTAATATATAAACGATTTAGTTAGTATCATAATATCATAACTTACTATACTTATCGGTATGACAATATACTACAATATCTGTGTTTTTTAATTATTGTATAATTAATTTCATATACTACCATAGGGGGTAAATAATAGTCGCGGTCCCAACTTTATTGATTTTTTAAATCTCAGAAGTGAATTACGAAACATATGATGCTATCAAAGAGGGATATACAGTATAACAAGAGGAGTAATATGTCCATTTATTTTGGGACATCTAAAGAGATGAGAAAATCGATTAACATCGTGATGACATGTTTCAAGAAGCTAATCCGAACTACAACTTTTGCGGAATATACAGATTGTAAAATATCAATGATCAAAATAATGGTAGGTTTAAATTTTATTAGAATTTTCGTTTGATTTTTCGTTTGATTAATTGCACAAGATTGGCAGTATCAATTTTGGCTTTTGGGGAAATCCTTACCATAAAAAAAAAAATTCTTGTATGAAATAGGCATAGCCTAGTACATAAATCCCGAAAAATTGCGTCATGATGAACATCATCTTTCGCGTAAATTTTTTACTGATAAATTCTATACTTATATCGTCATTGATCAAGAGTCTATTTTATTATTAATCATGATGTTGTGCCCCAAATCTCAATATGCCCCAAATTGACGATAATCATCGATGATTACTATATGTGAAAAGTGATGCTTTGAAAATTCTTGAGGCATTATAAAGATGGGCCGATAATTTAGGCCGATCGTTGATTTGGGGCAATCGTCAACTTGGGGCACAACAATGATGAGGTTTTTACAAGTATATAACTATCTAAAATTCTTTTTATCGCTTTACATATTAAAGTTATGACTAAGAAAAGAGGAAACTTCTGCTACTAGTTCGCCTACCGCAATTAGCTCGTCTACTGGTACTAGATCCGAAACCACACTTTTCTGTTTGGTCCACAAAAACCTCCAAGTTCTTTTTTCCCAGCTACGGTAGGAGGTCACGAGGACTTAGGAAGTTAATTAAGAAAGAGAGCGAACCTTATCTCGATGATTTTGCACCATGGCAACTTAGACTATGGGTAGTTGATATACCTTTAAATTCGCCAAACCTCGGTGACTCTAGCGTAAACATCGTGAATGTGTTGCAGGGATGGGAGTTCTTCATCCTAACAAAGTTGGAGACATTTTTACCACACAACCCAACGAAAATAATATTCATATAATTGTCGAGTTGCCTACCTCTCCTTCCGGTAAGTGAATTTATTATCTTTTTGAGCGTTAAGTTAACCTGTTGAGAAGACGAATAATGAAAAAGTTGATGAATGGATGTGTAAAAAAAAAGTGATCAAAATAGTTAAGGCGACGTTTATGTAATTTATTAACTTCGTGCTTCTTATATTTACTCGGAGGCACCTTCGAAAACTACAAAAGGAGAATAAAACGGTCGATTGACACGTTTACTGACAATTCGTATGCCTTTTGCTGAGTATTTATTTATTTTTTTTTATTTTAGGCAAACGAAAAAACGAAAAGTCTCTCTCTCAAGTATGAACCAAACGCATTTGGATGAGTTACTTAACCACTTGAATTTTTGTCGAGCTATAAGTGTTATCACTGTGGATTCAACAGATAAAGTTTTTGATGAACAATTCTTCGTGTGGGATTAACGAATCGAAAATCAACAAGCGGAGGATCAAAAAGATTTTCAAGGTAGTGTGATTAAACAAGGGTACAGTATATGAATTATTTAAGTGACAATATCTCTATTTCCTCAACACTCGCCTGGTACGATCCAAAGTCTAAGAATGACCTTTGAATGTCAGCGATGTCTCGCTTCCATTCGACATAAGTGGGATGACAGATGTATTGGTCATGAACAAAAGCTTTTACAATGTTCTAGATTATTATAGTGGAATTCGGGCTGGATTCGAACTGAAGAAAAGGGTCCAAGATATTCATGTTTATCAAGTCATTACAGAGCTTATCGCGACAAATATTCTTTCAAATTTTGCCGTTTTCTCGTTCTCACTGATTTAAATGATTGTTGGATATTCTATTGGCTTTCAAATGATAGAACAGTTATGATGTTTCGAGCCATCGATTCAAGTAATGCTCTTGACATTATTGGGAGAACACTTGACGAAGATTCCATTTCTACCGCAACTACTACCATTGACCCTAATTTTCCTATTGGATCGAGAATTAACTTTTGTCATTTGGGAAATTTACAAGGAGAAGCATCGGAAAATGTGGACCTATTTTTTAATAGACCTAAGGTCCAATTCGAATTTGAGGATGATGTCGCGAACATGAAAGATATGTTTGACGAGATGACTGAAGAGGAGATAAAGGGTTGGAAAGTAAGACGAGTAATAAAGCTTTTTGGATGAGACACCCGGCTTTCAATTAGATAAAAATTACATGAGTATGCTCTCATGATTGTGCGAATATAATATTAGTCAAATTTTTAACTGCATCTAGTTAGCTATTTTTTATTAATAAAATTTTCAATAAAGCAATTTATAATTTCACCCGTATTGGGCTTTATTTTTTTAAGTTCATGTGTGATGTACTTGCTGTTGCCAATAGATATGAAAATATAAATGATGTATGGCTTTTTTTTTCGACCTAAGGTCTCAAAGATTAGGATCAAAAATATTTTCTGTCGTGATTTCATAGTCTAACAGATCACGATAGGTTGATTGGTAAAGAGCTATTGCGTCGAGTACTGCATGGCTTGATGATCTTATGAAAGAATGGGAAAAAACTCATACCCAGTTTATAGAAATCTTGAATATTATCTATGCATAGGCGTCATGTGAGATCGGTCACCTGAAATGCGCAGTACGATATCGGAAAAATTCTTGCCGAAGTGTTATTCCGTTTCAGCGTGTCAGAATACTGAAACTTTTACCAAAATTCTAAACTAAATTCTAGATTTCAGCAATGATTTGAGATTTCAACAATAGTTTAGAATTAAATTGCCAAAACCTTAGATTATCCAAATAGTTGCCAAAATCTAAAACTGTGTTGTCAAAATTCCAATTTATTGCTAAAATTACAGACTATTGTTGAAATTTAAAATTGGATGTTGAAATCCCAAACCTATCAACTATATATAGCAAAGGTATCTTAGTTCTTGAAATATAATAATTGCTAAAATTCTAAATCCTAAATTTGTCAAAATTCTAAACTATTGCTGAAAATTCAAAATTGATACTAAAATTCCAAATCATTACCAAAATTCAATTTTAAGATTTAATTTGAGGCAAGGATTTTGATATAATTTACAAATATTATAAAAACAGGTCCAATATCTTTTTTTTTATTTTTAAATTTAAGTGAAGCAATATAAACAAATCTCAAATTATCACTCTAGTACTAAATATTCTTAGTACAAATAGTAGTATCTATCCTTCTGATATTCATATTCTGAAGATTAAAGAATTTATCATAATCACTTGTGAATGTATTTATTACCAAAAATATCTTAAAAAATATCTTTTAAACTGTAAAATCAAAAATATCAAAACTTTAATTTTTTCAAATTTTTTTAAAAAAATGGACAAAACTTACAAGTTACAATTATAGGTTAAATGAAAAAAATCAGATTTTACTCCATTTAAAATAATTTTGCTGATTTTCAAATATAATTTGCCAATTTTTGTTTATTTTTGAATAGTTTTATTTATTTATGTCAATTTTTAAAATTCCAATTATTCTATCAGAAATACTATTTTCAATAGCCAATTTGTGCTATTTTTTAATACTAATTTTAAAGCCAAAAATATTATATTTTAAACTAGGTAATGGGAGCCATTGTAATATCTGAAACACTTGTTTAATGTATTAAATCAAAATATAATATTTATGTAACATAATTTTATAGATAACTTTTTTTGCAAAAATTTAACAATCTTAAAAAAAAGAGTTTAACTTATGACTAAAATTTTAATGAAAAATATTAATCATACATCAGAAATCTGATCATATGATAATAATCATACATAATCAATAATATATTTTATTGGTTAATTATATGTACAGATAGACATACCTTACATTACAATATATTTAACTGAAGGTATTTGAAGTATAGCTGAGAATAAATGAGGAAAAAATCAAATTTTAGTTATTGCTGTTTTCAAAATTACTGACAAATTCTGATTTGCAAGGTTTGATATATGATTTTTCATATAACAAAAGTAAATCACATTTTTACATGAATTTTTAATATTTTCATGTCAAATTTTTTTTGTGAATCATCAAATTCAAGATAAAATGTGTATCAATACAAAATTTCAGTATATATTTAATATAAAATTTTGGAGTTTTACTATGTAGATATCATTTATTATAGTCATTTATATATAAAAAAAAGTGAATCACATTTCTACATCAATTTTTAATATATTTATATCAAATTTTTGTGAATCATTAAATTCAAGACAAAATATATATTAACGCAAAATTTTAATATATATTTCTTATAAAAATTTTGGACTTTTACTATGCGAATATTATTTATTACAGTTATTTATATATAAAAATAAAGTAAATCACATTTCTACATGAATTTTTAATAATTTCATGTCAAATTTTTTTTGTAAATCATTAAATTCGAGATAAAATTAGTATCAATGCAAAATTTAGCATATATTTCATATAAAAATTTTGGACTTTTACTATGTTCTCTTTAATATTTTTTACTTATTTTGTATTTTTATCTTAATAATATTTCTTTTATTTTTTATTATTTCCATTAATTCTATAAAGATTTTCTTTTATTCTATCACATCTTTTATCTGTTTATTTCATCTTTTATTATTATTATTTTGTTATATTTACATATTATTTTTGGTGTATTTAAAATTACTATTTTTATATTTCTTTTTTTCTTTTCTTTCACATTTTTACTAGAATAATTCCTATGTACTTCAGTATTTTTAATAAAATCTTTCTTTCTTTTTGTAATTTTTTTCTGATAATTTTAACTTTTCAATCAATATTTTATACTATTTATTTATTATGATTATTTTACATCTTGTAATATATTTTTTTTTCAACTTTTATCATTACAGTCAAACCTTGATATAGCGAACCCTTGATATAGTGAATTTTTCAGACAACTATAATAAATTTCCCCTTGCTATAACGAATTAACCAATCAAATCTCTTAAAATCTTCACTATAGCCCTATAGCGAAGTTGAGGTCTGGAACCTAGAGTTCGTTATAACAAGAGTTGACTGTATTTTTAATTTTGACCCTTTCATATTTTCAGTATTCTTGATGCTTTTAAATATTTTTATTATATTTATATATGATTCTTTATTTAATGTATTATAAAATGATTTGTATCTTTTATTATCTTTCTTAATTTCTTTTTAATATAATTATTTCAACATTCTTTATTTTCTAAAAAAATTACTATTGCATTATCTATAATATCTCTATATTTAAATATCTCTTTCTTTATCTTATAATTTTCATATGGATTTATTCTGTGAATTTAGTTATTCTTCTATTAATTTCTTCTACAATTTGTTTTTTAAATAACCATTCATATTCTTTTAAAGGTTCTTCAAATCTCTTATCATTATTTCTTTTTTTCTTGAATTTATTAAACACTATTTTCAACTTATTTTTTCCTTTTAATTGTTTAATTATATTTTCTATTCTACTGCTATAAATTTCCTACATTATCTATTCCATTAATTATAATAACTTGTAATTTATTTTTCTAATTTAACTTTTTTAATAATTTCTCTTCTGTCTTTTCATCAATATTTAATAGTATTGCTTTTTTATTAGTAAATACTTTAATTTATCCCATCTTTCTTTCATTTTTTTGATATTGTACCATTTATTATTCTTTAATCTAACATATTTCTCTTTTTGATTTTTTTTGATTTATATTCCTATTTTTATTCATTTTTATTACTTGATATTTTTGATTATTTTTTTTACTTTTTATATCTTTATTCTCAAATTTTAATTGTAATAATAAATTTGCATTCTTATTTTCTTTATTACTCCTGTATATTACTTTAAAATCATACTGTTATAACTCTATTATCCATCTTACTCTTCTTTCTTTAAGTACTTTAGCATTCATTATTAATTCTTTCAATGCTGTATGATCAGTAATAATTTTGAATTTTTTATTAATTAAAAATTTATGAAAATTTTAAATTTCCAAAATATCACTAAACATTTTAATTCTATTATTGGATAATTCTTTTCTGCTCCAACTAAACTTCTACTAATGTAAATTCTTTATTTTCTTTATTTTCTAAGCTAATACAGCTTCCAATTCTTCTTCTGATACATCTGTTATCAGTATAAATTCTTTATTAAAATCTGGATAATCTAGTATTAGCTTTTCTGTTAATTTAATCTTTAATTTTTTATATTGTTTTTTATTGAAGTAAATAAACAATTATGTACATATAAGTAAACAATTATCTTATGTATCAATGATTCTATAGTTAATAATGTCAAATAAATAAAATATTAAGTAAAAAAAAACAAAAATAATGATAATTTACAATTATTTTGTTGCAAATACTATTACTACATTATGATAGAATAGTAATATCCTTAGTAATATAGTCTAGGGATTTTATTGTAATTAAATCTTTACCTTACTATAAAACAAATAATTTCTCAAGACTATTGATTTGGATTAATGCATTTTGATTGATAGCTATAAGTTGTTGACTGAGAACTTCCATCACTGCTTGACCAGTAATGAATTCTTTAATTTTATCCATGAGTGGTATATGACTAGATTATCTACTATATAAATAGTTTAACTTGTTGAAATTATAACCAAAAGTTGATAATTCATATATAAATAATATTACCTTTCTTTTGTATCTTTAAAATTTTGCACCAGGTTTAATTGTTTCTTATATTTCTTCAATTAATATTTTTGAACTTAGAAAAGTTTTCCTAAAATATTTTATTAATTCAATTTGTAAAAGTTTCCCCATCTTGATTATTTATTTGATTGCTCTTAATTAAATTAATGGCAAGTTTCATCATAAGAAATCAAAAGTTTATAATTAAAGGAAGGAGGTGTCAAACTAATAAATACAATTTATATAATTTATATCAAGATAACTATAATTTTAATATTATATCTCATACAAATGCTATTGATAATTAAACTCATGAAACTTTTTATTTTTAAATCTCGGAATCAAACTTTTTTAATTATCGCCATGAACATATGTAACTAGAAGTCACATGATAAACTACGTCCCACGTGTCCAATAAGTCACGAAGTTAAAAACGCGCAAATACATAAAATACATAATTTCAAATTTTTTTTTTTTCTAACATAATTATACAATCAAAATTATACCAACCTTACCAAAGATCATGATTTTTGGGAACATCTAATATAATATTGATGTGTTTCTTCGCTTTCTCAAATGTATTTGAAGAAAAGGTATGAGGATATTCTATAAACAATCTCATTTCTTCGCAAACATTTTGATTTAATATTTTATAATTAACAAGAGAGTCAAAAACTTCGTCACCTTGACTATCAGATTGATGAAATTCCAAACTTTTTAAAGGAATTTTACAATCATTCAAGAAAATTTTTAAAGAATTAGTATCAATATTAAAATTAAAACACAAATACTGTAAAGAAGAAGGTAGAGTATCAATAAAATAATCTAAAGTATCATTAGAAAAAATATATGATTGAATCATTGCTAATTTAAGATGTGTTAATTCTGTTAAAACAGATAAAGATTGCGGTGGATCAAAAATTTGTTGTTGAGCTAAAATGGATAAATGAGTAAGTCGAGTATTATATGAACAAATATTATCAATAATAATATCATCTACTCCACTAATAAATAATTTTCTTAAATTAATATTACACATATGAAGTAAAACTGTAAGAGATTCATTAAATGCAGCGGGATAATTCATTATAACTTTTAAATTCTTAATAGGAAGTGAACCTTTTAAAGGAAAATCCAAAAGATGTGAAGGCATTTGAGGACATCTTAATAATTCCAAAGTTTCCAAATTTTTACAAGCTAATAAACCTTCAAAGAAAGATTGATGAAAATAAGATAAAGATAAATTTAAATGGGTTAAAGAATTATTATTTAATAATACTTTGTAAATACTTGGATCTTTTGGATCCCAATATTCTATGAATTTACAAGATTTCAAATTTTTTTGTGCTTTAATTAAATTTCCAATAGATTGATCAATTTTCTTTGATGGTAGTTGTCCTCTAAAATTAATCTCCATAAATTGAATCTTATTTGATTTTTTTTCCATATTATTAAATAAATTTAGAGCAATTTTAAAAGAATTTTCTAATTCATCAGATTTTGTTTTTGCGTAAAATATAAATCTAAATTCTTTTAAATTAATTAAAACATTTTTCCCATTTTCTCTATTAAATAATAAATCAAAATTCATTTTACTTAACGGTATACCCCATTTATCCCAAACATAAAAACGTAATTTGGTTAAATTAGGACATTCTTTAAAAATGAAATCAATTAATAATTTGGATATATGGGTATTTGTATATAGATTATTATATTTTTTATGCCATTCATTAAATGCAATATCAAAGTTTTCTGAATTAAAAACCTGTAAATATTTGATATAATTGAAAAGTGGTTGTCGTTGTAATTGTTGCTGTAATTGTTGGAATGTTTTTTCATCCTTTTCATCCTTTTCATCCGTATTAATAATTTCATCAATAATATTTTGTTTTGATGTATCCGGAAGACAAGAAATGTATGATTGAACAATACCGAAAAGAGGTTCTTTATTGGAATTCATGTTAAAAAAAGGATCTCTCCAGATCAAATGAACTACTAGACGACACCAAAGTCGATTTACAAGTAAACAAGAAAAGAGTGAGGATCGATCATATTTTAAATATTTAAAGATAACTTCAAGACAATCAGGTGTAATTTGTGATGGTGAATTATTCATATTTTTAATTATTCAAATAAGAATGCAAAGAAATGTATAAAATTATGTCGAAAAATCGTTATATTTATAATTTTTTACTTAAAAGGGAGCTAAACCCTGTTTAGAACAATTAAACTGATTATATGATTGTTCTTGATCATTCTAACAATGATATTGCCCGACGGTCCGATTGAAAGAATTTGAACTAAAATATTCTTTACCTTTTTTAAGTAATATAATTCCATTCAATGTTAACAAGAATTAGTTGAAACGTTTAAATCTTTCAAGTATATAAATAAATAATATTTATTTGTGCAATTGTATGAGCCGTGTCCTGTAACGTGTTTTTTATTTTTAAATAATTTAGTACATACCGTGTCCTGTAACTTGTCGACTCGGTTCCGGCAAAATCGAAAAACGTGGTATAATAACCAACTTCGCCGATTGATTGACAGACACGCATGGGTGTTTGATAATCACTTATACTATATCTAGTTTATTATTCTCATATGTTAAAATATTACTTTAATAAGTTTAATACCAATCATAATCGAAATTTGGCCGGAATTACATGGTTGATATGCCATATCGGAGTAATCGGCACAAAAAGTTTGTCATGTGCTTAATTGACGCAAGGGAAAATGAAACGCATTTATCGAAAAGTTCAAAAACCTTAATGACATATACCCAATTATTGTGAATTTGAATCATTTGTCTTACTATTTCTGCATTTTAGCATATTAGCATATTAGTTATTAATGTTATTAATATATGCTGGTCTCAGATTTCTGTTATGGTTACAGTATACAAAATTTTCTTAATGATGTTCTTAATTCAATTTTCAAAAATTCCTTTTTTTTGAAAATATCCAAATTTGTACAGAAAACAAACATCATATAACAAAGTGACATCATATTCATATTCTCCTTTTTTTTAATCCTGATTTACCCTGATTTTAATTTTTAATTTTGGAAAAAAACCCCCTTAATGTGGTGGTGTCCTACCTCCTTATATAAATGTCTCTTTGAACAAAAAAAAAAATGTTGTTTCCACGTTTTAAAATTTTTATCATCATTCATCTTTGGCCATTTTTCTTAGGGATTTAAATTCTTAAGAAATTATAGTCAACATAGGCGCATACATATAATTTAAAGTTATTTATATACTTCTGATTTCTTGAATTCGATTAAAAAAGAAATTAATTCGAATTTCATAAAATAATGAAAATATCTTATTATTACTTTTAACCAAAAAAAAAAAGAAAAAAAATATTCAAGAATTAATTGTATATAATTTATTTAATAATAAATAATGGCATTATCACAAAAGAAACGTTTTACATTCTTCGGGTCCCCTCCAATGTCACCAGTTTTATCACCAACGAAAAATTTGTCTAGTTATTTTTCTCAAGAAGATAAATTACCTAATATTGATGATGCTCGTAAAGCAGTAGATAATTTAGAACGTCTTGTTGTAGCTGCTGAAGCCTATCGTGACTTGATAAATAAATTAAGCAAGGCCTCAAAAACGTTTAGTAAAACATTAAAGGAATATGGAAATAGTAAAGGAATGGATAATGTTCATGGTACGTAAAATTATATAATTATAAACTTTTTCTAATATATATATATATATAATATATAATATATAATTTTTTTTTCTTAGTTATGTGCTTTCAGACTACTTCACAGTTTTATGAAAATCATAATGAAATTCAATCAAAGCTGGTATTTTATCATCTTCTACCTTCGTTTCATTCATTATTTATTTCAATTAATGGCTTTTTTTTTTTTTGATTTGATTTGTAGAATAAAGCTTTACAAAAAGATTTCGATTCGATTCAAAAATTCTGGGATAAATATTCCAAAAGAGTGACCGTAAGTTTATTAATTATTTTCAGAGTTTTTATTTAATATTTATGAATAATTTTTTTCATCTTTTATTTATTTTATTTTATTTTATTTTATTTTTTTTTTTGCAGAAAGATGAAAAAGCTCATAATGATTATGTTGGAGATTTGGACAAACAACTGAAAAAGATGGGCAAAGATTATGAAAAGAAAACAAAGAAAGAAAGTAAATCTTCATTGGAATCACACAATGTGAGCTTTTATCACTTAAATTATTTATTGATTTTTTTTAGATTAATTTTAATTTTAATTGGAATTAAAAAACTTTATTTTTTTATTCTACAAAGCAATACATGACTTCTGTTTCAAATGTGGGTTCAGAAATTGTACGTGCACAAAAAGAATACGCTGGAAAAGTAGTGAAACGTGAAAAACACACACATTCGATTATATCTCAGGTAGTTTGTAAACTTGCCGAAGGTCATTTTGCTTATTTTAATGAATCATTAAAGAAATGTGGACCTGCTATTACAAAAATGAAAGAATGGGCACCATTCGCAGGTGAAGATATGCCACCACCACAAGATTTGGATTCTTTTTTAGAAGATCAAGTAAATATTTAAATTTTAACCATTACATTTAATTAAATATATATATACTTATTATTTAACTCTCTTTTTTTTCTTAATAAAAAAAAAGGAAACTCGATCACAATCAGATAAAAATTCAACAATTTCAGAGAGACATCCCGTGTCAATCGCATCAATATCAGAAAAACAAATAGCTGCAATGAATTTTTCTCAAGAATCTAAATTTCAATTAAATGAAGAACCTGAGAATATTATTCCAAGATATGTGCAAATGCCTGAACCAAAACAACCAATTATAACAATTCCCGTAACTACGAACTCGACATACGCTCGTCCAAATTCACTTATTTTTGATAATTTAAATACTTTTAATACGAAAAATGATGAAAACGCTACTAGTTCAAGTCCAACGTCATCAGTTCCTTCAACTCCTATAGTACAACCAACATCAACACTTCCTGTTTATACTTCATCTTTTGATTCAAAAGCTATTTCAAGATTTTCAATTGGAGTTCGTGATAATGATAATCTATTTTTACGGGATGAAAAGGTTGTTGAAATTCATCATCCTGAAGTTGTTATGGAAAGCAAAGTTGAAAAAAGTGTATTAAACCAACATTTCTCGAATCAATTTAAAAATCAAGAGGAGAAATCTAATGAATCTCAGAAAGCAACAAATGATATTAAGAAAAATGAGAAAAAAGATGATGAGAAGAAATATGACGAGAAAAAAGGAAACGAGGAAAAAGTTAACGAGAAAAAAGATAGTGAGAAAAGAGGTAATGAGAAAGAAGGTGACGAGAAAAAAGTAAACGAAAAAATAGATGATGAAAAAAAAGATGATGAGAAAAAAGATGATGAGAAAAAAGATGATGAGAAAAAAGTTAAAGAGAAAAAAGATAACGTGAAAAAAGATGACGAGAAAAAAGATATCGAGAAAAAAGGTAGTGATAGTGAAAAGAAAGGTAGCGGAAAAAAAGATAATGAAACAAGTATAAAATTGCAGAATGAACATCAATCTGAAAAGAAAGATATTTTCACATTTGCGAAACATTCTCCTCTTGATAATATTGTTCATAATAGAAGTAGTATTTCTGACGATAGTAATACAACTTTGAACGATAATAAAAAGAATAGAGAAAAGTTAATCGAGGAACTAAAAATTGATGAGGAAAGCGAAACGAAGAAAAAAGCGTCCCTTTCTGAGAAATCTAATGAAATTGGTGAAACGACTAAAATAACCATAAATAAGTTTGAAGAAAAAGAAACTACATATAAAAAGGAATCGTTAATTGATAATAATAAATTAAAAGTTAATGGTGACGACTCTTTATATAAGTCAATGAATCAACAAATACCTTCAGAAAGTCCTAGGTTAATTCCAGCTGAAGTTCAGTTCAAAAATAAAGAAATCTTATTAAATAATTCATCATCTCCTCAATTACTCTTGCAATCAAGATATTCTCGTGATGATGATTATAGAGAAGAATATTTGAGAGAAGATACTGAATTATACGATAATGAAATAATAAGAGTAAATGAAATGAATCGATATCCAAATAGAGAGATAATTTATCGGGATGAGAGTTTACTTTATAATTCTTCAGTTCCTGGAGAAAGAATGCGATATAATGATAATTATCATCGTACGCAACAATATGTTGATGATGATTACGAATCATATGATTATACTCCTTCACAAAATCGTGGACCATATGTTACAAGAGATGGATCTCCTCCAAGAGCAAGCTTACCTTATTCACAGAGGCCGTACAGTAATAGTGTTCCCTTACCTACTGCAAATCGTAGTTCATCAGTTCGTGAAATGACGAATCGTTTTCAATCATTGAATGACGAGAGAAGAACCGTAAGTTTATAGAATTAATTAAATGGATTTATATTGTATGTATATATATATATTTTTTAAACATTTGTTCTATTTGTTATAGATGAATCCAACAAGGAATATTCCAATACAAACAACAGGACGCGTTAGTGAAATGACATCACGATTTGGTGAAAGGAGACATAAACGAGATGAAATAATAAATCCTATGCATATAAATAATCCACGTAACGGATATGAAAATGTTGATGACCGGTACAATGAACAAATTGAGTATAGGAACGGTAGGGTATGTATACTTAATAATAAGCAATTCGGGCAATCGCTTTATATGTTATAAAAACTAAATATAAATTGTATGTTTTTTTAGTATATACAATATGAGGATGATATACATGATGGCATAACACCAGTTCCTCATTGTAATTGTCATAATTGTCGAATGGCTATTGAAAGTCCAATAATAATAAATAACAGAAGGCATAATAATCCTGCACCATTTAATTCTAGAACTGATATGAGAAAAAGTTATAGATAATTAAGAAATATTTCATTTAAATTATTTTAATTTGTATATTCTTGTATATTTTAGCATAATGTATTTTATACTTTTATTTAACTTAATATCATTGTTATAAACCACAAGAAATTTAATTATTTATTAGCTAATAAAGTTGTATATTAAGTATTAACGATAGGATCTCATCATAGTAAACATAAAAGGAGATCCATTACAAAGTAGCTGTTCAATGAACCCCTATATGTAAATATGTCTAATAAAAAAAAAAATTTTTAATAAATCATCTGATATAAATATCCGATATGCCCTCTGACTTTCCTTTCCGCCTATATGCTGCAGAGTACAATCATAAATATCTGATACATAAATATCTGATAAATAAATATATCTGATAAATAAATATCTGATATAATAAATATTTAGTATGATAAAAAGCCAACTTTAGTGACACGATTTATTATGAAAATATAATATATACTTAGAACACGTAATCGACTGTAACAAAAAGGAACTAAAATTTAAAGGTTTCCTAGCTTAATAAAATTCTACCATGTATTGATTATATATAAAATTTTGCTTATTTCTTCAAAAAAGGATGCTTATTTATGTTGATGCTTATTATAATCTTAAAAATCATATTACGTATAATTTTTTGAATATAGTTAATTATAGAAATTTTTTTAACATAATAATTTTATATACATATATATATATATATATTATATACATATATTTTTTTTGCTTTTTTTTATCAAACTTATTATTTGAAATTAGCAATTTATTTCCCATCCAATTCCATTTTAGTTTCCATATTATCGTTATTATCCTTCTTCAAGGTCTGTTTAGTACTAATAAATTTAATTTTTCCTTGTTCTAATGCATTAATAATTTCTTGCATTTGGTCCCGTTTAAATGCATGAGCGGTAAAAGGCATTCCTTCAGGCCATCCAACAACGTCAATTTCTAATTTATGCTTTTCGGTTTCCCAATTAGAATAAGGTACAACTCCATATCCAACTATTTCTCTATATAATTCTTTCATACGATGAGCAATGAATTGTCTACCTTCATTCATATTTTTTCTGGCTTTTTTAATAGGTCTCGGTGGAGGAGGTTGTTCTAAAAAAAAAAAAAAAAATTTTAAATATTTTAAGAAATATTTGTATATATATATAAACATTATATGTATATATATATATATTATATAAAATGTTATCATAGGTAATTCCTTACCTTCTCTATCACCATTTTCATTATTTTGAATTTTCAAACCAAATTCAAGAAATGATTGAGTCCAACGTAAATCTTCAGCAGCCAAAAGACCTTTATCTGAACCAGTAATTTCACCAAAATTTTCACCAGGAATTCTGGAGGATAGTACAATAAAAGATTCGACACCACATTTTAGAGATAACATATCAGCCAATTTTTTCATATCGTTCATGTATCCCCTCCTTTCATTAGTTCTAGTACTTGCGGAAGGATTTAATGTTGGAGGTTTTGTATTTTGTTTCATAGCTAATTCATGATATACATGTTTTTGTTCAGAAGATACTAATTTCCAAGCTGCAGAAACTAAATGATTTGATTTCAAAGGATTATTTCCTGGATTTGATTTATACCAATCTTTTTTAAATAAATCAAATCCTGAAATATCACGAGATTTCTCGATTCGTTGAACAGTAGCTCTACCAAGAAACAATTCTATCTGTTCAATCGGTACTTCCATTTCTAAAGCCAGTCTTTCATTTTCTTCCTTACGCGCTTTCGCAATATCTCTAAGTTTTTGTTGTTGTTCGGCTGATAAAGTAACCATTACGAAAGTTATATTATCTTGCTCGTTTTTTTTTTGTCCAACAAAATAATGAAGTAATGTACCGTAAATCTCAAATATTTATTATTTAACGCCGATCGAACAATCTAAATATTTTATGAGTTTATTATAAAAAGGAATAAAATGAAATCTTATTAAGATCATATTCTTTTACGGGTAATAAATTATTATGATAATTTACGAAAAAATAAAAAAAAACTGTAAATTTACAATTTAATATACTTGATATAAATTAATATAATTTAATATAATTATGTTATAAATAAGCACATTATACTAAATTATATACATATTTTAATTATACATCGTATATAAGAAGTAAAAAGAAAGAAAGAAAAAAAAACCAAAATTTTGCTTACAATCAACAACGGTATATGCGTTGAAAAGGAAGGTAAGTAGGTAAAGTTATAATAGATTTGATTCGTTGTCACCTTTTTAACGGAACAGCATAAGATTTTTTGAACAATAAATATATTAAGGATTATTTATAATGAATAAAGAAGCAAGTTAAAGGGATCAAAGAAGAAAATTACCTAAATTGATAACACAAAAATAAATTTTTTTTTTAAAAAAAAAGAGACCAAACAAAAAAAGTTATTTATATTTAGTAAAATCAACATGATTTTATCCGATAAACTCAAATGATATGCTTGATTTATAATATTTATTGAATTTTCTAAAAACAACTCAAACAAAACACACCTGAATAAAAAACGTGAGTAAACAAGAATTTGGAGGAGAACGAAACAAGAAAAAAAAAGAAAAGAGTATGGGACATAAAATGCTAATAATTCTCTTGGTTTTTCGATCAAAGTGGTATTATATAGGACCGAAAATGAGTGATACGAAAGTCACGAGGTTTACTGAGAATTCCGGATAACGGCTATTAAGCTTCCGGGAGATTAGTAAAGAATTCTGTATTATCACATGATCATGATCTTTACTCGCTTAGGGAAATTTTGAAAAACGAAAAAACGAATAAAAATGGAAAATCGGACGGTAGAGTATTAAAAAGGGTAAAATGGAATAACTTTTTATCAAGAATATTAAGATTATGTATTCTTGAAGCAAAGATTACGTAATCGAAAATAAAATCTGAAACGATACGGAAAAAACGGACAATTTTTTTGTGACCTATGGAACCAAAACCCAAGGATATTTTGCAGCACATTTAATTAACCGATTTGTTACGTTTAATTAATGCAATTATATAATTATTTCAATTTTTTCCAAACTGAGAATTTCTTTATAATAATTATAATAAATAATATTATCTTTATACTAACGAGTTTCAAATAACTCATAAACGTAAATCACACACATTAATACTTCTACTTTTATCCGTCTTTAAAAAGAATTTGTGATTGATAATCTGTGCAATATTCAAAATTAGTTTTATTTGTTTATGTCTTTGTTTCTTTTTAGAAAATGATCATCACAAAAAAAATGTAATTTTTTTTTTGTCCTTTTGTTTCCCCAATTGGTACCCCGCAGTATTTTTATGGCGCAGATATTCATTCAAATCATTCAATATGTTGTTATTGTTACTTTATTTGGAATATTTATCATTGTATTTTTTTTTGTTTTCTTTAATCGATAGTAAATATTTTGTTATTGTCCTTTAAAAATGGTAAATTTTTTACATCATTTTTTTCATTTATCAAACTTGTTATAAATTGCTCCCAACTTTTCTCGTCTTTCAGTCCTTCATAAAAATATAAAACCAAAAAAAAAAAAAAAATATTAATTTTCCGAACTCATTTTTAACAAATGATATTACCACTCCTTTTAATTTGTGAAATTTTTTCATATTTATAATAACCTTCGCAATCCGCTTAAACCTTTAACCACACGAACCGCCCAACCTCACAACCCACCCACCAATACCGCACTAATCCCGACTACTTTTTAAAAAATTTAAAAGAAAGGGTTTCTTCCCCCTCTCACAATGACGGGATGGGGGAGACTACTAGATTATGGATGGATTTTAGATAGCTTCTTGGTTACCAGACATCCCCTCTCACAAGGGGATGTTTGGTCTCATGTTTATGGTTACCAGACATCCCCTCTCACAACGGAGGGGATGTCATTTTTTTGGATGGTTACCAGACATCCCCTCTCACAACGGGAGATGTCTGATTTTTGGATATGGTTACCAGACATCCCCTCTCACAACGTGGGGGGGATGTTTATTTTAGATGGTTACCAGACATCCCCTCTCACAACGGGGGATGTCTGGTTTTTGGATATGGTTACCAGACATCCCCTCTCACAAGGGGGGGGGGGGGTGCTGGTCGTTCGCCTGGGGGTGTGTCGCCGTTAACTAGGAATTTTATTTTGTCTAAATAGTTTGTTAGTTTATTTGTAGTTTATGTTAGTTAGTTTATGTTAGTTAAAGTAGTTTATGTTAGTTTATTTGTAGTTTATGTTAGTTAAAGTAGTTTATGTTAGTTTATTTGTAGTTTATGTTAGTTAAAGCAGTTTATGTTAGTTTATTTGTAGTTTATGTTAGTTAATTTCGAGTTCACATATTGGAAATGATGGATATATATTATATATTATAATAAATTTATAATAAATATTTTTTTATGGTTCTTTGCCTATTTTATTTCATAAATACATTAATTTTACATGTTTTATCTTCCCATTTGATAATTTTGGGTTAAATAAAATCTTAAAATCTTAAAAAAAAAAAAAAAATATATGTATAAATTTCCCTCCCATTTTTTTTTTTTTATAATAATAAATTAAAATATTTATATATATATATATATATTAAAACTTAATGTTTTTGAGCAAAATATCTATAAAATTCAAAATAAGAACGATGAAGTTCAATTTCCTGTGTGAAATTATTTAAAACATTATCATATTCACTTTGGCGTATATTTAATATACTATCAATAAAACGTAAATGTTTTTTAACAACATCCCTTATAAACATAGCACCTAATTGACCTTTTTTACCACCCCAACTACCACAAGGTACTTCTCTCATTTCAGTATTTACTTGTCTAAGACATTTCATTGAAGTTAAAAATCCTCCAAGTTTATCCACTATTAAAGGATCTACACTACGAGCTCTTGCTCTGGCTTGAACTAAAAATGAATTATATATAATCAGTAAAAAATCAACTTTTTAATTTTAAAATCAAAATAAATTTTATATTACTTACTTGCACTCATAACTCTTTCTGTTGTAGGACCTTGATTACTCATTGCAAATTTAGGTTCCATCATTTCAATCCAACCATTAGGTTTCAATACACGAGTGCATTCTTTTATAACTTTTTCCCATTCATATTCTGTTAAATCCAATACTAAAAATCTGACATAAACGAAATCGAACGTATTATCAGCAAAAGGTAATCCTTTTAATACATCACGTTGAAGAAATTTTACATTATGTGGCAATGTATTTGGACATGTAGGAAGTAAATCAACCCCAAAATAATGAGTTCTTGGGTAATCCGCTGCCATTTCACATAAGAATGTAGCTGCTCCACATCTAAAAAGAAAAAAAATGTAAAAAATTATTATTAAAATTTTTTTTTAAAAAAAATAAAGAAATTAAATTCCAAAAGATAAAAAAGATAAAGATTTTAATATATTACCCAACATCTAAAACTGTAGCTCCACCAGTTCTTAATACATCTTTTACAGGAGAAGAAAAATTTCCATTATATGATTCTCTAGCAAAATGATGTTGTATTTGCACTCTGTCGATTTCATTTTCATCATATAAAAACATACCACCATAATAATTTGTTCTTTGTCGTCGTGTCTGAGATGATGGTTTATTACCCATTATTGCGATTATTTATAAATGATTATGATGAATTCACAAATTTACAGGGAAGTTGTTTTTATTAAAATTGTTTTTTTTTTTTATCTAAAAAAAAAAAAAGTTTGAAAAAAAAACAAATATAAAAAGAATGTCAAAAAAAAAAGGTTTTATAAAAAAAAAATTATTGGACGTTTAGAATTAAAAAGTTGAACGATAAATAAATAAATAAATAAAAGAAAAAGAAAAAAAAAAAATATTTTCTTAAGCATTTAAATAAAATAAATACATACGTTAGTTGTTAAAATAAATTGGGACAAATTAAGTGTATGTATGATTTTTTTTTTATTTTATTTTTATTTTATAATTTTATTTTTATCTTATTTTATTTTATTTTTTTTTTTGATATTCGATTTTTTTTTCTTTTTTCAAAAAAAAATTTAAAAAAAAAATAAAAAATAAAATTAAAAATAAAATAAAAAAATAAAAAAAAATTATTATTTTTTTTTTTAAGATTACTTTTTAAATGTAATGACGTATGAAAAAAAAAAATTATTTATTATATTTATTTTAAATTATATTATTTTTGATTTTATGTGATAAAAAATTTCTTGGTAATTTCGCGATTATTTTGTTTTGATTACTTTTCATTGTTTTAATGCATAATTTAATGCTAAAAATGGAACATGACTTCTGAAAAAATCAAAATTTTCTTCTTTCTTTTTTCAATAAGAAAATTCCGAGTAAATCTTAAGATATTTATATAAATAATTGGTAATCAAATGATTTTGACCAATAAAGAAAATTGTTTATAACCGAAAATTAAATTTATTGCATTTTTTTTTTAAACTTTAACACGAAAAATTTATTACTGTTTCGAGATAAAAAGTTTCAAGTTACATATTCATAAAATATTGTAACCGCAATTAATTTTTTCCTTTGTTTCAAACCATTCACAACTATTGATCTTACTTTATTTAGCAGATTACAAATTTATTGGCGTTCCTAATATTAAAAGAAACTTTATTTTTGTACTACATTTCGGAAAAGCAAAAAACATTAACGCAGTAGATATAATCGCAGTAACGCAGTTGTGAAACAAAATTTAAGCGGTAAAAACAAAGCGCAGTAAAAAAAACGCAGCTGACGCAGTAATTTAAACGGTAAATCGGTAAATACGCAGTAAGATATATAATAATATTTAAATACTCACTCATGTTGGCATTTTTTTTTTCATCATTTCCAAAGTTCAGAAATGATTACATTAGAAACAGAATTATATATTTCTCAATTGCAACGATGGCCAAAAGAAGGTCGTCATATTATGGGGCAATTTGATGATAATTCAATTATTGTTTACCAAGCTTATAACCCTTCCATAGCAAATTATGCTGTTAAACATCAAAAATTTGGTGGACAGGATTTTTCTTGGACTGTAAATATTAAATATTTATAAATAACTTTAAAATAATTATATTATATATTTTAATTATTCTTTTTTTTTTAATTAGAGAATGTCATGGATTAAACCTAATTTTACCTGGATGATGTACAGATCCGGTTGGGCTACTAAAAATAATCAAGAAAGAGTAATTATATATATATATTTTAATTTATTTATAAATATAATAAAAAATTAATATATCCTTTTATCTTAGATCTTGGCAATAAAATTATCAAGACAAGGATTTGAAGAGATTATATCAAAAGCAGTACCAACAAATTTCAATTCCTTCTCACCAATTTCACGAGAAGAATGGCAAGAGAAATTAAAATCATCAGAAGTAAGAGTACAATGGGATCCTGATCATAATTTACTTGGAAAAAAAATTCAAAGAAGGGCCATTCAACTTGGTATGAAAGGTGATATATTAAAAAAATATTCTGACGAATATATTATTAGTATAGAAGATATAACAGAATTTGTTAATGAACAATATGAATTAATTAAAATGAATAAGTTGGATCAAGTTATGACTCCTGTTGAACAAATATATGACCTTGCTGATAAAGTTTATGAGTAGAATATCAATAAAGAGTGAACACAGATTCAGTAAGTTTTATGAATAGATAAAAATATAAAAATACAATTTATTGGTATCACTTGTCATGTGATATTTAGTGTTTATACCGAAAGGCCTAGAATTATTCCGATTTAAACTTATATAAAGTTTGCGTTACATTAAAATAAATAATGTTTTTTTTTGGTTTAGTTCCGGTTTGAACTTTCCTTTTTGATCAAAAATATCACTCTTGTCATATATTACTGCGTCTTTTCTATGCGTAATATAACACAAACGAAGGAATTTCGGGATTATTCGGAATTTATAATCAACTCTTTCCCTATTTCATTAAATCTTAATTTATCGCATCATATACTTTAAAAAAATACTTAATACGTTTTATTATAATATCAAAATATTTATAGACTATCAATCATCAATAATCGATTATTACACTTATCCATTTTTATCAATTCCGACATTTACTATTCGTTAAAATATTGTTACATACTTTTAAATTTTGATTCGTACAATATTAAGTTGTCCGAAATTGCTTATTTTATTTATTGTTATTATTATTATTATTATTTAAATCCTTTTCATTAAAACAAATAATTAATTCGTTCTATCATCCCTTTAATTACATTTCTTTTATCCGTGATTTATTCCCTTTTGATTTGTTTCTCATAAGGTTTTCCCTTTTATATCCAAAAATGACCTTTTATTTTGTGAATTATCTCTATTTTGTGAATTATGAATTGTGTAATCTTTATTAATCATTTTTTTAATCTTTTAATCATTTTTCATATATCCTTGGGATTTAAAGTTGTTCTAACCTTTTAAGGAACCTTATAAAATGAACATAAATCAACTTTAATTCTGTGTCATGTTTCTTTTTGGAACTTTCTTAAAATAAATTTATTGGAATTGGTCCTTCCAAAATTCCAATTCTTTTTAATATTTAAATACATATTATATACATTTTATGTTCTTATCAATCTTGTTCCAATAATTATATACCGGGATCATAAATTGAAAAAATCGGGGGTTTCCAACTTATCTTGAAATCAAATCATTATCGTTATTTATAGTACAAAGAAAAAAAAATAAAATTAAAGTTAATTGATAACATGTAGTCTTACAAAGAAAAGAAGAATCACAATGTGAGATGTGACAAATAAATAACAATAAATGCTAATTAATCGGTTCGACATACTAGTTAAATCGGTAAATCGGTTAAGCATACTACAGTATACTAACACTTATTTATTTACTGTAGGGTACATTATCCCTTCAACAGCATATAATATTATTAAATGTTAAGACACATAATTCGTTGTTTAAAGCGCATAATTCGTTGTTAATGAATCCGAATTGATCTTTTGTACTTTTCACCATAAAAGATTAGTTTCTTATATTGTTTCTTTTTAATTATATTTATTCAGGTCCATTAAGGAATAATTTTATCTGCAACTTATTATTCGTTATTTTACACGAATCAAAGAATTTTTTACGAAAACTTGAAAGGGTTTGAAAGAGTTCGAATTATCAAATGTTCATATTAAAGAAGTACTAAATCTTTTGAATATTTCGGATATTTAAATATCCTTCCAGCACTAGATCTTCTTAATATTTCGGATATTTGAATATTCTTCAAACATTAAATCTTCTGAATATTTCGGATATTTAAACATTCTTCGGACATTAAGTCTTCTTCAGAATCTTTTTTTCCTATATACAGTATGGGATATAAAGTATAGTGAGATCAAAGGTTTATAATTTGTTCATACTCAAAATTTTTAAATTTTCTATTAGAAAATTTAAATCATGTATTTAGTCGACCGATTTATTTAATCATATATTCTACTAGTCAGACTTCTATATACCGATAATTTCCGATAAATATTAAGAGCTCGAGATAACGATAAAATTCATTATAATGAGAATCATATAATGATATTTTTATTAAAGTTCTCACATGAATCTCGGACATATCGTTATATCGTAGTTATCTTGGTTATAGGATGATACCAGAAAGAAATTTGGGTAAATTAAATAAATTTATACCTAAAAGACTTGAATAAATGAGTTATCTGTTATATCGTTATATGAAAATATATAAATATTTAGAATTAGTAAAAAAATCCTAATATTAGCCAAAATTTGGTTGAAGCTTTGTGTTCAAGTTTATACATGTTAATTTTGGATCTAATGTAATTCGTGTGAAGTTTATACATTATACATGTCAATTTCGGATATAATGTAATTTCATGGGGAGTTCATCAATTTCGGATACAATGTAATTTCGTGGTAAGTTATGTAAAGTTCTAATATTGACCTATTAACAAGTTCATGTCCATTCCCTTGGACTGTCCTAGGAATGTCCTATTCTGTCCGTCTATGGACATGTCCTTGTCCCAATCCCAAATCTGAAGTTAACCTCACTTGTCTTGATAATAATAATGCTTCCCGAGAAATATTTTCCCGTTACGTGCTTTCAAATCTTTTCAAGTCCTTTTAAATCATGAAAATGATCATCAGAAAAAAATATACGATGTTGACGAAAAATTATAAATGATGACGTTATCTTTTATAATTATACTAAGATCTACTACTTAATTTATTTGACATCCAAATTTGGAAACTATCATATTTTCCATAATTATAATTTTCTAAATTTGATTATTTAAAACGAAAATGTTAAACTACTAAATATATAATATAAATTATGTACATGTTTGATTTCAACATGAATAAAAATTTAAACCAAAGCATTAACGGTATTAACGATAATTGGATCACAAAAATAGACCCGCGGTTGCCCTTGTTTGTTTTAACCAAAAATGTACACAACACATGCACACATCTAATAATTGTCCTACCACATTTGAAACTTTGAAAGGATGAATACGATACGTAATTGCTTTGTTCATTGTATTCTTCTTTATAAAAATAATGTTGTTTTCCAGAAGTTTTAAAAGGTCCCTTTCCCTTTTTTTTGTTGTTTCTAATTAGTGTTTCACAACCTTTTGACACAACAATATTGTTCTTCTTGAATCTTGTTATACATATTATTGTCCTAATATGGTATTAAAATCAATTAAAAAAAAAAAAATCATTATAAATATGTTGAATTATGATTGTTTTTCCCTTCAGGCTGGACCGCATTCCTCTATCTCTCTATCTTTTTTTTTCTTTTTTGTTATTTCATTCTTTTTTTTAAAAAAAATTTTATTATTTTAGATATATAATAATTATTATTATAATTTGACTAAAAAAAAAAAATGCCACTTAGAACTATAGTACCATTACCTCTTAATAAAAAAAAATCGCCGCCTGGTGCGTCATCAAGATCATCAAGACAATTAGAAGAAGGATCAGAGAAGGAAGATATAGGAACGGATTTTGCCTCACCACAATTACCACCTAGAAAGATTAAACCATACGTTGGATTGAGAAGCAAACTTTCTTTGTCATGGGTAAATTATACAGTAATAGCATTAATGTTTATAATATTAAGATTATTTATTGCTATGAATTCAATTGAACCGATAATTGATCAAGTTAAAGAAAAAGCAAATAGATCATGTGATGCACTTGAAGTTGCATCTTCAACTGTAACTTCTTTACCACATTTTATGGCAGGTGGATTTAATCGAGCAACAATTGATGGTGTTAATCTTACAATTAAAGGAGCTGCAAGAATGATAGATTTATTAATCGTTGCAATGGATGGTATTATAATTTGGTTAATACATGTTTATACTCGTACATATCAGTGTCTCTTGGAATTTGCTATAAGAGGATCAATCGGAACTTTGACAGCATCTATTCAAGCAATAGGAGATGCTACAAACGGTCAGCTTAATGGAATTAAGACACAAATAGATTCTCAACTTTCAGGAGTAAATTCAGCTATAAATAAAGCACGTGAATTTATTGATAAAATACCCAATAATCCTTTTAAACCTTCTTTGCCAGATACAGTTACGATATCATTAGATTTTTTAAATAATTTTCAATTACCAACAACCGATATTAATAATGGTCTTAATACGTTAAATGGAAATATTCCTACAATGAGCGAAATTGAATCAAAAGTTTCAGGTTTAATCTCTATACCATTTCAAGAATTAAGAGGAACTGTTAGTGGTATTATGTCAAATGTAAAATTTAATGAAACTGCTTTACCAGTACCACCAAAGAATCAAATTAATTTTTGCGCGGAAAATTTGGATCTTAGCATTCTTGATGACATTTCACGTGATCTCATTAAAGCAGCTCGTATTGGTCTTGGAATTATTTTTGTAGTAGTGTTATTAATGATTGTGGCTAATGCATTAGTAATTTGGTATACTCATATAAGATATAAATTGCATATCAGTCGAACGACCAAAACTGTAAAATTAATTAATTTAAAATCAGACAAAGATTCAGTAATCGAAGTGATCAAAATAGCCGAACATCCTTTTATCATGAGGTGGATTATAAAAGCTTCAAAATTATTTAAGAATCGGGAAAATGGTGATTTATTCAGATGGTTTTGTGATTATATTTTACATAAACCCGCGTTAATCTGTTTAATTATTGGTATGTCAGGTATAATAGGAATTTATTTACAATTAGCTGTTCTTCATGCGGTTAAAAATAATTATAAACAACCAATCGCTGATGCTGTAAGTAATTTTGGTAATTCCGTTGGAAATTTAATTAATTCTCAATTATCTTCAACATCAAATCAATTTGCATCCGATAGTAACAATGTAATTGGGTTACTAGAAAATGATTTAAACCAGGATTTACTTTCATGGGTTAACGTTACAACCACCACATTAAATAATACATTAAATACTGCTGTAGATGAAATTACTACCTTTGTTCAAAATACCTTTAAAGATGTACCAGTATTAATACCAATTGTGCAACAATTAGTTGATTGTCTAATTTTGACAAAAGTTGAAGGAATTCAAGCGGGATTAACTTTTATTCAGAACAATGCTTTTATTGGATTACCTCGTGTAAATAATTCTCTTTTATTACTTAGTAAGGATAATATGGATGATGTTGTTGGTCAAGTTACAACTAATCTTGTTGGTTCTCCTCTTTCTGAAAATGGTAATGGTAATGGTGAAATTGGGGGTGAAATTGGTAAAATATTTGATACTTATGAGAAAAATTTACGTGCTGAATTACCATTATTTTATGTATTAACATCCGTATGGTTTATTGTAATATTAATGGGAATAATTCGTGTATTGTGGTTCATATATCAAAGAAGGAAAAATGCTAGATCGATGATTAATGATATTACACATAATTCGGATTCACCCACCGCTTCTGCTCAACCTTCTCAATTTAGTAAAAGTATTAAAGAAGATGATGAAAACAAATTTAATACTTTACGTTCAAAGATGAATGCTCTAAAAAATAATCGTTTCTCACAAAAAAATATTGTAAATCCAACTTTTCCGAGAAGTTATAGTCCACCTCAACCGGATGATAATGAAACATATGATGATTATAATGATTCTTTAACTGATGGTCAATATCATGTTAAACCAACATTACCTCCTAAACCATTACCACTTAAAAGACATGATATCAGAGATAAAAATCCTTTTGAATCAAACAATTATTAAATAGGTTTGGTATTATATAATAGTTCTAATTAGTGGCATTTTTTTTTATATATATACAAAAAAAAAAAAAAAAATAGAGAAAAAAGAAAGAGGAAAAATATATTCACATCAGAAAAATTTGTTCTTTAGTTTATGAGAATTTCGCCTCAAAACTTTTTTTTTTATGAAATTAATTGTAAATTTTTTTTTAGAAAAAAGAATAAATAATAAATAAATAAAAAAATTAATAAAATTAATTAATACTGTAAAAAAGATTTAATTAAAAAAATTATATATTTATTTTCGCGAATTTCTACATTGATCATTTTTTAAGCTGTATTGACTAACTGTTTATATAGTTAAACAGATACATACTAAAGTATATAAAATTTTTATTAAAGTTTTATTTATAAATGGTTTAAATTACTTTTGCAATATCAGTATTATTAATACTTTTTGATGTTAAATTTACTTGTTCAAATTTTATCTATTTATATTAATTAAGAAATGTACTTGTGCAATATCTTCTAAATACAATGAGTTTTTTGTTATGATAATAAATTGATTCTTTTATAGGTACCCATGTGATATACTTACGTGATTTGGGTTAATTAAATCTGTTGATTCTTGTACACTGAAGGATTCTGTTGTCGATATCTATGGTCGAAAATTAATTATCCCTGTTCTTGAGAGTGTAACAGATTATGATGCTGAAATGACTGAAGAACGTGCTAAAGGAATTTTAAATGCAATAGACGATGATAGGTTCCTTATAAAGGTAAAATTTATTCGGAAAGATAATGGTAATTTTACGTAAAATCGTTACATTGTAAGCTCATAGATAATATTCTAAGCGAAGCATACGAACTGGCTTTAGTCAGTTTCACTACGTTATATTTGTTTTTGTCTCATATGTAAAAAAAGATGTTCTTTTATCGGTAATGCAATAAATTATTTACATATTTTGATGTGATTATCTAACTTGAAAGTCTTTAGAGTTGTATCTGCACTCTCTGGGAACCGTGTTTAACTTCGATGATTATAATATCGATTCTACAAACTCCTCGTATGGTATGTTCTAACGTGGATTCATTTGCACAATTGCACATTACAAAATTCACAATTTCGAAAAGTCACGTGAGAAATTTTTTGCAATTTCTAACTTGTCATTACGAATTAGTTCTCCTCGAGTCTTTCCATAATGTGTCCTTTAGAGATCAATAGAACTCTTAAATATTTGTGTAATTCGCTCTTTCATCTGACTAATATTACCATGATATAGGTGATCTTTCATTAAAATTGCTTCTTGTGCTTGTTTTTATAAACGGCTTTACAATGTACTCTTTCCAGGTATCTGAACTTATCATAACATGAAGAAGAGAAATACCCTTAATTTTGTCAAGTTTTTCATGACACCTTTATCTTCTTTACACGTAATAACCTTAGGAGGGCGTTTGTATCATGAGTTTTAGTTCATTAGAGACAATATGGCTAAAGAAAGATTTCCATCGTTTTTGATCATAGACTTATGCTTACCAATATTCCTCTATAGAAATTTAATCGGATAGTATGTATCAAAAGGATATCCAGAAATTATGCAATTGACTTTTATAACTGATTACGAGCATTTTTGTTATTTGTTGAAATGGGAAACCTCCGATTTTAACGACTACGTGGAGATTGGATTTGAAAGGAAACTCTTTCCAAATATCTTTGATTTCAAAATAAGTCACTTCGCGTCAACAGTTTCGAAGTAATCTTTTTCAGCCTTCTGAGTTCGCCAATTTGTTTCGTTTTCTTTAATTTTGATAGAGATTATATTTCTGAATGGCTTTCCTAGAACCAGACAATTGATGTTGACAGAACGCATTTTTCTGTGTTGACAAAACACAAACGGTTGTATTTTTCTGTATTTATGTTAACATCAAGGAACTCTATTAGCCACAAGTCTAGTTCAAATTTGTTGGCAAAATACAGCAATATACTATAGAATTGATAAGACAATGATACCTGTTCGGTTTTATTAACTTTTTGAATGTGTTGCTGACAGTTATCTTTCATGAAACACGCAGGGTCAAAAAATAAATAACAATTCATTACAATAACCTAGTAAAGCCCGTCGAAATTTTAAAAAATAGTCTTTAGTCGCGAGCTCTGAAATTATTTCTTTGGGCACAGCCAAAATATTCGACCTTAATTGTGTATTGTCTCTTTAATGCTTCAAATGTTTTTAATAATTTCTTGCCAGCGCTTCCTTCAACGAGTTTAGGCTCGGAGAAAATAATACAACAGTTTTAGCTGCGAAGTAAGAAAAATTTCTAAGAGCTGGGAGAGCTGGGGACCGATTTTATTAATACATTTACCGTAGGATCGGCATCGTGCATGAATAGAAACCGCGCCCACGCAAAAGTATCGATCTTGATATAGATGCGGTATGCTTCTTGAATCTTGATAGACATATATTTATTTTTATTATTGATATATCAAGAACTATCCCCCTGACCTATCAAGATCGATACTTTTGCCGCGCCCACAAAATGGAGCTGCAAAAATTGGTTGTGTCGCCTAATAAAATTTTTTTCAATATATTTTATATTTTCGTTTTATATTTATATTTTAAAATAATAACTGTTGTTATAAAATACTACGAGTGCAATTTCCCTGAATTATACCATATAAAGAGGGGAATGTAGTATATGGCTGGGCCATAGGATTGATCGAAGATTGGACGAAGTACAGAAGCGGATAGTCTCTACGCTTTATGCAAGGGACATTTCCTCTTTTGACGTTCATAAAATCGTTGAAAATATATAGCTGGACTATGATATTAATATATATAAAACAAGTCTCTCACGTACATGGTATGTCAATTATATGTTGTCACGTATTAAATGAGCTGTTTGTTAATTAAATATATTTCGTTTCTAGGATAGAGTGTACAGCAAATCTGCAGGGAAAGAACTTACTTGCACAAATCTTTTTCAATTAAAAATTAAAGACGTATTTCCCATCCAGGTACAAGAAAGTTTAGTATCTGCTCTATTGCATCAAGTACAATTCCAGCGCAATTCGCTGTGCAGGTTATTGTGAATAAGATGCAGGATCTTTGTTCTGTCTTCTTTGAAAATTCTGCAACTATACAATCCACTTCTATACTATTAGTTCTGGAGACACTGTCTGTATACTTCCATCCGTAGACTTTGTTATTAAATGATATATTATCTCTCTTCTTTGTAAAGATTCTATGATAGATAGATCACAATAAGTTCATTAAAAGAGAGCCAATTAGAGAAGGCGGATTTGGATTGATTTATAGCGCAGAGTGGAAAGAACGTAAAGAAAAAGTCATACTCAAATATGTCAAGTCAAATCCGAACATCAGAGAATTTATTGAGGTCAGAAATTTTAATAAAGAGGTGTGTACAAGTTCTTATCATTGATGCGCAAACAACAACTCATGAGGATAGATGCGAATTCATCAGATTAATACTTGATTATGATAATATTATCACGTTTAATGGTATGGCACAAGGTAGGCTGATTTATAACATATTCTTGATTTCATTTTATCATATTATTTCATTGTTTAACCGAATTGATAATACCAATCAACAGTTTGCGCAATATGCAGATGGGGCAGCTTGTGAAAGTATCTTGAATACAACTTTCAGAACTTAACATAGTTTGATAAGCTTCGTTTCATACAAGAAATTATCAATGGCCTCCTCTGGATTCATGACAAAAGTTATCCACCGGGTTCTTGTAAGGTTGAGATTTGGATTTTATTGTTGTTGTGAGATTATAATTAACTAGAGCAGATTTTAATATGTTGTATATCTGGAACATGTTCAGCATTCTAACAACATTAATTAATCAACGCAAAATAAAAATTTCCGATTTTGGGTTATCAGAAATGATTGATCATAGTATATGAACATTTGTTGGTGAAATACCTGCTTACATGGAACCCCCGTTGTTTATTTCAAATGAATATTGCCTTGATGAGAAGTCTGACGTGTAGTTTAGGTTCCTTTTGTGGGAAATCTGCAGTGGACAGCCACTATTTAATTCCGAATCACCTCAAAAAGTGATCGCACTGATCTCTAATAACAACGTGAGATGCCAATATGTGGGACTCCGAGTAAATATGTAAATCTCTATCAGGAATGTTGGCAACAAGACCCACATCTAAGACCAACAACGGAAGAAGTATTTATTGTTCTCAAATCCATTCCCGAAATATGATATCAATCCAGTGATGACAACCTATATCAATCCTTTGCTCAACAGGATATCTAGTACGTATTTTTTGACATGGATCATCTATATTCCTGAAAAAATTAACGCAAACTGCTGTTTTAGGTTTATGTAATGATGGTGCTAACGAGCTTGACATTAATGATTACCTTTAAAACTATACAAAGAGAGAAATAATCTGTTCATATTTTTTGTTCTACCATGGAGCACAATATTCAGTATTTGAAAAAATTTCAACAACGAGACCGTGATTCGAGGTCACATTCGTCTTGTTTCATTTATATCTCACATAGTACAATTTATGCCATACTTCAATTCCGCAGCAAAATATTTTCGAAACAACGAGATCGCGACCCGAGGTCACAGTTGTCTATTTCACTGGTTTATAGCAAGTATTTCGAGACCTAAATATTTCGATAAAGAAAAACTATTATTAGTTGTTAGTGATTGGTGATTTTACCTATAAATATCATGTTTTAGTTGTTTCATGGTACAGAATCAGTGTTTCCTCATTTTTTCACGATGGCAACCATATTACAAAGAGCCGGAAGAAAATGTTATCAAAAAATCGATACGATTAACGCTACGAATAGAACTGAGACTTACAAAAGATCATATGACATTGTATCATCTATCATAAACGATAGAAATAGTTTAATTATAATTCAAGCTTCTGATAAGAATGGAATTAATTCTCCTTGTCAGATCTAACATTAGTGATTAATAAAGATGCCGTGCATGAATGTTTCGGAGAATCTACAAGAAATTCAATTGATGATGCATGCGAAATAATGTCTAAATGGCAAATATATATAATGGATGAATACGAACGCAGATACTGCGTGAAATATGCTGCATTCTCGCATATGTTTTATGATGCGGATAGTAATGATAATATAAAAAGTAACCTCCTTGAAATTAGTAGAGAGTTTGGTAATGTTGAATTCGATGAAATGCAATTGATGGTCGTATATAGATCCGCTAGAAATAAGGTCACTCATAAAAGAATTTGGAAACCGGATGAGACATTTGTCTTGCCGGTAACGTTAGAACCACAAACATAATAAAAATTATTTATTTATAATCATTCCCCTATAATGAAGATCAAAGGAAAGAATTCTAAAACCAAGTGGATTGATTTTAATTTATTTAAAGTTCTTGAAGAATGCAAGAGATTGATTGTCCAGAGCAAAGCGTAGGACTGTAAACGCTCCGGACTTTGACTTTACAAGAAATTTTATCGTTGATGCCAGAGCTATTGAACACGCCAGGCCATTAAACGTCATAAAGCTTTAGAATGCGCAGATGAAATAAGTAACGAAAATGCTTATATCCATATAAGACAACGACGCATACTTCGTTCAGGAATTGGCAAAATTATAGACTATTTGTATAATATGTAAGTTGAAGAATATTTTTTTTATTTTTGGAAATATTTTTTTTTTTATAAAAAAAGGAAGGAAACTCACATTTGCTTGTTCTTTCAGTTCTTTCGTCGAATCCAGGGAAAATTTTTCTTTGAATTGTGCCGTAATATTACGGCGATCATGATTATTTTATTAAATAGGAACTGCTTTAAATTTTTAAGAATATATAAAATTTGATTTTTATTAATTAAATAAATAAATATAATATAAACTTCATGCAAAAGAGAAATAATTACAGTATTCCTTATGTCATAATTCCATCAAGTATTTATTTATTTTTTTTTTTAGTCTCTGAACAAATAGCATCACATGATTTATATTAAACGACATAAAATAAATGTTACTGTGTTGAATTTAATGCTCTTTCAACGCATGTACAAAATCACCTGCTCCATTATTTTGCTTCAAAATTATGATACCAATCTTGCCTTTTTATTGACTGGCTGATTTCCTTCTTGATAACCAACTGCCATTCATGAAAAATTCATTTATTGCGTTTTTAGAGCATAGAGTTACGATCCGGAGGGCACATTTTGGTAATTATACACAGATTTTAATTAATAACCAATGCACAATCTAGTAGTCTAAAAAATAACTATTTAGTACATAAAAAAAGAGAAAATAAAAATGGATTCAGATGAATTCAATCCATTTTAATTTTCTCTCTACTTTTATTTTTTGAAGACAATATTATGTATTGATAGATATTCATAAGATATCTAAAAAAAAAATTCTTTTTATTGACTTAATATTCATAAAATGGCAGAAATGTGTTTATTTACGGATTGACGCATCGCAACTCTATTAGAGCAAATATTTAAAGAATTTATTTTATTAGATGAATCCCGCAAATTTAATTATTACATGTAAAATATGAAATCTAAGCTAAGTACTTCGATCAATTGTCTTGCCTGTTTTTTTAAAGGAAGCTATGATCTGACATTACATAATATTGTTGTTAGCCGGTATAGATAAATCAATCATTTTTTTATATTTTGCACCTTCCTCACTATCCCAGTAAATTTCATCATCATAATATTCCATTACTTTTTTCATTTCTTCAGCAAAATCTTCTCCCTTATGTGATTCGTAATATGACTGCCATACAAGCTCACCATAATTTATACTGGGATCATATTTTGATCCTTGCGGCCCAACAATGGTCTCATCTGTTTTGGTTTTAAAATATTTGAAACAATTCATCATATTGTATTATTATTATATGAAGGACAATATTATTTTAACTTGCTTACCACAACCCTTTTGCTGAATTTGATGCATTTCGCTCTTAACAGTTTTCTGGCCTTTTCCAATAAAGCGACTACTAATGAAATGATAACCGAGTATTCCCAGAACTACTAAGATAGTTATTTGTAACTTCTTTGATTTCAAGACAGAGTTTGTTTGTACTTGGAGCATGTTTTTTATTAATATTGAACTCACTGCCATTTCTTTTATCTGATTTAATTGAGATTTTAAGTCTTCTAATTATTACATAAATCTCTATAGTATTTGTTATATTTAAAAGGTGTTCATATCTTTTTATAATAAAGAAACTTTTTATTTTCCTTTTAGATAATATGATAAATCAGTATTTTTTTTTTATTTTATAATTTAATTATTCTTCTATCATAAATGACAAAATTGTTGTAATAGTTGATATAATTGATCATTAAAGTTAAGTTTAAATGTTAATTGTTAAATAGCAGGACTTTTATTGCTTTATCAAGTAAGTTTTCAATCAGTTTTCTAAATTTTTTTCCAGATCTTATTAATTACATATAGCAAAAGGACTGTTATTCTGACATAATTTTCCTTTAACCATTGCTATTAGGTAAAGTTTAAACAAAATAAGATGGAAAAAACTATTTTGGAATTAGTGTAGTGAATAGAACATTAAACCCAGCAGTGTTGTGACTGGGACTGGGACATGTCCTTGGATGGGACAGGACGGGACAGTCCAGAACTTGGACAAGATGTTGTTGATGTCCAGGACAATAATTAATTATAAAAGGATATATGATTTATATATAATATTAATAAATTGGACAATATTTTGGACAGAACAGGATGGGACAAATGAAATTGGACTTGGACAGGACATCAAAATTTTGTGGGACACTGTCCCACCACATCACTGATTAAACCTCCTTACAAATTTTTAGGTACTGTTACTTTGCATTTTTGCATAACTTTATTAAAAAAACATACTTTTTTTACTTTTTTAAAGTAACACATTCAATATAATTGCCAATCACTTTAATTTATCTAATAAAATGGATTTTTAACTATACTTATAAAAAAGAACTCTAAATAAAAATCATTATTTTAAAAATATAAACTTTATTTCATATTTAATAAGCAAATACAGCAGGATTAAACCTTATAGTAGCAATATTTTAGTAGTTAAATTTTACTAATTAGTTGTATTAGGTTTTTTTCTTCTTTTTTTTTATATTATATATTTTTTATTTTAATTATTATTATAATAATAAGAGTTACTAAAAAATATTTAAAAAATATATATAAGTATTATAATTGTTAAAATATATGATAACTCTGAACTATTGCTTCAAAGATACCATAATATTAACTGATTTGTATTTAATAAGATTAATGTATATATAAATAAATATTTGTGAACCAAATTGCTAACCTGTTGTGAAGGGTTTAATCTTTTTTGATCTTCAAATTTTCTGACATTATTTGTAGTGCTCTACTGAGCTGCCATACAATGGAAATGTTTCCGAAAGCTAAACACAGTCTGGCTTGGCTCGAACTTGAAGATCTGTGCCAAGTTGCCAAGCCTGAAATGAGCTGACCACAAAAAATCTTGGTTCAGCTCAGTTCTACGCTAAGCCATGAAAATCCTGGCTTGAGCCAAGCGGCCTTGAGCTACTTCAACTGGCTCGAGCTTTATCATAAAAACGTTTTCGCAACGTTTTTACTTTAAATTATTAAAAAAAGTTGCGAAATGTTTTTTACTTTTATATTTATATAAAACGCTGAAAGTATTTGTTTCGGCATTTTTCCTTTTAATTTTACATGTAAAAACGCTGAAACTGATAGTTTTGGCATTTTTTTTGATTTTACATGTAAAAGCGCCAGAATAATTAGTTCCAGCGTAAAAATGCCGAAACTGATAGTTTCGGCGTTTTTTTTTGATTTTACATGTAAAAGCGCCAGAATAATTGGTTCTGGCGTATTTCTTTTGGTTTTACATGTAAAAATGCTGAAACTGATAGTTTCAGCGTATTTCTTTTGATTTTACATGTAAAAATGCCAAAACTGATAGTTTCGGCGTATTTCTTTTAATTTTACATGTAAAAACGCCGAAACGGATAGTTTCGGCATTTTTTTTTATTGTACATAGTAAAAACACCGGAATAATTAGCTTCTTTTGGCGTTTTTCGATTTTACATGTAAAAATGCCGAAACTATTAGTTCTGGCATTTTTTTTCAATTTTACATGTAAAAACACCAGAATCATTAGTTCTGGCATTTTTTTTCGATTTTACATGTAAGGCGGTTTCTTTTTGATTTTACATGTAAAAACGCTGAAACTATTAGTTTCGGCATTTTTTTTCAATTTTACATGTAAAAACGCTGGAATCATTAGTTCTGGCATTTTTTTTCAATTTTACATGTAAAAATGCTGAAACTATTAGTTCTGGCATTTTTTTTTCAATTTTATATGTAAAAATGCTGGAATCATTAGTTCCGGCATTTTTTTTTCAATTTTACATGTAAAAACTTAAATAAACGTTTTCGCAACATTCTTTAATAAACAATGAAAAAAAGTTGCGAAAATGTTTCGTTTATGCATGCATTATTATATAAAAACGTTTCGCAACATTTTTTGTATAATAGCTCGTTTGGCTCGTGAGCCAGTTCGAGCTTTTTGAGCGAAATCTGATTACAGGTCTCGAGCTTTTTGAGCTGAGCCTAATAACTGGCTCGAGCTCTTCAAGCTGGCTCGTGAGCCACCAAGCCAATTTAATCATGGCTTTGGCTTGGCTCGAACTTGAAAAGCTTGAGCCAGGCTTTCATGACCGCTTACAAACCGTGTAGAGCCTAATTATTTGTATACTTGTGTTCAAAATTATTTTAGTATTATGGAAATACGTAATTACGTAATTCTGTAATTATTAAGTAATTCATTAGAAAAACTCCGTATTCCGTAATTAATTTCGGACTCTGTAATTAATTTCGTATTACGAAAATATTTGGCCAGAATTAGCCTTAATTTTGGCCGATTTATATATAAAAACTTTAACAAATAATAACTTGGCACCCAGTGATCCGTTTTGGATGATCTTACTACCATTTGATTCGTCTCAATAAGACGATTCTAATGGTAGTAAGATCAATCACTAGATCACGCTCTGATACCAATAACTTTTAAATATTTATAGCGTAATAGCTCCGCCAATATCAATGCTAGAAAGATGATCTTACCGTCATTAGAATCGTCTCATCATGACGAATCGAATGGTGGTAAATTCATTCAAATCTAATCACTAGATCGTGCTCCGATACCAAAATTCATTAAATGTTTATAGTAATTTTACTCCATCAATATCGGTGCTATAGAAATGAAACACATATCATTAGATTCGTCTCAATGAGACGAATCGAATGGTAGTAAGATCATCGAAATCCGATCACTAGATCCCGAGATATTCACAATTTCGCACTATTATGCAAATTTCGGAATTTTGGAATACGTAATTAATTTCGTAACATGTAATAAGTATCCGGACACTTCTAAAAAATGACCATTAAATCACATTATTTCGACGTCCAGTGATCAGAATTTATTGATTTATGATTCATTGGATTCGTCTAATTGAGACGCATCTAACCGCAGTATTTTCAAGTCTGTAAGTTCAATAGAACAGAAGTTATTGCTGAATGTCTAAAAACAGTAAAATGCAAATAACTTTTAATCCATCAATTCTAGAGACATGAAAATAATAGATACAATATACCTTAACAAGATAAATCTAATGAATCATATTTCATCATTCTAAGTTTAATAGGGAAGAAAACATTGTGAAATTTGTATTTGCTAAAGTTTTAAAGATAAAAAATGAATTACTTTATAAAGTTAAATCACATTATTTCAATAACCAGTGAACAGAATTTAATTATTTATGATTCAATAAATTCATATTATCAAGATGTATCTAATTGCAGTGTTTTTATATCTCTAAATTTGATGGATCAGATGTTATTCTCAACAGTAAAATGCAAATAATTCATTATTCACTTTTAAAAATTTGACATATACAAATTTCAAAACGTTTTCTTCTCTATTGAACTTAGAAATATGAAATATGATTCATTAGATTTGTCTTGTTAAGGTACATGGTATCTATTATTTTCATGTTTCTAGAATTAGTGGATCAAAAGTTATTTGCATTTTACTATTTTTAAACATTCAGCAATAACTTCTGTTCTATTGAACTTATAGACTTGAAAATACTGCGGTTAGATGCATCTCAATTAGACAAATCCAATGAATCATAAATCATTAAATTCTGATCACTGAACGTCGAAATAATGTGATTCAATGGTCATTTTTTAGAGGTATCCAGATACTTTTGGCAGGTGGGTGTATTTATTTAAAAGATCCAAATAATTTAATTGAATAAGCATATTATTTATATACATTAATTGTATTAAAAATACTTTTTCATTCAGAACTTTTACTACTATATTTACAGTTTTTATATATAGTTCTGGTAGTAGTATTTTAATGGAAACAAAAAGTGAGCAGTATTTCCTAAAATTCAGATTCTTATTGGAATAAAGTTTAGATACACTTCCAGAATATTTTTCTTGTTTATTATTAGAATTATCTCTGACAGTTTTTTTAAAAAGTTAAAAGATTATAAATTTAGCTTTATTAATTAAAAACATCAATTAACTTACTTTCTAATCCTATTAAAATAAAGCTTCTCACAAGTTAGCTCTGTTGTAAGCTAAAAGTACTTTAAAATATATTGGCTCGCAAGTCTGGCTTACAAGCTAATATATTTTTTAAAGTATTTTTAGCTTACAAGCTGGCTTACAAAAAGCCTTATTTTTAATAGATAAAATATCATTTTTATGAGTACTATCAGGAAATTCTATAGAGATTCATTAGATAAAATTTGTAAATGTTTTAATTTACTAGCAAAATGATTATAAGTACCTAAAATTTTGTTTATCTCTTTATATGGTTCTCCAACTTCTATCTACTCCTTCAATTTCACTTTATCAAATGCTTTCTGGATCTTTCCTTTAAAATCTCTTTTATTCCTGATTCTAGTAATATTTCTAGAGCTCTTCTGTGCCCTAAAGAAAGTTTATATGACATATTAGCTTAATAAACATAATGAGTAATGTAATGAGTAATAAATATACTGTATATCATTAGTATTTGCAACTTTGATTGGTCTATTTTTTGAGTATGTAATTAGTTTATTATCTCACATCTTGTAAATTATATTCTGAATATTTTGGTTAAAGCTGAGTATTTGCAATAAAACTTTTTTGTGTTCAAAAAATTTGAGAACTTTATTAATATGAAAAGTTAAAAGATGAATTATTTATATAAGATGGTGAATGACATTTAATTCTATAAAACTTGGGAGAAAAATTTGAAAAGAAAAAATAAATTGCTTGTGTCCTTTTCGTTTTCGTATTATTATTTTTTTTTTATGCCCAGTGTGGGAGAGGCTTTATTTTTTTTTATTCTCGCTTACCGATTTATATCTCAATATGAGATTCTCGTCCATTTTTCCTTTTTTTTTATTATTTCTGATATTTGATGCGCTTAATTTTCATTTTTTAAGCTTATTGTTTCTGCTTTGCTCGTTGATATTTTTCTCTGTCTATTTACAAATGATAAGTAATAGAAAATCTATCATATAGGCTATAAGTAAAAAAAAAATATATTTTTTTTTTATACAGGCGAATTTACCGAACTGGTATTTAAGTAGTTGTTTGTATCTTGAGTCGTCAAAGTGAATCCCAAAACATATTTGTTAAGCTTAATTGTACATAAATATTATTTTTGAATAATCACTATAATCACTATACATAATCAATATTTATGATCTCATCTTATGATCTATTTAAACGAATAAGACTTATTGACCTTTCACAACTTCAGACTAAAATTCATGAACTCTAATATGATACTCATTGTTCTTCATGTAACATTTTTGTCCAATCCCATTTCTCCCATTTCTTCATAAATTCTTGAACACGATTCGGGTTATCTTTTGGATTTAGCTTCTTAGGTTTTCTCCATACATTTGGAGGTAAATCACATATCCCAGCAGCAATTTCCTTTCCAAACCATGAAGGAAAGGATTTCTCTTTCTCTATTACATGTCCATATCCTTTGTCTAATCCAAACCAAACATGAAAGTATGGTAATTCTTTAACCATTGACCTCCGAAATGTTGCTTTAGATGTATCAATTAATTTTCTGTTCTGTGACCATTCTCCACTACTTTCCAAAATTCCTTCCTACATAATATTTGAATAGATAAGTATAAAGAAATGAAAGGTAAGAATTGAATACAATCATAAATAATTTAAACCTTAAAATATGCGGGAGCATCCTGAGCCAAGTCCCAGGGCATTGGTATACACTCTATAACAGTATGATTATTCCACTTCATATTGATAACGGTTTCCATAAAAATAACACCACGATCTTCATCGGCGAACATTTGGATTAAACATTTCATAAAGTTCTGCAAAAGTAAAAAAATTTTCTTAATGAAAATAAATCTAAAATTATTAGATTAAAGGATTGCAAAGTACCCTAATTTCATCCCATACGTCATCATCACATTCTAAAGTTGAAGTAACGTGTTGAACAGGAACAATCAAACAATGACCTTGAGACATTTCAACTATATTTGGTAAGGCAAGGTATGCCCTATATCCTAATGATACCATAGCGACTTGAGGTCTCGAATCATCTTTCAAGCAGTATATACAAGTATCCAAAGTTCGTTTCGACTTTTGAAAATCTGAATAAACGGAAAAATTATTAAAAAGAAAAGGTTTAAAAATATTTAAAAATATCTTTTCTTTACCTCTAATTGCAAATTCTTTTTTTTGTTCAAATGTTTTTGATTTCATCTTTGCCATACTATCTGCTTTTTCGTCCATATATTCCAAATCATCCTAATTGTGGAAAGAATATTAATAAAACTTGAACCAACTTTTTTCACAATATATATATATAGTCATAATCGTCATAATTGATAAACTCATAATTGCCTGAAACATCGTATCCTTCATGATCCTATCTGCCATATGCGAATCCATTGCATCTCTAGTTCCAATTCTTTCCTGACGTACTAAATCAGTTAATGAAAGACCATCGTCATCTTTAAAATAGCGTATCCGTTCACCAGTTGTATCATGTGTATCAACCTATTGTATAAAATAATGAATTAATACTATTATTTTTAAAAAAAGAATAAAAACATTATAGTTCATTACCTTTTCTTTCTTTCGACGTGATGGCCCGGCGTGTTGTGGAGATTCAGATCTTTGTCCCTGAAGATCATAAAGTCTACCTCTGCTATCCAGCACAGGCAAAACTTCGACACGCGACTAAAAATATAAATATAGTATTACTTGGAATTCAATGATTCATATTTTTAAGAAAATGATGAAATTGCATACTTCAGAACCAGATTCTGCTCTTTTTTTAGCTTCATTATATTTTTTTTCCAAATCATCTGCATCCGGCATATTCTTTAACTTAGCTTTGAGAACCCTAGCTTGTAATTTATTTAACTCACTAGGAGATAAAATAGGTTCGGAAGATGACACTGGTATGACCGATGGTATATTCGATGTACTAGTACTTGTGACAGTCTTCATACGATCATGATTTGGTGGTGAGGGAGATCGCGAACGCTTTTTCGAATAATCATCACTAGAAGTAGATGAATGATATAAACTTTCATCTTGTGGTCGTTTAAAAACTGCTCTATGAAGCGGATTTCTAAAATTGGTAAATACTGTCTGTGTACTTGATTCGGTTTGAATACCTACACTATCCCTTCCAGAAGGTATATAGTCACTCTCATCTTGGATCAAACTTTCATGATCTATTAAAATTATTAAAAAATTAAGTATTTATTAAAATTCTTTTTAATAATAATAATAATAATAATAATAATTAAATTATATAACGTACCTGACTTTTTGATCTACATAAGTAAAGTTAATTTCAAGGAGAAATAAAAATATAAATAATAAGATATTTAAAATTTTAAAAACGAATTAAAAAAAAGGGGTTGACTTACCTGTAAAATATCATTCGAAAGTTCTTTATCTAAAATATTTTTTTCATTATCTGAGCCGGAAGAACTGCTATTATATTCTTCTTCATGACGGGTTCGTTTTTTATGATGTTTTTTATGTTTTTTATGTTTACTTGACTTTTTCTTTTTGGAATCTTTATCCTTTTTCGATTTTTTAGAACGCTTAGAACTTGATTCAGCTTCCATAATCCGAACAGTAAAAAATGCAAATATATCGTTTTTGATTAAGGAGGTGATGCTTTTTGATTATAGAAGTTAGTTGTACAAACTGTTGTATCGTTTTTGATTATTGAAAAAATAAATGTATCATTTTTGATTATTGAAAAAAAATTCTGTCGTTTTTGATTATTGAAAAAAAAATTCTATCGTTTTTGATTATTGAAAAAAAATGTATCATTTTTGATTATTCGATAGTATCACATGGTCACATGCATAGATTCGACATACTGTATCTTGCGTTTGCACATCGGAGACTTTATTTTTAATAACCCACTAAATAATTTCAAATTATTAATCTTATTAATCGTTATTTTTGTTTCCTTACTATTTACTGCTTCTTGTATATTTTTATTAAGCCATTTAAAACAAAGAATTGCCAACATTTATATGTCATAAATTTAATCTTTATTTTCTCAAAATTTGTCTTTATTACAACTAAAAGACAATAGTATTAATCAATCATCTATTTCATTGCTATGCATATAAACTCCAAATTCAATACTATCATTTAAAATTTCTTTCGCATCTTCAAGTGTTATACTATTATTACGGTCCTCCTGAATCAGACGTAATGTTACTTCTGGTACTAGAACTTCGTAAATAAAATCCATAGGGTCTAATGGGTACGTTTGGTCTTTTGTAAGATTATTAGAGTTAACAAACAAATCTATTAAAGTATTAACAATAGTATATAACCCATTAAATCCATAATAACCTGGCTGTAAATTAGTAAAACTAATTAATAAAATATAAACAAAATTTATATTCAAACAGATAATTACCAACCTGAAAAACTTCAAATCGATTCATGAGCATCATTGGCGCCTTGGCTTTATTATATCCGACTTCTTTATATATTGAAGATGCAATATCCCAATAGTAACTTGAAATATTTCCGTTAATAATTTCAATGAGATCTTTTTCAAATTTGATTATGCGTGATGGAAGTACATTAAAATCGATATATTCAGGATATCCTTTTGATAATCCATGTGGAACAATATTCAATTCACCATGATGCATTATACAAAAAGACCAACGTTCTTCTTCTGTGATTGGCTTGTTTTGTAGATTTTGTAACTGGTCTTTTATTTTTTCTGGTAAAGTATCTGGTAGGATATTATCACAATAGGGGCATAAATTGTGAGAATTAGGTACTAAATCCAATTCTAAATCCAAGTTTAAATCATCATTAGATGGCAGTTCTGGAAGATGTTGAAATACATTGCGGGGTGGGCTTGGCATTATAAACGATGATGATGATGCAAATGAAGATGTACTTCTATCTATTAAATAAATATAGGTAAAGAAATTAATAATACAGATATTAATATTATTACGTTAAATCTATATCTTTACCAGTACTAATTGAAGATAAATTATCTTCTCGTTTTCGTTTAAGATTTCGAATTTGTTTTGTTTTCCTTTGTTGTATAGAAAACGTATTACCAGATTGTGATTGGTTTGGTAATAAATTTATTCTATGGGACGATCGAGGTTTAGCAGATAATTTAGGAGGTGCGCCTAAATTTGATTTTGTTCTTTCACTTAATTCTGCTGGCCGAAATGGATCTTTAATCTCCTGAGATGACCGTTTAAGTGGATAAAATATTTTATTACCTAGTGAGCAAAAGTAAGATTAATATAATAAATAACAATAATAATTTTTTAAAAAATTATTTCAAACATCTTACCTTGCATATTATATAATCTAATAATTTCTTGATAAGAATCTTCCATGTCACCTTGATATATTACATTATTTTTTATAGACGCGGGAACTACTCGTTCCTTATTACGAAAATAATGAACAAGATTTTTCTTTGCTTCGTTTACAACTTCTAGATGTCCTTTTTGTTGTGTTTCTATAAGCAAAGTGGCTGCATGACAGTGCCTACATTTATCACGTAATGAACTATTCCATATGTATTCCCAGCACGTACATTCACCAGTAATAACATTACATATATGAAATCCTTGTTCTAATATTATATTTTCGGATAATAAAGATTTCATAAGAAAATTGACCATATCATTTAATTTTCGTACAATTTCCTCATCTAGACGTAAAGGCTTATCATCATAAAAAGATACAAATAAATCATCAGATTTTTTTTTGACAAGAAAAGTATTTTGGTCTGATGATATCTTAACCATATTAAGAAGAAAATCTAATCTTCCTTGATTTAATCTTCGAAGTTTATCACAACATATATCATCTTTAGTTTGCTATAAATAATTTAAAATAAATTAATTTAATAATATTAATTAAAAATGATAACGAAAAAATTCTTACCTGTTCAATCGTTTGAGTATTGAATAAAGTAACTAAACCAGATTCAAACTTATTTAAATCTTCATGACTTACAATAGTTTCACTTTGAAAATTTATTCCATACATTCGTTCAATAAATGTCAATGGTGTTTGTTTACCACTATATACTGCTTCAATTGTCCTATTGATCCGTTCTGTAAAATTGTTTGTAGTCCATGGAAATCTGTTTGTAATATTTTTGGAAATACGACCAGCATCAATAAAACTTAATCGCCACTCTGTGCACATCCAATTTTTAGATAAATCATCTATTAATTTATCTTTCTTGGTTTTTTCCAACGGAAGAGTGTTAATAAATTCAATATATTTCTTAGCCATTTCAATGGCAGTTTCTTCAGTTCGACTACGACCTACAATTTTAAACGCTAATGCTATTGGATATCTAAACAATAAAATAATTAATTTAGTTATCAATTTTAATAAAAAAAAATTAATATAATATATAACTTACCTGAATTTTGCAGGTATCTGCCATTTATTTAAATTTTCACTAAAAGTTTTCATAATATGAAACCAACATAAAATTGGTTTATGTGAAGCATTTTGGATAGCAAGTTTAGATGGTCTATGCTTATCAATTAAGATATATGGCTTCCAATTATTGTTTTGACATTCACGAACTCGTTGAAATCCGTTTCCAGATAAAAGATTTTCATAGTACCACTTGTGTTCACAGAACTCGTTATCACATGGGATATTTTTTTTAATAGCGTCAATAGCCAATTTTATAGTATGATGATTTTCCTTATTAAATAGCGCTAATATATATATTTTATTTACAATTTAATAAATTACAATAAATTATATACTAAATAATTTAATATATGTCAAATTTTACTTACCAAATGCAACAGGCAATCCGCAACCAGCACTATTCTCAGTGACAATTGATAATACCGGTGCACGGTCCAAATTTAAATCATATTTACCATCTATTCCGATACAGATTTTACCGTAATTACGAGCATTTTTTAACCAAAACTCATCAGAAATTGTAAGTTGATAATATCGGTCAGGTGAATCAGCTGGTTGATTAATGTCTGCTATTTGATAATATAATATAAAACCTTGAGATTTTAATATATTATTTACTAAACTATCAAGCTGAGTCCAAGGACCAGTATCATCCTTTAATTTCTTATCATCTCTGGCAACAAATTGCCGAAGTTTGTCATTATTACATATTATACGTTGGCTTGCTAATGCATTGTTAATTACATCTTCTGATGCACCATTAAGTGATGTTAATAATTTCGCTTTTATCCCTTTGGCTGTCCTGTGGTCTGCTCTTCTGCTTAATGCTATTGAATCTCTGACAGAATAAGTTAAATTTATTCTTGAAATTTTAGGAATATTATTATTGTGAAATGTACGATGAGTTCCTTGAATGGTAATTCGCAATGGATTTTCTAATGATAGCCAAGATAACTGACATTCAGAAATAACTCTGACACTACAATGGTGCATATCATTTCCATTTTTCAAATTATTTCGTAAATTATAATTTTCGCAATTTTCATTACATTTTCCAACACTACCACATAATCTTTGACAGTTGCCTCCATCACCTGAACAATACATAACCCAATACCAACATTGTTGGTTTTTGGCTAATCCTAATTCAATTTGAGAAACCAAATCTCTTCCTAAACTGGTTAAAACTAAAATATCATCAATACGATTTGTTGATTTTACTGTTCCAGTTTTAGTTTTCCATGCTAAGTAATCTATTGCCCCTTGTACACGTTCTACCGTTAAGATTCCAGCTTTAACAAGTTTAGGAGTAACTTGTCTACTTTGATTTTTTAAGCGATGATTTTTTAAAAGATTTGCATTTGATATATACCATTCCGCAGCACGACCAAATGGTACATTTACTGAGCCATCATCGTTGTATTTGATTTGATTTTCGTAAGTTTCCATATTATAATATATAGTAACGTTACACAAATTTATAGAAAGAAAATTATTACAAATAATTATCACGTAAAAAATATAAACAAGGTTATAAAACGCAAAATATATTATAAAAACTATTATATAATAAAGAAAAAAATATCAAAAGAGAAATCAAAATTTTTGGAAAAGAAAAAGAATTAAACCATTTGTCGTGTGAAGAAAAGTATTATGTGAACGCGTTAAATGTTATACAATGATACATTAACTTGTTTAGTATAAATTAAATAAATAAAACGTGATACTATCGAATAATCAAAAATGATACATTTTTTTTCAATAATCAAAAACGATAGAATTTTTTTTTCAATAATCAAAAACGACAGAATTTTTTTTCAATAATCAAAAATGATACATTTATTTTTTCAATAATCAAAAACGATACAACAGTTTGTACAACTAACTTCTATAATCAAAAAGCATCACCTCCTTAATCAAAAACGATATATTTGCGTAAAAAATAAATAAAAAAGTTTCAAAATCTTATGTCAATATTTCTAATTCGGATATATTAAATGCATGTCAAACATGTGACCGAAAATTTTTTTGTTACTCTTTACTTAAAATAGTAAAATGTGCCTTAATTTTTTTTTTGAATTAGGGGTAAAATAGCACGCGGTTTAATTTTTTAATAATATAAATATTTTTTATTTTCATTCTCCGTTAAAAATTAAATACATGTATCTTTAGATTTTTTTTTATTATTTATATATATGATTTTTTCATTAAATAATGAATTATTTTCTTCGATAATTGATAATAGTATATATGTGATAAATTCTCGTTATAATTTCACTATTCAATTCGCGTCTTTAATTTTTATAAGTATCCATTGACCATATCTAAGGATAATAATTAATTAGCTGAATTATCAAATCCGAATTGAATCAGTGAAAGATAATAAGTAATTGATAATGGCAAAACCTCAAATTAAAAAGAGATTTTCATTCTTCAGTTCTACACAAAAGTCTCCACCATTATCACCACAAAATTTATATAATAATACATCATCATATTTTCTATCACAAGAAATACGTGATGATAATAATCCAACAACAGATGATATACGTATATCAATTGAAAATTTAGAAAAACTCGTTTTGGCTGCTGATGAATATAGAGATTATGTAAATAAATTAAGTAAAATCTCTAAAAATTTTAGTAAATGTTTGAAAGATTATAGTAATTGTAAGGGAATTGATAAATCTTATGGTATGTTTTTTCATAAATAACAATTTTATAATTTGATATATTAATATTAAATCGATATATATATGTACACTTTTTTCCTTTTTTTTTAAAAGTTCAATGCATTCAGTTTACATCGCAATTTTATGAACATCACGCGGAAATTCAAGCTAAATTGGTAAGTCGTATTTTTTTTGTTAAAATAATGTTTTATTATATTCTATAAAAGAGAAATTAATAAGTTTATATATATCTGATATATATACATTCAATTAGAACAAGGCTTTACAAAAAGAGTTTGAAACATTACAAAAATTCTGGGATAGGTATTCTAAAAAAGTTGAAGTAAGTAAATTTCATTTTATAACAAATGCTAACAATGAAATAATAATAACAATGCCAATTTCATTTATTGTAGAAAGATGAAAAAGCTCATAACGATTATGTCGGAGATTTAGACAAGCAAATAAAGAAAATTAGTAAAGATCATGAAAAGAAGAGTAAAAAAGAAAATAAATACGCTTTAGAATCTCACGATGTAAGTCTATTCAATATGTTTTAGGTCCAAAAATTTTCTGATTTCTAAATATAGTCTTCCTGTTTTGACATATCAAAAAGAAATATATTGCTTCATTGACTTCCATTGGTTCAGATATTGCACGTGCACGAACAGAATACGCTGAAGAAGTAATGAAAAGAGAAAAACATACTCATTCTGTAATATCACAAGTCGTTTGTAGATTTATTGAAGGTCAATTCGCTTCATTTAATGATTCATTAAAGAAATGCGGACCAAGTATTACAAAAGTAAAAGAATGGGCATCCTTTGCTGGACAAGACGCATGTATTCCTTCACAGTTAAATCTTGATAGCTTTTTAGAAATGCAAACTATGACTGAAAGTGATATTAGTAATGATGAATTAGTATCTTCTGAAAAACAACCACGAAAATCTCCAAATAAAATATCACAGTCTATAGCTTCAATTTCAGAATTGCAAAAAGCTGTTATGAATAATAAATTACAAGAAACTGAACCATTAACAGAAGAATGTGAAAAGATAGAAGAAAATTTATCACCTCAAATTCCAATTACGTTAATTTCAGAAAAACCTTCAGATGATCATGATTTTTCAATATCTGTAGAAACCACCACTACTACTGTTGTAACTAATGTTAGTAAAAACACAAAAAATAGATCGACCATTCCTTCTGTGCCTCCGATTATTACTGCAACTACCGTAATTAATCCTCCAATTTCATCTACAAATGTCCCCAATTCAAAAGAAAAGCCATCTTCAACAAAAAATAAGCCATTGACACCAAATTTACTTTCTAGTTTATCAATAGGTATTCACGATGGTGATAATCCATTTTTTAGAGACGATGGCGGCAAAAAAATAACAGAAATGACGGATCTGATGGAGGATAAGGAAACGAAGCAAATTAAAACAATAATGATGATTGATAATCAAGGAAGTTCCATTCATAATGATGAAAAAGAAAGTTCTACAAAACTTGAAGAAAATAATATAGTTTCATTAACACCACCACCAATTTATGATAGATCACGAGATATTACTAAAAATGATAGATGGTCATCAAAAAAAGATCAATTAAAGAATGAAGACGAAATAAATAGTTTTCCAGTAAAAAATACGTTTCGTTTATCATTTATTGAAAATAATCCTGAAAATGGAGTTAATAATAATGATGAATCTCATGATATTGATGATAAAAGAATAGTGAATGAAAAAGAAATTCGGCCTACATCAAGTTTATCAAGTTTTGAAACAGAAAGACTTGTAAATTCTTTTCCTATCGATCTTCCTATAAGGCCAATACCACAAAACTGTCAGCTAAAGTCTAATTGTGGTCATGATCAGACAACAAATAATAATAAAGAGACGATTCTTCATCGACATTCAGATTCACTTCGAAATGATGTAGAAAAACATGTTGCAGTATGTAGGGAACCTGAGAATAAAGGCATGCGAGATGAATCTTATGTGACATATCCACCAACTCATTCGACAAAACAACAAAGGCAATATAACATTAATCCTAGGCGAGCATACACAGAATATCCTTTACCTAATAGACTTTCAGTTGCAGATATACGTGATCGTTTATTATCATCATTGAATGCAAACGAAAGAATATCGGTAAGGATATCTTTTAAGCCTTATCATAATTAAACAAAAAAGAATAACCCTTTTTTTTTTAGTCAACACGCTCAACGCATGATTTACCGAAACCAAAGCAAGGTTATGTAAATGAAGTAAAATCAAAATTTGGAGGCATTAATAATTCGAGAAATAATGACAATATTACTGTAATACCAAGATCTACTAGCTTCAAGGATGATATGGTAAGATTTGTTTTAAAAATATGTATATATATTTATTTATCTATTATTAATCTAACAATTTTTTTTTCTTCTATAGTATCTTGACCAAATCGAATGTTCAAAAGAAATTAATTCAGAATCTTCCAGTCAGTCTATAGTTAATGAACAATGTAATTGTCATAATTGCCAAGAAATTAGAAGAGTTATGAATATGAATGATGCAAGAAATCGTAATCATCATTTAAAAGATTCATTTTTACCCGATGATGATTTAACAACCTTTGGAAGAAATAATTATTAAATATATACATATGTGTTATATAGCCAAATGATTTATTCTTTGTAGATTATTTATTTAATACATGGGTATTATTTTATTATGTGGTTTAAAAATAAACTACTTATTAATTATTGTTCTATAATTCTTCTAATAAATAACATATTTATTGAAAATGCAAAAAAATATTAAGTAAAATTATTTTTGAAGCAAAAGAAAGAATTTATTAAGAATCTTTAAAAATTGCATTAATGTAGTAAAATCTAATATAAATATAAAATGATAAAGAGGTATTTAATCAAAATATTTTATTTTTTCAAATTGTAGATAAAATAAATTATATACTACTAGATCAGTAAATCAAACACATTGTGTCACGATTGATGTGATACAAAATCTCGACGGTTAACTGCTAGATGTTAGATAAGAAAAAAAGTATAAGATTTTAATAAATTAATAATGGCTTTTTTAGATAAAAGTAAAAGAGCTCCTAAAACACCAATAGCTATTGATCAATCATGGGTTAATATCTTACAACGCTATCTTTCTGATCATCCTTCAGAAGAATTACATGAAAGTATTCAAAAGGTTAAAGATTTATTATACGATAAAGAAGCTACATGGGAAAAGCAAAGTCAATATATAAAATCCGTAGGTGAGTATTATTTTGAAAAATTATTAAATTTAATCTTCACTAAATCATTTATTTTAAATTAGGAAAGACTTTACCATCAAAAAAAAGTAATTCTGGACAACAATCTTCATTATCATCACACTTTATAAATCAAATTGAGTCAATCCTTGAGCCTATAATATCAGGAATATATTTTTCTTCAATAACAACTTTAACAAACCGAATTTGTATCCCTATACTTGATTCATGTTATATGATATCAAATAGGAATTCATTTTGTAATCCCTCAATTCAGGATCAATCAAATAATAAAGAAAATAAAATGATTAAGGAGTTCGAACAAGAATATTCTCGTTATATCACTCTTGATAATTATACTACTCATTTATTCAGTCAAAAAGGCATGTCAATCTACATCACTTTAGATTTTCCATTAGGATTTTCAACCGTAGAAAAAAAGTTATTCGAAACTCTTCAATTTTTTAACGAATGTTTATCATTAATTATTCAAAATGTTAACAGGGAAGATGAACAAAAGAAGAAATCATCACCAGATCCATTATCGCTCGCTAAGCACATGCATGATGCGCAACACGTGATTAAAACTTTATTAGCTTTGCTCGCTAGATTTGATCAAAATTTGAGGCCTCAATTTGAATCTATTTGGAATGTTTTTGCTAGTGATTACAATATCAACAATGACAAAGAGGAAGTTGTTAATAAATTGGTTCCCGATTTGCTTAATGAATGTTTGGTAATTTGCTCTGATAATAATTATATTAAGGATGTAAGACAGTTGGCTGGAATGACTATGGCAGCAACTTTGAATTTATTGGGCTCATCACAATTTGTCAGTAAACAAGTCATGGTCATGTTTTTTGCTTCTTTAAATAATGAAGAAAACCAACATGATTCAGATTTTATGGATCATTTGGGTGTTAAAATACCAGCTATCTTATTCAAGGAAACTGAATGGAATGGTGGTGACCCCCTAATGTTACCAATTTGTCGCGGTTTATTATCAAATTTGGATAGAAAAGTTTTAATTTTCCCTTTATCTGGAAAATTTCAGTTTAAAATCTCAATATTAAGGTTTCTTTGGTGTACTCTTTTTTTTATAAATAAGGAAATATATATCATGTTTCCCGATTTTGACTTCATTTTTTTTTATTTAGATCAAATGATTCAAATCCAAAAACTCTTCACCATATATTATTCCTGAGCATAGCAAATTTTTGTGATAATGCTCTGAATTCACAAACAAAAGTTTTAGCATTTGAAACTATGGGATTATGGCTTCAGGAAACAGAAAATACTTTAAGAAATGATGAGACTAGTAAACTTTATGACAATAATAATTCAATACTTAATTCGGAAGTTTTAGAAAAATTGATGTCATATGTTTTGGACAACTGGGAAGATCCTGTAGATGCTATTCAGTTTAAGGTAATTACAGATTTTCAATTATTTTTTTTACAATAAAAATGTAATATAGCTTTTATTGTTAATAGGTGAAGACAATATTTGAGAAATTACTGGATATTATAAGCCTAAAGAGCCAGCTTGAGCAATCTGCAGAATTTTACAATGATTATCTTGTAAATTTACTCAACCAATTATTAATAATGGATCAATATCGCAAAGTGAAATATTCTTTATTATTGTTGTTATTACCTAGAGTTGGAACGGTTAAAATCTTATCAATTCAACCAGAGTTTGTTTCCAAGACATTGGAAGTATTGCATAATCTAGTTATCGCACCACGAGCTTCCGCGATGATGGTAACTTTTCTTGATTTACACCTAGAAGAATTATTTTCTTCCGAGTTCCGAGATATTACTATTAAAAAGGATGAAAAACGTGAGGAAATAGTAAACGAATGGATTGATCTATGGTTGACACCCATTTGTCAAGGTCTTTCCTCAAGTGATGATATTCTTCGCAAAAATATTGGTGCATTCATTCTTCAACCATTGTTTAAAGCAAAATCATCATCATTTTGGAGAATTATTGATATTCTGCAAAATAATAAGCATGGGAACGAATTTATAAATAATGAACGATATAGATTAAATGCACTAATAATGGTCTTAAAAGTGGGTAGATCACTGGATTTTGTTGACGGAAACATGTTTATTGAAAGTAAGCAAGGTACATAAATTTTATTAGTTTAAAATTTTCTCTTGATTATGTTATTTAATTTATATTCTTTAGATTCGATTGATACGAATCGTAAGAATATTCGATTGCAACTTCTTCGTGATGCAATTTATCATTTGGATTTAAATCTTCGAATTGATGTGCTTGGTTTAATATGTGAATCAAGAAAATTAACGAGTGAAATCACATCAACTGAGCTTGCACTGCTTAAATCCTTTTTCCAATTAAACCTGAATTCAACATCACCAGAATTTAGACAAAAACTATTTGGTCACTTGAACAAATTCTTCGCAAAACTTAGAGGCAATTTATATAATCAATGGAAAAATTATCAATCTCACATGAAATATGTGGAGAGCCATAAGGATTCGAGAACAGGAGATGCACATTCAGAAATAAAACAAAAGATTGATAATACTCGGAGTTTTTTGAATTGGCTTATAGAATTATTGACAGCTTCGCTTTACCCTGGGGCATCATTTCAAAGAGTTTCAAGCGCGCTTAAGACATTCGTTATATTAATTAAAACATTTGGCATCGAAAATACCCCATTGCCTGAAGGATTTGTAGCTCAACACTGCAGGACTCCCGAGTTTCCATTTCAATTATCCCTTGCATCAGCAAGGAATACTAAATTAATCTTGCATTGTCTTATGAATCCTTTTGATGAGAATCGTACATTAGCTTATGAAATTCTTCAGGAGTTTCCTTCACCATTACCAGGTATAGAGTCAAAAGATAACGTTCAGAAAATTTTGTTTTGGGCATTACAATCTATGACAAGTACAAGAGCTGGTGAAAGTGATAGTGGTGCAATGATTTTTCGATTAATTTTCTCCAAATATGTCTTGAATTTAAACCTTGATCTTGATGTCGAAATTAAGCAAAGTGAACGATTGGAAGATTATAAAAAAGTTGATATTCCTTCGAGTAAGAATTATCATCAATTGTTTTATTAATTTGTTAATCAATTAGACCTTAAAATAATTAATTTATATTTTTACAGTTAATTTCACAAGAAAACTTTTTTCTCTATTAAAGAAGCAAATTAACATCGCTTCTGAGAATTTATTGCTTGCCTCACAAAAGTTTCCGATGCATGGAACTTTATTAGCATTACAATACATCTTTAAGGAATTGGATTATAATTCTTTAGAAGTAAAAAATAATCTTGAAGAATGGCGAGATACTCACAGTCATGCTATAAGTCTGATTAACAAGGTTTGCCAGATAGTTTTAGAAGTTCTATCAAATCCTTCTCCAGAAGGAAATGTACCGGCATCATTTCAAGAAATGGAAGAAATGATTGATGAATTAGTATTAAACTTGGATGAAGACCCTGACAGAGAAGAAGGAGGTCCAAAACACCAAGTCATTCTTAGTTGTTGTTGGAGAGCTGTGAAAGAGGCAAGGTAAGTAGTAATTGTTTCTTTTTTTTTCGTGTTTATGTCATATAATATTAATATTGCAAAATTTTATAGTTCTCTTCTTGCCATAATTTTATCAAGAGCCCCAATATCTGTTAGTTTGGAAACCAATGTATGTAATCCGCATTTAAACAATGCCACATAATTGTGATATTATTTTATGCATTTCATTAACTAGCTTCATTTTTTGTATAGTTTTCTATACTTGATTATGAGAAAATACGTAAAGGTGGTGATCTGTTTCGGACACTTTTGACTTCGATACGTCATCGTGGAGCATTTTCTGCTGTATATCCTGGTTACGTGGCTGTCTGTTCTCGACTTTTAAGTTCATCACAAGTTAAATTTGTAGAGTTGCCCAAAATGTGGTTAGAGGTAAATTAAAATGGTTAAAGTAATGAATGTATAAACATTAGTAACCCCCTTTGATATAAAATCCACATATTAGGATAACATTAATAACATTATGGCCAATTCAGTTTCAATTACACGTAGAAGCGCTGGACTTCCATTATGTATTTTAGCTATTATCAGTGGCGAACCTAGCAACTGTAAAGTTCTGCTTCCTTGGACAATAAAAACTCTTATCGAGATAGGATCACAAGCTCCTTCAGACGATTTTGATCAAACCATTGACTCACATCAGGTCCATGCTTTTAATATATTGAGATCAATTTTTATGGATGCTAAACTTGGAACTGATGTTCTACCATATGTTTCTGATGGATTTATATTAGCAATCAAAGGATTCTCTTCACCAAGGTTTTGTTATATGACTGCGAATTTCTTTATTGTTTAATATTAAATTAGACCTAAATATAAAATACAATTCCAGTTGGGCTGTCAGGAATTGCTCAGTCATGCTGTTTTCTACTTTATTACAAAGGACATTTGGTGTAAGAAAAACAAAAGATGAATATCATTCAATTAATAAATTAACCAGAAGAGAATTCTTTTCAAGGTTTCCTCAACTTTATCCATTTTTGTTGGATGAACTAAAAATTGCCGTGGATCAATTGATTAAATCAACCAAAGTAATTATTCGATATTGTACTTTCTTTACATATTTAAGTTTATGTTATATATTAATGTCTTAATAGGTATCTCAATCTACAGTTCACCCGGGTCTTTATCCTATCCTTACTCTTTTATCAAGGCTTCACCCTTCTTTGATGGATGGTTCTAGTTCTGTACTGACTATGAATCCATTTGTATCACTGGTTTTATCTTGTTCTTCTTCACCCATTCACAAGGTATTTATACTTTTTGTTTTGAGACAAATTTATAAAACCAATAAATCATTTTAAAAATTTCATTATATCTTTAGACAAGGGAAATTGCAGCAAGAGCAATTGTTCCATTAATTCCATCAAATGATCTCATTGTAACTTGTTCTAAGTTAATAAATGAGAGTGTTATGTCTAATCAAAATGAATTGCATGGAAGATTAATTCAAGTTCAATATTTATTACGTGGACACTTAAGAAGCAACGTTGCTAATTTTGATATAATGAAAGGTAATTTACGTGTTACTATGCTATTATTCAAATTTATCTTTTAATGTGTCTGATTTGAGAAATTTTCAGATTTTTTAGTTAACATGCCTCCTATCTTCAAGTCGAAGATTTATTTTGCATTTAAAAATAATTCTTGTAATATTACAAGATATTTATATTTGGATATATTATATGAATTTGTAATTGATGGGAATTGGATATTTATTGAGCAAAATGAGGAAAAACGTCTAGGTAATTAGAATGTTGATTCCTTAAGTAAAATTACTAAAATGCTTATATTAACTTTTACCATTATAAAATAGAATTAATAGTATTAATGGAAGATAATTTTCTTGAACTAAGACAGCTCATATTTGATATGTCACTTTCCGATATGAGATCCATCAATAAAAATCAAGATATATATGAAGTTGGTTATTATCTTGTACGTCAACAAATGACAAGAATTATAATTAAGTCTCTTACTAGTCAAGATAATTCTGAACACTCGTCAATAATTATTGATATTTTAAGCGATTCAGACTATGAAGTGAGGCTTGTCGGCTTAGAAATGCTTATAGCTTTTTTTAATTCAAGTAAATACAGGGAAATTTGGTAAGTGTAGTATTATGTTGTACTGAATATTCGGAACATGTAAACAAAACAATTAAAGTTTTTCCTAAATTATTATTTTAATAGCATTGACAAACTAATGCTTCAATGTAAAATAATTAAAATGATATTTCAAGAGGAACCTTATCAAAATTGTTTTCAACGAGCGGTTGAATTACTTACTTTGATTGATTCAGAAAATCCATTTCCAAAATTAATTTCTAATAATTCTTTGGATTTTGGGTTAGAGGAGTTCTGGAAAAAATTGCTTAATTATATGGAACATGTAGAAAGTTCAACCAAAACCGAAGCTATTTTACCACTTCTCGGATCTTTATTGTCACAAGTATTTATCATAAAAAAAAGTCCTTTATGTTGAAAATATTCTTATATTACTTTTTATTAACAGATTTGGCAAGATGATTCACTTCCTGGAAACTTTAAATCAGAAAGTCTTAATCAATGGTGCAAATATATAGAAAAGAATACCAAACCAGAAGTTGTAAGTAATATTATTAAATATCATAATTTGCGTATAATGTTTATTTATTACCAATTCTATTAATAGACCCTGACATTACGTGAAGCTACAACAGCATCTTTGAAGTTATTTAGTATATATTTATTCAAGGAACCTAATCTTTTTAAAAATGAAGATACTCAACAAATTATAACACTATATTTAGTTTTAGTTCGACTTGCACAGGTAATTAATTCGAGTAAATAATGATTAAATGTATAAATTATTTGATACTGATTTTTGGTTTTTTAGGATGATGATATAGATTTGCGTCATAGTGCAGCTTTGATGATATCGGAAGCAAGCGGATTAGAGGCAAGTATTATTAAATAAACAACTAAATATGAATATACAATAATCGATCATATTTTTTAATTAATATAGGCACCAGTAGACTGTGATCGTGCACGTGAAATATGTTTCGAATATATGACAAAATCGTATTCAAAGTCACTTTATTTATATGTATCATTACTTCAAACAATTACTGGTAGTGATAAACCTGGTAATTTAAATAACAATTTCTTAATTTCTTTTATCATTTATAATATACATATCTAAACGTATAATAATAATATTTTGCAGATGAAGTAATTAATGCTGAAACAAATCCGATAAGAATTTTATTTGTTGTAGAGAATCCAAACATCTATAAAGAAGATTTGATCGATATTCAATTAGCATATAAACATCTAAAATTTGCCTTTAATAAGGAAGGTAATGTTTTGGATTTTCCTGATGCTTTTAAACGTGATGTTCCAATGTTTGCTGTTGAACAATTACGGAAAATTTGCGTATTATTAAAAGATAATGAAGTAAAGGCAAGTAAATTAAACTAATTTATTATGAATTTTATTTTTGAACTAATTTAATTAAATGTTATTGTAATTTTTTATTAGAACCAAAATAATGGAATTTTGGGATTCACTTCACGTCCTACAATATTTATTGTAGTTTACAGAGTAATTATTACAGTGTTAGTAATGATGGAGATAGCATCAAACAAACAAGTAATCATAAAAGGTATGTAAAAGATTTTTATCACTTCTATATTATTAAATCAAATTTTAAAAAATTAACCAAAAATTTTTATCATCATTTAATTTAAGAAATAAAATCATTAATAAATGAATTAGTAGAAGATAAAATTCAATTACATCCATTATTGAATGATATTTTATTTGAAGGATTTAATCATCATTTTGATGATGATAGTAAAATTATAATTAATAATGATGAAAAGTTTGAAAAAGAATTTGAAAGATTATTTCTTCTATCGAGTTAATGGATCATAAATATATAATATATATATATATATTAATGGGTTTGGGACTGTTGGATGTTTATGTAGAAGTAATAATCTACTAATACTTTTCCTTTAAGGATTGAATAATTACTAGTGTTTATAGTTGTCTAGGCTGTAGTTATTTATATATTTTAATTTATTAGTGGAACACGTATCTTTTTTAAAAAATTCATAATGCAAAAGATTTTACTATTTTGAAAAAAAAAAATTTTCGCACCAATGCTTTTATTATATATATAAAATAATAATAATATTATACGTACAGTATATATAGTACAAATTTAAGATAATTTTTGCAATTACAGAATTTTTTACTTATTTATATATAAATGAGTTTTTTTTGTTATTATTGTTACATATATTTGCACTTCTAAGATGCTAGCTACTTTAACTTTTAAAATCTCAATATATTACTATTAGATTACTTATTTCCTCTTAATACGTTGACTCTTTCTTTCTTCAATACTTGCTAATCTCCTTGCATTAAGATATTCTTCATCAAATTGATGTTCAATATATTCTTTAAATGGAGGCATCACTCGAATCCAGTAATCAATTTCTGGAATAACTGATCTGTGCGCTTTCAACGTTCGGTATACTTTTTGTCGACTCGGGAACCAATGTTCATTGTCAACAAATCTTGCGAGTTTTTCTACAAAAAATGATAATATATTTATTAATTTCATAAAATTAATTGATAAAAACAAAAAAGCATCATTCTAAATAAATAAATTACCAGGATCATCTGGGTTCGTTGGTTTATCTACAAACAAAGTAACGCCTTGCCATTTTCCTGAAATTACCATTTCGATTTTTTCTTTGGCTAAGGACATACCTGTTTTTTGCAATGCTTTAAGTATTTGTCCATATACACTAGACCCTCTAAATTTTACATCCACTAACAAAAGACCAGCTGCTTCCTCAATTTTATCAACCTGCCAGAATTTAAGACCAATAGCACTATTTTTTCCTTGCGTAAAAGTGCTTATTATATCATTGGTTTTCCTTTTCAAATTACTAGAAACATATTCATCAAATTGAGTAGAAAGTAGTTTATCTGCAGTGTCTTCTGAGAACGGTTCATAATATTTAGGTGGATCAGCTTCAACGGCTTCACGCCTAACTGAATTTTGTCGATGTAAGAATGACTGTAAGAAAGTTGCTAGGATAACTTTAGAGCTATATGTATCAAAGAAAGCATCGGCAAGGGGTGTTTGTCCTTCTATGAATATAAATTCTGAATTATCTAATGATACATTTGGATTTGCAAGTGTTGATTCTAAAATTTTGTTATATCGCAAAATAATCTCTACGAATAAATTGACAGCCTTTTTAATTTTGGCGATTATAGTTAACGCATAATCTGAAATTTGATATGTATTAGAATCATAAAATGTTTGTTTGACCGTTGGTAATTCAGGCACATCTTTCATATCTTTATTCGTTGGTTCTTCCTTATTAGTTTCAACTTTGATACCTGAATCAGAAAGAGCTTTTTCAAATGCAGCCGTGTAATGAATGTTTGTATTATTATCTGATGCTAAAGCCTTAAAATATTCAGTATAACTTTTTTCAAATTCCTCAACGGGTTCATTTATATAAACCTTTTGATTAACACCTAAAACCTTGGCGATATCTTCCATACTTTCTTCGATATCTTGCCATTTGTTTAACCTTCTACGAATGGTTTCTTCGATCAAAGATTTTAATAGATCTCCTTGTAACCATCTTTGTACATCTTGTGCACTAACATCTCCACATCTTAAAGCACACAATAAATGACCAAGAAATACTAAATTATTCGGAACATGTTCAATTGTACGATTTGCTGGATTCTCTATGTAATTTTTAAAGAGTTTCTTATTATCCTCACGAAGGGCGCTGGATTGTTTGTAAATCGCGTCACACGTTTCCAAGATCCATTTTGCCTGACGTCTCTTAAACTCCGATGATGTGTCGCCAAGTGCTCTAGACAATACCAAATAAGGAACAGTGGAGATTTGACTATAAGCATAACCGAATATATCAAGAGTAACCAAATATCCCATTATAGGCTATTATAATTATCATTATTATTGTTGTTATTTGAAAAAAAAATAAGGAGTTAATGCCTAGATTTGAAAATAAAATTTTATTATTATTAAATTATATAATCATTACCTTAATTTTTTCACGAGCTATTGACCAATGTTTTTCATTAATGTATAATGGAAGAATTCCTATTATAAAAATAAACAATCAATCTATTGAGGTATTTGTTAACATTAACCAAGTAAAAATAGACAAATGCAAACCTGTTATGTTTTCGCGAGCTAACCCTTTAAAAATACTAGCAGAAATTGATTCTTTTTGGAATCCACCATGAACTGATTCAACACTAGATTTATCATTCAACGCGAAAGTGACCGAATTTAAGAAAGCTCCTGAACTCATTAATGTTTGGTTTATTTTTTTGATTGAGATTTGAGATGGATCCGCTATAGCAGCTTCAGAACGCCCAACGTCAAGAGTTAAGCACATACACTCGCCCTCTTTCATGACTTCAATGTAATTATCTATTTTTGTTGAAAAAAAACTTATTAGATAACAAATAATTATAAAGTAAAACCACTTGATTATTAATATTACCTGTCGAAATTGTGCATGTATAGGTTTGCAAATTATCCTCTGATTCTTGATTCTCCAATTCAACAAAGTCTATTTTACTAACAATTTCTTCAATTTTCTTTTCAACTTCTTCCATTTTTTCAACGTTCCTAATGGCACGATCATCGAGTTTTTTCTTTAATCGTTGTTTTGTTATGTTTTTATACGCCAAATTATTAAAGTCGGCAATCTTTTGATTTGTCAGAGTTCCTTTTAATGCCCTATATTTTACATATTTTAATTTTAGTCTCAATACAATATTTATTCATTTTTTTTTTTCAAAAAAAAAGAAAAAAAGAACACTGAAAGACTTACTCTGACAATATATCTTTAAATTGAAGAATGGTACTTTTTGCATCCATACATTGTTGAATAAGTTCTCTTCGCGTAATTGATTTGGATTTGAAAGCACCTTGTAAAATATCATTTAATTTTTCATCATAATCATTTGCTTCCTGTGAAATTTCATTAAAACGTTGGCGTCGACTCTCATCATTCTTATTACTATTAATTATTTCATTTGTGAGACGTGTAATTTCAAATTGGATATATGGAATCGTTAACAATGTAGCCAAAGGATCGTCGGGTTGAACTTGAATTGGGTCAGTTTCAATATCAAAATTTTCTCCACTTTCTTTATCTTTGAAAATTGAAAATTTTCGACCTTTAATATTAGCGTTCTCATCAGTGAGAACCAACTTTCCACGACCATGAACATCAAATCCAGTAGGTAAGAATTCATCATCACTTATTTTTACATATAAAGTGCGGTCACTTAATTCCAATAATTCTAACGTGGTGTTCATTGTTGATTGAATATCTCCCGAAGATTGTACATACTGAAAGTTTCCTTGTTTTGTACCAAGTTTTGTCAACCATGAAAGAAGTTCTATTACACAAATATAATAATGTCAAAGGAATTAATTAAATTAAATAAACAAATAAAAAAAAAGTTATGATAATATTTATTTACTGGCATCATGACTTCCGGTAAACCCAATTGAGTGAATTTCTGTAGAGAATCCGGTTTGAGCCAACGCGGTTTCAAGTTGTGATTTGACAGGGTCACTATATCCACCTTGCCCATCAGTAAAGAAGATTATTGCTAAATCTGAATCAATACCCTTTACTTCTTTAATAATACTTTCAAATACGGGATTAAAATCAGTTCCTAAATTAAAAAGAAATAAATAAAAAAAAAATATTTATTAATAAATAAAATAATATTATATTATAAAGAAATATTAATAATTACCTCCATAAGAGTTTATATCATCAAAATATTTTTTGATAGAACCATTACTCCATAATAGATTTGGATCATCGGCAAATTTTTTAACTTCACAAGTTGATTGAAAGAAAAAGCATGTAATATCCTTTTCAGCAAGTACATGACTTTCGAATAAACCTTCCATTAACTTGAGGATAGATGCTTTGGCCTGGGTCAATCCGGAACCAGCCATAGATCCTATATATAAAAAAATTCATGACAATGAAATAATTGGATTAATTAACGGGCAAAATAACGAATGAAATTAATGAAATTAGAAAATTATCGAGAAATGAAAAAAAAAATCTTTACCTGAAATATCAAGGATGATATATAGTTTGAGTTCACGTCTCTTCCCTTCGAACCATTTAGTAATCACGTCATCAGGTATTTTAAGAGAAACGATACTTTTATTATCAGAAAAATTATAAAATTTAACTTCTGATTGTTGAGTATCCATGATTTTAAAATTATTTTTTTCTTTTTTTTTTTTAATAAAAAAAGAAAGAAATTTAAGTATTATGTATGTATGGAAGTTGACCTTTATATAATAATGGCGTTATCTAACAAAAACGTGAGAAAGTAAATAATTTAACTGCGGAAAAATTTTCAACTAATAATAGCAATTTCGGAGTTACCTTTGATTATGCGCAGTACAAACAGTAAAATTTACAAATATTAGTTTTTGATTTCAATAGACCAAAAACCAAATATAGAAAATCATAAACAAAATTGTTGCAGCTGCGGTTTGTAATATTGTAAACTTTATCGGAAATCTTTTTGTATTAACTTTATCTAGAATTCAATTACTTTATATAGAAATATCGCCACAAATTAAATTAAAATAAACAATAAAGTATTATTTCATTACGTGATTACAAATTTTTTGACTGCGACATAATACACTAACCAAAAAAAAATTTCAAAAGGGAGTGAGTCGTAACAACGTAAAAAAATGAATACTGTAATACTGCATCATGCATCATGCATGATCATGCGATGATCAAAAGATGAACCGGTAATTATTTTTATATTCGAATTTACGGAAAACGTTCCAATTTAGGATTTTATACAAGATCTGATTACATTTTGCTTTTTTATGAATACAATTGTAAATCTCTTTTTAATTCAGGTATGAATTACGAATTATTTTTAATAATAATAAATTTTATAATATGACATGATATATCATAAATTATGAAACATGGACAATTCCGGGGTAAATGATATTTAAAACGCGATATTTACGCGTGATAATTAGAAAAGTTCAAAAAGGAGATAAGAAATTAACCAATCGTTTTTTATTTTCTTTTTACTAAGAAATTTTTATGGAAATTAAAGAAAGATTAAAAAAATTGGTAAATAGTTTAGATCTGCTTCTAAGTATAGTTTTTTCTAAATATAAAAAGAGCAGTAATGAACAAACTTAACAACTTGTTTAAAAGAAAAAAAAAACAAAAATTCTTAAAAAGATAATCAATTAAACATGAAATCTGTGTCAACATTTCTATTCTCATTAATAATGCTGTTAGTTGTTACTACAGCAAAATCTTCAGAAAGAGGACTTTTCAAAAGGGCCATTTTTCCGCCTATATCACCAACTATACCTATACCTACTCCTACAACTTCGTTACCACCTACACCACCTACACCACCTGCACCACCTGCACCACCTGCACCACCTGCGCCACCTGCACCACCACCACCTATACCAACTGCATCGACCCCAACAGTTACCGTAACGATTTTATCTACATCCTTTTTACCAGCTGAGACTACTCCTCCTGCTCCTCAAACTACGGAAGTGCCATCAACAACGGTTGAGGTAATTAAAACAGTTGCGCCGGCTTCAATTCCAACAGATTCAGGTTCAGATTCATATTACGAAGGAAATGGTAATTCATTGATTGTGGAAGGAATTGGAATTAAAATGAGTATAGCTGCTGTATTTTTGAATGTGTTTTACGTACTTTTTGCATAATAATTTTTTATTAGTATATAATATACACACACACACATATATATATTCTATATGTTTAAATTAAAAATTTTTATTAAAAAATTGTGATTTTTATTATGAAAGAGAGATTAAAAAAAAGTACGTATATAAAAAAATTATTCTTTCCTCATATTTTTTTTTTAAAAAAAAAAGACCTAATATAGAATATCATAAGATATTTATATACACTTATAATTTAAATTAATATTACTAATATTATAATTTTGGTGAGGGCTATTATAATTTATAATAATGTAAATTAACAATCCACATAATTATTATTAATAAAGTTATTCTAATTTTCAAATTATTCAATAATTTTTCACAAAGATTAATTATGGAATTGAGTGGATTATTATTATTATCATTTTCGCGATCATCAAATTTTTCATTATTATCATCTACTACTAGTACAACATTAGGATCGGGAGGATTATCACTTCCTTTTATATTTGTAGTCGTTATTATTGTTGAACGACAAATCCAATTAGTTAATTCACTCGTGGATTTGGTCAAGTAATAACAAATGTAAATGAAAATGAAAGAGGCCACAAATAAGTTAATCCACCACCAAAATCCCCATTGTCCATCACCAACTAATACAAGTAACCCTTTGGTATCAGCAGCAAGCCACATATGAAATTGTCCAATAAAAGTTTCTAAAGAACATTTTCCAATAAAAGTGAATAATCCACTAGTGGTATTTCTTAAATATTGTGTACTATTTCTTAATATGATAAAAGAAATAATAGGCAAGAATGAAATATAAGGATGATATTCATTATATTTAAACTTATTTTCTCTGGTTATTTCAAAATGAAGGAACCAAATCATCACAATAGCGGAAATAATTATAGAATATCGTTTAATTGTTGTCCAATATTTCTTTTCAGTTATTTTATATTCTTGAAATTTAATTAGTATCAGTCCAACTAACATTCCAATATATACAATAAATATATCTAATTGTATCCGAAATCTCCACTCTTTTACGTTCCAATTAATATTCGCAATGATTTCTAGAAATGAAAATATGTTCTCTAATATTCCTGGTTTAAGTATAATCCAATACACAATTGTACATGAAAGTGCCATCTTACTTAATAAGAATATCATCGAATTGTTGCGTGATGATCTAATATACATCGTTATATAAATAACAAAGAACCAAAATGTTGTCAATGGGGTGAAATAATAAGAGAGATAATCAGTATCCATAACGTAAGTTAATACTATGGTCAATAAGTTCAATCTAATTACTACGTTAACAATACGATTAAGTCCAAAATCCGCTTTTTTATAGAAAAAAATGAAATGTCCATATCCTGTCATGAATAAATAAGATGCCACTAAAATTCTAATTGAATTGTAAATTCCGGATACTCTTGATGCTCCTATATAATGATATACAAGTACTGCCATTTGCATCCATCCTTTCCATTCGTCCGTTTGATCACGATTAAGGAATGCTTGATCCTTATCTTTAGTTTTTAATGAAAATATTCCACCGACTAAGTAAAGAATGGTGAGTAATGTGAAGTGATAGACATCATACTGTTTATGAGATTTAGAGAAAAGAGAAGAACGATCTGACCAATACATATATATAACTGCTAACCCAAATGTAAGTAATGAGAATAATATAGATTCTGATGGAATTATTTTTTCCAATAATCTATTAGATCGATATTCAAATATTTTATAATAAACACCAATTGGTATTAATACAAGAAAGACTACAAAAATGCTAAATTGCGCCCATTTCATTTGTGGATATCTATTACAACATGTATTAGACATTGGAGCTTTTTTAGGTAATAAATCATTACATCTATAATTGAGTAGGATATCCGCTTGAATATTTATAATCTCATCCGAATAATGCAATCCGTCTTCCGTTTCTTCTCTTGCTTCTTCAATAATTTTATTAAATACGAATGGAACATCTAATAAATCTTTTTCTTTTTGCTTAACTTTTAAATATTCATTCATTTTATAAATATCTTCATCTGACATCGTAATTGCTCTTGTTGGACTTAATTTTTCATGAACTAAATGTTCTACCGGTGCAAAAAATATTGCATCAGCAATAGAAAAGTAAGCTTTTGGTGATGATGTGATGACGTCAAATATTCTATCTATATTTTTTTTCCATCCGTTAATTCCACCATTTCCTCGATGTCTTAAATACCATAATCCACTACCCATTACTAAAATACTTGGTCTTTTACCAAATAACCCTCTACTTCTTTCATGACTCTTTCCTAATAAAATATCTGTTGAATTACTATTTAAATAAGGATCCCATCGGAAATCAAATGTAATCTCGTTGAACGTAAAATGTAAATCGGAATGTTTGGGTTGTGATGTTGTATTTATTGTAGGTTCGATTTTTTTTATTAATGAATAAAACAATGCACGAATCGTTGAATCCCCTATGAAAAGAATTCGTCGATTTTTTAAACATGATGCTGCACTTTGCGTATCATATTTCTTCATCATGCATGATGATGGTTGCCAATTTCTATGTTCGGTTGAATCTAAAAATGATCCATCGTTGAGCAAACTATTGCACTTAAATGGATCATTATCTGAAATAGATTTTTAATGAAGCAAAAAAGTATAAACGTATGGCCTTTTAATTTAAATATTGTATTTCTTAATATCAATACTTATATCAATACTTACTGAGATAGTTTGAACCGAGAGCATATAAGAAAATTATAGCTACCAGAGCCCAAAATGTATAATGAATGATATTTGGTCTATTAATTGAATAATGCGGGGACCCTTTCGACATGTTAACTCTCAAACTAGAGAATTATAAAAGGGTAAAGAATGTTGAAGTAAAGAAAGGGGAGGAGTTTGTAAAACGGAAATGTTGGGATGTTGATGAGGAAAGAGTAAAAGTAAGTTATGAAATTAGAAATTTCCAAAATCACAGTAATAATGCTATATTGTAGATCATTGTAATACAAATAGTAAAATAACTGTTAATTTGTATGCCACAAATTTATGCTTGTGTTACATAAATGCAACCTGTGTATCATTTCTATTTTCTATACAAAAACGGATATATAAGTGATATTTTTTCATTTCTTTACAACTCGTTATTCTTTTTTTTTGTTTTTATTTTCCAAGATGTATATAAATATATTATTAAAAAAAATTCTTTTTATTTCATTATTGACGCATCTAGGTAATGTACCCCATAACGAAACAATCATTATTTAAAGTAAAAAACTTATATTAAAAACTAACATATTTTAAATATATTTCGTGCAATTTCTTGTAACGAATAGCGTTATCACAGGATAATGAATTTAATAAGGTTTTTTATAAGAAACTAGTTTCCGTACCATGCGTTCGTATATTAAATTCAACCGGCGTAATGGGATGTCAATGTGCGTAATTTTCAATTTCACCAATTTATTCTTCGGATCAAACCTATTTGTAACCCACTTTTATTCCTAAAGCTTTAAAACCGACAAGTGGATTATTAATCTTAACAGAAACGCAAGATTTATTAAATGATTTTATAAAATCAGACCGAAAAGGAAAATATGTTGTAATACTTCCATACGAATTAATGACAAAGTAATTACTAATATAATTTTTTCTTAATAAATTGAAACATATTCATAACACTAATTATAACCTTCGGTATAATAACCTTTTTTTATATATTTTTAGTGATAACCTAAGATCACTTGAATCATCGGGAAAGATGTCTGGTGTATTAACATTAATAAATGGTACTGATCCAAGTTCATCAAACTCTGCTCCTATAATACAACGACCGATTTTTTTATCACCGGATGAAAAATGTCCAAGTTGTCAATTCGGGTTATATAGAAATGATGAAAGTAGGTATATATGGAATCCAAATGTAAGTGATATAACAAAAAAAAAAGGTCGAAATTTTATTTTACGACATGATATATATTTGTAAAATTTATTTTTTTTGTAGGGATTAGGGATTATTCAAGAAAGATATGATTTTCCTATATTTGCATTATATCCTTATGATAAACCATCCATTAAAAGTTATAATAGAATTATAAATGTAAGTTTATACCATATATTTATTGAAATTAATATATTATCTTCTAACATTATTTCAATTTAGGGAGTGCAATTTAATGAACGAAAATCTTATGTAAGATTTCCTTTGAAAGCGGTGGAATTTGATGCACTTATGTATGCTGCTGTAGACGCTTCTACATGTTTAAGAAGAAGTAGCTATTATCATTTTTTTTTAAAAAAGTATTTTGAAGTATAACTTATAATTATAATTATTAAAATATACATGTATTTTTTAAATACTTTTAAAGATTTTTGTAATCCGGTTGGAGGATATTCGGTTTATTCAACACCATCAATTGATATGAATGAGAATGATGGTAAACCAATTATAATAGTATCAGCTGCTATGGACAGTAAATCATTATTTCAAGATATTACGTTTGGGTTAAATAATGGTATATCTGGTTCAATTGCTTTAATAGCTATAGCAGATGCATTAAGTAGGGTAAGCTAACTTAAGAAATTTAGTAAAAAAAAAATTTCAAACCCATAATATAACTAATTAATTCTTTTTTTTTTCTTTTTTGTCAAGTCGCCAACACCAGTAAAGAACTTTCAAAAACATATATTATTTACATCGTTTGCAGGGGAATCATGGGGATTTTTAGGATCACAAAGATTTGTTAAAAACATTTTTGAACCGTTTAATTGTATTCAAAATAAAACCAAACCAACAACATCATGTGGGTTCAATACTGGGAATTTTGGTGGATGTACTTTTCCTTGTTTTAGAGATTTAGACTTCAAAAGAATAAATTTTGGTAACATAGATTCTATATTCGAACTAAGTAGTGTAGCTAATGGGATAAGTAAGGGGCCGGGAAATATACAAGAATTTAAGTATTTTGTACATGTTGATAACGAGAACAATGCTGGAAATCGATTATTAATGCAAGGATTAGGAGCGTTATCAGCTGTTGGAGGAACAGGAGCGGGATTTGTTAGAAATGCTAGCGAGGATGGTGTATTCAGAAAATTGCCTCCCAGTAGTTCTATGGCTTTCTTGGAAAAAAATATAAATATACCAGCTGTAGTTATAAGCGATTTTCAAGCAAATTTAAGCAAGTAAGTTAAGAAATACATTAAGAGAGGAAAATATATTATTAATAATCGATTGATGATTTTTTAATTCTTTTTTGTCTATATAGTTATTATAATAGTGAATATGATGATGGAAGTGATTTGGATGTTTCAACAATTATCTCTTCAATTTGTTCAATAGCAAATGTAACATCACAAGCTGTTTGGTTACATGCACAAAATTTATTGAGTCCAACCAGTTCAGCTGCAAATAATCCCATTTCCGTTAATTGTACTTTAGTTGGATTATTATTTGACTGTTTAACCGTAGATGCTTCTTGTTCTTTATTTGACGCTTTTAGAAAAAGTAAAGGTAAGTAATATGAGTCATAAAATTTATTGGAAAATTTTGGGCTTCTAATATTAAAATTTTTTATTTTTATTCTCTTTAAATAAGATGATAGGATATCTCATTATACGGGAGTATTTCAACAAGGTTCACAACAGCTTTTACCACGCTTTCATTATAATGTTTTAGGATCAATAAATGCTAATTCAATATCGGATCGGAAATGTAAAAATGACGTGGATTGTGAGGTATGTTTAATTTTCCTAAGTATAAATTTCAGCATTTTTATCAATTAATTCAATTTGAATATTCTTCTTTTAGTTTGGAGAAATTTGTGCAAACCTACACTGTACGAATTCTTTTACGAGATATCATGATTCATATGGTGCTGGATTAGAGTTTAATGAAAAAGGCGAAACTACGATAGTTGATCCTGAAAAAACTACATGGGTAGAAAGCGTGTACGTAAATTGAATTTTATTTATTTAAATGTTAATGATTCTTATGGCTTTATTTCACATTGGTTTAACATGTTTTTTTTGTTTGTTAATTTTTTGAGTAGGTGGTCGGATTTTAAATTTAATTTATTTAATATAACTTCAAGTGAATCACAAATTGGTGAATTGATGACCGGTATACTTTTAACAATTTTAAGTATTATTTGTGTAATTTTTGGTAAAAAATATATAAGACAAACTTTGAAACTTGATTAAATATACCGAATATTATAATAGGAAAAATATATAAAAATCTTGTAATTTATTTATTAATCATTGTAGGGAAAAGGGAAAATAGAGAAAAATGGTAGAATAAATTTATAAAGAAGGTATAAATGGTGTAGAATTAATTACAGTATATATATTAGATATTCATTAGTTTTATTAAATATTGTAATTTATACGTTTAATATATATTAATTTACTAATTTACTAATTTCTTTTTATATAATTTAAATAAATGCATTTTTGTCAACGTAATTGCGTAAATGTTCTTTGACGCCGAATTTACTATTTGCGGCAATCTTCTATTTTCTGATGCACAGTTACACCCCAAACCATACTCACTATGTATAAAAATTAAAAAAATCCCAAAGCCCAGATGAAAAGGTGTTCCAACCCTAAAAGTACATAAAAGATTAAATTTTTAACTTTTTTTGGGGGGATGAATTCGGAGAGTTGTTTGAAAATGCTAGATGTCTTCTTGATACATGTAATCGCGTTTTCGTCTCAACCTTGCATGTTCAACTTTAAGTTTCGTACAGTAGTCTGTTAGCTTGTTCAATCGATACTGTAAAATTAAATTAATAAGCACGATAAGATAAATACATTAGTAAAGAGGTAAGTGAAAAACAAACCTCTAGAGTACATAACATGGTATGAACTGCCTCATACGCAGGTAACTCATTCGCTGAGGCGGGTAATGAAACCTTGTCGATATACCGATTCCTGTGGTTCGAGCATCCATGGCGTATAGACTTAACTGTAGACCTGAACTACTTATAGTATAATTTTTTATATTACACAAAGTTACCAGCCTCTCAGGTTAGTTTTTCTTCCTTTCGTCAAGCATTATTATTTACTAACCATGACATAAAACGCGTCTTAGCAAGATCTCTAAATTTACTCTAAAAATAAAACATTTAAACATTTACCAATCACTTGGCAATCGTCATTTTCAGAGTTCTGCGAAGATGTGTCCAAAAAGATATCTAGTGCCGAGATTATATTTGATAACCCTTCAACAAAATTTTGATGCGGCGGATTTTCAGATTTCTTCCAGGACTTTATCTTCAAATCGATAGAATCCAGAGATATTTACCACCGACAAATTACATGAAAGTTATAGTGTTCGGTTAAACTGAAGGATTCGGAAATATTCTCTGGTAAGCCGGGAAGGTTTCATCACTCTGTTACAGTAATCATATCCCTCATGCCGACCATCAACTTTACTCAATATAGGAAACGTTTGTTGAATTTCTAAATAAACGGGTCACATGTTGGACAAGGAAATTAGAAGATTTTTCGAATGACCTAGGTTAAATGCACGTAAAACTATCATTACCTCTATAATATCAAAAAGTTCTATTTCAGATCGGTCGAACTCTATCATCTTCCACGATTTTTTTGTGATTTAATTATATTACTTAAATTTTCTTCTATAAATTGGAAATTAATTGAAGAAATTGAAATCTCTATCAAACATTTCTTAAACTCCAAATGGAAATGAGACCAAGTTTAAACAGTGAATTATATAAAGGAAGGCTATCAAAATTAAAAGAAATGTTTCGAGATTTTTTTGTGGTTTAATTATATTACTTAAAAATTTTCTTCTATGAATTGGAAATTAATTGAAGAAATTGCTACGTCTAATCAGAAATCGTCTAATAATTCACCCCATATTTTGATCAGCTTATTCCACCGAATATTTAACCAAGTGGCCTGAAGCGCGTGTCTTCGTCGGTGATCCAAGGATTTCCAATTATTGATGACGCTAAAGAGGAAGATTCGCCGTTCTGGCTAAACGAATATTCCCATTCCTCATCTTCATTGTTATCTTCTGGCAAATGGGCAAAAACTTTGGTTAAATCTTCCGAAAAAAATCACGTAATTTTGAAATATTTTTAAAAGTTCCGTTTTCATTAAGTTTATTTTTAATAATAAATTGACGAACTGTCTTATCAAGTAAGTTCTTGTCGGCCTTTGCGATTTCGTTCATGCAAAATCTTTGTTCACTTGTAACAAACAATTCGTTGCAGCCTGGAATGTTATTCATGGTGAACTTTTGTAATCCATTCAGACTAAGAATCCCCCAATATGGCGGACTTAAAAAAAAAAGACGATATTCGTGAATTTCCATAATAAATCTCACCCGCAAAGCTTTACATAAAGCAATACTTACTGAACCTCGGGATTATTTCTTGGCAAGGACATATTAACAAAATGAAGGGGAAAGGTGGAAGAAGGAATCAATCTATATACAATAAGGCTGTTATACATATTGTAATTATTAATGTCACCAAAAAGAGATCGAATTTAATTGATTGATGGATGTTGATAATAGAGGGATACTCCTTCAATGATAAATTTAGCCAATCAATATTTTTTTATTTTTGGGGTAAAAACGAACGAATAATAAGATCCATTAGATACACTCAATACCAATGAACAATAACGGTAAAAATATGAAAATAAATGTGAAAATATATTGTAATAACATACTTTTCCCTTCATCTCTACTCTTCCCTCTGCTCTTCCCTATGCTATACTCTTCCCTGTTCATTTCATAGAGAAGATACTTATAATATGGATGATGTTTTTCCGAATGGAACCAAAATCAAATTCATAGTACGGATAAAGTTTCTGGACGAAAAAAAAGTAAGTTATTTTATTCTTTTTTATTAAAAAAAAAAAAATTCTTATTCCGAAAATTTTTATGTCTCTTTAGCATTAGCTCACCGTGTGGAGGAGTATTATTCAGCCTTTTTCTGATGCAGTCATATTAACGCAATTTTCCCAAAAGCGTATTCCAAATCGACCCTACGAATTATATAAAAAAGGGATATCCAATTTATCCTCCTTACGTAAGAAAAACAAAAAAATTGAACAAAAAATTCAAACAAATCAAACTTACTTTTGCGTCATCAATGATTACTAATCGATATAATAAAAACGCTCCTTCCATAGACTCTGGTACGATGTTATCCGTGTATTGTTTTTCGATTATAAGAGGAAGAAGAAGCAACCGGGCACATTACTTTTCTTGTTACAGCACGGCAGCACGTGATCATAGACGCAGTGAAATTTCTCACCTGAGCTTTATCACATGAATAAACGCAGCATAACCACTAGCATAACCATTCAGTATAAGCGTCTTCGCGTGCCAGATTCGTAGTTGCGATACAAAAATCGAAGCAAAAGCTTATCTCTTACCTGTTGGTCCTCTATAAAGGCGGAATGGAATACCATAATTATGGACTCGTAGTTAGCAATATTAACAATTAGCCGTAGATTTTTTTGAAGCGATTATACATTGTTAATAGGACACACATGATTAAAATTTAGAACCAGGACGCTTATTACTAACTTTCAGATGCATAGTAAAATAGAGGTATAAGCGAAATAAGTGATGCTTTCAAGGGAGGACCATAAGCGAGTTCCTGCACCATTGATAATTTTTTTCTTGAGACTTTCAAGAGGCTGACGACCGCCAAGAAATAACTTGGATACCTTCTTACTTCACCGCTAAAGACTGTAATCTCCTTGGTAATATATAGTCAAGGAATCACTCGCACCAAGGACTGGAACAGACACGAGAATCGGCATAGTCGTACCCTCTTTATTTTCCAAACAGTGTCATATGTAAATTTACTTTGAACAATCTCTTTAAGAATAGTGTCGTTTCAGAATCTGTGCCGGAAGAGAAATGAAGATCAACTAATATAAAAAGGATACTCACTCACGTGATAGTAATCACACGGTAAAGTAGTGGTATATTAATCGATTTTTTTTTCTATTGGTCATTTTTTTTCGCATTGTTTTAATTGTTTTACTGATTACTCGTGAGAATTTTTTAATTATATTAATGGGTTAATGTATTCATTAACAAATTGAGATCCATTTTTCTCTATAAATTTCCTAAAATAAAGACTCAAATCCCATTTTTTTGTTATAAAATTTTCTTTTTCCTGAAATAAAAACTATATTGGTCAAGTTAAAGTTCGCATTATTAAAATTTCAAGCTGTGAACTTAAGACACCAAGGAGCCAGAATTTATAAAAAGAAGAGAAAAAGAATGAGTTCTTCTGCACTGTAATGAAGATTATTGCTGCTAAGAAGACTAAGAGCCCTACCCAACCTTTTTTTCAAGTCAAATAAAAGATTTCAAACACACAACTAAATTAAATCAAGAAGGGATCTCAGTAGTTCTTTTACAGAGTTGATACTTCTATATGATACTTTTACAAACTTATACCTTAAAAAAGTAAGAGTTTCTAGAACAGAAATGTTATACGAGTAACATAAACGAATGAATCTATTTAGTTTAGATGTAAATATTTTTGAGACCAAAATTATGTCACCCAGAAATTGATACGATGATCTGCAAAAAATGATGGAGATAAAATTTACCATGGTTCACCATTTATAGTGACTGGTAAACATCACTAATTTTATTTTACAAAATTATATTAAAAAATCCCATGAAAATTTAAAGATTTTAATATATATGAAGTCACTGTTCCGGATAAAATACATATGCCTGATCTTAGAATAACAAAATATTTTATAGAATTCACTTACATGTACTGTATTCACAACAAAAAGTTGATAATAAAACAGTCAAAGAAATGGACCATAGACTGTCACAGTGTTGGGAAGTTTGTCCAAAAATTGGCTGTCATCTACATCGGAATATCATAATGGAACCAGTACCAACATTAAAGATTATGATAAAGATAGCGGTTGGAATAACAGCAATAACAGAAAAACTACTTCCTGGGGTATTCAAAATGAATGTTGTGATAAGGTCAGAAGTGATTATATTTTTCAAGAAAATTCGTGGAATAAATCAACCAAAACTTTATCAAATCCTAAGAATCTGTCTAAAACCAAACACTGCCATAGACCCATGTAACTTTGTGAGGGGTCCTCTGGAAAATAGTAATGCACTAAATGGATATCAAAGACTGGATTTTGTATTACAAAAAAGCGGTGAAAAAGGCAATTGTATGGTCTTATGTATAATATGCTGTTTACATGAAAGTTAGAGAAGAAAGAATGTATTTCACAGTTGAGAGATGTTTTAGGAAGTATTGATATGTCACTCGAAGACTTTGAATTGTTGATATTAATGAAAATTAGAAGTAATAAGGAATTCCACGGGAATAAACTTGAAACTAGAGCACACACCAAAGAAAGATTTGATGAATATATCATAACTATTTCGAGGATCACAGCATACGTGATCATAGCAACATCTGGACAAGAATCGCCAACGCGATCACATATTATTGCAACTTCGGCGTTTCGGCAAAGTGTTTCCTGATGAAATGAGATGCTTTAAAAAACTGTAAACCTTTATCTATTCTTCAAGATAACGGCTGCCATTCCGTCAAGCAATCAGACACAGAGGACGAAAATCGAGAAAGATTACCCGATAACAAACGGTTCCTCCATGTCTATAATCACCCCTGGCATTCGAATAAGGCAACTATTATTTATTATTATATACTTGTTTTAAGCAACATTTATTAGTTATTCGGTTAAACTCTTTAATGCCCTTGATATTTTAAACCAACAATAATGAAAAAAATTTTTTTTTTCATCAATAATTTCTTGATACTTTATCAAATTTATTTTATTCTAAAATACACTACCTGGACAAAAGTAGCTATTAACTTTAAATTTTATATAATATTAATGCATAGAGCATATGTATTGAATTTTTCATTGCTAGCATGTTATTATATGGTTTATGAAAAAATTGTAAAAAAAGAAAATTGAACTAAAATTGCAAAAAATTTATATTATTTTCACTTTAGAATGCGCAGATGAAATAACTAACGCAAATGCTTATATCTATATAAGACAACGAGGCATACTTCGTTCAGGAATTGGCAAAATTATAAACTATTTGTATAATTAATTTATAATATGTAAGTTGAAGAAGATTTTTTTTATTTTTGGAAAATTTTTTTTTATAAAAAAAAAGGAAGGAAACTCACATTTGCTTGTTCTTTCGGTTCTTTCGTTATTAAAAATGGTATCTGAATAGTATAAATAAAAAACTACTGGATCTGCAAATTCAGTGTAACGTTTATTGAATATTGCACATGGATCAGCATTGAACGTGAAATGATACTGGAAGTAGAGATGACAAAAAACATGTTTTAAAACAATTTTGTCGTTTTAAAACACGTTTTAAACGTGTTTTAAAACATTAAGCACTTTACTAGCCTTTACTATGTAATAATTTAACGAATAGTAGTATCACTAAGCTATTACAAAATAAATTCCCAACAAGGTCAGTCCGACTATACTCTAAAAATATATTATATAATAAAGTGCTTAAATTTTTATTGCAAACTCAAAAAGGGGCTTACGGACGTCTTCTGATGATAGTCTTCTACGAGAATAATTTTAAAAAAAGGTTGCTTAAAAATACAAAAAGGTCAAGTACGCAATAATCCGATCAATGTTTTAAAACAAAAAAAAAAAAACGGTTTAAAACAATAAAAAACTGATTTAAATTGTTTTAAAACATCTTGTTTTAAATTACGTGTCATCCCTAACTGGAAGCTCAACGATCGCGTAAACACGACAAATTACAAAGGATTGAGAGACGGTTTTGTTTCTAAATTAAAAAATAATGATAAATTTTTATTTTTTATTAAAGATTTAATAAAATGTTTTTTAAAAAATATTATCGAACGTTTATATGAATGTTTTTTACAAGAATTTGCAGTAACGAATATTTTTAGATCAATAAAGGTTAAAAAATCATTTTTTAAAAAGGATTAATGAATGTTTTTAAAAAGGTTTAAAAAATTTTTTAGTGTTTTTCATGTTTTTCAAAACAATTAACGAAAAATCCTTTTTTAAAAAATTTTTTAGAATAAGAATTCTTTTAAAAAATAACTTACTTGTTTTTGTCCCTACAGTACAATGACTCCATTTGGAAAAATAAACCTGTTTCATCCGCGTTATAAATATCTTCTCCATGAAAAGGACAGGGAAGAGTAAAGAGAGGGGAAGAGTAGAGATGAAGAAAAGGTAGACAAAGACTGATTAAATTTATCGTTGAAGGAGTATAAAAAGAGATCGTTCAAGCAACCTCACTCTTTTTACTTAAAAAAAATAAATCATGTTTTATTATATTTGCGTATTATATAAAATAGTAATAAAGTAAAATAATTATTTTATTATTCAGCTTTATCTCTGTTCATGGTTAAAGGGCTTGTAGCTAGAATTTACCAGCGAGATACTGTTGCTGAAATAATATATACATATTTGTAATATCCAAAAGTGATGCTTATTGTATAGTGCTTTTGAAAAGGACATTATTATGACCGATACGTTGATAAACATCGAGAAATGACTTTGCAGTAAGTTATATTTATATCAGATTAATTCAGTTTAAGAAATCCGTAATTTATTAAAAAATATGACAAAACATAAACAGAATAATTGTTTCGTTGACCATCGAACACTGTGTAAGAGATTTATGAATATTTCATACGGCAAAAACCCCGGATTCCGATTCAATTACACGATTACGCGTGATTTTCTTTTATAACAATAAATCTTAATTATTAAATATATTTCATAAATCAAAGAACATTGAGAAATATCAGATGTAATAACTATTATTAGGAAAATACGAATATTTTATAATTCAGGTTTATATAAGATTGATAAAACTTTGATTCTACCTTATTATGAAGTGATTATGTAAATAAAGAGAAAATTTTTATTAAAAAGCAAAGTTTTATTAATTTATACTCTTACACCAAGTGATATAGATCCGCTCAGATGTACCTAAGGAAAAAAAATTGTATAAAAACCTTATCAAAAACGTATCTAATTTTTTTATAGGGAATTTACGGTTTTAATAACATGGAATAAGTAGGTTACGGTACATTTCGAAGTCATTTCACCGAAGGGATATTTCACCGAAGGAACGTTTCGCCGAAAGTGCATTTTATCGAATACATTTCGCCGAATCGTCCATTTCGCCAATGGATATTTTGCCGAAAATAGTAGCAGTTAACATTTTATTAAAAAATATTCATCGCGCAATGAATATAAAAAATTATTTTTGGATTTTTTTTTCCGGGATATCATCACTTTAACATTCAAGTAACTGATATTAATTGTTAAGAAATAAATAAATAACTTTATTTTCCTGAAAACATTTTTCACGAAAAAGTAAGTAAAAAAAAGACTATTAATATATTATAAACAACGATAAAAATCAGCTAAAAATTTTTTTAGAAAACATTTCTCTATATATTTAGTATAAAAACAATAAAATAACCAAATAGAATAAATAATTTTTCGGCGAAATGGAATTCGGAGAAATGAGGTTTCGGTGAAATGGTATTTCGGCGAAACGTCCTTTCGGCGAAATATCCCTTCAGTGAAATGGCTACGGCGAAATGGGTTTCGGTGAAATGGACTTCGGCGAAAAGTCCGGATACCGAGTAGGTCGGATACAGAGTAAGTATATAAAATTATAAATATGTTACCAAAATTAAAATCTAGTCCCGTACACGATTTTTTTGTTCCATTTAATTGGACAGATAAAAATTGTATTCAATACACACAAGTGGCTTTTTATGATCAAAGATACTGATAATAATACGTATATCTATTCACAAATGGACAAGATTTACCATGGTGGGAAACTAGATCTCGTTGTTAATGTTTTGCAGTTAAAAAGTATTGTGAGAATTGTTTCGTATTTTTTATTGGATGTAGATATTTGTTTAACAACAAATATTATTTTTGGAATTACAAATCAATCGGAATGTAAAAAATGCAAATATTATTTTGATAAAACTTATTATTTAACAGTGGGAGTGATGTTAGTGATGTTTTAGACATGGAACATGATCTTGGACGTCTGCATAATAACACAGTTATTAGGTAGGGGGGTTAAAATATCATCCGAACTGCTTCGCAGTTCGGTGATATTTCAACTCCCCTACCCAATAATATCGCTTATGGACCGTTTCCCGATAGGACAATTTCCCGACAGGTTTGACCAGAGTTAAAGATCAGCATTGAACGTGAAACTATACTGGAAACGATCGCGTCGATAAAAAAATCATTTACAGATTTACTGTGGAGGAAAGTATTCACGTGTTGGATCTTTGGACCTAAAGCAACGGATTTCGATAAGCGTTGATCCTTTGAAACTAAAATTGTCAGTGTCAATGTCAATCCTATGATGACTTGTATTTGCTAATAATTTTACTTTTATTTACTAATTTATTTACGGCCAAAATTAACGACCAAAATTAAGTGATAAAATATATACGGATTATTACAATTATATTACAATTAAATTAAATTAAGATAAGAAGAAAATAATAATAATAAATAATAATAAATAATAAATAATAAATAATAAATTAAATAAATAAATAAAAAATATAAATATATATATATATATATATTATTACCTATACTAAAACTACAAAATTTCAATAACAAAATTTTTCGTTCTTTGTTGTAATAATAAATCTTGAGATAATTTTAATTTTTCACATTTTTCACAATAAATAAGTTCCAATTTTTCAAAATTATTAATTTCAAATTCATTAATAATAATCCAATTAATAATACTATTTAAATGATTATTATTAATAAAATTATTTGATTGAAAAGTTAAAATTTTTGGTAAATTAAATTTAAAATTTTGAAGAAAATTAATTAAACTAATAAAATTATTATTATTAGAAAAAATCCAATTACCTATAAAACATAATTTTTTTAAATTATTTGTAGATAAATTTTTTGAAATTAAAGGTAATAAATCTTCAGCATAAATATTATCACCAAATATTGTTAATTCTTTTAAATTTTCACAATATTTTAATAAATTTAAAAAACCTTCAATATCATCTTGAAAAATTTTTATATCTAAAACTTTTAAACCTTTACAATAAGGGGAAATATTATATAATAAAATTTTTGATTCATCTTTAGATAATTTACGACTTAATTCAATTACACTTAAACTTTGATAAGAATTACGTATAACAGTTTCAATTGTTAAAGGAGGAATATAACATTCACGAGATTTAAAAATTTGTAATTTTGGTATAAAATTTTTCAAATTATTAATAGAATTTAAATCTTGTAAAACCAAATTTCTACATTTTTCAAATTCTATACTTTTTAACATAGGTAAAAAGATTATAGGATATAAATAAGTACATTCCTCAAAATCACAATTTAAAAATTTAATATTTTCCAAAGTATTTTTTTGTGTATATAAAGGATTTAATATATCAAAAGTGATCATTTGTAAATTTATAGGACCATTTCCAAGTATTTCAATTGATTTTAAAGATTTTTGAGATTTAATTAATTTACCAAATAATTTAATTTCTACTGAAGTTGAAAGTCCACCAATTATAATTTCTTTAATATTTCTAGAAATTTCTATTAAAGAAATAAGTAAATCTTTCATATTATATTGATAATTTCCTATACAAGTTAATTTTACAAGATTACGTAAAGAATTTTCGGAATTTGGAAATAATGATATAGGAGGTAAAGAAGGAATTTCATCATCATCAGTTAATGAAAGGTTTAATATTGAATTTGATGATGAAATAAATAAACGAATCAATTTTTCTGTAACTAAATATTCTAAACCTTCCCTTTCATTAATATCTTTTAAATCATCAATTTCAACTTCAAACCATTCAGTTATTATATTATAAATTTTTGAATAACTAATTGATTTAATATAAGTTTCATAACGAAAAAGTGGTGATTTTGTATTTATTATAGATTTAGGAATATTTAATCCATTTTCAATTAATAAATTTTTAATTGAATTTGGTAGACATCTTAAATATGTTTGAATTAAAACTTTTGATGAATTAAATGATAATGATGAATTAGAAGGTGCAGGAGAATTATAAGGTATATTAGGTATAATTGATGCAATAAAAGATTCTGAATCATCTTTACGAATAAAATGAAAAGGAGAACGCCATAAAAGAGGAATTGCTATTTGACACCATGTACGATTTACAAGACAACAAGAATATAATGAATTTTCTTCAAATTCATGAAATATTCTTTGTAAACATTCAAGGGGTAAATTAGAAAGTTTTGAAGGAAACATTTTTTTTTTTTACAAGAAATTGAATACAGTAATAATTAATAATCCCCCGTCATTTTTATAGGATTTTAAATATTATTAGATTTATTATATTTATTATCCAATCATATCAATCAAATTATAATCATGTGATAAATCGGATTATGAATACCATATTAATCGCATTTTTATTAATATTTGATTTACTTCCGGCAGTTGGTAAAAACTAAACACAATTATTTTATACATGTAATATTTTTCTATATAAATAATATCCGAAAAAAAGAACTACTTTTGCTACTTATTACATATACTTTATGTTACTTTATTCTACTCTTATGCTACTTACACTACTTATATATTATAATCTTTTATATCGATATCGATTAGTAAACGTTTTAAATACGAAACAATGATTTATTTGATATTCTTGATTTTCTATCAATATTTGTTTGCTTAATAATTATTATACATCCGGATCGTTCAAATTGAAGTTAATATTATTGAAAGAAACCAAAAATGATTTTATTAGCCGATCGATCATCACGTTCATCACGTTCGTTTAATTCTTTGTTAGAATTCGGAATTTTCATGAGGAGTTAATGCAAAATTTTATAATATATTATTATATAATAATATATATTATATATATGTATATATATATAAATTTCATAAGGAGTTAATATAAAAATTTTAAAATTTTACAATATATTGTTATATAATAATATATATATATAATAAAAATTACCGGAATAAAACAATACAAAGTTCTTGATATATCCAACCATTTTAAGATTCCCGAAGGCTTTAATTCAAAAAAATATATATATATATGTAATATTTTTTTACAGAAATCTTATTATCAATTATTTATTTTATGTACTTTATATTGGTGGAACGTATTGAAATTATATATGAAGTTTTTGCAGGTTGATTTACGAATTAATTTATTTTCAAATGAAAATCAATCACTTGGGTAAGTATATCTTATTAAAATATTAATTGTATTGCATCATAAGATAATGTGTATATACAGTATTATTTTTAACATATATTACGTTTATTATGTATATATTACGTTTATTAGGCTCTTTTAGCGGCAAAAATTACTTTTTTGAACCCTCCTCGTGTTATTTTTTTGGCCCGTATATACTGTATTACATATAGGAGGGTCAAAAAAGGATGTCGTACAGGATCAAAAAGATAATTTTTTTGCCTTTTAGCGTATATTACGTTTATTATGTTTACATATACTACATATACTGTACATGCATTACGATCAACGTTTATCAGTTATGTTTAAAATTTTGCAACATATATAATATATTACGTTTAACTATTATATATTACAATTATTATATATTACGTTTAACTATTATATATTACAATTATTATATATTACGTTTAACTATTATATTTTACATTTATTATATATTACGTTTAACTATATCTGATATATTACGTTTATCTATATATTACATTTATTATATATATATTACGTTTATAATTAATTAATTATATGACAGTCAAAGTAATATGACCGTTAAAGTTACGAACGGCTGAGTTACGAACGTCAGAGTTTAGAAAGAAAATAATCTGTCATTTTTATATATATGAACTTCAAAAATACAATATGAAAATCACTGGTTTTATTTAGAATAAAATGCGATTATATACAATTATACTGTAAATTTATTTACATGAAATAAATTTATAAATTTCCCCCGATTCTTTCATCCATAAAGTTATCGTCTGAAATAGAAAATATTCGTCGTCTTTTTAACTCATCCAACAATTTATTTAAAGGATAATCTTTATCAAATTTAATTTGAACTCCTTTATTACCTGATTGACCTTCAATGAATTCATTAACACTTCTTATACTGGTCAAAACATATACATTAAATATTAACGTTAATATAAGTACTATTATTACAAGAATTTCAATACTTGACATTTTAAATATCTTTGTATTTTTATCTTCTTTTAATCTTCTTGTTTTTTCTTCTTTCTCTTTCATTTCTTGACCTTTATCCTCTTTACTTTCTTCGTCTTCTTCAGTTTCAAGTAATGATGCCGTTTCAGAATCAAATTCTGCAAGATTTTGTGAAATGTATTTGCGTATAGCTGTTTCTAATTCTTTATAAAATTCTACTTGTCCTTCTAAAGATTTTTTCTCAATCACAGCTAAACAAAAAGAAAATGATTATTTAAATATTTAAATATTTTTAATCAAGTAGTTATAAGAATTTACTTACATTTAAGTAATGAATTTGCTGTAAATTCAACATTAAAAGTTACTATAACTCTGGTTATATTTAAATCAGCCCACATTATACACGTCCTTGTTTTTATTACGAATGTACCACCAGAAGGTACATCAGGTGTACTTGTAGATGTCACTACCGTCACATAACTATTAAATTAAATAAAAAAATTAAAATCCAACAATCCAAAAAATTTTTTTTTTAAAAAAAAAATAATAGATTTTTGAGATATTTACTTGTCAAAATCTTGATGCAAAATTTCATCTTTTGAATAACATTTTGCAGCTTTTATACCTATACGAATGGGTAGTAGATATATTAAGATTATTTGTTTTGAAAATCATAAAATAAAATTAAAAGATTATATACTTACCAGGAGTTTTGTTTAACCGTTTTATATAAGTAGACTGTCTGACTAATTTCCCTTCATCATCTTTAGTCCATTCACCCATATTTATGCCTAAATAAAATAAATTGGTTAAAATCTAACCTTGTACCTGTTAACAATCATTGTATAAAAGGAAGAAAAATTCTTGCGAATTTTTCTTTCTTTTAGAACGTAACCTTTAAATACGTACTTTCATTATTCTCTTTTAAAAACTCAGGGATAAATCCATTCGTATACAACAAGTTATAAATTTTTTCAATAGTTCCTTTAAATTTAGTATCAATTATTACACGATCATAATGTTGATTATTTTTTAAACAATCACAAATTGTCTCCCGTTTAACATCTAATTTGTATAGGATAAAAGAATAATTAGTTTAATAGTCTCTGATAGTGATAGTGAATCATAATCATGATCTTACATTTTTTGTCTGTTTCAGTACAAGTACTATTACTATTACCATTACCGTTAACAGGATCAGGATCAGAATCACAACATTCATTAGTTGAATTTGAGTAATTTTTTATTTTCATTAAAAGTTCATATACGGTGTCACGTGAGAGAAACGATGCAAAGAAATACTAAAAAAAGAAAGAATCAAGTCACGTGAGATAATATAAGAACGTCGAGGTAAAGAAATTCGTTTCGTTATTTACCTTTGAATCTTTAGTCGTTATTTGAATGGCATTTGGGATTACATATGCGGTCATCTTTTTTTCAATTTCTTTTATTTCCGAGAACGGGATCACAATCTAAAAAATAAAGATATTCCCACAAAATTACAGTAAAAAAAAAATAATAAAGAAATAAATAAAATAAAATTAAAACCACTCACATTGGTAACCCAACCAAGGATATTAGAATGAAAACAAATATTATATAAAGAAACAAACATCATTCCATGAGATAAAATCTTCTCTTTTTGTAAAGCACAACTAAAATTATTTACTAAATGTTCATTTTTAGGGATTTCTTTAAAATAACCATGAAAATCTTTATTTCGTTTTGGATGAGCCATAGCGTAACCAGTTATAACCGTTCCATCATCTTTTATAAAATTCATACATGAAAGTCTATTTTTCTTTAAACGATTCATTGTTAATATTCGTTTTTCTATTATAGAATTATCTTTATTAATTTTAGATGGTGGAGTATCCCAAGAAATTAAACCCGAAGTGTAACCATTCAAAGATTGATCCAAAGTTACATTTTTATTATTATCCGTAGTATTATTATTGGTATTATCATTAGTACCCATTATTTGTATTATTTGTAAAAGTCCAGATTTTTGTTTCTTTTTACGGTAAGAGAAACTATTTTTAATATCACCTTTCGAAAAAGCGAGAAAAGAAATATAGGGAAGGGTTGAGTTCTTATTATTTATATTATTTTTTTCTGAATTGACTGAATTGATGTAATACTTCATCATATCGTCATCAGGTGCAGGTAAAGTAAGTAAATGTATAAATGTAGTAGTAATGTTGTAATTATAAGATCATCATCATTTTGCTTTCTCGTTTGATTAAAATAATATTATTATGATTATTATGATTATTATGATTATTATGATTATTTTAACGAAAGATATGCATAAATATTTATTGGATATTTAAAAGAGATTAATGTATAAACTTTATTTTTTTAAAACAAAGATTGTTATAGAATAATATTAATAAATAATCTTAATAATAAATTATTATCAGTTTATGGGATTATTATGATTTTTTTTATGACTTTGAAAAAAAAATTTTTTTGGAGACACATTATATTTATATATTTAAAAAAAAATTCATTTATTCTTTTAAAAGGAAAATAAAATGAATGAGAAAGAGATAAGATAATGATGAAATAATAATAATTATTATTAATTTGGATTTAGTATGGTATCGTCGTGCGGAAATTATTCATGCAGTTATTTCCGGTTTTAAAAACATGTAATTTTTAGTTATTTAAGGGAAATTTGTCGATCCAATCATTATTATGAAATTGCAATAACCGATAGGTTAATAAAAAAAAAACCGATAATTTTTAAAAATTAAAACTTTTTAAAATACTCCGACCCTAAATAAATAAATGGTTACGAATATGAATTCAAATCATCGATATTTTGGTACAGACAAAAAAAAATGACATATTTTTTTTTTCGATTCTTACGAAATTTGGTAATTAAACGTTCACGTGAAAAATGATGATCACAATTTAAGTATTCATGGCATATTCTTGGCGCTTACATTTTTGTGATGAATTCAATTTAGGCTGTGATTAATTAAAACAATTAAATTTTACGCCAATTTTTAATTTGATTGGTAGAACATTTTAAGTATTACAATGTTCTTACATTCACATTAATCACATTACACAATTTTTTGAAAACGCGTTTTACCGTTTAAATGACGTAAATAATAAGAAAATCCAAGAAAATCCAAGAAAATTAAAGTAAACCCAAGTATTCACGTACCAAAATTGTGTAATCTATTCTATTCCATAATGAATCATGTGTTACCATGTTAATTCATTATTTAATATCAGTTTATTTTACGACAAAAAAAAATAAAAGTAATTGAAAAATATCGTAATTTGAATAGTTATTAATCCGATACATTTTAATATATAGTGCTTACATAATTATGATTACAAATTGATGAAATTAATCTGTAAAACAATTAAAATCGATAATTTATAAAAATTATATGGATTATGAAATCAAGGAGTTTTTGATATTTGTAATTGCAGCTGAAACTGGTCGATCATTCTTTAAATTAATAAATTATTATTATACAGTAGTTTGAAAGTATGAAAATCATTCGATATCACTTTAATTTAATATTATTTAAACCGTAATTGTTAGAAGATTTGAAATTCAAAGTACTTTAATAAATTTTTTTTTAAAAAAAAAATATCTTTCACGTGATTTGTGGCGTCTAAATTTTGATTGGTTATACATTTTATATCTTTGGGAAAATAATTTGTAATTTTTTTTGCATAATTCTTACACAAAGTATTTGGTGGACAAAATGGACGATAAGACAATCTAAAAACGAAGCAATTATTCTGTTCTATGTTTTATAAACTAGGAAAGCGGAAACCGTTGAGGGTCCGTCGCTTATAATTATAAATGTTACAAAAAAATAAAGCGTCACAAAAAATGTGATACAAAACATAAAAGGAAATAAGCGGGAGGCTAATTTATAGTGACGTAGGTGGAAAGAAGGAAAAATACATGGGTTAAACCGAGTACTACAAATTTATTTAGTTCCGTACAATAAATAGACGCTCCGGACAATTACGAATTTCTTATACTGGTATAAAGAAGAAATTAATATAACTCAAGTTTTATTTATTATCCATTAGTTACTTATTTCCGAGGTTGCGTCTTTGCAAAAGGAAAGCACCATATTCAGATATATTATTTCAGAAACAGTATCTTGCTGGTAAACCCACCCTTTAACCAGATAAAGCTAAATAATAAATTATCACTAATTTTATAATTATAATAAAACATGATTTATTTTTAGTAAAAGGAACAAAAATGTTTGATTTTATACTCCTTCAATGATAAATTTAACCAGTCTTTTTTTATTTTAGGATAAACGATCGAATAAATCGAAAAATAGAAGACTACTAATAAGATCCATTAATTACCAATAATCAATAACAATGAATTATAACAATGACAATATGAAACGTTACCCTTTACTCCTGTCCTTTCATAGGGAAGTTATTTTTAATGCGGATGAAACAGGCTTATTTTTCCGAATAGAACCAAAGTTTCTGGATGAAAAAAAAGTGTTATTTTTAATCTTTTTTTTAAAAAAATTCTTATTCTAAAAATTATTATTTTTTTTTTAAAAAAAAAACGGAATAAACGGAAGATTTTTATTACCCTGTTAGTATTAGCTTGCCTTGTTGTCCAATTGTCTTTGAAGCCAGACCGGAGGAGTATTATTCAGCCTTTTTCTTTCTATTTCCCCAAAAAGCGTATTCCAAAATTGATCCTACGAATTATATAAAAAGGTGATATCCAGGTCCTTTTATCCTCCTCGTGCAAATAAAATAAAAAATTAAACGAAAAATTCAACTTACTTTTACGTCATTAGTCCAAACTACCAATCGATATAATGAAAAAATAAAATCCCATCTCTCCTTTCATAGACCTCTGAAAATAATATATTTTTCTATATTGTTTCCGTTTATAAGAGGAAAAGAGCAATGATCTACAGAAAGTGAGTACAATGTATACCAAATATTAATTGTTATCAGTTATATCTAAAACTGCGGAAATCGGAACCTCAAATTGTGATTTTGATCAGTTTGATCAGTTACAATTTCCTATTAAAAATTTTCCTATTATAAAATTTCCTATTATAATTATACGCGACGCGTAACAATCGAATATAATTATGAGTCATCTTTTATGGAAAAATTTTTATGATGTAAATATAAAAACCCTCTATCCTCACTTTCTTTCTCTTCTCTCTCTCACCTTTTTCCACTATTGTTATCTAGGACCACGGCTCTCCCGCCTCTCCCGATACCTACGTTTTGGCTTTCTCTTTTGTAGGTTCACGGCTTTATTTTGTTGTCTCTTCCCCTTCCTCTAGCCCATAGTCGATTTTTATAACTTTCCTTTTCACCGTTTGTCTAAGGAAATATATATATATATTTTTAATTTTAGAAATACCTAGAGGCACGAACTTAAAAGTTACGTGACCTACAGCAAAGTCTCTAATAAACGTACCAAGGTGTGATGATACGATAAAAAAAATTTGGTCAAATTAATCAAGACTTTCTATTGTTATTTTGGTACACTTGTTAGTATAATAAAGAAGGTATAATTTCGTGAAAAATATTATCATCAATTTTCTTGATATTATATTATTTTTATTAAAAAGATCAAATATATTAAAAAAGACTTTAATGATTTTTAGGAAGGTTAAACATCATTGGTTTGGGAGGAGTCGTCCAGCCCAGTATCCCAAGAACCCATTCAACAAACCCTTAGCATTCGTAGCACTCGTTGCACCTGAAAAACAATTTTTTATCAGAAAAAATTTTTTACGCAAAATCATGTGACTTCGAATGACTGGGTGCAACGTCACATTATTTCTAATCATCGTCCCTCTTCCGGACCTTTCTTTTCTCTGGCCTTTTCCAATAACTTCTGCCTCGAACTTTGTGATGGAGTCAGCGGACCAGTTCCATTAGCTTTTCCTTTACCTCTTTTAGACTTTTAGACACATAAAGGTATGTTTGAACTGCTAAGAGAGTGGGCTTTGCCTGCCCTCATTTCTGGTGAAGGTGAACAAGTGGATGCAATGATCAAGGAAGTTATGGCAACCTTGTGAGCTGGCAGGTCTATCTATGATAACTCTGTTAACTGATGGACCTGGCTGAGATACGAATAAGGTCTTCTCAGTGTTGAGGTCTACTGTTCCACAATGAGGAATAGTTATGCACCTTCCTCAACTTTGACTCATGCAATTGATTTGTTCTCATTGAGGACTTTTGGATTCAGAGAACTGGAAGCACTTCGTGGCCACAGTTTTACTGTGAACGTCCTTCTCTGTTTTCAGAATTTCTGGATGATAACAAATCTTTGTGTGTCCAGGAGAGATGTCAGCGAAAGGACACAATAACCTAAAGCTGTGTTTTTGTAAGTTCTTTCAAACAGATACTTGTAGCTATACCTTTTATTGTGCAGTTTTCAGGAACGGACGGTGAAAATATCGACACTAATATATAGGAAGAAGATCCGAACTGCTTCGTTATGAAACTTGATACTTTAGAAGGATACTGCCTCACGTCACTACCAGATGGTGGGATGAAATTCTTAAGTAGAGTACTTAGCAAAAGCTAACCATCCCTTTTAATTTATAGATGTCCCACAAGAAATTTGTAAGAACATTTAGTTATAATGAAGAGTTGGATGATGATTCTGAGGGTCATGTGATATATTGTATAATAGTTGGGTTAGGAGTGATAGTATGTATATTATTAACATTTGAAAGATATATTGTTATTTTATTATACTCAGTAAAGAAGTATTGTATAATTTAATTATTTTGCAATAACTAATTTTTTAAAATTTATTCAATACACAAATTTTTTTTTTATTTTAATTATTTTTTTTATTATTCTTAACTGTTAATTTTTTTTAATTTTAAATCTCTTTAAATTTTTTTAAATGGTAAAAAAATTGAAAATTTAGGACAATATTACAAATTATACTTTGTATTTATTAAATTATTTAGAATTTATAGTAATATATGAATATTATTATTTTTTAGCTAAATCATGCTTCTTTTTAAGATTTGCTAATTCCATTAAACAAACTTTAGCTTCCTATTCCCTTAAAGCAATTTTCCATTCCTTTATAACAAGGTCTTTTTCTCTATATTCAAGTTCTTTGAAATTTAGATTATTTTGAATGTTTTCTTTATTATTTTCAGTATTTTCATTACAATCATTCTCAGAATCAGAATCAGAATGAATTGTAATAACCTTTGTAGTCTTTTTACTAGAGTTTGCATATTTTCATTTTGCAGGAATTATATTTTTTTCTTAGACTATGCATTTGCTAATGTATAAATTAAATCAAATTAAATAAATTAAATAAATTTTAGAAATGTATTCAAATTAAATAAATTAAATATATAATTTATTAATTTTAACATTATCTTTACGCTGAGATTCTCTGATTCCCTCTTTCATCAATATAAAAAGTTGCCATGTCAAATCGGCATTCTCATGGACGATCAAATGAATAAACGATTGAGCGAACAATTTTAGTCAACAAATAATATAATCATCAAACAACTTTATTGATTCACATAAAATAAATCACGTTAGTAATACAAAACATCAAAAAATATAAAATAAATTCAACTTCTCTAAATTTTTCCATATTTCATCCTTTTTATTATTATTTTCAAACTTCAATAGCTCTTGCTACAAAGTATTTTATATTCATTTCAACTTCAAATCTTCAATAATTCTTATTACGAAAGTATATATTTATTTCATCTTAGATTAATATTTTGGAATTAAACATTAATTAAAACTTAGGCGAACCATAAGTATATTCAAAATAACTTTTAATAATTAATATTTTATTGAGTTTCACTGAACTTGAGTTATTCTAAACTGAGTTACTCTGAACTGCAGAATTCACTTCGAATTCCACCCCTATTTATACTTTTACAAATTTGATTTTCTTTCTATTTTATGTGCTATTTTATGTGCTATCTTTTATGTATTATTTTCTTTTCTTTTCTTTTCTAATCATTCAATAAACATTACATCATAAATATTACATCATAAATATTACATCATATCACGTAACCTATTATTACGTGACTTACTATCATTCCATTATATTACGTAACTTCTATTATGTGACTTTTATTACGTGATCTAATCTTGGTATTCAGCTGCTTACAATACTTTTAAACTGAATGTTATGAACAATAAATCTTTTGTTACATTCCCAATTAGGTACATTAAATTTTTTATAAATATAAATAGTAGTAGATTTTTCCTTATTTAATTTTCTTTCTCTATAATTTACTATATAATAATTGTTTTCCTGTGTGACAGTCACGTTTAGATTACATATTTATATCTGTGTTCCCGTAACGTTTAGACTACAATTTATACCTGTGTATCCGTAATGTTTAGACTACGAATTTATACCTGTGCACCCGAAAGACTGTATAAAATCGCGTATAACATTTAACCGTCGTACCGATCACATGTATGTTTATCTGACGTTGTGGAGCAACGGGTTCAACGGCTAGTTAATAATAAAAAAAATATATTATTATATTTGTTTTTTTGCTATAATAAAAATATCTACATACTGAAAAATTGCTATAACTAATTTGAGATTTTTTCTCCACAATTACTTAGTGCATGCGCAACTTCTGCAGTATTGGTGCTGTTAGACACATTTATCTAAATCTCATTATCTATCTTTAACATATTCTTATTTAAAGATCTGATCACCCACTTTTGCCAATAAAATAAAATTCAATTTAATAAAAAAAAATTAATTAATAATATTATTATAAAATTATATTAAAAACTACAAAAATTTACAAACCAAATGTATTTTCTTCAGTTGTTTAAATCTTATCAAATAATAAATCAATTTTATTTTTGGACTTAGCTGTAATAAGTGCGTTTATTTCATCTACTACTGCTTTTTCATATTTTTTTTCCTGAATTTTTTATAATAAAATATAATAAATAATTACTAAATATTATTTAAAAATAAAATAAATTGTATAATATTATCTTTTATAGTGTATTTGATAAGACTTTAAAATATGAATCAAGCATTTTTTGTTAAATCTATTTTATTTAATGCTAATCTAAAACCTTTTGCTTGTATAAAATTAAAGTCTGCAATTATACATTCCCAATGTTTTATAAATATGTTTAAATTGAATTGGTGACTAGGGATAAGAGCAGTGTTGGGTTTTGGACTTGTCCAATTGGTTTTTTTAATTGAACAATTTTGGACTGTCTAAAACCAGTTTTGGACATAGTTTTGGATATAGTTTTAGACAGTTTAAAACTGCTCAAGAGTTCTAATATTCATCAACTGAAACTAAAAATAAAATAAAAATATAATGTTAAAATGTTAAAAAAGTAAATATTTAATATTAATTAAATGATAAAAATTAATGTAAAATCAAATAATATTAAAAATTAATATTTAAAGATTTTTGAAGTAATTTAATAATTGAACTAGAATTAAAATTAGCCAAAATTAGTCATAATTCTGGCCAAAATTAAATTTTTTGTCATGTGATCTGTCCAAAAGCTATAGCAATGAAAAAAAGGTTTTGGTTTTGGACGAGTTTTGAACTGAGGTTTTGGACAAATGTCCAAAACGTCCAATTGTCTAATTGCCCAATACTGGATAGGAGGGTATATACCATTCCAATATATACCATGTTATATACCAAAGAATAATATATAATAGTTTATAACAATATATAATAATAATGTCAGCCAGTACTAATCTCATAAAATTGGTCAGAATTATTTTATTTGTTTTCAGCTTAATATGTAACTATATTATGTGAAACAATAAGAACTATATATGTATGCGATTTGCCAATTTGCATTTTTTTTTTCAAAATGCCACATTTTAAAAATCCCATTTGAAAATTTTTTTATACATCTAAAGAAAGAAAAATAGAAAATAACATTATATTGCAACTTGTAAATTTTGTAATCCTCCTTTTGTTATAGATGGCCAACTACAAAAAATGATTAAACATTTGTTAGAATATTGTAAAAATGTACCAGAATATGTTAAAACAGAATTATTTTTTTTTAATAATACAACTATTGTATCTTTACCTAATAATGGCAAATAACTAAATCATTTTTCCATTTTAAGATGACCCCAAATGACCTTTGAATGACCTAGTCATTTGGATCATTTGTCATTTGAGTCATTTAAAATATTTTAATACCTTATAATTCAGGCCAAGTTAATGATGCTGGCCAGAATTATAATATCATGTAAAAATTTAATAGTAAAATTGTATGAATAGTTTTGACCAGAATTATGATGTAATTTTTAAATGACTAGATCATTTGTTATTTAATGTTGAAATAACCTAAATAACATGTGACCAGTCATTTGAGTTATTTGAGGTCATTTGAATCACTGGCTAATACTGCCTTTACCATTGTTACAACCGCTTATACAAGATATATAAAATAAATTACTTCAAAAATTAAATAACCAATTAAATAAAAAGTAAAAAACTTAAACAAATATTGATAATTATACTGATAAATGTAATAGTGAAAAGTAAAAAAAATTGATCAATATTTAGCATATGCAATCTTTGCTGGTGATTTACCTCTTTCTTTAGTTAAAGATAAATATTTTATAGCTTTCTGTAAAAAGTAGACCAGTTTATGAACTTCCATTCCATAATAAATTATCAAATGATTTACTAAATAACACTTATAAAGATGTAACTGAAAATGTTAATCAATATGTTAAAAAAACAAACTTGGTCTGTAAGTGATGGATAGACTAATTCATGATATGAACCAATTATTAATTTTATGATCACAACTCAAACCAGTATTTTGGAAAACAATGAAAACTAAAAAAAAGCGTCATACTGGTACTTTTATTGCAGAACAGTTTGATATTGTAATTAATGAAGTTGGAGTTGATAAAGTAGCTGCAGTTCTAATGGACAATGCATCAAACATGAAAGCTGCACATAATATACTCAAAGCAAAATATCCAAATATTTTTTCTTAGGTAAGTATATAGTTAATTTTTGGTAAATTTAATTACATAAATATAAAACCTTTTTTAATAATTATCTATTATAGGATGCTTTGCGCATAATATTAATCTTCTAGTAAAAAATATAATTGGAATACCATGGTGTGCAAGTATTATTACTTCTGTAAAAGAAATTGTAAAATTTTTCAAAAATCATCATGTAGAAAGTGCATGTCTGGTTTGACTACAAAAAGAAAAACTGGGAAAAGAAATTAGACTTCATTTATACAAAGTATGAAAGCTTTACAGGTATTTAAAAACTTCAACTTACGCTTAGATTTTAATGTACAAATTAATAATTACTCATGAAATAATTTAGATTATCGTTTTTGAAGAACCAGTTCAAAGATCTTTGGAACAATCACTTGCTTCTAAATTAGTTGATACAACTACTTTTTGAACAATTATGTGAATTTTTAAATCATTTTACGGTTATGTATAAAACTTTTGAAAATGATCAACCGAACTTATCTTCAGTATTTCACAGGTATGATTATTTAATTATAAAAATAAAATATTTTTGGCATCTATATTTACTAATCTGCTTTTTTCTGGTATAAAGTTTTTCGATTCTTGGTAGGAATATTTTAGCAAGTAATATTCCAGTTAAAAATGAAGCATACCAAGAATTTACCAAATGATGGGATAAATTATATGATCCTGCCATTACATTAGCTTATTATTTTGATCCTAGATACCGCGGACAATTTCTTCCACAAAATCATACCACAATGTCATATATTTTGGAAGAAACATCTAAACTTGTTAATGCAGAATCTCGCGGACAATTAACTCAAGAATTACTCCAATATCATAATAAATCAGGGCCATTTGAATGTGAACATTTATGGTCTGATGAAGCAGTTGGAGATCCTAATATTTGGTGGGCAGTTTTGCGAACAGAAAGACCAGTTATAGGTGCAATAGCAAGTAAATTAATGTCAATTCCCGCTTCTTCTGCTGCAGCTGAAAGAAATTGGTCCCATTTTGGTTTTATTCATAATCTTAAAAGAAATAGATTGACTAATGAGCGTGTTTTCAAACTAGTATCAGCTTATTCATATTATAAACATTACAAAAACCTAAAATAGTTCATCAACAAGATACGCAAAATGAAATAGATGAAGAAGATTTTATTATGATAAGTTCAGATGAAGAAGATGAAATAGATGATGACGAATAAATAAATGTAAATAATCAATAAAACCAATAAAATCTTTAATTTCATTTTAAATTTGCTATTAAATCTTAAAAATTATAAATAACATATATAAATGGTATATACCCCTAAATATATATAACATGATATTACCATCCCTATTGGTGACCTAGTTAATTCAAGTATAAGATCAAAAATTGATTGAAAAATTCTTTGATATGCAATAGTTGTTGCGCTACCCATAATTATAGATGTAAAATCCGTCTCAGAAAAGTCCTCTTGCAAAATATAATTTTTTCACATGATCTGTGTTGTTGAGTGATACGGATATTCGAAAATATTGTTTATAAAATGAAAAAAGAATATAGGATGTGACGTAGTTTGCAAATATTTGAAATAAATTAGCTGTAGATTTTTGAAGCAAAGAGATGTACTATGTATGCATCTATAAATTAGTAATAAAGTTTCACGATTTCTAAATTTTAATCTTGTGTGATGTGTCATATTAACAATGTATTCTTGATAATGTTTTTCTTGAAACAATAAGAGGCTGATGACCACCAAGAAATAACTAGGATACCCTCTGACTCATAACTTCACCGCCAAGGACTGGATAAACTTCAGCATAGTTGTACCTCTTTATTTTCCATATAGTGTCATGTGTCATAAAATTACTCCGAAAATTTCTTTAGGTCGTGGTAGAATAATTTTGTTCAAAATCTGTGCCAGATTATCTTGTCAATAAAAGCTGAGCATGGTAATCAAAAGCGGAAGAATTGAAGGAATAAATAAATAGAAACGAAGATCAATAAAAACGCGTAAAAAACGCGTTTTACGGTATATACAGTACACAATATGAATACCATCTAGCAATATTTATTAGAATTGGAAATGATTGTGTCCAAGTCACATAATCAAAATTATACATTAAGTTGGTCCCATAAAATACGGTCAATCGTACGACCGAAAAATTGCGTAACAGTAATTCATCTTTTTTAACAATTAATCATATTAATCACATCAATTTTTCAAAGCCACTGATCAAGAGTCTATTTTATTACTAATCATGATGAATTCGGAAAGGTTTTTAAAAAATTAAAATAATAACCTGAATGACTTCAAATGATAAATTACTTCAAATGATATAAATGATACATAATTTTTTAAGTATAAATCCAACTCATATTTCTTTATTAATACGAATTTTGCTCATTTTGCTCATTTTTATAATTTTGTCTTAAACATTTTATTCTCATTTTCTTTTAATAATCTCATATATCATATTTCTTTTATTTGTTAATTCTTTTAATATTACAAATTCTTTTAATTTCTTTTTAATATTACGTTTGAATTTCTTTCTTCAATACTATTAATTATTGTCAGATTTATTGGATTTATTCTCTCAACCTTGTGAAATTTTATATAGATCATTAAAAGTTAAACATCATTAGATTTTCAATTATTGGAAGGATGATTATATTTACATGTATTATTACTGTTCTTTCAATCTTCGTATGGGCCAGAAGACGGCAAGTAAGGATGGAGAGACAAAAAAACGTTGCCAGATCTGGTGAAATACTTATGGAATTACTTGCTGATGATGAAGATTGTAAAGAATGGGTTGACAATAGAATCAAACAATTATACTCAAGCATATCTGATGAAGATATTCGTAGTGGAAATATATTTTTAAGAGAATCTAAAGCTTTTGATGTAACCTTCAAATCATCACAAGAGCTAAGAGAGAGAGTAGATATTATGAAAAATAAGATAGACAAAAACTGTCCTCTTAGCAAAGATATAGTAAATAATGTTAGCAATAAGCTTGGAATATATTTGAATTATTCTTCAAATGCTATTGAAGGATCAGCTCTTAGTTTACAGGAAACCGAACTTGTTCTTTTATCAAATGAACCTATAAAAGCTATACCAGGAAATATAATAGATGCTATTGGTCATCAACATGCATATCAGGAACTTCTAAAAATTGTAACCAAACCTCGTGATAATTTCATTATAGAAGATATTCTTAATATGCATAAGTACGTTATGCTGAACAGACCTGATATAGGAGGAAAATTTCGTGAAGGTTTTGTGAGAATCAAGAGAAGAAAAGTACTAACAGCTCATCCTCTTGAAATACCTACCTTAATGGATCAACTAATAAAATGGGTACAGTCTACTAATGATCACCCCTTAGATATGATTGTAAATTTTCATGCAAGATTTGTTCGAATTCATCCATTTGAAGATGGTAATGGAAGGATGGTAAGACTTTTGTGTTGTCTTTTTTCCATGCAATCTGGATATAGTGTACTTAGTTTTGATGTCAAAAGAAAGAATGAGTACTTTGAATCCATAAAGAATTGGGAAGATAATAATAATTTAAATTCATTTGGTGAATTTGTATTTAAGGAAGTTGAAAGAACACTATCTATCTATGAAAAGTCTATTCTGTTTAGAAGTGCATATATGGTTGAATAGGTTTATTAAAGAGATAAAACATATTGGAGAACCTATTAAAATCATTATTGTCAATGAGAAAAAAAATGTTTTTAAGAGTTTTAGAATTAGTGCAAAAAAAATCAGTTAAAGAATAAATTAATATTGCAAGTATTACAATTTATTATTATAAAAATATATTAAAGACCTAAAAAATAAAATTTACTAAGGTTCATAATAGATAATAAAAAAATTATGTTATATTAGGATTGTCTGTGATTATAATTATTAGTAAATAAATTTAAATTAGTATAAATTAATGAAGCAGCTGTTGTGACTGCTACATAACTGATTAAATATAATTGAGTACAGTTACTACTGGATATAATAAACTCTTTGTTTTGAAAGGTTTAGTTTAATATAATATATTGAACTTAGTTTTTCAGCTTAGTAATTCAGGCCAAATATGTAATGTTGGCCAGAATTAAATTACTATTTAGTCACATAACTGTTTATTATTCAAAATATATAGACTGTTAAGGTAGGTTTGATATACAGTTGGTATATAACATTTCATTGAAAAATCTGTTATAACTAGTATAATTAATTATAAAAAATTGGTTTTAAAAATCTTAATTTTTAGTATAACAAATTTTTAGTATATACAAGTTTGGTATAATCAGTGAAAACTATTTATTATAAAATGGAGTTAAAATTTAAAAATGAGATTTGGTGAGATTTCAAAAAATTAAAACCTTATAAAATATTTTTAGAAAATTAATTATATGTCAGAATACAAATAACAAATTAGAAAAATGAACATTTATTGGAATTTTTTTCAGAAATTTTTTTATAGAAAAATAATACACTAAAAAATAAATATAATTATATATCAGTAATTAGAATGCTGTCAAATATTACCTAATATTTTAGGGGGAGAGGAGGTAAATAAAGATCTTAGGTTACATATAATATTATATAAGGAATTATATATAACATATTTTACCTAGGAAAGGGGGAGTAAGCTCTTATATTAAAGTGATATTAAGTAATATCTGACAGTGTCCTTATTTAAAACTATAATTTTGAGATTAATAAATAAAATATATACTAAAATTAATTATTCAAATTGTACTTTATAAATAAAAAGAAAAAATTTTACAAAAGAATTTAAATATTGTGATTGATTTTTACTTTAAGATTATTATAATGCATTTATTTTTGAATTAAATTATAATATTAATAATGTAAAATCTATGTAATTTATTTTATTATATATTAATTTATAAAATAAAATAGTTACAAATAATTTAGAATTAATTGCTAGCTTAGAACATAATACTAATGCTTTAAATATTTAATTTTTTATACTATACAATAATTATAATAATTAAAATCAACTATCTTTAATTACTAATAGTAAATATAAAATATAAATAAGAAAATTTGGTGTAATGCAGTCTATAAAAATGCATAAAATGAATAAAATCTACAGGTTTATATAATTTCATATCAGTTATTATACAAATTTTATTTTTATGCAATAGTATATTAATGGATTAATTTATAAAAATAAATATAATAAATATTATTAAGCCCAAATACAATATTATATAATTCTTTGTATAATCAAGTAATTCTGTAAAATTTAATTATATTATAAGAATTATTTAGTTTATAGTATTGTATAATTTATAATATAAAAGAAAAAAATTTTAAATCTTTATTTTATTAATATATTATCTTCTTTAAACAAAATTATATCTTATTTATAAATTATAATGCAATATTTCTTGAATTATTTAAACTTTTTAAAGTTACAGATATATTTTAATTATATTTTCTTCTTTAATTTTATTTTTTGCATTCCAATATTAAATATAACTATCAATTTAATTTATTTTACATATTTTACCAAACTTTTCTTTCACTATATACTTATTTAATATTTATAAATTTATTATGATATTTACTTTAATACAATATATATTTTCTATATTATAAACTAATAACTGAATATCTTAAATAAATTTATCAATATCTTTATTACTACTAATCTAATTTTTGAAATCGCATTAATAATTTATTGCATTGTAAACATAATTACATTTTTTATATATATCATTAAAGATTATTATAATTTTTGTTTGCAAATTTTGAGTTATTTCTATAAAATTTATGTCCAATTTTAATCTATAAATATAATAGGGTATTGCTAAATATCACTAGTGGTGATCGTCACCATACCACTTAATTCTGGCCAAAAATTATAATTTTGGCCAGAGTTAAAAAACACATCGTAAATTTTTTTTCAAAAATTTCAATTTAAATAATAAATGTGTAAAATAAACCTGAATAGATGCTAATCACACTAAAATTTTGAAAATTTGACTAAAAAAAATCTTTTTTAAAACAAAAAATTATATTTTGCTTATAAAATTAAACTTTCCTATTTTTCTCAAAAACTATCTAAACAACAGCCTTTATAATTTAAGGCAAACTTTTTCTACCTATAAATTTATATATAGTAATAATATTTATATTATAATTAGTATAATATTACAATCAAAAATTTTTGAAAATTCAAAAAATATTTTACATATGCGATGATGACGATCACCACTGGTGATATTTAGCAATACCCAATATAATATATTAAAATAAATAAAATTATTAAATTTTAAAGTAAACATGAAATATAGTAGAAAGCTTTAAATATTACTGAATATAAAATTTATTATAATTAAATCCTATAAAAAATCATATTTTTAATAAGGTTTTATACAAATTTTTCTTAAAAATAATATATCTAATTTATATAAAGATACAGAAAAATGCATAATTTCAAATTATAAAAATGCATTATTTGTATAATTTAATAGGATCCCAAAAAATACATAAATAGATAAGATTTGGCTGAAAAAATTTTACTATAAATTCTAAGCATTTTTTTAGAGCCAAAACTATAATAATACTAGCCAGTTTTTAAATTAAAAAATTAAATTTCTAGCTGGTATTATCTAAAAAGGAAAGATTTACACAATTTTTTTGACAAATTTTAAGCAACTTGAAATCTTATTTATTTATATATTTTCTAGGGTCCTAATTTAATATTGATTTGATTATAGAATTTATATAAAATTTATATGATTTGGTCAATAAATTTACTGCTTAAATTACAATTATTAATACTAGTTGTATTTATATAAATTTAATTTTAAATATTAATATTTTGTTAAATTATTAAATCAAATATAAAAATAAACATACTGAAGCTACACACGTCAAATGACCAAAAACAGGCAAAAAAAATGGCTAGAATTGCATAAACTATTCGCAAATTTATATAAACTATTTACAAATAGTATAGGTTAATTTGCAAATAGCCAAAAACAGCCAAGAATAGCCAAGAATAACCAAGAATAGCCACTGCTTTTTGCACCTTTTTTTTTGCCAATTTTTAGCATTTCGATCTGTGCTATATGATAATAATGATCCTATATAATCTGATAGCTACTATGGGAGGATATAGGTAAATTTTATATTGGTGATGGTAGGGCACAGGAGCAATCTATAGGATGGGGAACTGGTTCAGAGTTTTAATAGATTAGTTATACACTTGCAGAACCATTTCCCATAACTTTTTATATAACTAATAAACTCATCGAATTGCACTACCTTGAAAAAAAAAAAAAAATATAAAAATAAAACAAATATCTAGTATTATATAATTATAATTACTAATAATATAAATTAACTTTTATCATTTAAAATAATAATAAATAAGTTATAATACCATATTTTTCCAATATTAAGCACCCTTCAAAATTAAGCATTCCATTTACTTTATATGATTATCAAGCATAAACTGAAAATTGTTATACAAAATTCCAAAAAAGGAAATTTTTATATAGATCACTGGAAAGTATGATAAACATGTGATCCGTGTTTTGCACACTAGTGTACAAATAGAAATAGTCTAATATAATATTATTTTTTAATAATATAATAAATTAATAAGTAGTTAAAAAAGTGCTCAAATTTTCATTTTTACTGAGAATCAAAATTGCCTTTTTTTGGGTTGTGTAACATTACTACAGGTTCCAAAAATGGAAATTCAGGTAAATTTTGGCTGGAATTATAAATTTGGCCGAAATTACAGGGCGCGACATATAATATGTGACAAATAAGGTTTTTCTTACTGAAAAAATTCAAGTCCCTAGAATAAATAGTAAAAATGGAAAACCAGAAGGGTGTGACATGGGTGACAAATTAAAGTCACGTGACCCATGTTTCACACACTAGTGTATTTTAAGAAATTTTCATTATATTATTATTGAAAAAAATATATTTATAAATAAAAGAATTTAACCACTAAAACTTTTTTTTTTGCAAAATTTTTTTAAAATATGATAAGTATTTCAAAATTAATACAATTACAAAAAAATAAAATCTTATAAAAATTAATATTCAAGTAGTTTCAACTTATCTGAACAACTTTTAATTAATAAATAAAATTGATTTCATTTGGCTAAGTGAAAATATTATACTTTAAATTAAAGAATAGTAAAGAGAATTAATATTATCAAAAAAAATGCAATTTTTTTTAAATATTATATCTACAATCATAAAAATTAATATTCACATAATTTCAATCTGTCTGAATAATATTCAATTAATAAAGAAAGTTGATTTTATTTGACCAAAGTGGAAATTTAAATTAAAAAAACAAAAAAGAAATTAATATCATTAAGAAAATGTAATTTTTTTAAATATTAATACATCTATATTCATAAAAATTAATATTTAATTCGCAATTTGTAAGAAATGGAAAGAAATTATTAATGGTCAGTGGGGTAAACTTTAAAAATGTTATATCTTTTCACTTACCCATTTAAATTATGCAGTTTTTTTACATTATTGGATAAGTTGAGTTAAGAGCTTTTAAACAAGCCTAAAATCGCATAAATCAGATCACTAGAAGCCAAGATATTGCATTTTAAAGATTTCATCCTGAAATTTTTATTGCATTTTCATAGTATTTTATGATAATTCTGAGCCAGAATTTGAATTTTGACGTATTTTGACTAATGTTTTGAATTTTAAAAAGTTTTAACCAAATCCTTGCATTATTGACCATATTCAAATTTAAATCATTGAATTATTCCTAAAATTGCAAATTCTAAATGAGAGCTGAAATTGCAATTCATAGCAAATTCATAGTAAAAATGTGGCGATCATTTTATATATAAAATTCAAATTTTATGATCTCAACTTTCATTTAAAATTTGCAATTTTAGGAATAATTTAATGATTTTAAATTTGAATATGGTCAATAATGCAAGGATTTGGTTAAAACTTTTTAAAATTCGAAATGTTAGTTAAAATAGGTTAAAATTCAAATTCTGGCTTAGGATTACCATAAAATACTATGAAAATGCAATAAAATTTCAGAATAAAATCTTTGAAATGTAATATTTTGGCTTTTAGTGATTGGATTTATGTGATTCACAGGTTAAAATGCTAAAAATCGGCAAAAAAATGGCGCGAAAAGCAGTGGCTATTCTTGGCTATTCTTGGCTATTCTTGGCTATTCTTAGCTATTTTTGGCTATTTGCGAATTAACCTATACTATTTGTAAATAGTTTATATAAATTTGTGAATAGTTTATGCAATTCTAGCCATTTTTTTTGCCTGTTTTTGGTCATTCGACGTGTGATTTTAGGCTTGTTTAAAAGCTCTTAACTCAACATATCCAATGATATAAAAAAACTGCATAATTTGGATGGATAAGTGGAAAGATATAACATTTTTAAAGTTTGCCCGCTGACTATTAATAAATTTCTTTCCATTTCTCATGAATTGCGAATTAAGTAGTTTCAATCCTGCTGAATAACTTTCAATTAATAAAAAAAGTTAATTATATTTGACCAAAGTGAGATATTATGCTTTAAAATAAAAAACAAAGAAGAGAATTAATATTATTAAGAAAAATTGCAATTTTTTCTAAATACTACACTTACACAGTTACACTTATGAAAATTAATATTTAAATAGTCTTATTTTTATAAAAAGTTGATTTCATTTGGCTAAAGTGATGAAATTATAATTTGAAGTTAAAAAACAAATATGTAAAAGTAAGAACCTAGTATCATGTGATTATAATTAATCAATAATATAAATTATATAAATTTAATTTTATTATTTAAAATAATAATATGATATAAGTATTCCAAAGTTAATACAGTTATATGCAAAAAAATGAAATCTTATAAAATTAATATTTAAGTAGTTTTAACCCATCTGTACAACTTTCAATTAATAAATAAAATTGATTTTATCCAAAGTGAAAATATTATACTCTAAATTAAAAAACAAATTTTTTCTAAGTACTATACCTACAATAATCATATTCAAGTAGTTTTAATTTATCTAAACAACATTTAATTAATAAAAAAGTTAATTTTATTTGACCAAAGTGGAGATATTACACTTTAAATTAAAAAACAAAAAAGAGTTAATATTATTAAGAAAAATGGGTTGAAATATTTTAGTTGGTAAAAGTCATATTAGTGTTTATATGATAATTTAGAAGTTACAAAAGAATAACAGAATGTTGAATTTCAAATTGAATGTATTATTTATAGTAAAAAAAAACTAACAAAAATACCTTAGTTAATAGAGAAAAAAAAAATAATAACAATTATTAATGATAGAGAAACCACTTATTGATGGATTTTTTCTGTGAAATCACACACAACCTTTTATTGTAATTTTCTTACTAATGATTTAGGTTTGTGTATTAATTATTTTCATTTTATATTGCTTTAACATTGCAAATTAATTAATTAATATTATATACAGTAGGCGATCAATATTATATGGACATTTAAAGATATTTGGGTATCTAGTGATTGAAATTTCATAATTTTACATTCATTTGATTCGTTTCATTGAGAGGATTTGAATTGATAGTAATATTATCTCTACATAATTAATATTAAGTGTACAATTATGCTTTAAACATTTAAATATTTCTGTATGAATATTTTTTGATCTAATGATTGGATTTTCATGATCTTTAGCTCATTGTATTCATCTCATTGAGATGTTTCAAATGATAGCAAATTAGTGTTTGGAATCATGTAACAGTTATTCGAATAACTCAAGTATATTCGAGTATTCAAATAAGCATAGTGGTTATTTGAGTATTCATTTAGCCAGATATAGTATAGTTAAAATTCTAATTGGGCATTAAATCCTTAAATTTAACTGAGTTAAAATCATAATTCAGACTAAAAATTATGTAAATCATTACTATAAAAGGAAATTTAACTTATTCGAATATTATTCGAATACACTTCATAAATTTAAATGAATACTCAAGTATATTCGAATATATTCAATTCCAAACACTAAGTCTATTTATTAATAATATCTTACAAAAAAATTCTTTTTGTGTCTATACTCTATATTCTTGTAAAAGAAAAAAAATAATGAAATAACATGTTAATGCTGGAATAGGAAAATCCTGACTAGCACAAAATCCTAACTAGTATAAAATCTTACAAAACTATTTTCATATCAACTTGCAAAATTTTGTTATTTATTTTAGTAAAAATGCTAATGCTATATGTTTAACTTTATATCACTTTTGTAAAATATTAGTATTTATTTGAAATATTTAATTTTATAAAATATATTGCTATAAACTTTATTATACAGAGGGCGATCAAAAGTATGTGGACACTTTTATTTTGCCAAATTATGCTGAACATTAGTATATATTAATGTAATATAAATTAAACATTATTCTGTACTTACAGTTATAATAAACAACTCTTAGTATACTTCATATTTTTCAGAATTTCTTGGGAATATGAAAATGCTTGTTGCAAAAATTCTATGATTTATATAACAAGCATAATAATAAGTTAAAAATTATAAAAAATACCATAATTTAGTCATTATTAATCCGATCAATATGTATTTGCTTATAGACTTATACTTAATGAAAAATAATACAGTAGTAACAGTACTTATTTTATTTTATTTTATTTTTTTTAATATTTATGAATATATATATAGTATACTATATATAAATTTTTTTTTTTTAATATTTATGAATATATATATAGTATACTATATATAAATTTTTTTTTTTTTTTTTTTGTTAGTAACGCGCACTTCTTTATTATAATGTCGTAATACAATTACTGACAATTAAGTATACTATATATAAAATTAATTTTTTATTTTAATATTTTATATCAAAACATTATTATATATTGTAAACTTGATAAAATATTGTAAAAATAAATAAATATTAACAGATAAGAGAACAAAATTTGATTTTAACATTATCGCGGTAATTTTTGCATACGATCTGATCGTACAAGAAAATAGCATCTGATTGGTATAAGAAAAAGCACGTGATCGTATAACGATACATTTGCAATTATTTTGCATAGCATTTGTTTGCTAATTACATAATACATCTTTAGAAATAAAAAAAATAAATAAATAATTACATAATACATTTAATATTATTTTAATACGATCGGCAGTCAACATAAATAAATATAAAATATATAAAAATATGCTTATTCTGTTGATATTAATATTGTTATTTCTGCTGATTTTGTAATAAAGAAATTAAATTTTTGATATTTTCTTCCATAGAATGTAATTTACCATCCATAGATTGAATTTTATCTTGTAATATTTTAACTTCATTTTTAACATTATCTTTTTGAATAATTGAAAGTTTATTATTTGATAATTCATTTTCACTTTTATAGTCTTCGTCAACGAGCCATTTTTTTGGTGAATCTGATATATCTTGAGATAACTTATCATTGTTGTCATCTTCATTCTCATCATCATCATAATTCCATGGAATAATATCTCCGATATCAATTTCTGCCAGGAAATTATTATGACTATTCCTAGCTTTCTCAGAATTTTCTAACCATTCTTGAATATAATCAGAATTTCCAAAGAAATAAATATATCGAGGATTTTCTTTCTCCCTTCCGAATGGAGTATCAATCGTTTCATAATCTGCAATCAATTCTGCTCGATATTTTAATACTGCATATTTACCAACTGCTTTCGCGTCATCATACGCACCACTAAAATAATTAAAAAATTTGATTTAATTAATATATATATATATATATATATATATAAAACTTTAACTCGATACTTACGTCATCATTGCAATTAACATATTCTGTAAAATTGTAACAAGAAGAATGCTACCAATTATAGAATAAACATCTACTGGCCAGAAATTCCATTGTTCTAATTGATCCCAACGACCACCTGTCCAAAAGAAAACTGATTCAACAGATCTAGTAAAATCTGAAAAATAGTTATCCGATGCACTCTGCACATTAATTTCTTGGTCCATTTTATATTGCTCTCCATCAATAGTATTGTTTAATAAATAAGTGGAACCATCGGGCTGAATGCCTATGTTTTGTGTATTGCTAAGTAAAATAAACCTATCAAATAAAATTAAATTAGAATGAACGGTCAAATATTTGTTCGTTTTTTGAGCGAAAAATGAAAGAAAGTTTTGTGTGATATATAAAAACTTACATAGCATGGCCAAATCCAAAGACGATCGTTAACATAAAAATTAGGAAGGGTATAATTTGTTTCAAAATATGAACTATAACATAGATGTAAGTTCCAGATTGTTGAAAGTATCGTAACAACTAACAAAATTTGTTGTATAAACGGTTAATTAATACAATCATTATAATTACTACGGTAAAATGTTTTAAAGAACCTACCAAAGCAAGTTGCAACCAAACTAATAAAATTGAAAAAGAATTACAAATAGTCATTATTCGCAGGACTTTTTCAGGATTAAAATCGCCATCCAGATCAATTTTAATAGACGGGACCGTGGATAAATAATAATATAATTGTGCACTAGCTACCATTAATGGACAAATGACTGAAATCAGATCAAAAAAGTTAAAAATATTAAAATATCTTTTCAGTCCATCATATTTTAATTGTATTCTCTCAGTATTCAATAAGTAAAATCCCAACCAATAAAATAAAACATAGAAAGCAACCATCGATGCATTAGAATATTTCGAATTATTTCCTTGCATCGCTAAACTAATATCTTTAACTGCGTCAGCTACAAATGAGAACATTAATGCAAACAAAAGGTACAGAATTGCATGTCTTAAGAAAAAACCTCTTGCTGAATTCCATTTATAATCAATTATTGCGGCTATTGATGGATTATCATAAATTTCTGCGCTATCATTATTCCTTATCATTCTTAAGAATGGACTTAATGTTTCTTCTTCTTCGAATACATGACCACGCGGCCAAATTAACAATTTTAATAGCTTGATAGGAACCATCCAATAATTTTGTTCATAATTGATTTTCTCTGGATATACTGTAAAATTCGGAAGAGGTACAATGAAAACTTGACTGACGTGTAAAGGACTAGTGATGAATTCCCTGCTCGTTATATTTGAAATCGTTTTCTTTCCCCTAAAAAAAAAAAAAAAAATTTTTTAAAAAAATAAGAAATGATAATTTGTTTCATTACGACTTAAAAATATTTACTTTTGTTTCCCTTTAAAAATTAATTTTTGTAAGAAATTGTACTCTTTTCTCTTGACAAAACCTAAGTTTACGTTAAATGCATGAATGTCTTTGTCGTTACTCTTAATCACATCTTTTTTACTAATCTTTGATTGCTCTAAATAAACATTATTAATGCCAAAACAAGGTTTTTGAAATAATTCTTTAACATAAAATTCTAATTGATTTTGATAAAGAAGAGGGATTGTTTTAGTGACAGTAAACATCCAATTTGAAGTTTTTAAAGCATTATCAGAATAATAATCTAATAAATATTTAACTATGATCGTATCTTTACGATAACCTCCTTCAGAACATTTAATAGCAATCTCAAGATCAGTCTCTTTGATTCTCCCATCCCAAGAATAACATCTTGGAATATGTAAATTTTTTTCTTTCTTATTAAAATCAAAAAATAACATATTTTTAATAATTGATACACAATTTCCACGAATAAGATTAGCCATAATATCAAAACGTATGTCCATCATTCTCCATAAACTATGATTTTTAATTAAATATTTTTTAATGATATATTCTGTTTGTTGAACCAAATATTCAAATTCATGCTGCTTCTTTTGATCCGAAGGATCATTCTTTTTTTTGTCAAGAAATTCCATTGCTTGACATGCATCTACTGGATTATTAACTTTTTCAGGCCATTCAAGTTTAATTTCATGTCCAAGTTTAGAAGTAATTCCAGAAGGAATGCATAATGTTAAAGAGAATTTTCTATGACCAACTTCTAAAGATTGAATTTTCATTTGTCTTTGCTGTTCCATGTGATTATTTGTCCAAATATACTCAAGAATTTTTTTAGATAATGAGCCACTTTTTCTTTCGTTCCATACTTGAACAGTGGATTCTCCTATTATTAATTGAATGGATTTATCATCATCAAGATAAGCTGAAATACGATTATAAAGTTTGTTGTGCCAAGGTTCAGAATTTACAATAATTACTCCATTACTAAGTTCAGTTTTAGGATTTAAACTTTCTCCCAAATAATTATATATTAAATAATAAGGTGTTGTTGGTGAAGTATTCGTTGAGGAGAAAGAATCAGGTTTTTCAAGTGAAATTTTGTTCTTTACAACACCATCTTCGGGGTCCAGTAATTTAATCATTTCTGGTTTTTCAAAAATTGAAAAAATATTTCCACTTTCCGTGATAGTAATAATATTTCCAGAAGAATTGACTAAATTTGTAGTAAGTAAAGAGAAATTATTATTAATACTTCTAATACAATTATCAGAAATACTAAATAAATCCCAAACTACAATAAAGGGCGAAATAATATTTTCTGCAGTATCCTCGTTATACGTAATTTCTTCAATAATAATTAATAATTTACTATCATCTTGAACGAAATAAAAAGAAAGTATTCGAACACGCATTTCATTAAATTTCTTTGTGATAATTTCCAAACCATTTTCCATTAAATAAATAGTTATAGTATTTGCACCATGACAATAAGCGAACAAGGATTCATTATCTGATATTGCAAAGCAAGGGGAACCTTTTCCAATAATCGAAGTAGTTGTATCTTCATATTTTTGTAAAGTATTTTCCAATAAATTTGTTTTTAAATTATATATTTCAATAGTTTGTATTTTATTTTTATAATTTTCCACGATCAAACGATCTTTTATTAAACTACGTTGAATAAGAGAACTATAACTTTCATAATTTCTTTTCAAAAATTTTGCAGGGAAATAAAATTTTTCAATTGATTTTTCAGGAAAAAAAAGACTATACCAATCATTAACATCATTTTCACCCCTACATCTAATTATATCATTGATTTTTTCGTGATTTATAGAGAATTTATTGATTCCATCAGTATTGATAAGAACTATATTAGTCGAATTAGAATCTTTATCCAAGAATTTTACTATACCACCTAAATTATTAATTGAAGTGGAAATCCTTGATTGACGCGCAAAAGAAATGATCCAAGTAGAAGCTCCAGGATGCTTGATAATATCATTTTTTTTGTGCATATTAATATTAACATTTTTTTCATTAGAATGAGAATTATTCATGAACTCATCATCAAAACAAGATACGGCAATTAATACATCAACCGTCCCGTTGGCCAAAGTAATTTCATCAGATACGGCTAAACTCCAAGATGGAGCATCAATACGTTTAAAACTTTCACAACCCACATTGTGTAACTCTGTTAAATTTTCAGATTTGCATAATTTTATTTTGAGAGTTTCAGTGTTTAACGTTGCTATTTGAGTTCCATCAGGACTTATGGCAATATAATGGCCTTTATCTGAGGTTTTCTTTACAGAATTAAGAGAAGAGATTGTTATAATTTCTGCTTTCTCTTCGTCACTTATTTTTTGTAGTTCTGACATGATTATTATAATACACGTATGAATTAATATTCAATCCTTTGCAAAAAGAAAAAAGATTAAATAAAAATTGAAAAAAGTTTTTTTTTTTAAAACATAATTCTTTATTTTATATAAAAAAAAAAGAAAATATTTGTTTTGTTGTCGATAAACAATTGTTTTTTTTTCTTTCCCCTTTGTAAAATCCAATTGGGCAGTAATTATACATTCCCTGGACTTGACCTCCGGGGGTACGTACAAGATGAATATAATAATAAATTCATTGTATGACTGAGTCATTGAGAGGGCGCATCAATGGTGTTTTAGGTTAAATACATGATGATCATTAGTTGTTACACCGAAAAAATGACGTGAATGCCAAGAAGTTACACGTTAATAATTCCAAAAAATATTTTTTCAATTATATTAGGAAATTGATACCATTTTTTTGATTTTCCTGTTTAGAAAAATCCATTCAATCCATTCAAATTAATCTAATATAGGAATTACAATCATTCCTAGATTAAATAAATTGCTAATTGCGATCTATCCCCCTGATTGGTTGCTAGGAAGTTAGATGTCAGACTTTATTCTATAACTAATCGGGATGTCAATCCCCTAATAAATAGTTTCACTAAAATACGAACCTAATTATTTGTATTAAGTTGATCCAATTTGATTGGATTTTATCATTAAATTTCCAATCCACAGCATTATTATACTGTACATTTACTACAATCTACCACCACGACCACACACCTCCATCTCATGTTATATATATAATTATGAATTTAAATAATTTTTTTTTATTTACTTTCTAATACAAAAATCCGTAATCCGATTATGATCCTGAATTTGTAAATATACCAATGCAATTACATTGAGGACGCTATAAAAATAAATTATTTTTTTTTTTTGACCAATACCTGCTACTTTTTGAACCCCTAACTAAGTCTTTAAATAATAAAAAAATAATTCCGATTATTCTTTCGAAAGATAAATAAAAATCTTTGATGCGTTTAGGAGAAATTCAAATGGAAACGACAATACTACTAGAATTGTAATTATTGTGCTCGAGAAAATGTACGACTTAACACCGAAATAAGAAATAAATATTTCCCAGGGAAAATATTCATGCTGGCATATGTCATTGCACAATCACAATGTATAGTATGTGTAAACAATCAGCCATACCATTTTTTAAGGGGTCAATAAAGATAAAAAAAATTATAAAGTTTCGCAACGAGACGTTGCGAAACTTACCATTTATCAGTTTCAGATCCTTGAGTACCGAAATTTATAAAAAAATAAAAGAGAAACGTTAGTATAAAGTTTCTCAAAGAAAATAAAAAAATGTCAAAGTTTTGCAACGAGACGTTGCGAAACTTACCCTTTTAATACCCATTTCGGACTTGAGTACTCTAATTTTTTTACACAAAAATAATTTTATTAAAGCAAATATAAATTATCATTTATATAAGAATAATAAATTTATACTAGATAATGCAAAAAAAACTAATTAATTATATAATTTTTAATTTTTTTTTAATATAAGATATCATTAAAATTTAAAAATTTGTTAAAATTATTAATATGAATAAAAATCACTTTTAAGGGGATACGTTCGTTAATAGATTCCAATATACATGTGAAACAATCGACTACGCTAATTTTTAGGGATGCGTTTGTTGAAGTTGTTCAATCATGATTTATTAAATATATAATACCTCAACAGAGAGAAAAGAAAGCTAAGCAAGTTAAGAATCCTAAAAAAAGAATTACGTTATGATTGCATTATTTTTTTGTTTATAATAGTAACATCCAACTTTAAAATCAATATGGAACACTAAAAAGATAGGATTTAAGTTAAGTTTTGGTCATTGATTAATATTCCATTTCACACTACCATATATCAACCACCGCTGTAGCAGGGACGATGATTTTATGTGATTGCATAATTTCACATAAAACGAATAATATATGCGATAATGCATAATTTAGTTTTATCACAGCATAATATCGCATAATTTATTGGTCAGTCTAATAGGATCATGCAGATTTTGACGGACTGATGTTTTTTGTTGATGGCTAAATAATTGATATTTTTCTTTTAATGGCTAAATATCAAATATATTTGCAGTTTAGTTATACTTTTTATATACTCTTACTATAATAATAGCATGATCTTGCGTGACTGACGCAATAATCTAGTTATTGGTTATGGTGGATAAAATATCGTGTCACCCCTTCGGGGTGACCGATATTTTACCCCCCCCTAACCAATAACTATTATTTATACCTCCTATATTAAAAACGCATATTCCGCCGTTATCAGAATTATTTTGTGATGTCATGGTTGTAATTTCCACGTGATTACAAAAATAAATTCACATTTTTATGAACGGATGAAGCATTTTTTCGAATAATATGCACATTTCGTCAAATAATATCACATAATGTGAAGTTTTTTTGAAAAAAATTAAATCGCATAATTTTGTTTTAGCACATAAATAATTTGTGTTTTATCACATCATAAAATCATCGTCCCTGCCCGATCGCCACAATCTCTGACGTCAACAACGCTGAACACACCTGCACCTCAATAGAAACCAAAAGAAGCAGTAGTAGTCTCCACTTACAGCCTACTTCAGTTAAGGGTAAGGGATATTGGAAAGACTTAGAAACTAAAAGAAGCAGTAATAAAACTGCAGAACTATAAGAAAATAAGCCCAAATGGTATATATAAATATGAGACTTGGATGTATTACAGTATTAATTTTTACTAACTATGACTCAGATATTCAGATGTGGTGTTACGGCTGTTCGAATATCAATTGCTAATTCCGATATCAAATATTGCATAAAGAATAATCATTTATATTTTACTATTGATACTACCAATTCGCATATCGGAACTGAGGAATTCGGGTATTTTATAGTCAGTAAGTTAAATACATCATAACATTGTTTAATAATTAATTAAATTATTTGCTAGTATAAATACTAATATCAATATTTTAACTTTTTTAGATCACCTTTTATAGATTGTAAACTTAACAAACTTAACTAATTTCAGTAAATAAATTTAGTCATAAATTAATGCGATATATTTAATCGACCATATGATGACTAATCAAATACTGTACATTGTTAAAAGAACCGCAGGCGCAGCGAATGACGTGACATTTTCATCACCGGTCCATTTTTCATAAGTATCTGACTGCAGTGTATAAAATTCAAGCCAAATTACTTATTATTGCACAATGCGCAAGAAAAAGTCACATGCAATTTGCGAAAAAATGAATATGATTTTGCGATTATAATTTGGCAAATAGTTAGCTCAGTAGCTCACCACTATTTGTCACATGTGCGCCACAGTCAAGCTGAGAGAATTTACTGCGCCTGCAAAATTCATTTGCCTCATGCAGTAACGCCAAGATGCATTATAAAAATGTATATAATGACAGAAATTTCCAATATTTTAATTAAAAAAAAAAAAAATTTTTTTTTCATGCATAAAGAAGTTAGAAACCAATTCTACAAAACATTATTGGTACCTGTTGCGACAATCGGATGTGGTAAGCTGCTTTAACTAAATATTTTATATTTTTTCTCTCATTTTACGTGAAATTAAATATTTTAAAAACAACCAATTACAGGAAAAACGACGCTTTCTTTAGCATTAGCGAAGTTATTTTCATTTGGACATATACAAAATGATGATATTTCCGGGGGGAAAAAAAGTTCAAGGTTTTACAGAAACATTAAAAGAGAATTCAAGAATCGAGATGTCGTAATCGCGGACAGGTAAGTAAAAAAAAAGTAAAAAGTATGATTATAAATTTAGTTGATTCATTGAACAAATCATTAATTAATCATTTATTTATTTAGAAATAACCATATGATAGAATTACGTAAACCTTTGATAGAAGCAGTGAAAAAAATCTTTTCAAATGTCCGCGTTGTAGCTGTTTATTGGAATCATGAAAATCGAACTCCTAACGAAATTATCAAAATCACATCTGAACGTGTAATGGCTCGTGGAGAAAATCATCAGAATCTTACTATTGAAAATAGAGGAAAAATGTGGAAGTTTTTGAACGACTTTGAACGTTTGGATCCATATAATAACGTGGATAACCAATTTGATCACATTATCAATTTAGATATTGCTAATGATATTAATACCAACCTTAACATTGTAATTAATAAATTAAAACCCATCATTGGAATTAAAAATCCTAGTAAAGAAGTAATTCAAAAAGTTTTAGAAGAGATAAAACTTTATAAACCAAATGTTAGTGTTGGATCATCTATTAGCGATTCTAGTATTAGAAAATTCAAAAAACGAAACGCTCAATATTATGGGATTGACTTAAGTTATAATTTTCAAAATTTTCTCACAAATTTTTATAAAGAACATCCCAATGAAGATTCCGGTACTTTTAATGTACTGGTTCAAAATGATCGTATTAGTGCTTCGCATCATGTTACACTCATTCATTCAATGGATATGAGAAGAAAGGAAAGTTTATGGAAAAAATATGAAAAATTGTGTGAAGGTCCAACTATGCAAGTGAAAATTTTTATCGACAAGATAGTTTTTAATTCACAGATTATGGCTCTTGTGGTTAATAAGATTGATCCACCAACTATCTACAGTGCAAACAAAGTTGCACATGTTACCGTCGGTACAATACATAAAAGTATAAAACCTGTCCAATCAGGTAAAATATGTGAATCAGCATTGTTTGGTATACATGAAGAATCTGATGTTCGGGTAATTAATTTGGAGAAAGAATTAATAGTAAAGGGAATTGTCAAAGCATTTTAAAGTATATTAGAAATCACAATATATATATCTCTATTTTAAGTGTGATTGGAAATCAAAATAATTTGTAAATGAGTTTGTATATATTTATACGTTTAGCGTTTATTAATAAAAAAAAATTGGTATTATTAAATATATATTTATCAAATACATTTGTTTTTAAGAATTTTTAGAATTTGATTAACAAAATACAGCATCACGTACCTTAACTTTTTACGTCGAATAACTCAGAGAAAATGATTTTTTTTCTTTTATCTAATCAGAAATTGAATTTCTATTATTACATATTTTGCTGAATATTCAGCGGATCACCGGATTCGGATTCTATCTCTACTCCTTGCTAGCTCGCTAATTATAATTAGAAATAATGTATTTACCGCACCCTGCGTTACAAATTTATATATATTTTTATGTTTATCATTTGCCATTTTAGGGGGGGTGCGGTGTATAAACTAAAGATCGACATAAACAATTTACAAAAAAGGAAGGATGCGTTGTAACGCAGGGTGCGGTAAATAAATTCACTCTTATAATTAAATTGCTTGTATTTATACTTAAAATATAATTTTCAGTTAAGTTTACGAAAAAATCTTTTACTAGACCTTTTTGAAATTTTTATTGAACACACACTTATAGTCTTATACATAACGGAAACCGATTATTAAGAAATAAAAACTTGTCAAGGAAGGCTATTTAATAATTATTCGTTCTTAAGTAAATCAGTTATCAACATAATAGTAAATCTTAAAAATTATTTAAGTAGATCGATTATTATATTATTGGATGATTAAACTAAATAATAGTCTAATAGCGGCACGTAGTGTCGCATTAGACTATTATTTAGTTTAAATCATCCAATAATAATATTATCGGTTTGACGGGACCGTTCATGCAATTTTTATAATAAACTCCCGTTACTATCCTATAATTTTATTATTACGCTAATACATAGTAATATGAGATAACCGACCTAAATAACAATTATGTAAAAAAGTAATGGTTCTATTTATACGATAATGAAAATTATCAGTTATCCTCTTAAGTTCATGCAGAATTTCATGGTTCATCTTACAGTAATAAAACATTATCTTAATAGACCGACCTTCATGAGATTTAAAATTTCATTTGATTTAATTTGGGCAATGTTTAAATCAGTCCGAACTCCGAAAATATCCACCAGGAATTAAAATATTTTTTTGGCTTAAGGATTCAATTCCCCATTTTTTGGTGATTAAAAGATATAAATAAGCAGCCAATGCATCTTGTATGTGACGAGAAATTGATTTTGAGTTGCAAGTCAATAATTGATCACTATGTAAGGAAGGTAATATATTAAAAAATCATTTAAAACTTCATTCTTCCATAGTACCTAAAACACTTACATTTGCTTTTTTGGCAAAAGAGCCAGTAATATCGCGACGAGAATCTTTATCAAACAAATCATAGCCTCCACCATGTAAATACAAAATAGTTTCCTATTTTACTTTTTCCCCAGAAACCTGGACTCATTCAGCAACAATTCTATCAACTTGCAAATCTTTCCACTCAGTATCTAAGACATTGTTGTTAAAGCTGTCGGTTAATAAACAATTATACCATATTTGAAAATTCTGATTATTTATTGTTTTACTCGTAGTGAATTCGTTTTCTACAAAATAGGCGCAATCGACCCATTTATTTCAATCATTTAACTTATCGTGCCCTCCAATAAGATAATTGATTTTTGAACATAATGACGAATAAAAACGTTAAAAATTGCAAGTTGCATTATTGCCCTTTGAACTTGTGAACAATTGAAAGATGTACAGATACTAACCGCATGGTTTATACGATGATGAGCCAAAAGGCAGCAATTGGTTCAAATTGGAAATGTGGCGATTCCAAATTCAGAAATATTCATTATTGTATTATAAGTCCAGTTTCATTGCAATTTAGTTTCAATTTTTTAGGATAGATGATTTTAAATTATAACTTGATGTCATTAATTACATATTCAAGTTTGATTTGAACATAACACGTGATTTTTTAGCACGCACTTGATGATACAGTACGTCGAGCGAAATGCAAAATCGCCTAAAAACATTAGCCCACAAGGGACAACTAAAAATAAAAAAGAGACAGAAGTATAGATTACCTCGGTCATGTGATCTCCGAAAAAGAATCAACTCCACAGAGTGATAACATATTCCAGTAAGATAATTAACTGCAAAGAGTGTTTATTTTGTACATAAGAATTATTAAAATATTTACAAATGGAATATACTGTATATACAAATATAATAATTATATGATTATTTGATATTCTTCGATTTTTTCCGCAAGATTTTCATTCTTTTACATTATTTGTACTAAATCTTTATTGTTTGTTAATGCAACATAACTAGAACTCAAAATTTATCATTGAACATTTTTGCCATTCTTCATACTCGGGCGGAAGAATTTAAACTAGGAGCTTTTTCAGGATAGAAAATTTCCCATTTACAGTATATCATATTCTTCCTGATTTTTTGGAGAATTTTTTATGAAAGTTTCAAACGGGATTATGTACAGACTAGAACTGAAAGATAGTATTAAAATTGTCAAGTAATTCACTAATATAATGATCTAGAAATTCTTGGATTGCGTTTTACTCGTAGAAAACACATTCAAAAAAGTAGGCGCAATTGGACCAATTTATTTCTAACTTATCGCGTCTCCTAATAAGTAACCGATTAGGACGGTTAGCTGGTTAAGTCATCTGTTAACCGGTTAATTTATCCGTTTAAAATATAAGATTATGAATTATGATAATATTATAACGAATCTGTAACAAAGAAAATACTTTTTATATAATTGGTTAATAAAAATTTTTTATCTCTGCTGTTATTTACAAATTGATTCTGAATTTGCGTAATGCATTAACTTCAGTCAATGCAACCCATTTTGGACCTTTACTAATAAGGTCAATAGGTTATTGACTTATTAACGTATTATTAAGTCCGGTTGCATTTTGATTTTAATAATGAATTTGTGAGTTCTGATTGTACAATACTTTCTACAAAATTAAAATAGAATTAATTGATTTCAAGCACCAAATTTGTCATATCGATTGAAACAATTATTCTAGGATCACACCGATCACATGAGTGGTACGATTATATGATTTTTTCAATGAAGATCTATATTAGTTAATCTTAAACTATTTTCGATTTTTCCCGCAAAATTTTCATTCTTATAAATAGAACGATTACTTGTACTGAATCTTTTACATTATAGTCTAGTTACTATTTTGAATATGGCCGATTTTATAAAATTTTCTCCATTATTAATTTCCACAACAATAAAACATTATCTTAATGGACCACCTAGACCTTCGTGGGATTTAAAATGTCATGTTACTTGGGCAGTTATTAGATCAATTTTCTCAGTTTCAAAATCCAATGCTAAAACAACTGAGCAAATGCAAGAGGAAAGTTTTCGTTCTGCTCCTGCACAAGCTGGTGTGATGATAAATGAATTCAAGATAAATAATCAACATGGATATGAAGCTCAAGTTCATCTTGAAAAAATTTTGAAACCTTATGAACATGTCTTAGATACTGAGTGGAAAGATTTGAAACATGATGGAATTAATGCTGAATGGGTTCAAGTTCCTAATGATGGATGGGAAACAAGGGAAATTAGGAAAACGATTTTGTTTTTACACGGTGGAGGTTATTATTTATCTAATAAAGAATCCCATCGTGGTATTACAAGCTCTCTTGCTAAAAAAGCAAATGCAAGAATTTTAGGTAAGTCGAACGTGGAAGAATGAATTTTCAATCAATTAATATTATCTAACTATATTTCGTTATACAGTAATCGATTATCGGCTTGCACCTCAAAATCAATTTCCCGCTGCATTACAAGATGCATTGGCTGCTTATTTATATCTCTTAAATCCTCCAAAAGATGCATGGTTTGAACCTTTAAATCCAAAGAATATTGTAATTTCCGGTGCAAGTGCCGGGGGAGGTTTAAGCTTGGCTCTTGGTCTTGCTATTCGTGATGCTGGTTTGCCATCATGCGCTGGTATCATTTGTTGGGTAAATAAAGAATTTAGTTCCTTTATTTTGTTAATTGCTAATCATTAATAATATAATTATGTCATGTCATATTACAGAGTCCAATGGTTGACCTTACACACAGCACGCCTTCAATGTTAGATGAAGAAAGTATTGATTTTCTTCCAAATCTGGCGAAAGGTTTTGGTGTTACTCACGTAGAATCTCAAGTTAGTAAGGAATTTAAAGAAAAAGCTGCTGCTCTTACGGCAAAGATTAAGAAACAAAATCTTGGTCCCAAAATTTGGCATGATTCTTTTGATAGATCTGACGAAAGATTAGAATTGTATGCACCTAATGAAGGTCTAGCAATTCCATATGTTAGTCCAATGTTAGCTGAAAGCTTGTGCAACTTATCTCCTTTATTGTTGGTGAGAATTAAAAAGTAGCTCATGCTCCCTTTTTAGATAATTATGTACTAAAAAAAAAGAATTTATTTGAATAATACAGGTAGCAGGAGATGATGAAAGATTACGAGATGAAATAATTTATTTTGCTCACAGATCTGCTGAACCAACTAAATATAAGGGTCCATCTTATGCTGGTAAATTTGAAAAATCTCCATTCAAAACTCCGACAAATACTACACTCGAAATATACGAAGAAATGGTTCATGTATTCCAAGTAATATAATATATATTAATTTTTAAATTAATAATAGTTGTTGAATTTATTTTTTCTTTTAATTAAAAACTAATTCTTTTATTTTTATGTTATAGATTTTAGAACATGATAGCACTACAAAGTCGTATGAACGTACAGTCGAATTCATAAATAAAGTGACAAAGGTTCTTAATGAACCACTTCCTCCTTCCTCTTATAATTGCATAAATGGTAAAGGAGAATTTGGACCTTTAAAAGAACATCATAAAAAAGTTCTTAACTGGGAAAATATTGGTATTGTACCAAATATCACACGAAACTAATTCAATTTTATTTTACGTAGAATTAAAAAAAAAAATTAAATTTAGAATTAACAAAAACATGTTGACTCAGTTTGAGAACTATTTCTTTTAAAACACTGAACTATCTGGTTGTTGCCAGTGTTGTCACTTATTTTATTTATTTGTTTATTTTAACTTTTTTTTTCGCTTTTTAAAAAACACAAACAATTTCTTATATTTATTTATAAATAAACGAGTTGAAAATATTTAAACAATTGCGTGATATAAAACGTCTGAAGCGGCAGTTCAGATTGCGATTCCAAATTCGGAAAAAAAATTCATTATCGTTGATTTATGATTTTTGCGTTAGTGAAATTACAATTTGATGTCGTTACTGTACATTTCATTGCGGCGGATTTATGAAATTTGGACTTTCCCAGCGTAACCTGAACAAAATGTCACGAAAAATCACGTGATTTTTTTGTCACAACCGTCACACCCCACTGCGTTTCCATTTTCTATAAGTATATGAGGGACTTAGTTTTTTTCGAGTAGGTAAAAACTTATTCGTCACACCTTATTCGTCACAAGTGCGCCACACTTAATTTCAGTCAAGTTGCGTAATGCCGGCCATTTCGTGACATTTTTTTCAGGTTACGCTAGGGAAGTCGCAAGAACCCTGCTGCGCCCTCGGGAATTAAAATTGACTTACAGAAACATTAAGCTTTTTTCCTAAAAAATGTCAAATAATGACGCACCTTTACACTGGAAAAATTGGTTAGACGCAAGATTTGGGGTACAAAAAAATTTTTTAGAGCTCATTTTGCCTGTTCACTAATAAATTTGGGACTTAAATAGAAATTCGGTGACTAAAAGACTGTCAAATATTTATTTAATTTGACATGACGGACAAATTTTGAGGTATTTCATAAATCCGCCATGAACCTGGTTAATAGGAATAATTTCATTTAACCTTGATTTGTTTAAAGTTTGATTTGAACGAATATCACGTGATTTTGAATTTAATAAGTACAAATTTATCGTATCGATTGAAACAATCATAGGATCACAGGGGCCACATGAGTGATACAATTATATGTTCTCAACGGGTTAAATAATATAGACATATTAAACTATTTTCGATCTTTTCCGAGAGATTTTCATTTATAAATAGAGTCATTATTTGCACTAAATCTTTTATATTATAGTATAGTTACTATTTTGAAAATGGCCGAACTTATAAAATTTTCTCCATTGTTAATTTCTACATCAATAAAACATTATCTTAATGGACCACCTAGACCATCATGGGATTTAAAATTTCATTTAACTTGGGCATTGTATAAATCGATATTCTCATATACCAGTATGGGTGCTAAAACAATTGAGCAAATGCAAGAGGATACTTTTCGTCCTACTCCTGTACAAGCTGGTGCGATGATAAATGAATTCAAGATAAATAATAAATATAGACACGAAGCTCAAGTTCATCTTGAGAAAATTTTAAAACCTTATGAACATGTCTTAGATACTGAGTGGAGAGATTTGAATGATAATGAAATTAATGCTGAATGGGTTCAAGTTCCTAATGATGAATGGGAAAAAAGAGAAATTAGGAAAACTATTTTGTATTTACATGGCGGAGGTTATTATTTGTGTAGTAAAGAATCTCATCGTAATATTACAAGCCCCATTGCTAAAAAAGCAGATGCAAGAATTTTAGGTAAGTTAAACTTTAGAGAAATGAAATTTTTAATCAATTTCTAACTAAAATTTCCTTACATAGTAATCAATTATCGACTTGCACCTCAAAATCAATTTCCCGCCGCATTACAAGATGCATTGGCTGCTTATTTATATCTCTTGAATCCTCCGAAAGATGCAGGATTTGAACCTTTAAATCCAAAAAATATTGTAATTTCCGGTGATAGTGCCGGGGGAGGTTTAAGCTTAGCTCTTGGTCTTGCTATACGTGATGCTGGTTTGCCATCATGCGCTGGTATCACTTGTTGGGTAAATAAAGTATTTAATTTCTTTATATAGTTCAATTGCTAATCGTTCACATGATACAGTATATTGTGTCACATTACAGAGTCCGTTAGTTGATCTTACACCTTCGGTATCAGATGATGAATGTATTGATTTTCTTCCAAATCTGGCGAAAGGTATTAATCACGCGGAATCTCAAATTAGTAAGGAATTTAAAGAAAAAGCTGCTGCTCTTACAGCAAAGATTAAGAAACAAAATCTTGGTCCCAAAATTTGGCACGATTCTTTTGATAAACCTGATGGAAGATTAGAAATGTATGCACCAAATGAGGGTCTAGCAATTCCATATGTTAGTCCAATGTTAGCTGAAAGCTTATGCAACTTACCTCCTTTATTGTTGGTAAGAAAACGTGTCTTGTGGTTTTCTCTGATATTTATATTCTTAAAAGGATTTATTTAACAATAAAGGTAGCAGGAGGTGATGAAAGATTACGAGATGAAGCAATTTATTTTGCTCACAGATCTGCTGAACCAAATAAATATAAGGGACCATCTTATAATGCTGGTAAATTTGAAAAATCTCCACTCCAAACTCCGACAAATACTACACTCGAAATATACGAAGAGATGCTTCACGTATTCCAAGTAATCTATATTATTATTTTAAATTAATAAGAATTTTAAATTTATTAATCTTATTAATTAAAAATTATTTCTTTTACTTTTATATTTATTTTAGGGAATGGAACATGCTAGCACTACAAAATCATATGAACGTACAGTCGAATTTATGAATAGGGTGACAAATGTTCTTAACGAACCACTTCCCCCTTCATCTTATAATTGCATCAATGCTAAAGGAGAATTTGGACCTTTAAAAGAGCATCATAAAAAAGTTCTTAATTGGGAAAAAATTGGTATTGTACCAAATATCACAAGAAACTAATTGAAATGGAATTAATGTTATTTTACGTAGATTGTAAGTAATTTAGCAAATTGATTTATTTATATTTAAAAATAATAAAATCATGTTAATTTACTCGAAAACTTCTTTTTTTTATTAGAACACCGGAACTTTTCGTATATATTGGTTTTATCAGTGTTCTTACTTATTTTCTTCGTCGATTTATTTATTTGTTTGTTTTATTTTATTAAGTTGTTAAGCTTTTTTTTATTCACAAATTTGTAATAACAATAATAATTTATAAATAAACGTGTTGAAAAATATTTAAAATGATTGTGTAATATAGACATCTGGATCAATTTGTCAAAATTCAATTACCTTTAGGAATATTCGGCGGCTCGATTTCTCGTCGGTCACTTCTTCTTGAGGCTTACTGGTTGGCTTGCTAGTCGACTTTGTTAGCTTGATAGTCAGCTTACTTATCGATTTGACACTTGTCGGCTATACCAATTTTCGCCATTGATTCTGGCTAGTGAACCGGGTCAAGTCATCTGGAATTTTTGATTTGTAATCATTTGTAATCATCACCCATGTTTTCTGCCGTCATTATATAGAGAGCTAATTCCACGTCGGATCCAATGGGATCCTGGGGCGAAAATTAGTATAGTCGGCTGTATAGTAATTTCAATTTAAACAAAAATATTAACAAAAATTATTTAATATTGCTATCATTATAATGTAACGTGACACAATTACGTAGCTATCTGTCACCAACATATTTGCCATGAAATAGTCATATTAGATAATCAGGTTTTAACTAGGAGTTTTTCCAGATTGATTGAATGGAAGGAGATTGATTCCCCCATTTACAATTTCTTTCTAAAGCATAAAGATCTTTTGGCGGGAGAAATTTTGATGAAAATTTCATTTATGTCAGGTTAGAACTAAAGGATAATGTTGTTAAAATTGTCATTCAATTAACTATAATGTTAGATTAATGTTCTTTGATTTTTCACACATCCATGAATTATACAAATGTTATACAATTATAAAAAATTGTAGTTCTATGAGAAGGAAGTTATAAAGTTGCATCATTGTTCTTTTGAACGACTGAACGATGTGTGAGATAAGCTTGGAAATGTGGCGTCAGCGGATATTCCAAATTTGGAGATTTATTATCACAATGATTTGTTTCATATGATTATGATTATGATTCTGGCGTTAGATGTTATTAATTTCTGCGCATTTGAATTACAGGAATACCTTCATTATCTGTTATTAAAAGAGAGATTTTTATATTTTAAAAATTCTAAAAATTATTTAAATTATTTATAACTTAATTTGTTAAATATTCCGTTTGATTAACTTCCGCAGAAAAATGACCCGTTCACATGATTTTGATACCGATCATTTCTATAATGTATATAATGTATACATGATTAAATCATCATAATACAATATCATTCTGTTATACTTTGTTAATAATAAAATAATAAATATACATTGTAATAATAAAAAATCAAAAATCAAAAATCAAAATTGTTTATATTTTATGAGAATAAATAATGATAATAATGATAAATGATAATAATGTTAATAATAAATAATAATAATGATAAATAATAATAAATAATGATAAATCCAGTAAGAAATTCTACCTCTTGTTTCCCTTACTTAGATGACATAAATAAAAAGGAACATATACTAAATAAAATGTTAAGATTCTTATTTTATTGTAATATCCTTATTCGCTGCGATACTGACGAAGTTATTTTGATTTAATAAATACACATTTGGAATAAGATCATCAAATCGATTGAAACAATCATTAACCACATGAGTAGTACAACTAAATATATAAAGATTAGTCAATAAAAGATTTTCCATTCTTGTATAAATAGGGCGATTATTTTTTCGTATTGAATCTTTTACATCATAGTCTAGTTATTATTTTGAATATGCTCGATTTTATAAAATTTACTCCATTATTAATTTCTACAACAATAAATCATTATCTTAATGGACCACCTAGACCATCATGGGATTTAAAATTTCATACAACTTGGGCATTGTATAGATCGATGTTCTCACAACCTAGCAGTTCTAAAACATTTGAGCAAATGCAAAAAGATAGTTTTCTTCTTTCTCCTGTACCAGCTGGTGTGATGATAAATGAATTCAAGATAAATAATAAATATAGACACGAAGCTCAAGTTCATCTTGAAAAAATTTTGAAACCTTATGAACATGTCTTAGATACTGAGTGGAAAGATTTGAAAGATGATGGAATTAATTCTGAATGGATTCAAGTTCCTAATGATGGATGGGAAAAAAACGAAATTAAAAAAACTATTTTGTTTTTACACGGTGGTGCTTATATCTTTTACAATAAAGAATCTCATCGTGATATAATAAGTCCTCTTGTCAAAAAAGCTAATGCAAGAGCTTTGGGTAAGTCAAACTCTTGGAAGAATGGATATTTTCAATCAAATTACCTAACTAAAATTTCCTTACATAGTAATCGATTATCGGCTTGCACCTCAAAATCAATTTCCTGCCGCATTACAAGATGCATTGGCTGCTTATTTATATCTCTTAAATCCTCCAAAAGACGCAGGATTTGAACCTTTGGATCCAAAAAATATTGTGATTGCCGGTGCAAGTGCTGGGGGAGGTTTAAGCTTGGCTCTTGGTCTTGCTATTCGTGATGCTGGTTTGCCATCATGCGCTGGTATTATCGGTTGGGTAAATAGAATTTAGTTTCTTTATATAGTTAATTACTAATCATTCTCACAATTTTGTTGTGTCACAATATCTATTATCTTATTATAGAGCCCATTTGTTGACCTTACATATAGCACGCCTTCGTTATCAGATGAAAAATGTTTAGATTATCTTCCAATTGTGAAAGGAGGCACTAACGATTATATAGAATCTCAAGTTATTAAGGAATTTAAAGAAAAAGCTGCTGTTCTCACAGAAAAGATTAAGACACAAAATCTTGGTCCTAAAATTTGGCATGATTCTTTTGATAGACCTGATGGAAGATTTCAATTTTATGCACCTAATGAAGGTCTAGCAATTCCATATGTTAGTCCCATGCTAGCTGAAAGCTTAGGCGATTTGCCTCCCTTATTATTGGTAAGAAAAGTATCCCATGAACTTCTCTTAGATATTTATATACTGAAAAAAAAGGATTTATTTGAATAATAAAGATAGCAGGAGATGATGAAAGATTGCGAGATGAAGCAATTTATTTTGCTTACAGATCTGCTGAACCAACTAAATATAAGGGTCCATCTTATAATGCTGGTAAATTTGAAAAATCTCCGTTCCAAACTCCAACGAATACTACACTCGAAATATATGAAGAAATGCCTCACGTTTTCCAAGTAAAATAAATATATTGGTTTTAAATAAGATGTTTTTTTTTTTAACTAGAAACTAATTCTTTTATTATACATTCTAGATGGTGGGACATGTTTGCACTACAAAGTCGTATGAAAGTACAGTCGAATTCATAAATAAAGTGACAAGCGCTCTTAACGAACCACTTCCTCCTTCCTCTTATAATTGTATAAATGGTAAAGGAGAATTTGGACCTTTAAAAGAACATCATAAAAAAGTTCTTGAATTGGAAAAAATTGGTATTGTACCGGAGTTTACTGGAGTGAATTGAAATGAACGCAAAGCTTCTTTTACGTATATTGTAAGTAAATTAATAAATAAATTTAATTTTTTTTTGGAAATGAAAACAGTTTAATTTACTTTAAAATTTTTTTTAGAACACTGGAACTCTTCGTATAAATCGGTATTGTCAATGTTCTTACTTGTTTATATATATATATATATGTATGTATTTTTTAATTAGCTGTTAAGATATTTTTTTTTGAACAACAACTATATTATAATCGTTTATAAATAAACGCGATGAAAACATTAACATATCATCTGTCATAAAGAGGTGAAACGGTTATGTGATTTTAAACATAAATAAAAGGTCCGTTTCCTAGATCCATTTTAAATAATAATTAAATTTTTTTATTTAGTATTCTTTGTCATTTCTCATTATTAATACAACGTGAGACAATTGCATAACTTGAGTCCACTGAACATATTATTTGACACTTATTCACGGGTGCAAGAATTTAAATCAAGAATCTTTCAGAACAAATATTCCCATTTACATATTCTTTCTAACGCATAGAGATCTTTTGTTGGGAGGAATTTGAATAATCCTTGAATTTCAAATTTAGTAAATTTACTGCACGTGTGCAAACAAGAAAATCACGATAAGACTTGTCCGCTCTAAGGTAAAATCGTCCATTGTACTTTAATCAGGTTAATGATAATTTGTTGTTACGAGAAAGAAATGATAATATATTGTGTATTTATTTATTGTATTGATATAAAAGTATAATAAAAATTGCTATACCATTTATAATTTATATTATTTCAACTTTTGCCAATTATTTTTCACCAAAAATGAGCGGTTCGTCAATTAGTTATACTGTAGATATTTTTCGTAAATGTGAGAGAGCAAAGAAATAACTTGATGTCTGGGACTCGCATTAAATGGTCTAGGATCCACGTACTCCCTCCCTCTTTGATAGTATTATATATTTCATTCGCTCCTCTAATATTTTCAGTCCACATGTTATCGGAAAAAATTATATTTACTACGAATAACGCAAAATGACATTTAAAAGCACACAATCGGAAAATATATTGTATTAGATGATGTAACAAGATATTATTTAATTCGTGTATAAACAAAACATTTCACGATGACTCGAATATTTTAGATATTAGTTGGTTAGTTCAAAAAATAAATGTATTTTATCAACAGATGATATTTCGGAGTTCTGATTTACAAAACGCGTTCTCAATTAATAATCAATGAAGTTTAACATAATTGATGAAGCTTAATAAAAGTTTATTCCAAATCATATATATAGTCAATAAATTCAATATAAACCTCTCCATAAAATTAGTTTTTCATTATTCTATTTTACTTCTAAATCAAAAGACAATATGTCTAATATTTACTAAATCATAGATAACAGAAATTGAAGGATGCAAATAATCTCAAATTCGCTTTTTCCAGAAAAATTAAGGACAAAAATCCATGGAGCTTGGATTGGTAGTCGTATATCCAGGGGGGGTGACAATATAGGCCAACCGTGACCCAAGATCACGATCTCGCAGTTTGGCATTCTTTTACGTTATACAAATAAAGTTTTTACATTTACACTATGCTAAATATGATATAATTTCTTCCTTGAAAACCTACTTCTCTATTATTTTTCATATATTAAAATATAATTACAAGTGATTTGATACCAAAGTCCAAAGGAAATATATTCTGCGAAAAATTCACATGACATGCTGATTAGCCGATCATCCCGTGATATGGTGGATCTTTAGCCAATACATTTCGCATAAATTCCCCTAATCGATAAAAATGAATTCTGATTTAGTAGAGCATAATCTTGCTAAATCGGCTATAAATTTCGCCCTTCTTGATCTTTGATCTGTGAAGTTATAACTTAAACATCCTCGAAAATAACATAATTTTTATCCTAGAGAAGCATAACTTCAAAGGAGGCGCTATAAATCGATAAAATTAATATAAATCATTAAATTGTTAATAATTATGCTTGGATAAATTCGTGCCTAAGCCCATCAATCTTCGTCCTGGATATGTATTATTTTAAATAAATTTGCACAATCTAGATATTATGACTCATTTATTAAGTATTTACAGATAGGGCTATGATTATTTTCATAATTTACGTAGTAAGGTCTCAAATGTTTTGATATAAAATATTAAAATAAAAATTATATTGTCATAAATTAATTAATATATTTATTTATGACTAGTAAACAATTATCTGGTTAATTTAGAGTGGCACAGCTTATCACAATTTTAAAAACGTGGCAAACATACTCTTGTCTATACTTATTGAAATCAGCCCCAAAAGTCTTAGCGACTTACCCACAGTCATTTAACCAGTTAAACTTGGTACACGTAGTCGAAATACTAAATTTTAGCTGATTATAACCGGTTAATATTGAAAGTACGTGTTATCGAAAAAAAAATTATTTAAATGACCAGGGGAGGAGGAAAAAATATATACACTTTTGAACCAATTCACGAACAACGGAATCATGTATTTAAAATATTTGTTATTGATCTTAGTCTTTGCTATTGTTTCATCAGGTAATAATGTAATATACAGTTTTTTACTTAATTTACATTAATATTAACTATCAAATTATTTAAATATTGAAATCTTTTTATAAACATAATGTAGAAGCTTTGACTATAGCCCGAGAAGGTAATTTTTCAATAAGGGATTAATATCTTTAAATGAATATTGTTTAACATTATTTTTTTTCTTGTACAGTGAAAAATAAACGTCAAGATTACGGTTTCAGTTACGGTATATATTCGTAAAAAGTAAAAAAGATTATTATTAAACATGTGTTGACGGTTAAAAAACGAGCACCTTGTAATGTTTCAATAAATACTAGTTATACTATGTAAATTTATTATTCTTGTATATAAAATATAAATAATACTATATAAAAATAACACATTTAACTTAAATATACTTTATTTAAGCGAGCTTAAAACATGTTTGGGAATATATATTAAACTTAATAATAATAAGCATATTCGTATATACAAAATAAACTAATTTAAATCTCCACTTATAAATGATAGTGGTATAATTCTCTTAGCTTCAGCCTTGTTTGCTTAAAATAGACAAAAAAGTGCTGCGGTATATATATCAAACACGTCCCAACTCGTGATCGTGGAAAAATAAAACAGTCAAATATGATTTTACTAACCCAAAAAAAACTCAGTTCTCCACTAAATAAAAATTTGTCATCATGAAATCGCAGGATCACATGGACTATTTTAATTTCTTGAGTAAAATAATGAGTTTTTAAATATCGATATATTAACTGTGCCATATTTTTTCTGTATGATTTTACATTCTCGTATAAATAGAATCATCATTTGTGTTGAATCTTTTTAATTACTATTTTGAAAATAATCGATTTTATAAAATTTTCTACAACAATTAACCATTTTAAATTTAAAATCAGTGATCAAAAATAATTATGCTAAAACAGTTGAGCAAATGCAAATAGGTAGTATCTGCTGATGTGAAATAATAAATATAGATACGAAGCTCAAGTTCATCTTGAAAAAATTTTAATCCATTATGAACATGTCTTAGATACTGAGTGGAAAGATTTGAATGATTATGGAATTAATGCTGAATGGATTCAAGTTCCCAATGATGGATGAGAAAAAACGTGAAATTAAGAAAACTATTTTTTATTTACACGGTGGAAGTTGTATTTGCGTAGTAAAGAATCTTAACGTAATATTACAAGATCTCTTGCCAAAAAAGCAAATGCAAGAATATTAGGTAAACCAAAATGAAGTTTTCAGTCAATTTTTAATAAATTACTCAACTAAAATTTCCTTACATAGTAATCAATTATCGGCTTGCACCTCAAAATCAATTTCCCGCCGCATTACAAGATTCCAAATGATGCAGGTTTTGAATGGAACATGCTAGCACTGCAAAATCATATGAACGTACAGTCGAATTCATAAACAGAGTGACAAGCGCTCTTAACAAACCACTTCCTCCTTCTTATAATTGCATAAATGCTAAAGGAGAATTTTGTCCTTTAAAAGAACATTATAAAAAATTATTGAATGGGAAAAAATTGGTATTGTACCAAGTTGAATGAATTCTAAGCTACTTCACATACTATATTTTAAAACAATAAATAATTTAGCATATTAATTTACTTGGTATTGTTAGTATTCTTATTTTCTTCATCGATTTTGTTTATTTATTTATTTTTAATAAAATATTTAACATCTAAAAAAGTGTGAATCGACCACGTGATTTAGACGTTTCCGGATCAATTTTAAATTTTAAGCAGAAATAAATATCCAATTAATTTATCATTTCTAATCGTTAATGTGACGTGGCAAAACTTGGAGTTCATATTTGATATTTCTTGTCCGCCATAGTCACGTCCAAGTGGAAGAATTTAATCGGGAGCCATCAGCAGACTATTGAAAAGAAAGAAGATTCTCCTATTTACATATTATTCTTCCTATAACACAGATATTTGAATTTGGAAGAAAAGTTCCGGTACCTATGTCAGACCGGAAGATAAACGATAATGTTGTTAGTCATTCATTGTATTTTACTCAGCAAACACGAATTCAGAAAAGCAATTAACCCATTTATTTTCAATAACTTATCACATCTCCTGTGGTGTTAAGAAAAGTTTGTCAATTCTTGCATAAGTTAAATAATGAATATTGTCAAACTATTATGAAAAGTGCAGCTTCACCGTGAGAAGTATGCAATTTTGCACCGTTACTTACTAAATAATTGGCATCTCTTTGATAATTTTTTCTGAGTAAATTTGTTAAATTTTTCTCTCTTCTGGGAAATTTCGAATCGTTTCTCGTTCTCTCTGAGCTTAACGACTGAATGATAAGAAGAAAGTCGCATGATTTGCACGATGAATCAAAATGCAGCGACTCAGGTTAAGAATGCGGCGATTCATTAACAAAATTAGCATCACCGCCATAACGATAAGTCCAGTTCATATATTATTATAGGTCATTTTGACGTTTAATTATAAAATATGTTTTACGATAGAAGCTCTATTTAATAATAATTGCGAAGATGATTGGCTCATTATTGTTATACTGCAAATCACGCACATGATATTTGTTTTTTTTATCTATGAAAATACTATATACAGTATGTTTATTCTTCATTATATTCGAAAAACGCTAACGAGCGAATTTATTCATTCTGTTACCAATAAAATTCCAGTCGTACTATTTTTCCTGCTTGTATGACAAAATTATATTAGTATATTTGGCAAACCTTTATTTTTACTATTTTTCACTTCTAAGAATAGCGAATCTGAAATTTTGTATGATTTTTTTTTTGTATCAAAATACCTATAGTGCAAAATTTATTAATAATATTATCATCACACTTATCAGTTTATATAAAAAATTTCCGAATTTACTGCGGTAACCCTTAACTTTATCGTACTAGTTTCGCCTGCTATATTGCGGTATGTGTTTAATAATAGAAAAAGTTAATTTAGTTTGAAAAAAAAGATATAAAGGTTCATAAGAAGAAAGAAAATCGCACAAATTGGTTTCCTGATTTGATTACACTATATGATATATCACAATGTCTTCCTCCAACTATTGTCAAGAACTTATTCAAGACTTTGAGAAAGCTCTTGAAAATTATGATAATTGCGATGTAATAATTAAAACAGGTGAACATAAGGAACTTCGAGCTCATTCGTTTGTACTTCGTGCTAGATGTTCGTATTTTAAGAAGGCACTATCTAGCGATTGGGAGGAAAGAGACGATAATGGTAATTATATTTTAAAAAAACCAAATATTTCCACTGAAGTCTTCCAACTAATTCTCAGGTAAGTAAAAATAATTTATTGATTTTTTTTTCCTAGCGATTTAAAATGCCTATTACTAATATAATAAAATTTTCCAGATATTTGTATACCGGAGTTGTAGATTGTGATCAACTTAGCAAAGACATTATCTTGCAATCCCTCGTTGCGGCTGATGAACTGGGATTGGACAAATTGATCGAATGCATTCAGGAATGTTTATTAGATAATAAAGAATTTATCAATAAAGACCCCATCAGCACACTTCAAGTCATTTACCAACATGAACCATTTGAAGATCTAAAAAATTACTGTTTAGAAATAATTAGTGAAAACCCAAGAATGCTCTTTTCATCTGAAAAATTCCCATCACTGGAAAAACCAATTATTACTATGATACTTCAAAGAGATGATCTTAATATGGAAGAAATTGATATATGGGATTCCCTTCTTAGATGGCTATTTGTTCATTACTTAAAGATCAATAAAGATCATTCTACATGGTCATTAGAAGATTTGAAAAACGTTAAACAAACTATAAAAGAATATATTCCATTAATAAGGTTCCATGATATCTCCAAAGAAGATTTTTACCTAAAAGTATACCCATACAAAGATCTCTTGCCTCAAGATTTACTCGATGAAATCCTTCGATATCATATGGCTCCATATTCTACTCCAAAATTGAATTTCAAGCCTTCTAGGAGTCGTAGAATTGACTCTGTTTTAATTAGGTTTAATATATTTAAGCTTATTGCAAAGTGGATCGATAAGAAAGATGATGATTATACTCAACAAAATATGCCATATCAGTTTACTCTTCTTTTACGTGGGACAAGAGATGGATTTGATTCCGCGAAGTTTCACCAATTATGTGATAGCAAAGGTGCCACAATTACTTTTGCAAGAATTGAAAATTCAAAGCAAATTATTGGTGGTTATAATCCTATAGATTGGTATCAGAATAGTGCATACGGAAGTACAAATGATAGCTTCTTATTTAATATAACAGATATCGATAACCTTGATACTGCTAAAATAGGTCGTTGTAATAATTCTAGTTACGCAGTATATCATCACGCTAGTTATGGACCAACTTTTGGTAGTGGACATGATTTGAACGCACAAGGAAAAACATGGTATACTAATAATGGAAATGCTTATACTAACATTAGCATGCCAAATAATAGCTTTACAGTTGATGAATATGAAGTATTTCAAGTTTTGAAGAAAAGTTAATTTAGAATGAAGTGATAGTTTTAAAGTTTGACTGGTGAATTATTTTCCTTAATTGAAAAGTATGTTACTCATAATTTGAAATTATAATAAAAAAAATTTAATATTTTTTTTTTTGTTTTATTATATTCTTCCAAAAAAAATCGTTAAAAGTTTCGAAAATGTGAGACCTGCAGTAAAAAATAGTAAAAATTTTACAAATGACTTATAATTAAATTTTAAAGGCCGACATCATATATAGATAAATTCATCTTAAAGAGATTTTTCGATCTTCAGAACATTCTCGAATTTAGATTTTGGATTAATTAATTTAAGGTCTCAAAGTATAGAAAAAAGCATGTTTTTTAAATCATTTATTATATATACTGTATACTCTTTTAATACCCATTCGGAATAAAGCTTTCTAAATATTTTATTTGTCTGAACTTAAGTTTTCTTGGTTTATTCCTTATTCGATTGAGGGAATTATTCAATAAATTATTATAAAAATTTTTAGAGATAAAATTTTATTATCCATTATTAATAACGAGATGAGTAAGAAGAACAATGAGTAGTGCTCCATACGGGACAAATCGGGCTGGGTTTGAGAGATGTTTGAATTCAACCCGAGTATTTATGTGGTTTGACTTGAATATTTTGAGTCGATCGAACTTTATAGTCTACCTGTCAACTTCGAATTTAAATAAAAATTCAGATGGAACTTCTATTTATTATTTTATTTATAATAATAAAGTTGTGTACATTAAAATTTTATTTAGGCGTAAAATTTTCAAAATTAAAAATTATAAAAACTATACATTTTATATTATATATCCTACAATTTGTGCGGCGCGTAGATAAAAAAACTTCCATCTACGAGTAATTTTTTATCAAATGTTGATCGAACAAACACAGGGTCACTGGGTCAAAGCAACCTAACCCGATGAGTCGAGTCATGCGGGTCACAAGTCATTAAAATTATCAAGATTAATCGATTTAAAATTCGGATCGGGTCAATCACCTGGATCTGACCCGTCCCTTTTGGAGTACTATGTTCTCGTTTTTTCAATAAACTAATATCGTCCGTAATGTTTCAACAATAACGAATTTTTCTTGATTTTTTAAGTATCTGAATTGCAGATTATAAATCAAGCAATTTACGTGATAATTTGATACACATTCAAGAAGAATATGTTCATAAGAACCCGTCAGATCATAAAAATTCGAAGATTTAAGAATTATTGCATGTAAATCAGTAAACCAAGATGTTCTTTCTGTCTGGAAAATCCATCATTAGAAAACCATTATTACTATAGTATTTCAGAGATGACAATTCTACATAGCTATTTAATATAAAACTTCGACATACAAAAATTTTCTACGCGAAAACAAACGAAAAATATAAAAACTTCTTCTTATTCTTTTAATAGTTATTTTATAGAAAATCAGGAAGCTAGCGTAAGAGCGATTAAATCTCACTATGATATTTAATAGAATTCGTCATTGGAAGGATTTTTTTAGTTAGTTGTTGTAATAATCAAAAAGTTTATTCATTATAAAATAAAAACAAATTTTTAAACTAGGAAAACGACATAAAGTCCTTCGCGTTTATTTACTCAAGATCTTTTTTTATTTCAACATTAAACAAAAAAAATTGATTATGAAAAATATCAATCAGTGTTACAAAAAAAAAGGAATATGAATGAAAGGATTTTTAAATCATTGTTTGAATTTGAATGTTAACAATTTCTTCAGCGTGCTAGTCCTAAGAATGTTATCATGGAAAACTTCAAAATCAAATAGTCTTAAAATTAGATATATCAAATTATTTATTTAGTTACGTTTATATGAATCAATTTAATAAATTAATAAAGTGAACAAATTCTTATGTAATTACTATTTGTTGCTGACTTAGCCAAGTCTTTTAAAAAACTTGTTGTCACCTGATCACCACGTTGAGGTGCAGCAACATTGATCAGGGGGGAAGGTGAAACGAAAGGGAAAGGGGAAAGGGGAGAACGAGAGGGAAAGGGAAGAACGGAAGGAAAAGGGAGAACGAGAGGGAAGGGGAGAACGGAAGGGAAAGGGGAGAACGAGAGGGAAAGGGGAGAACGAGAGGGAAAGGGAGAACGGGAGAACGAGAGGGAAAGGGGAGAACGAAAGGGAAAGGGGAGAACGGAAAGGAAAGGGAGAACGAGAGGGAAAGGGGAGAACGAAAGGAAAAGGGAGAACGAGAGGGAAAGGGAGAACGAAAGGAAAAGGGGGAGAACGAGAGGAAAGAGGAGAACGAAAGCGAAAAGACGAAAGGGAAAGGGAGAACGGAAGGGTAAGGGGAGATACGAAAGGGAAAGGGGAGAACGGAAGGGAAAGGGAAGAACAAAGGGAAAGGGGAGAACGAAAGGAAAGGGAGAACGAAAGGGAAAGGGGAGAACGAGAGGGAAAGGAGAGAACGGAAGGGAAAGGGAAGAACGAGAGGGAAAGGGAAAACGAGAGAGGAAAAGAGCAAGGAAATACACAAACGTACGCACCACTCACACACAAACCCACACACAACCCTATATATACACAACAACCCACATACCTAAAGGAAGACGTAAAGAAAAGGGACTTAAGAATAAAGAGAAGACCTAGACAGAGAGAAATCAAGACCTAAAAAAAGAAAGATAAAGAAGACCAAAAAAAAAAGAAAAAAAAAAAAGAAAACCGACATATTTATATTATTTTAAAGATTATATACTCATAACAAAAACCCACATCAAGATCATGTGTTACACGTCATAAGGAATTATTGTTTGCATATTTGCATGAGTAATTTTAGTAACTTTTATTCATATGACTGATATGAGTATTAGTCCAAACTCCGAAATGCTTTAACGTACATCGTCACGTGCCGGATGGATAGACGGACAGTATAGAAGTTATATAGTCCTTCGTTTCGGACAAATAGCAAATTATCAAAAAGAATTAAAAAAGGGGTGAATAAGGATGGCGTAGTCTTGGCACAACGAATTACGAAGGAAGATAAAAACATTGGAAGGAAATCTAATCTTTTTCAAAGAATCGTCTAATATGTAGATCCTAGTGATTTAACAAAACAATTTCAACAACGCTGATCTGCACTGCTGCAAAATTACGTAATTTAGGATGTCAAATGTTACGCTCCTCTTATTATGAGGACTAGATTTTTTTTGTAAAAAATTGTTATCCGTCAATGTATAACATTAACATCCGCAAGACAATAGCATGATCTACAGAAATAATTTGCAAAACATAAAAAAACAATTGATAAGCACGGCTTTGTCACCTAAATTCTGCATGATATGCAAATGTCATACGTCTATTATAAAAATTTCTTACATTTTTTCGTTTTCTAAATATTTTTTTATTAACGTGGAAAAATAAATTTATTGGCAATCTTAATTAATATTTATTCATAAATTATTCAGTAAGAAAATTGACGTTATTTATTTATTACTTATAATGTTATCTAATCATGTCATGTCAGAAGTTATTAAAGATTTTGAAAGGGCCCTAGAAAACGAGGAGAATTGCGATGTAATTATCAAAGCCGGTGAAGAACCTAAAGAACTTCGAGCTCATTCATTTGTGCTTCGTACTAGATGTCCATATTTTAAAAGAGCATTATCTGAAAATTGGGAGGAAAAGGACGATGATGGTAACTTTATTTTCAAAAAACCAAATGTCTCTGTTGAAGATTCCAATTAATTCTCAGGCAAGTAAATTATTTTTCTTCAACTATTATATTGCCTTAATAAATAGCTTATTCCTTACTTTTTTCTAGGTATTTATATACTGGAATTATATATTATGATCAATACAGCAGAGACGTAATCTTGCAATCCCTTATTGCGGCTGATGAACTAGGATTGGATAAATTGATTGAGCGAATTCAATATGATTTAATTATTAACGAAGAATTTGCATATAAGGATCCAATTGGAATACTTCAAATCATTGTTCAATATGAACCATTCGAAAATTTGAAGAATCATTGTTTAGAAATTATTAGTGAAGATCCTCAAATTCTTTTTTCATCTGAAAAATTCTCATCATTAGAAAAACCGATTATTACCATGATACTTCAAAGAGATGATCTTAATATGGAAGAAATTGACATATGGGATTCTCTTCTTAGATGGCTTTTTGTTCATTACTTAAAAATCAATAAAGATGAATCTAAGTGGTCATCAGAAGATTTGGTAAATGTCAAACAGACTATAAAAGAATACATTCCATTAATCAGATTCTATGATATTTCCAAGGAAGATTTTTATCTAAAAGTATATCCATATAAAGATCTCTTGCCTCAAGATTTGCTCAATGATATTTTTAGATATCATATGGTTCCAAATTCTACTCCAATGTTGAATTTCAAACCTTCTAGGAATCAATTTGATTCTGTTTTAGTGAATTTTAATGTATTTAAGCTTTTTGCGAAGTGGATCGATAAGAAAGATGAAGATTATACCCGCCAAAATATGCCATACCAGTTTATTCTCCTTTTACGTGGGACAAGAGATGGATTTGATTCCGCAAAGTTTCATCGATTATGTGACGGAGAAGGCGCTACAATTTCTTTTGCAAGAGTTGAAAATTCAAAACCAATTATTGGTGGTTATAATCCTTTAGGTTGGAATCAGAATAGTTCATACGCTAGTACAAATGATAGCTTTTTATTTAATATAACAGATATTGATAATCTTAATTCTGCTAAAATAAGTCGAAGTAATAATAGTAATAATGCTATATATTATCATAGTAATTATGGACCAACTTTTGGTAATGGGCATGATTTGAGAGCACAAGGAAAAACATGGTATACTAATATTGGGGATACTTATACCAACATTAGCATGCCAAATAGTAATTTTACAATTGATGAATATGAAGTATTTAAAGTTTTGAAGTTATTTTAAAATGAAGTGATAGTTATAAATTTTGACCGGTGATTTTTTTCCCTTAATTGAACGTTTTTCATAATTTGACATTATAATAAAGGAATTTCGAATTTCATATTTTTATTATATTTTTAAAATGTGAGACTTATAATAAAAATAAAGAGAAAAAGAAAAAATTTTATAAATGACTTGTAGCTAAAATTTAAAAGCTGACTTCTTATACACTAAAGAAATTTTTGGTCTTTAAAAAGGTCTCAAATTTGGATTAATTCATTTAATTGTCGCAAAGTGGTAAAAAAACGCGTGTTTTTATTATATATTAGTGAGAAGGTAACTTTTTTTTAGTTATTGATATAAACTAATTATTAGTTTGAAATGGCCTTACATATTCCCACAATGTATTTCCCAAGCTCTTAAAAACTTATACCTTACTCTTCTTGTTTAAATCCTTAATAACTTAAACCTTACTCTTGTTTCAGTTCAGCAGAAATCGATCATGTTGCATAAAATTTTTGATTATAAATACGCCTTTGAATATAATTAATAATTAATTTTTGATGATGTTAATAAATCCTAATAATTTCTCATATTATTTAAATTGAATAAATCTAAAAAAAAAATTTGTTCTGTATTAATTTTATATGTTTCGTTCAGCAAAATATCATGAAAAATACTGCGGGAGAATAGAAAAATATTTTTACAAAATTTGATTGTTATAATGTTTATATAAACCATACGTAATGGTAAATTGTCACGTTATTATTGTATTCTATAAAATTTTTATAGTGGAAGTACTTGAGTAATTACTTTTTCTAAGCTCATATATTTTAAACTTTTCTACGATTATTACTGCGCCATTCATGACGATCTCTAAAGTTCAACATATAATTTTTTTTTATATTGTTTTCTTTGTTGAAACTCAAGTTGTCGCTCATCTAGATGCTTTGCATTATCTGTTATCTTAATCTCTTTTTTATCAGATATTACTTTATTAGTTAATCATAAATCATGAGTAATATTAAATGAATCTAGTTAGTGTTTTATACGCAACTATAATAAACATGTACTGTACAGGTCCTATAAGGAAAAAGTTAACAATATTTCACTTGTATACCTAATCTTAGTACAATTCAATATTTGTTATGTCATATAGTTAATTACTATTATACTTTATGAGTGTTACGTGTTTCTTTACCATGGCAAACAGGTTTTTGTTACTTTTGGTCGTTATTGTTTTTATTGTTTACCGGCGAATATTTTCTTTTAAAAAAAAAAAGCGGCGAGCTACGTCACGAGTTACAACCTTTCATTAACTTAATGAGTAAAGCCTGCACGGCTGCACCCCTATCATGGAAATAATAGAAATTCTATTTATAATTATTTTTAATATTCTTGTAACTGAAACATTCTTAGTTTATTGATAAATTCAATTTTTTGGCGAATTGCTGAAATGATCATTCTCACCTGATTTTCGGTGGCCACAACTAAATTGGTTCGGTCGTTCGGAGAATAAATAAATGAAGTCACATTATGTAATAAGGAATACTGCGGTGACTAATAGGAATTAATACTACTACTAATATTGGAAAAAATATAGGTCATTAAAATCCCGCATTTTCAATTATTTTTGTTATTTGAGAACTAAAAAAATGAAGTAAATGAAGCATACCGTTTTGAAATAATTAAAAAAGTTATTTTGTACGCTTCACCGTGTCACAAGAATCTAATAGATTGATAAGGTTTGGTGAATGACCACTTTTATGGAAATAACCTACAAAACTAGTCTATTTTATTAATAAGCACGGATATATTCCCACCTTCGTAAATATTTCATTTTCACAACTTTTTTTTATTCTGAATATATCTTATTTAGATAAATCAATATTTATAATCATATTATTATTCATGTCATCATCTCATGTGTTAGAGGTTATTAAAGACTTTGAAAGGGCACTTGAAAATGAAGAGAATTATGATGTAATTATCAAAGCCGGAGAAGAACCCAAAGAACTCCGAGCTCATTCATTTGTGCTTCGTACTAGATGTCCATATTTTAAGAGAGCGTTATCTGAAAATTGGGAGGAAAAGGATGATAATGGTAACTTTATTTTTAAAAAACCAAATATCTCTGTTGAAGTATTCAAATTAATTCTCAAGTAAGTACAATATTTTTTATTTATTTAAAAATATAGTCTTTTATTAATAATGTTAAAATTTTTTAAATATTCCAGATATTTATACACAGGAATTGCGGATTTAAGTCAACATAGTAAAGAAATGATTTTGCAATGTCTATTTGCGTCCGATGAATTAGGATTGGATAAATTGATTGACCAAATTCAAGATGATTTAATTAATAACGAAGAATCTACGTATAAGGATCCTGTTAGTACACTTAAAGTTATTTACCAACACGAACCATTTGAGCGTCTAAAGGATTATTGCCTAGAAATTATTAGCGAAGAACCAATGATTCTTTTTTCGTCTAAAAATTTTTCATCATTGGAAAAAGAAATTATTATCATGGTACTTCAAAGAGATGATCTTAATATGGAAGAAATAGACATATGGGATTCTATTATTAGATGGCTCTTCGTTCATAACTTAAAGTTTGATGATGATAATTTTAAATTATCATCAGAAGACATAGCAAATTTTAAAAATACTACAAAAGAATTTATTCCATTAATTAGATTCTATGACATTTCTAGAGAAGATTTTTATTTAAAAGTATATCCTTATAAAGATCTATTGCCTAAAGATTTGATCCATGATGTCCTTCGATATCATATGGTTCCGGATTCTACACCGATGCTAAATTTTAAACCTTCTAGAGGTCGCAAACATAAATCCATTTTAATTGATAATAATGTATTTATGCGCTTTGCTAAGTGGATCGATAAAACAAATGAAGATTATACTAAAAAAACCATGCCATATAGGTTCGAACTACTACTTCGTGGCACTAGAGATGGATTTGGTTCTGCAAAGTTTCATCAATTATGTGACGATAAAGGAGCTACAATTTCTTTTTCAAGAGTCAGTAATAATCAAAACCAAATTATTGGTGGCTATAATCCATTAAATTGGTATCAAACGGAAGCATATGCAAGTTCGAATGATAGTTTCATATTTAATATAACAAATATCAGTGACCTTAATTCTGCTAAAGTAGGACGTTGCAATAATTCTAATAATGCAATATATTATCATAGTAATTATGGACCAACTTTTGGTAGTGGGCATGATTTGCGCGCACAAGGAAATACTACCTGGAGTACTAGTAATGGAAGCACTTATTCCAGCGTTAGCCTGCCAAATAATAGTTTTACAATTGACGAATATGAAGTATATAGAATTGTAAAGAAACGTAGTCTTCAAAATACTTAAATTTTGATCCGAGTATTTTTTTTTGTATATTTAAAGTATATAGTTCTTTATACTTAAATGAATTACTGTTTTGATAAATATATTTTTTTTTAAAATATTTTTATAATAAAGATTTAAATCTAAAAAGAAATTAGCATTGGTCGTTAAATGCATAGTTGTATACTGTACAATAATTTTGTAGGTATAAGCAGTCGACAAGAGAATTGATTCATTAAATATTTCTGCGCAAAACCAATAAGTATGTGTCGGATTCGAGTATAACTTAATCATAATTCTTAAAATAATTAAAATAATTTTAACGTTAAGACAGTATCGCGGTTTATATGTATTTAACGGTATCATATGTATAAAGACGATACATGTACTATATTAAATTATTTACTTTTTAATAACTTGAAATACTTCACATTAATATCTCACCAAATGTTGGCCGATAATTCATATAGAATATTGTTGATTCTCATCAATTGGATAACTTCTTTCGTTGAATTATATATATAATATTATTGATACATGTATTACTGGATTTAGTAGTTTAAATGAATTGGTCCAACTGATTAACTATATTTACTTACCATGATATTGAGCCGAAACAATAATAAATTTTCAGATTTCCATATTAATGGTGAATGATGAGGCGTATGAAAGTATGATAAGAGAAATATATAATAATTATAAGAGAATAATAAAAATAATTAGGATCAAGTTTTAATGATGGCAAACAGTACAACTCGAGTTTCATTTAAAAAGAATTATAGTATTTATTGCAAAAATTTAATGTATTTAAATCTAATTTAAACGTTACAAGACGCTCGTAACAACCTGTCAGTGTCATGTTTATAACTAGGTAACGGTGACCGTTAAACGTCCGTCACGCTGCACGTTTTTCCAAAGTAAAATCTTATTGGTGTTATATTTTGCAACGATTTATAAACATCACGAGCACAACGTCTTTCACATTGATTATGAGTTCTAATTTTGCGTTTTCTAACTGTTTCAGGATGAATAAATACAGGCTGGCTATCTATTTTATATTTTAATTTATTATTTTAAGATTTTAATAACGAAAATAAATTACACTAGTTATAAGTTACAGTATATTTCTTTCATTTATTATATTTTTCCGTTTATTATTAATGAATCTTAAATTACATGAAGAAATAATTTAAAAACAACTAAATTTATTATATACATCTTATGAAGGTTAAACTAAAGTTTAATAAAGTCTAATTTTAAGCAACTAATAGTATCGAAATTAATAAGCTAATAGTATAAAAGTATTAAGCTTATAATGCCTTAACAGTTAATAATTGCAGTGTTATATATGGCACGTGTATATAAATCACGTGTAGGACAGGCATGATTTTGCATAGAATGTAAAATTTCTCAACTCCGCTTCGGACAATAAAAACTTTTTTTTACTATTATGTTTATTATATATATCTACGTTTATTTTTCACGCACCAGAAAAAAAAAATAATGTTACACAATATTCATTCAAAGATATTAACCTTTTCGTTTTAAAACCAACGCTTCTACATTATATTTATAAAAATATTTATAATTTGATAATTAATATTAATGTAAATTTAGTAAAAAACTGTATATTACCTGATGAAACAATAGCAAAGGCAAATGCATGATTACGAATTTTTTTTTTTTCGATAACACGTACTTTCAAATTTTGAATCAATACATATTTTTTTTACGATTACATCATCTGAAAGTCATTAATTGTTAATTCAAGGTTATAGCTAGTTAAGGCTGTTAACCAATTAACCGGTTAAAGATTTGTTTAATCTGTTAAGTTTTAGTATTTCGGTCAGAATTAAGTAAATGCTTATAAAAATTTTACTTAAAAAAAAATCCTTTTAATTTGTTATGATCAAAGATGTCCAGCCAAAATTAAGTTTAACCGGTTAAATGACCAGTTATTAGCTAGGTAAGCCATTAAGATTTTGGGGCTGATTTCAATTATAGTTGAAAGCGAAGTATAAACTGTGCCACTCTAAATTAATAACTTGAAATTATGTTATTTTACGTTAGCGTATGAATATATAGTCTTTCATTACACTTCGGACCAATAATACTATAATTTTAAATGCATTTCAGTAATATATTTAAAAATTATCGCTAATAATTAATTGATTAAAGTAAAAATTTATAATAGTAACCAAAAAAAAAAACAATAAAGCATCATTATACACGGTAGATTCATTTATAGATCATGTGTTGCATTTCAAGTATAAACATTTAGTTGATGTATCGAAATTAATTAAAGAAACATTATCAAAAAAAAAATTTCATTCATCCATTGTAATTTTTGTAATTATGGTTCAATATAAAAAATTTTAACAAGTACTGTATCTATTATTGAATGGAGGTGTAGTTATATCAGTCACAGGTCCGAATGATTGATAAAGATGGGTCTTTTCAAGAACTTGGTGTGAGTATTTGAAGTTGGCATCGTTAATATAGCCAATGCTTGAAATATTTCAGTGGCAATATTATAATCGAACACATATGACATTTTACCACCATGGAGGCTTGATTCTTTTACCAGTTTGATACCGCCATTATTTTTCAAGAAAACATAGATGAACAGCACATAGCAAAAGTTTAGAGATTTCTAAACATTTCAAAGCCTGCTAAGCCATTATATAACTGATAACGTAATGCCATGTGACATGTCAAGATGGCGTAGCTCCACGAGCAGCGTATAGCAAAAAATATCAGATGCTTGGTGATCATCTATTCGAAGCTTCATCATTCAAAGCTTGCTACTGACAACGCAAATAACGTGTCACGATTTAATTCCGTAGCCTAAGTATCAATAATCCTTTTAGGCGAGAGAATTCTTTTTGAGCAACTTCATCTAAGCATCAGGCTTAAACCTTCGCTAAGCATTAGCCTTTATATTCATGTATAAATATGCCTAAACTCCACACTATTTGAAAAATAAAAAAACTTCTTCAAAAAGTAAAAACCGATAGAAATTCAAAATGAAATTTAACTTATTTTTGCTCCTTTTAACCACCCTTACTGCTGTTGTTTTAAGTCAACATCATATAATACCCGGTCAATCAATAATTCAATTACTCGGTCGTGATCTTTATTGGGATGTAAATGATGGCGTTGTTTTATACCCAGGGGGTGTTAATCCTGCTAGATGGATAATTCAACCTTTACCTAAAGGAAATTTTATCAAATACATTAATGGTGGATTCGTCCAATACAATGGTGATTCCAAACAACTCAATATTACAGATAGTGGAAGTCCTTGGCTATTTGAACCTAGTACAGAAGAACCTTGTTTCATTTGTTCCAGAGAAAACCAAACTGAGTGTGCAACAGCAGTTGAAACAAATAATAATGGATGGGTAGTTAAAGCTAAGCAAAAACATTCTAGTCCTTACCAGTTGTGGAGAGTATATAGGGTTGCTTAATACCGCTGGGAAGGGAGGTCAAGAAGGTGATTTCAAAGAGTAAGCTCTGCAGGAAGAAACTACTTAATTCTTTTGGATGTTTATACCATTATGATTATATAACATGTTTATATTGTGCGATATATAGTGTAAGAAAAAATAAAAAATGCTTACGGTTCTAACCAATGAAATTTTTTCACATGATTTTTTTTATCTATTTACTAACGAAATTTAGAGTCTCATTATTCAGATGGTTATTGCACCTATTAATATTGTACACTATACTCACTCCTGATTCATTATAACAATTACGTATTAACAGTTATTACACACCCATGCCTCACCGAATACTATATATACAGTACATGTTAAAAACATAGGAGTATTCACCCGAAAATACAAAAATTTATATGAGATCAACTTAAAGTAGGTTTTTAAAATTCAGATATTTTGTTCGTCGTGATAATGGAGATTATTTACAAGAATAATCCAAGTCTGTTAATGGTCTCTGATAACCATCGCAATTATTTCATATTCTGAAAAATAAAACAAGGAATGAGATGAATATATACAATATATTGGCTCCGTATAATTTTCGTACTACGCGTATACGTTCTTGACTATGTACTGTACCTATTTTTGTTATTCGAAGTTTCGAAGTAGAAAATGTTGATATATGACTCTAGACCATTATGAAATAGAAAAGGTGAATAGACTCGATCGTCGTGATTTCTTTTATCCGTTTTCTAAATTAAAAACAAATTAATCAACTTTACCGTTTTGATACGTAAAAAACGTTACAATGAGTCTATATCGTGAGTTCGTGACTAAGAAATATATATTATGTAAGAGTTTATTCTTATTTCTTACCAAGCAACTTGTGTACAGAACGAGAATCATTTCTTTAACTTTTAATCGGAACAGTGAGATCTATCCAAGGCATAAAAGTCTGTTTACCCGTGGACGAATAATTTAAATCTTATTTCACTGTTCCCTCCAGGATTACACTCGGTCACAATATTGCCTGTATTTGTATTAAGAATTGGCAATAACACAAAAATAGTATTTTATATACGGCAGTATGCAAGACGAATCGCACAATATTAAATTTATTCAAATTTATTCATATAAAGAAACAAATATTATATATAAGTACGTAATGCAGTCACTCACGCGTTATTTTAATAACTTGACAAATCTTTGTGGCATGTCGACTTTAGGATAAGTGTATGAATTATTTGCACAAATGTCTTTTAAGATGCAAACTCAAAGGTAATGTTTGGATTGGGTTTACCTTAACAATCAGAAATGAAAATAATTGCACTATCCTATATATATCAACAAACAATGAAGATTTAGGTTTGAATCGGTCCATACCTGCAACATCTGCTGCAAAGCAAAAGTAGAAAAAATTAGTTTAAAATAATTCAAGATTTGGATTTAATGAATCAATTAAATTGAAGTAATGACATGATTGTCGAGAAGATGAAGAAGAAATAATCATTAAGATTTTTTTTTATTTGATATGAATTGTTGTATTAATAATAATATTCTGACCTATTAACTCGATATACTTCGTAATCATTTACGGTAAACATTGGTGGAATATCAATTTTAGAATAAGTATATGAATTACTTGCCCAATTACCATTATCATGACATACTAAATCAAGACCGACACCAAATCTTGGCCCATGATCTGGTACACAACAAATAGAATATTTATGATTCCCTTCAATAGGATAACTTACTTTTGCGGTTTGAAATTCATTTCTGTCCATAAATGAAAATATAAAACTATCTTTTGTAGACTTATTATAATTACTATGATTTGAATTCTTTGGTTTCCAATCCAATGGATTATAACCTCCAATTATTTGTTCTGAATTTGCAATTTTTGCTACAACTATAGTAGGACCTTTATCATCACATTTTTCATGAAACGCTGCACCTGTATTACCATCTCTACCAGCACTATAAAGTAAATTGAATTTATATGGAATATTTCTTCCATTATAATAAGAATTATTTTTCTTGTCAATCCAACTAGAAAAAATATTAAAATATTGAGGCGTAATTATGGCTGGTTGTTTTCGTTGAGGCTGTAAATTAATACATTGTCTTTTACTTGGTGCCATATGATATGTAAATATGTTATTGATTAAATCATTTGGTAATATTTCTTTAAAAGGATATACTTTTAGAAGAAAATCTTCTGGAGGTATATGATAAAATCTAATCGATGGAATAAACTTGCTTAATCTTCTCTTCATCGCCGTAAATTCACTTTTTTTCCATTTATTAATATCTTGTTGAATAACAGGATTCTGACCACATGCCCACTTTAATAAATTTTCCCAAACAATGATTTCATTATCAATACAAAAATCGTCTCGTTTTAAAATTATTGCTAAAATAGACGGATTAAAGGTAAGAAATTTAGTTGATTTAAATAAGTGATCAGGATTATCACAAATTTTTTTAAGACAGAAATTCCATAAATTATCTAAATAATGTTTTTGATAAGTTAATACAATAATCTCAATAGCATTTTTAATAATAAAATCATAATTTTCAATCAAAGTTTCTTGAATGCATTTAACTAAATATTGAAATCCGAGCTCATTTGATAATAATAAGAGATTTATTATTTCTTCACAAGATTGTAATTTTGTTAAATCAAAACTTCCACTGTACATACAACTTTATAAAAAGAAAATATAATATTAGTTCATCATTTAAAGCTATTTAATAAAATTAGATTAAAAAAAAAAAGAAAAGAATACCTTAAAATTATTTCAACAAATTTAGGTGAATTATTATTTAAATTTAAAATATAATAACCATCCTTTTTCTGAATATCTTTGGTAAGAAGAGTTTGGAAAATTTTAGATTGGGATTTTAATATGAGTGAATGAACATGGAATTCTTTTACATTTGGTTTTTCACCAGCATAAATTTTTACATCGTATCCTTCCTTGGATTCATATAATTTTTTATAATTATTTATTATCTCCTTATAAAAAATTATAGCCATAATGATAAAAGAGTTTTTTTTTTTATAGATATGTTAGATATTTATAATCCAAAGCAAATGAAAGGATGTAAGATTATCTATCATACAATCGTATTTTATTATGTAAAATAAATAAATTATGTAAAAAAATGATGTAACATTTTCATAATATAAAAATTTGTGTTACTGTATTGTAAAAATAATTTCCCACACGAAAACAAATGATTTTTTTGAATAATATAATTTTTTCTACTATTCTGTTTCGGTTATGCCAGCCATCTGACATAATACAAATTCTATTAACTAAACCATGAGACCTACAGGCAAATCGAGATCTACCAGGCAAAAAATTTAATGAGCCTAACCCATTATCAATAGCACACAACTCTAATATATAATACAGGAGTAGAAATTGCATCTGTAAACATATATTAAAATTGATGAGCTACTTTAGATACGAGTAATCCCAGAAAAGCATCCTATACGTTCGAAAGTGGCCATGTCATTCTTTCTAAGATTATATTTTACTCAATCAAAATTTATTCGAGTGTTATTTTGTTGGATAATTTACTAAATCACAAAGTAATATTTTTTTTTTTGAAAAAATGGAATTCTTCTTTATTATATATTTAATAGTTTTTTGTATTTTAATGAAATGAATTTTATTTATAAATACAGTCGACTCTGGTTATAACGAACCTGTTTGTACCGAAACCTCGTTATACCGAACCATAATTTCCAGAACCGATTTTTATAAATAATTTCACTGGATATAACGAACTTTTAGAACTCTTATAATAAAACACTATATAACGCATCCGAACCGAACTTAACCAGCCATATTTATTTTATAATAACTTTATACTTTCTATAACGAACGCTCATGTGACTATATAGTAGTCCAGGCCGAATTTATAGTGCTGGCCAGAATTACTAGTAATTTTTTCGTTAAAAAAGAAATGACAACAAAAAAAAAAGAAGAAATTATGATTCTGGACAGCATTACAAATTTGGCCTAAGTTGACTGTATTATATACAAGATAAATATGCGTGCAAAAGGGAATTTTTTTTGGAAATTCTTGGTTGTTGATTTAATTAATATGGTCGTATAACTCTTAATACACAAAGAATAGCGAGAGATTAATACATTGAAACCAATATTTAATGTTTTTTTCTTATGCAAAATAATAATTTATATTATCGTTCATAATATGAATTTATGACATGTTTTGAACCGGATTAAATGATCGCAAGTATGAGTATCATAATGCAAGTATCATAATACGAAAGAAAATATTTTTAATTACTATCTTTAAATGAACAGGATATTATTTACATAATATTTTCTTTTTTTGACTTTGACGAAAAAAATCATGAGGATCAAATAATAGATCTGATGAGGGTGATATTATTATAATGTAATCTTTGTTTAGAAAAGTGTTCATAACATTAAAGAAAATCTTCACCTACAAATATTAATTCATTGAGATGTGAGATTGATTTTGGCATTTGACTTCAGAATGGATGGAAATCGGAAGTTAGAGAATGTTAGTAAGACTTTTACTAACGCTTCTTCATTTTTTTTTTAATTGTAGGTACTTATCTGAACGCAACCAGGACAGAAAATCCAATGGGTTAGGAATTTTTTTTTCTTTTTAGGGTAAACGCAATACTTTATTTATTAAATGATAAAGAACATAAAATAAAATGTAAGTTCACATTAAGTTTGGACAAAAGACCTCCCTCTTTACTCCTCCTTCCCTTGTAGCTGTATATAGATATACCTTTTCGTCCCCCAGGAGAAGTAGTACCCATTCATAGTATCTCCCTGAAAAAAAATAAGATAGTTCATTTTTTATTGATTTATTATTTAAAAAAAATTTAATTTTACTTATATATTATACATAATTTTTAAACAGATTCTATTCATTAATAAAAATTTGATTTATAGCGGAGTGATATAGATATAATAGTAGTGATCAATTTGCAATTTGCAAAATACCCGGGGAAGCTTTCCCTTTAATATTTTTGATTCTACGATTAAACTACAAATATACTACTATAAAAGGTAGACTATACTAATATGTACTACCTAAAATTCACATAACAAACTACGTATCATGTTGGGTCGCTACATATTTGATATCGTCCGCACCTAAATTTGAAAATAAATGTTGCAGTAAACGTTTTGATTCGTTGGATGTATAACATCCGTTGATCATATACCTTCCTTTCTTCCGGAGAGCGTTTGATTTTTGAAAAAATCCCACTAGTATAATAAGCAATGATTTACTGATAAGAAATACAGTATGTGCATGATTTTAGTAAAGCAAATAAGCTAATAACAAATTACATTAACAGTTAAACTATAAAAAGAATATACTACATATAATGAAAGAATATATGAAAAGAATATACTGTATATGATAATGAAAAATAATATACTACATATAATATTGTACAACTGAAGCAAATAAGCAAAGTAATATCTTAGCATATCAAAGAAATCACATTAACGACGCCTTTTATTTTTTTTCCTGTTTTTTTCTTGTTGCAATTTGGAAAGTATTATGATGTTTTTTTTGTGATTCTGAAAGAAAGGAAAACAGTTATAAAAAATTTAAGGTAAAAACATCTCTAATTCAAAGAAATCACATCAACGACGTTTTCTTACCTTTCACTGAAATTAGGAAGTCATTACGTTGTTTTTCCGGTAAATCTGGAAGGAAAGAAAATGGTTATAAGAATTTAAGAGAGATCCGTTTAGGAAGTAGAGAGAAATAATGAGATTATAAACATATTTCGGGTTAAAAAAAATCGCATATACCAGCTTCAATTTCAACAATAGTCCCATTAGACTCCATGACCCATCCTAACCAGTTAATCTCAGAATTCCGCCACCTTGGAATAATCCCAAAGTGGCCATAATAAACCACTCATACCAACCCAATCGAATACACAGCCATAACAAGAACTCCATGTGGTCGCACCCGATGATGATAATGTGATTAAAGCCATATTGTTTAACAATTTCAATGTTAGATGTAAGATTTTCAATATCTTTGTTGAGAATCTCAAAACCGAAAGATGTTTATCGTTCTCATAATCAACTGACCCTTTATTCATGGAGCGATTGTCATCATGTTTTCCACCAAGATTGTCCGGGAGTATAAAACAACACGTTTTCTCCGAGATTACTGATTTCCAGATAATGCATGATAAGGCATCATTTCGGCGCAATTTCCCCAGTGATGCCTGCAATTCGAGGATTATTGCTTCGTTAGAACTGATCCATTTTTTCTGTAAAGTGTAGAGCCACGACCAAGCGTAAAAACTTAATAAATAAAATAAAATTACTTAGTGTAAGGCTGAGACATAACAAGCAAGATACACGTAAGACTGACTGAATTTTTGACAAAATCTGGCAATTTTTCTTCCATTAAAGTAATACACTTGAAGATAAAGAAGATAGTCACGTTTTAAAATACTCAAATAAAATAATACATTTCTTTATCATCAGATAATTCCAGCTATAATCTTCAGTTAAAATTTATTAAAAACTTACAACTACTTTACAAGATATTATGACTAAAATAATACAGATTGACAAATTTTTTGTTTTGTATTTGAGAGAAAAAATAAGTATTTCTCGATTATTATTTGCCCTTGAAGTTTTATTTTTATTTTTATTTAAGTACACAAAGTTGTAGTACAAATTATACAGACAGCTAAAAAAAAGTTGAAAATAATTCTAACACTAACAACCAAATCGCGACCAAAAGGAGACGATGATACCTTGGCCTTGAAATAGAACAAGCAATGAGAGGGCTCCGAGAGCGCTATCGGGACTCGTACGCCGAGGAAAGAAAATAAATGGACGAACATAAAAATAATACTAACTAATATTAACAAAATTAAGTAATACATGATAATCATAAAAAGAAAATAAATCTATATTATCGAACGAAATTTCATCTCTATGATATTCCCAAGATCCTGAATGTAAAAAATTACTTGACGTCCAACGGGTATGTGCTGTAGCATCATAAAATCCACCCGCTCAGGCGTATGGAATTGATAAAGGGGTAAAGTTACGTGTGTTGTGTCTATGTTCCCTACTCTGACGCAGCGAAGTAGTAGAAGGCGAGCCATTTGTTGCACGTTTAACGTGCGCACAGTGTTTCTTATAATACAACTTTTTCTTCTTTTTCGTAATATTAACAATAGTTCATATTCTTTAAATGATTTACTACGTTTGGTTCCATATTTGTGAATTAATATTAGTCATTATGTGATTCATAAAAGAGAGGGCCTGAAACCGAGTTTTCTTTTTTGGCAGGTAATTATAAAATATAATGGTGAGGTCAGCAGGAATTAAATGGTGTATTAACAAGTAAAAAGGATGAAGTGTCAAATGATATATCAAAAAATGGTGAGGACTGTATAGTATCCTTCAGTCCGTATTTTAAGCCTTTGGCGAAATCATTAATGATATCTAAAAGAATCGTCTAATGACGCCTTATTATATTTTTACAAGCGTCACGGTGTTTAATACACAGTCCGATGTGTTCGTTAATGTCAGATTGAATGTTGCATTGTGAACAAGGAATGGCACCTGTAGGGTACAATTGAGGGTAATTACGTTGCTGAATATCTGCAGTTGGATAAATACTTGTTATCTCATTGTGTATGGCGTATACACCGATGGATTTTATACTTTTTTTATACCGGCGGAATAATTTACAAAAAATCCATCGGTGTATACATAATACCGATGGGATAAAGAAAATTACATTTCTTAATTTTATTCATTTGATCCTTTGAAAGTTTAAACCCAGTAGCTGAATCTAGAGGTTGTAATTGATCCATTCTTTATCGATATCTCCGTTGATGATTGCAGAATTATCATAGAATTGAAAATCAGAGGATTGGTCACGTTGTTACTCCATTTTCTTATTATTTATTTGCCCTTGAAGTTAAAATTCACTAAGATTAAGCGTACTGATTACGTGATTTCAGAGATCTATTTGACAATGCTGTGCCACTACCTGGCATGTGACTAATAATATCGAGTACAATTAAAATGAAATGTTAAAGATTTACTTTACGCCGACAACTACTTCTGCATTACCAATGTGGTTGATCCTGTGTACTTGCAATTTTTTACATTCTGGTGGATGGTTATCTTCTATCCGGCAGCCTAGTAGTTTTGAGTTAGATATATATAATTTTTCTTCTCATTGTAATTTTAATTTTAATTTTTTCAGTTCAACTTTTTCTTTAGATAGTCCCTTCACGACTTAGGTTATGTCTAGGTTGTTCTTGTTAATAATCAGGCAGGACGACTTCTTCGGGCTCCTCCCGAGAGGTTGGGTTTATCATTAGCTTAGAATTTAGTAGACTATTAGTAGTTTATAACTATTCTTATGTAACGTTATACTCCAGTCGTGTCTATATCTTAAAAATAAAAATAAAAAATAAAAATAAAATTTACTTTACGCTTATAAATCATTTGAACAATACTCTGATGCTACTTGTGAAGTTGGTAGTGTTTACTATTTATTATTAGTAAACTATTAAGGTTAGACATTTTTACTCACTTTCGCAATTTTGTTATAATTGGTTTTTGTTCTTATATATATTATTCTCGACTCTTAATGATCAGATTAAATTATCTGAACGATTTCTTTACTTTTACTCATAAATAGAGGCAGTAAGTCTTTTTATTACGTTTAAACTTGCATATAAGAAATTATTTCATCTTTACATTTATATATTTGGTTACACACATTTTACTGTTAATTATTTTTTACTATATAGCAAACTCCATAAAAATTAATTAGTATTAGCCATAACCTTCGAATGTAATTCAAATAAAATCTATTTTAAGATAATTGACTATTAAAAAATAATATCTTTAGCAGCACAATAATATAATATTGTTTATTAATTTTTAAGTATTTACTGGCTATTCAGATAAAAATATTAACCCCGGTAAACCAAATATTAATTAAAGTACTTGGTTCGGTTACACCAGTGAAAAATTCCATATAGGGGAAATTTGAATTCTACAAAAATAAAGGGAAACATTAGTAAATGTTTCTATTAAGTTTCAAAGTTAAACTTTGAACATAGCTCTAAACATATTATTTAAGTTTCATCATTGAAGGCTGATGGGTCAATATTATTTGCTTGTTATGCAAGTAGTCGAAATCACATTATTAAACCATTTTACGAATCACACAATACTTTAGAAATTATAACATATTTTGAGGCGAGAACCACTGGCTGTATAAAGTTAGTTCGAGAGGTTGCTTTATGTATTATTATTTGGATTAAAATTGTAGTAAAGAATAAAGAATTTAATAGGGAAATTTAACGTATGTTATGGATCAAAAGTCACGTGATGAGAATATACATTTTTAAGCCTGGTCATCTTTTAATTCTATTAATAAAATTTTAGTATTTTATACCGACGCTTGAAACTCAACCCAAGTGCAAATATTTTCACTCCACACCTAATAGTATATACGTGTGGTAAAGGTCTTGACCTTTAATAGAATTATACAGCTTTTATTAGACAAAGTTTTTCTTACAAGATATCACTTTACAAAAGTCATTTTTAGACATAATCTTTTTTATTTCGGAGTTTTTTTTTCTCATTATTTTTGCTTAACCATTAATACTTTATGCTTTTAATTCAATTTTTTTTTACTTTCTTTTAAAATATTATATAATTTTTATAATTTCTTTGACTTTATTATGTCACTACTTTTTCAATTATTCTTAATCAACCAGTGCATTAAAGATTTATAGGATGATTCAGAACTCATATATGTGACAGTTTCTAATAGTATCTTTTGTGTAGTGATATAGTTAAATCGGTAGGTCAATGACGTCCGTAACAGAATCACACAGCGAGTACAACTAACGATCACGTGCAGATGATCCTTTCCAATAATGAACCAGGGGCTGTTAAATTGTTTTAAAGTCTAACCTGATTGGGTTTCTTTGACAGATTAATTAAAGAATAAACGGCAAAAAAATTTTAAATTGGCAACTATTCCGTCTGAAAAATAGTTACTCCTACTAATATGGGTGAATATATTAGTCCGTTAAAAAAATCATTTAATTTGCATCAAGAAGCAGTAGAAAATGGTGATAAAGATGCACAATTTAATTTAGCTATGTGTTATTACAATGGTGAAGGAACACTAAAGAATCTAGACAAAGCCTTTTATTGGTATCAAAAAGGAGCAGAAAATGATGATAAAAATGCAATGAATAATTTAGCAAGATGCTATTACAATGGTGAAGGAACAGAAAAGAATCCAGAGAAAGCCTTTTATTGGTATCAAAAAGCAGCAGAAAATGGTATTGAAGTTGCAATGCATAATTTAGCTATATGTTATTACAATGGTGAAGGAACAGAAAAAAATTTAGAAAGAGCCTTTTATTGGTATCAAAAAGCAGCAGAAAATGATAATAAAAATGCAATGAATAATTTAGCTAACTGCTATAAAAATGGTGAAGGAACAGAAAAAAATCTAGAAAAAGCATTTTATTGGTATCAAAAAGCAGCAGAAAATGATAATAAAAATGCAATGAATAATTTAGCAAAATGCTATAAAAATGGTGAAGGAACAGAAAAGAATCTAGAAAAAGCATTTTATTGGTTTCAAAAAGCAGCAGAAAATGATAATAAAGATGCAATGAATAATTTAGCCATATGTTATAAAAATGCTGAAGGAACAGAAAGGGATTTTGATAAAGCCTTTTATTGGTATCAAAAAGCAGTAGAAAATGGTATTGAAGTTGCAATGCATAATTTAGCTGTATGCTATTACAATGGTGAAGGAACAGAAAAGAATCCAGAGACAGCCTTTTGTTGGTTTCAAAAAGCAGCAGAAAATGGTATTGAAGTTGCAATGCATAATTTAGCTATATGCTATTACAATGGTGAAGGAACAAAAAAAAATTTAGAAAGAGCCTTTAATTGGTCTCAAAAAGCAGCAGAAAATGATAATAAAAATGCAATGAATAATTTAGCAAAATGCTATAAAAATGGTGAAGGAACAGAAAAGAATCTAGAAAAAGCATTTTATTGGTTTCAAAAAGCAGCAGAAAATGATAATAAAGATGCAATGGATAATTTAGCCATATGTTATAAAAATGGTGAAGGAACGGAAAGGAATTTTGATAAAGCCTTTTATTGGTATCAAAAAGCAGCAGAAAATGGTATTGAAGTTGCCATGCATAATTTAGCTATATGTTATTACAATGGTGAGGGAACAGAAAAGAATTTAGAAAAATCCTTTTATTGGTATCAAAAAGCAGCAGAAAATGATGATAAAAATGCAATGAATAATTTAGCAAAATGCTATAAAAATGGTGAAGGAACAGAAAAGAATCTAGAAAAAGCATTTTATTGGTTTCAAAAAGCAGCAGAAAATGATAATAAAGATGCAATGAATAATTTAGCCATATGTTATATAAATGGTGAAGGAACAGAAAAGAATCTAAAAAAGGTCTTTTATTGGTGTCAGAAAGCAGCAAAAAGTGGAGATAACATTGCAATGAATAAATTAGCCATATGTTATGAAAATGGTGAAGGAACAGAAAAGAATTTAGAAGCAGCATTTTATTGGTATCAAAAAGCTGCCGAAAATAGTGATAAAAATGCACAATTTAATTTAGCTGTATGTTATTATAATGGTGAAGGAATAGAAAAGAATCTAGAAAAAGCCTTTTATTGGTTTCAAAAAGCATCAGAAAATGGTCATGAAGATGCAATGAATAATTTAGCCATATGTTATAATAATGGAGAAGGAACAGAAAAAAATTTAGAAAAAACCTTTTATTGGTATCAAAAAGCAGCAGAAAATGGTAATGAAGTTGCAATGGATGGTTTAGCTAAATATTATTATATTAATAATGAAACAGAAAATAATCTAGAAAAAGCCTTTTATTGGTATCAAAAAGCAGCAGAAAATGGTAATAAAGAGTCAATGACCAGTCTAGCCACACTTTATTACAATGGTAATGGGATAGAAAGGAATTTTGATAAAGCTTTTTATTGGTATCAAAAAGCAGCAGAAAATGGTAATGAATTTGCAATGGTCAATTTAGCCACACTTTATTACAATGGTAAAGGAACAGAAGAGAATTTAGAAAAAGCCTTTTATTGGTGTCAAAAAGCAGCAGAAAACGGTAATAAAGATGCAATGAGCAGTTTAGCCCTATTTTATGAAAATGGTATAGGAGTAGAAAAAAATATAGAAAAATCTTTTTACTGGTTTCAAAAGGCAGCAGAAAATAATGATGAAAATTTACATAATAGTAATGAGTTATGTAAAGAATGTGAACAACCATTTATTGATTATCATTGGTGTCAACAATGTAATACTAAAAAATTTCAACAAGATTCTTCAAATTGGACAAGTAAAAATAAACTTATTGATGAATTTATTCAAGAAGCACAACTAAATGCTAGAAATAGTTATGAAGTTTTGGAGTGGATACCTTATAATAGATTGGAAAATATTAATTATTTTAGTAAAGGTGGATTCGGTGAAATCCATAAAGCTATTTGGTTAGATGGACCTATTGATAGTTGGAATTTTAATATGCAACAGTGGAATAGACAATCAGATTATGAAGTTATTCTAAAAATTCCTATTGGTTCTTCAAGTTTTGATGAATTTTTAAGTGAGGTAGGATTTATTTTATTTATTTATTTTATTTATTATTAAAATTAATAATTCTAATTATTTATATAGTGGAAGTATAATTATAATTGTCAGAAAAAATCATTTTCAAAATTTATTCAATTCTTTGGGATTACTCAAGAGCCAAATAATTTAAATTATATAATAGTAATGAGTTATGCAAAAGAAGGAAGCTTAAGAAAATGTTTATCTAGCATAGTTAAACTTAAATGGCAATATAAACTACAATTATTAAAAAATATTATTTTGGGACTTAAGATAATACATGAATCAAATCTTGTTCATTGTGATCTTCATGATAGTAATATTTTGATGTCAGATAATTATGAAACGTATATTATTGATTTAGGATTATGTAGACCTGTTAATGACTCATCACAAGATAAAACTGATGAAAATTACGGAATTCTACCTTATATGGCACCTGAAATATTAAGGAACGATCCTTATATTCCAGCAAGTGATATCTATAGTTTCTCAATGATAATGTGGGAATTTACATCAGGTGTTCCTCCGTTTAATAATAAAGCATATGATTATCAACTTACTATAAACATTTGTGAAGGGGATCGTCCTGAAGTTATAAAAAATACACCAAAATGTTATATAGATTTGATGAAAAAATGCTGGGATTCAGACCCTTCTAAAAGGCCAACTATAGGAGATCTTGAGCATATTATATCTCAATGGCTTAAATGTGTTAATAGATATTATGAAATAAATGAAGGAAATAGTAATGATATGAAACCTTTATATAGTAGTGATATAATCCAATTCAAGGTTGATATAGATGAATTTATAAGAGCTAATGAAGCTTCATTACAAGAACAACCCGATACTTCTATTGTACAATCTCATCCACAATCATATTATACAAGTCGCCTACATACTGAAATTTTAGTTCAAAATTCTGACTGCTTAGATTGTATGGTTGATGATTAAATATATAAAACAAAATCCCTATTCATAGTAAACTGCAAATTTATCCAAATATATATTTTAGTTTATTTTAATCAAAACATTTAATTCATTATTATTACCTTATAATTATATAGTGAATATGTTGAAAATCAAAATACTGTATTAAAGAAATACTTGAAATAAATCCATTTTATTATTTTATGCTATTTTTACATTATATTTCGGTTATATAATTCATTTAGCAATTGTCTGATAAAATTTCAACTTCACTTGTACTAATATATTTAAGATAAAATCTTAGTACCGCCGCCAGTAAACGATCGCAATTATATTGTAAATATCACGTGTTATATCAATCATGCGATAGCACCGACGGCGGGCAATTAAAAAATTCTATATTTAAATATAGATAAAGTATCATTGTAAATATATTGTTGCCGCTATTGAACGTAATTTACATTACAGATGCAAAATCTTGTTGCCGTTATGAATTGAAACAGCAATTAATATTTGGGCACAATGATTCACGAAGAGATTCTAGTAGTTAATAATGGATCGAATTATTGCAAAAATCAAAAATTTTTTCTAGCTAATGGAAAAAATTTATAATTTTATAATCCATTAAATAAATACACAATTATTCAGTGAAATAGAAAAATTATATTATTCTGAGTGACACTCCCCCTATTTCTATCTAATGAATCTTTTCCTAATTTCGCTAATTTAAAATTATCATCAACTACCGAACTACGTGCTGTTCAGGATTCGGATGGAAAGGGATATGAGATGCTTCAACAAAAAAATGTTCAAAGAAATGTCCATTATTCAATATTTCCTATTGCATCTACATAATTATTTCAACACACCTCTATCCCTAGCCGACAAGCTCTGTGCTTGATCCATTTGGAGCAACGAATCTTTAATATAGGCTAGGGGCTAGTATATCATGAGTAAAGGTCGATTCGTCTGGTAGTTGTCATTTTTCCAAGCATGTAATAAATCTCTGATTAATGATTTAATTGATCACTTTAGCATAACATCATTGTTCCTTATTTTATTAATCCATTTTAAGACGCGATTGTTGGAAATTTGTGAATTCCCAGTCCTTCTTTATAACTTTTTTGTCAATTATTGTGTGATTCGTTTTATATGATATGAATCAATAATTCCGGATAAGATTGGATCATCCTCATCTAATTTTAAGTTTAGAAACATTTCTTGCAATTATTAAAATAATCTTAGTATTTGGATAATGTTGCAAACCATTTTAACGTCAACTTCAGTTACTAAATCCATATTCACTAGACATGTCGAAAATACAATGTTATTTTCACCATTAAAGTAAATTATAAAAAATTTTAAATGAAATGAAATGAGGTAACAGCTAATATTATGACAGTTCACGTGAAGCTTAGAACTAGAACTCTGGAAGTCATCAGAATCACGTGATTTGCAGCCGCGCTTTTGGCTTTTAACATTTTGTTTATGTTTACCTCTTTATTAGATGAGCGTATCTTAATTCTTTTTATTTACCGTAATTTTAATTTCTGTATGGCCTCTATCAGAAATAATCAACGTCATAGGAAGAAAAGATCTGCTGCAAAGCACATGAAGGATATAAATAGACTTTTGAATTACAACAAAAGAAAGTAAACTAATCTATTTCATAAAGAAATTTTGAATAACTTAGATAAGACTTGCATAAATAACGCTGTTATTGAAGAAATAACTTATCATAACGACGGTAAGTGCTATTCTGTTTTCGCTTTAATTTAAAGCACACGGGTGAATTCTCCCGTCTGTCTATAATGACAAGCTCTTTCATTATTTCTTCTCTTCAAAATATACAAAATTCGTTGTATCATTTGTATTATTTATTAATTTTCAAATTTATCTTATTATCTTCTTATAACTAGTCTGACCGAATTCTGACCATGTGAATGATATAATTAGTTATCTCATGATCATGGTAAGTGCATGCGACAGGGTAGGGTTGGAATCAATAATCGAATCAAAATCGAATCTCATTTGTTGAAGAGAAAATTGAAATTAAGCAAAAAAATTAGCATCGCATCCAAAATTAAAGTGCATGATTTAAAATATTTTCAAAAAAGAAAAATTGATCGATAATGGCCTTCAAAAACTTAAAAATGACGAAATGATCGGCAATGATGTTATAGTAAATTACAGTTGGGTATTAGTAACGATATATAATTTCTTAATAGATTTTACAATTTTAATTCAGAATTTATATATTTACTGATTATGGAATTAATTATCAAAGCTTAAAATGGATTATCTTTTAAGGAACAAAAAATCGAATCTACAAAGATTCGATAATCGATTCCCATCCCTACGACAGGGTAAATACTTCTGTTCTATAAGACGCTTATTTAGCTTACGCTGCCCGGTTTGAGGAGTAGTTAACATGGGGTGAATTCTCCCATAGAAATTATAGGGCTCTTTCACTGACTCTTGAAGGTTTTTATTTAGATCAAAATCTCGATTGACACTAAGAAAATGGCGAAGGTATTACATGTTCCTTTATTTTGAATAATAAGAATTTCCACTAAATTTTAAAATTATATATTTTTTAATTTAGACAAAATGGATGGTTATGAAGAAAGTAAGTGAACGGGGTGATTTCTCCCATTTATTACTAGTGATTTATTCTTTAAATTTTGATCGAAATGTTGAAAAATTATTCAAGTTATGTGTTATTAACTATTTTATAGAGCTTGGATTATTTGAAATATTTTTATTATCGCATCCTTAGAAATATTTTTTTATAATTATCTCATTTACTCTCAACCGGCTAATTATTACGCGGATATTTTTGATGAAGTTATTAAACCGCAAAATTATACGCTAATCTATTTTTGCGAGTCATTATAGTATAATATTAGATCAACATAACGAAAGGCGATACATATGTAGTAATGTAACTATTTGATGAAGACGAGAAGGTAGAGAGAAATAATATTATAACATGGAACGATAATAATGTATTCCAATTTTTGGAGAGGATAAAAAGAAGTCTCAAAGTAAAAAGTTTAAACGGATAGGAAAAAATTTGATAATTAAAAATAAAGATGGAATAAATATGGAAGAATCGCCTATATTGATAAAATGTCATGGTTGTGAAAGGAATATAAAGAGAAATAAGGATAACAATGAATGTTTAATATATTTGGAAAATGATTCTAGTAGGTTAATAAGAAAAAGAATAAAAGATTAGGGTATTAAACCATATGAGACTTTGGGAAACATTATTGAAAAAAATAAATGTGTTAAATTATATAACGAAGAAGATATAAAAGATGCAAGATTTAACGAAAGAATAGAACTATTGGATAGCTTGATAGACGCGGAAATTGAGTTTATCGAAATTCTAAAAAACAGTATTTATTGTGAAAAAGAAGAAGGTGAAAGAAGAAGAAAGAAAGGGGTTTGGAAAAGAGAGATTTAAGGAAAAGGAAGGAGAAGGATGAGGAAATAGACGATATAAATAAAAATAAAAATAAAAAAAATAAAAAAAACAGATGAAAAAGAAAAAATTTATGAAAAAAATTTAGGGAAAACAATAAAATAGTAACAAAGGATAAAATAATTACGATAGGTAAAAAAATGTTTTTTAAATTAGATTATATAGATTAAATTTTTAGACTAGGTCAAACTTAGTTAATTATATTATTTTCTTAATCAATTTAATGATTGTTTTAATTAATAAACGCGTTACTATTTTTTTTTTTAAAAAAAAAAGAGATCAACATAACGAAAATGGCGTTAAAGACGTAATCTCATCAAAAACTCGACCTACAAATTTTGAAGTGAATGAAACGAGAGATGAAAATCAGTTATCTCATGATCATAACAACGGTAAGTGCATGAGACAGGGTGAATTCTCCTGTTCTATAAGACGCTTATTCAGCTTTCGAAACCCCGTTTTGAGCATTAGTTTTAGTTTAATTTAAAGCAAACGGGGTGATTTCTCCCGTCCAATGTCCTTATAGCTTATTAGATATTGGTTTAGAAAAAACACGGTGTGAATTCTCCCGTCCAATGTCCATAATGTGTATTAGATTTTGTCTAGGGCTCTTTCATTGACTCTTGAAAGATTTTTATTTAGATCAATATTTCGAAATGGATGATTATGAAGAAAGTAAGTGAACGGGGTGTTTTCTCCCGTTTATTTCGAGTGATTTATTCTTGAAAATATTATTCATGACGAAGGTATGCTAGGAATTAATTTAAATAGCTGGATATTATTTGTTACAATTGATAATCGAGAAATGTTATTTAGGTCAATTGACACTTGAGCAATCTTATATTGACAAAATTATTTTAAAAGAAAAAGGTATAGCACTTTTTTTTCAAGAATTTAATTCCTCTTATAATTTACTACTTTTAACATTTTACCCGTAGTTATCCAAAAGTCAGAATGGTGTTTGTGTTGTAATATGTATGATTGTCATTGCCGGCCTATAATTCGTTCAAATTACTGCTTTAATTGTGGATATTATAAGTGTACCAAGAAAAAGTTTAGCAAGCAAAGAAGTGGACTTTTTACAGTGGAAGTTTAGTCAGATCTAGTAGCGTAAATGAATTTGATATTCAGCAATTAAAGAAATTGTTAAATAAGTATCGAATTTATAATGTAAGAAAAGAAGGTAAATAGCATTAATTGACCATTGCCAGATCAGTATTTCAATGTTAGTTTACATTTATATTTTTAGTTCAGTGTTTTTCAAAGGAATTAGATGCTACCGCGATAACTATGAGGAAAAGAGTGTTTAGATATGATAACTCCTTAAAAATTGGTTTTGTACTGGTTGTTGCTATATTATCCATGACGTAATACGTAAGAATATTCAATTTTTATTTTATTGTAATTATAAGATAATAATAACCTATGTTTATTTGTAGTTCAGAGCGTTTCTGATATCAGATGTAATTGTGAAAGGTATCAACAGAAAGATAAAGTATTTAATTATATCAATGAGAAAGATAAAGAATGGATTTGTTCCGATTGTAAATATTCCATAATAAATAAATGTCGTACAAAAAAATTTTCACCTTGTTATACGTAATAGTTATTTCACGGGGAGTCATGAATATCAATGATTTCACGGCGCAAACTCTTTTATCTCATGGAGACTAACGCCAGTGATGGGAAAGAGTGGGGAAAGGTATGAATAAACTATAAAAACACGTGAGCATGAAAAATATCATCAGAGAAATTACAGACATGAATATATCATCAAAAAAATCACTGTCGACCAATTACAGTCAAATCTCGATATACCTAACCCACGGTTTGGGGGTAAAAGTTTGGTATATAGTAGAGTTCGGTAAAGAAAAATTTTTTTATATATCATACCGAAAAGTTCGGTATATAAAGAAAATCACGTGATTAATATCCCAATTTCGGCCAGAATTAAATGTCTTGGCATCAATTAATTTAGGCAAAATTAAGTGGTTCTAATTCTGGCCGAAATTAATTAATTTCAGGCGAAATTGGCAAATCATGTGACTGAGTTCGGTTTTTATAATAAGCGCCGGTAAACCAATAAAAGTTCGGTATACATTATATAAAGTTCATACTATGAAACTTTTAAAAAAAGTTCGGTAAGTCGTGGGTTCGTTACATCGAGATCAGACTGTAGTAAACATGAGATAAATAGTAATTATTTTATACATCTATAACTTCATTAAAATTGGAATATATGTAAAAACGCTTACAATTAATAAAAACGACATGTTTTTTATATTTATTATTTAATAAGAGTTTTACTAACTTGCCCCTGGTCAGTAGTGTTCCGATCCATATCCCGGTCATCTTTTAATTCTATTAATAAAATTTTGTCTTAAAAAAAATACCTTTTAAAAAAGAATTTTGATAATGTATGTGTGCTATTACACATAAGTAATAAATAAAAGTGTGTTTCCCAAAAAACCAATATACCGTCATATTCGCTAATTGGTTTGCCATACAACGATAACTCTCATTATAACAATTGTTTCCGTACAAAAAAAGGTCACCATCACCAAATGAAGTCATTTCTATAGCGTGGTTCTTATCTTCAATAAAATATAATCTTCTATATTTTCCTTATTCTTAATAATATAAAACTATCTTTCTTAGTGCCAAATCTACAGTCAGATTTACATACAGTATACCTCAAAAGACTTTGTTACTATGAGATTGGCTATCACAAATCTCATGAAATTAATGAGGCGAAAATTCATCACGCACGAGATCCATAAAAGAAACAACTTAAATCTATTCGAATTTTCATCTCTTCAATAATTTCTTAATTCAGCATGTTGGATTGTAGTGATTTTTGGAACAATACTTTTTGAACTAATCTCTTTAGTTATTATCTTTGATCCTAGCTAAAACTTTGATTATAAAAAATTATACAAAGAACTGCGTGAAAATTTAAGTATATTTAAATTATGATTAGAAATTACTGACGAGGCGGAAACTTTCGTGGATCTTGTGATTGAACAGGAAGATCTGACGATTTTTTTGATTGATTAAGAACGGTTATTTTATTTTATTTAATTTTTTGTTAGTAGCCATAACAGAGAAATTCAAATGTAATGAAGAGAAATTCAGATAGAACGAAGAAAACGAAGAAAAGAATGAAAGATTCTTACTTAGCTATGTAGTAAATTTAATAAATTTCATGAGATTCGTAATAATCAATCTGCATTCTATTATTGTAATGCATTACCCCGTTTGAAAAATTTATCAATCGAACAATGGCTTTGCCATTAGTTATGTTTGCAATTACGCGATACAATGATAAATTATTAATATTATGTTAACAAACAAAATAATAAATTTTCAAGAGAAAAATAATCAACTCTTATTAATTAATATTATAATTATTATTACAGGTTCAAATGTTCAAATAATTGAAGGGGTTGCTAAATATCAACCTTCCAACCCTTGTAATTCGTGATTAGTAGCATTCATTGTTCAGTAAATTTATTATTTATAAAGAGAAATAAAGAAAAGTATAAAATTTCCAAACAAATTCTTTTATTATACTTGTAGTTTACTATATAGTAAATTAATACATACTATTTAATAAATTAATACATGCCATTTAATTTAAATGTTGCGCTTAAATAAACAAATTTCTTGCTGTTATAAGGTTACTATAGTTATTATATAAAAATATCGAATTTTTTGAATATCAAATTCAGAAATTAAAGTAGTCTCCTCGTCTCCAATTTTCTTCTCATGTCAAACTAATTGCATATGTTTCTCCTCTTCAATTCTTTTTGCAATTTCATTGCTGCCTCTTCAATTTTTCTTGCCACTTCAGTTGTTCTTGTCTCTCTAATTCTTCTCGCATCTTCAATTCTTTTTGCCATTTCAGTTCTTCTTGTCTCTCTAATTCTTCTTGTATCTTCAATTCTTCTTGCCACTTCAATTGTTCTTGTCTCTCTAATTCTTCTCGCATCTTCAATTCTTCTTGCCACTTCAATTGTTCTTGTCTCTCTAATTCTTCTCGCATCTTTAATTCTTCTTGCCACTTCGATTGTTCTTGTCTCTCTAATTCTTTCCGCCTCTCAAATTCTTTTTGCAACCTCAATTCTTCTTGCTTCTCTAATTCTCGTCTCAATACTTTTTGCCACCTCAATTTTTCTTGCTTCTTCAGTTCTTCTTGCCTCTTCAATTCCTTTTGCCTTTTCGATTGTTCTTGTCTCTCTAATTCTTTCCGCCTCTCAAATTCTTTTTGCAACCTCAATTCTTCTTGCTTCTCTAATTCTCGTCTCAATACTTTTTGCCACCTCAATTTTTCTTGCTTCTTCAGTTCTTCTTGCTTCTTCAGTTCTTCTTGCTTCTTCAGTTCTTCTTGCTTCTTCAGTTCTTCTTGCTTCTCCAGTTCTTCTTGCTTCTTCAGTTCTTCTTTCCTCTTCAATTCCTTTTGCCTTTTCGATTGTTCTTGTCTCTCTAATTCTTTCCGCCTCTCAAATTCTTTTTGCAACCTCAATTCTTCTTGCTTCTCTAATTCTCGTCTCAATACTTTTTGCCACCTCAATTTTTCTTGCTTCTTCAGTTCTTCTTGCTTCTTCAGTTCTTCTTGCTTCTTCAGTTCTTCTTGCCTCTTCAATTCCTTTTGCCTTTTCGATTGTTCTTGTCTCTCTAATTCTTTCCTCCTCTCAAATTCTTTTTGCAACCTCAATTCTTCTTGCTTCTCTAATTCTCGTCTCAATACTTTTTGCCACCTCAATTTTTCTTGCTTCTTCAGTTCTTCTTGCCTCTTCAATTCTTCTCGCACCTTCAATTCTTCTTGTATTCCCGCTTCCCTTGATAATACACTCTTCTCCAATATTCTTTTTATATTTAGTTCTTTATTATTATCATGCGAAGAGACTTCATTAGCATCGTTATTATCCTTTTTTGAACATCCTTTCACAATCTGAAACATTTCATATTCTTCTACAGAAAAATATTCAGTTTCTCTAATTAATTTTTCATAACAAGAAGATTTCTTACAATAACTCTGATCATAAAAATTATTTCCATATAATACAAGGTCACAATTACCGAATGATGGACCATAATTAGGATTATTATATATAGCATTCTTATCATCATCTACTCGACTTAAAATAAAATTTTCAATGTTATCCTTATTTTTAAAAGAAAATATAAAACTATTTATAGTATTACTATGACCTGAAGTAGGTTTCCATATAATTGGATTATATCCTCCAAGAATTTCATTACTATCTCTAACTTTAATAATTGTTATAGTATCAGATTTATTATTACAAATCTCATGAAACTTTTTGGGTGAAAATCCATCACGTGAACCACGAAGGATTAATTTGAATTCATATAAATTTTTTATATTATCAGTAATTTCTAATTTATCAATCCATCTTGAAATTAATCCAACATGTTGAATTGTAATGATCTTTGAATCAATACTTTTTGAATTAATTTCTTTTGTTATAATTAATTCTGATTTGTTATTTTGTTGATAAATAAAATTTTTAATTAATTTTTCACGTAATTCTTTTGGTATGATTTTTTTATATGGATATACTTTATCTATAAATTCTTTAGAATTTAAATTATAGAATTTAATAAAAGGAATGAATTGTTGTAGACTATCTTTCAGAATATTAAAATCATCTTTTGAATAATTCGAAGGATCTGAAGAAAGTTCAGGATTCTGAGAAATTCCCCATTTAAGAATATTTTCCCAAATTTGAATATCACCCATTTGAATATTATCGTTTTGAATAAGAGAAATCAAACATTTTTTTGAAAGTGAAGTAAAATCGATTGAATTAAAAACTTTTTCAGGTTCTTTAGATATTAATTCAGTACAAAAATTTTGTAATTTTAAGAAAGAATCATTATTAAAACTTGTTTGATAGATTAAGTTAAAATTTTGTTCGATCCAATCTTTTTTATTTTCAATCAAAAATGATTGTAAGTGTATGGTTAATTCCTGAAGACTAAGTTCACTAGCACTAATCAAGATATTAACAATGTCTGAAATATTATATTCCTCTAAAGAAAGGCTTCCTCCATATATATATCTTAAAAAAAAAAGAAAATTAATAAATATTAAATAAAAAAAATTAAAATAAAAGAATCAATTATAATTCAGAATTTTCAAGTTATCCTTAACTTAAGATGATTTGAAAAGTTTCAGGTAAAATATTTGATAATTTAATATGCGTTAAAGTACTATCATCTTTCCTTTTATTTGTTGATAAAATTCTCCGTAAATAAGAAGAACGATAATTTAAAATAACCATATGAGCACGGAATATTTTTACATGAGGGTCATCACCAACTTCAACAGTAATATCATAATATTCATTATCATCTAAAATTTCAAGTAAATTTTGAGATAATTTTTGTAATAATTTGTTATCATCCATTACAACCAGAGTTTTCCGTACTTCAAAAAGAAATAAAATGCAAAAATGCACAATCGTTGATCATTTTTATAGGGAATTCCGGCTAAATTAAATCCGGAAAAAGCACAAGGATGGATTTGTGAAAAAATGTAATACAGAGTTTACCCGTCTGTAGTGATGTTATTGCTGGATTAATTTAATTGGTACAGTACGATGCACAGTCACAAGATCGTCACAGGTACAATTCAATTCGCACAGCCCACCGTACCTCTATATATAAATTTTATAAATAAAATAAAAATCGCAAAATTATTTCTTGGTAACAGTAACGTATATTGCGGCGCATGTTACCAAATGTAAATGTATTTCTTTTTTGTGCAAGCACCTTTAATTTTTATTTGTTATCTAAAATTTGCATGTATGCCTATAAGAAATGAGTTGAATGTGTAGCAGACGACTTAAAAACCAAAAAAAAAATTTTTAGAACTATATTGCTGTGGCTAAGAGTGAGTTTGACATTCCCCAGGATCACAATAATTTTATTATAAAAAAATTTCTGCTAAGCCATAAATTTAAAAATGCAATTTTTGTTTTACTAAATTTGTGGATACGAATTGATGGTGTAGTGATTGAAGATTTAGAATGTTCATAAATTTTAAATTTTATGCTTTTGGCTAAAGTGATGACTAATATAAATATTACCAGTTGGTCCTGAAATTTTAATTTTTGCAGTACAGTTTTCATCATTATCTAATTTTTGAAATTGGATGGATTTTACGTTCACCTAAATAATTTAAAACAACTATCACCTTGATCATACTCCTAAGATGTATGTATCAAATTTCTCTTGTTTATTAAAAACAATATTTAGTATATTTTATTTAATTTTTTAGTCGGTACAAAGTAAAGCGGTTAAACGATATTGAGTTACGAGATAACCTCCGAGGTTGTATAATATAATTTGATAAAATCTATGCAGTATAGTTGCAAAAACTATACTCTGAGTATTGAAATTTTTAATGCCATACAGCTATACTTTATAAATTTAGTACATACTAACATACCATTAGATAACTTGATAGACTTTGATGTTCAATAAAAAACAAATTTTTAAATTAAAAAAGTTTTCCTAATCACATTTATTATTTATTTATGCATTTTTAAGTAAAAGTAATCAAAATTCAAAAATAATCCGACAAATTCAGCTTAAGTGATTATTACCAATAAAAATAAAAAAAATATAAACATGAGAGTTAAAATTTTCGTTTAACTTCGTAATTTATTATCTAATAATCCCAGAAGACATATTAGACGCGTCCTGTTCTCTACAAAAAAAAAAATGAAACGTTAAAATGTTTTTTTTAAAGTAAATCCTCATTAAATCTTCCATTACAATGTACTAAGTTCTCCAAGCAATGTTGTTCTTAACCTGTACCTTTCAAAGTGTTCAGGTAGGAGGCTTCTACGGTTAAAAAAAAAATGAAAGAAACGTTAGTAAAGGTTCTACTAACGTCCTCTAACTCCAAATTCACAACGCCTACCTTTTATTCAGAATCCAAGGTCGTTCAAGCGGTCAAGTAGGTATTTACAAAGAAAAAAGGCAAAAGAAATGCTAATAAATTATATTAACATAACCTAAATCACCACTTCCTAATCCCTACCTTCATTGAAACCGATCTCAAGTTCTGAAATCAAATATCCAAGACGTCCGGTAGGTACCTACAAAATAAAAGAAATCAAAAGGAACATTCAGTTAGTAAAATTGCACTAAAATTCCTTAAATCCTGCACTTCACGTTCAACTCTCACCTAATTATGAGATTTTGACTTCAAAGTGGTTTCCGATTCTATTTGTCCCTAATCCTGAAAAAAGAAAAATGATTTTTTTAATAAAAAAATAAAAATAAATAAATAAAATCAATTTTTTCACCCTTTCTTTTAAAAAAAACGAAAAAAGAAGTTAAAAATAAAAATTTTTTTTTTAAAAAAAAAATCCACCGTTAAAAAGTCCAAATATAGTTAGTATAACAGTATCGCACTTACTATCACTATACAACATCGGAGGTTATATCATACTCAATAACTATATTATCAATGTAAAGTAGATTTATTCAAAATTCTATCTAGATAAAATACAACTTAATAATATTAAATAAAAAAAACAGACAAATGTATAAGCTATGTTAATGTATATATTAATTAATTGTCTTTCTTGATACAAATACCGTAAGGACGCAAATCTGCTCCATCAGGGGAAATCCAATATTCACCATTTTCAGTTTCTTCATTTGTAATTCTAACTAAATTATTTGGATTAACTCTATTTTGAAACACGATTCTATAAACATCCCCTTCGTAAGTGAATTTTTTAGCGTATTGATACGCAACATTAATATCCGGAGTAGAATAAATTCCATGTCCAAATAGGAATCGTTTACCCTTGCACAATTGATAACCTTCATCAGCGATTGATTTACAGTTATGTTTTGCAGTTCCATGGTAAGAAACTATTAAAATACGTAAAATATTGATGAAATGAGTAAAAAATATATATTACATTAAATATTACAAATATTTCCTTATTACCTGGCCATTCATTTTGTACCGAACTTGTTAAACAACGTCTATTATTAACACCAAGCCAACTGTTATCTTCATATTTATTAAGAACGTTGAGGGCATTTCTTTTCCATCCACAAGGACGTTTATATTCAAAATTTCCTCTCATAAATTTTATTCCTTCATCATTTACATCCGTGAAATCATAATCATAATCTGGGTCAAGCTGATCCGGATGAATAAATAATACTCCCATACCACCGCCACCTCTTAACCTCAATAATAAATGCAAGGTACTTCCAGTTTTTATATCACAATCCACTAAAGTGGCACCATCTTCTAATCCTTTGCCAGCAAAAATTAATCTTTGTTGATCTGATGGTATACCTAATCTATCTTGAATTTTTGCTTTTAACTGATCAATTGTTTCATTTAAATCAATTTCTACTTTTATAGTTTTGTCCGATAATGTTTTAATGAACACTTCGGCTAGTTTTTGATTCATCTTAGTTCGACTTATTGATCCTCTTGAGAACACGAATTTTAATTTTGATGATTCATTATTTGCACTACCCTTTATATTAGCAGTTGGCACTCTACCACCAATTAAATGTGACTGGTGAAGAGATTCTTGACTCAATGGAGAATAATCACCACTATTCCACCATTTATTACAAAAATCATCGTAAGTAATAACAGTATTATTGGTAATAGCACTTAATGCTGCGGCTAAAAGTGTATTTGACATTTCCTTAAATTCTAATTTCTTTTAATGTTGTGAAAATTTTGCTTGTATATCAGATTACTATTTATCGGTTTTTTTTTTAAAAAGGGGATACTAACAAAATTACGCTTCATTTAAATATTTTATTAAATCGACATTCATTCTATTTTTAAAGTTGTTTGTATTACCAAGTTTGTTCATGTCAAACATATTAATTTCGTTAAAAAGAAAATAATTACAAAGAAGTCAATGTGAATAAAGGGATGAAACTGCTAGTGTCGGCAAAATTCGAAAAAGGAAATTATAACAATTATTTGTTTTTCTTTTTTCGAATATATTGTTTTTTCCCTTGGATCCGAATTTTTCCTTTCACATGAAAACGTGTGTTCATGAGTTTGTAAGATTTAGTCCAAATTTGATTTGTTATTATTTCCCAAATCGGCGATGAAGAATTTCCTTTAATTGACTTGACTAGCACAGATGAACAAGCGTAACTATATTTAGTTAAAATCTGCATTTACAGCGGAATTAGCAATGTTTTAATACTTTCTTTTCGCTCTTTCGTCATTAATTTTCATTTCCTACCATATTTTCCTCTTTATCATTTCCACCTTTAAAAAAAAAATCCCAGTAACAGTTTTTTTATAAATCCAGATTTTTTTGCAATGATAAAAGATTTCATTCGTAATTTTGTTAGAGTTATATGTAATAAAACTCATCAATTAATTTATACAAGTTTAGCATTAATAAACGCTCAAATTTAAAATTTATTATCACATTACCAATAATTCCTATCAATTTGTAAATAAAAAATTTATTCCTTATATTATTTTAAACTTATTTCTTATTTATTTGAATTTTCAGTTGTAATGTCCACTTTACTTAAATAGTTTAGTAATAAAATTTATTTAACTATTTCTTATTAAAGTCAATTTTGTTAATTTGTTTTTCTTGCGTAATGATTTTATCTAAATGGGATCATCGTGTAATTATCCAGAGAATTTATTAATCAATTACGATAGGCGTCGTATATTGGGATCGGTCGACCTTTCTGATACCGAATTCAGTAATGAACCTCGTAAGCTAGGCGGCGGGTAGTACCTTTGAGGTTAATACACAAATATGATAGAGGCCTACAGCATTTAGCGAGGAGAAATAGGGACGTTGTAAATTGATTCGACATCAATTAATAATTGAAGTATTTTATATAGTTATATTCATAAGGTGTTATTGGATGGTTTGTATTGCGTCACATAAATTCGTTAATAAAACCTATTTATTTAAAATGTATTCAATTTTTTGCTAAATATGATAAAATATAAATATAAATATATATATATATATATATTGCACGGTAAACTTATTCACATGTGTGTAATATATTGTAATTTCTCCCGGGATAATGAAAAAAGTACAGTATAACATTAACGATCACGTGAATATATATTTGTAGTTCAGGCCGGAATTACAGGTTCGGCCCGAATTACCGCAACGCATTAAAATCATAAATCAATATTAGAGTCATGTGATCCTCGTAGACAAAAAAAAATTTGCGTGGTTTGTTCTACTAACAGTTAAAACTTAAAACGTTTCACAATTTTTAATTACTATATTTTTCAAAATTAAACTATATCTGATCAGTATACTTTAAAAATTAAATTATATATTGTTATTACTTTTTAACTAACTTTTTATCGAATAGAAATAATAAAACAGTTGCATCTAACAGTTACTATAACTATGAGGAATCGATGTTGTTCTTGTTATATGTTTCTGATTTTATTTATTTTTCTTCTATTTATATAAAAAGTAACTTCCGAATGAGCTGCAATATTTAATGGTTGTAAAAATGGGGATGATGAATCCATAATATTATTAGGAATCGAAGGATCAAATATTGTTGTCCATATATATTCATTATCATGACGACCATTCAAAAGTGTTTATATTTAAATTATATAGTGATTCTTCATAGTATTTCCTTTCCCTCCAAAAATTATTACTTTTTTATCATCTATTCCTATTAAAACAATAAAGACGATTAAAAACTGAAAATCCAAAAAATTTTATTTATTTGTTTTTATTTACAGTATTACCATATCTTTTCGAAGTTATTGTTAATTATTATTTATTATTTATAGTAACGATAATTATAATGATAATGATAATTGATAATAATTGTACAAGTAACCTATCAAAATTAAGAATTCTATAAATTTCTATTACTTTTATTTTCCTCTTTAATAATATTTACCTATACCAAACATACCACCTAAATAATAATACAAAATAATCTACATATATAGTCCACTATTAGGTAATATAGTTTGTAAACTTTTCATTGTTTATTGTGGACCGTAACTCCTTGTTCTAAAGTAGAGAGTAACTGTACAGAAACTTCAAGATCGTAGCGATGGCTTAATGCGCAGTAACTGTGTTATAAATATATAGTGACCACATTATGTAATCGTAAAGAAATTACATATATGCAGTTACTGCGCATTAAGCCATCGCTACGATCTTGTAGTTTCTGTAAAGAAGTTATTTATTTAATTCTACTATCAGACTTTTTATTATTTATCAGTTCTCTATTTTTTTTAAAAAAAAAGAAAAATAATTACTTAATTTGATAACTTTCAAAGAAACTATACTGATGGAAGACGGTAAGGACCGCTACTGATTCTACCATAAATTTCATATTATTTAATATAACTATAGAGAATTTGAATTTACTTTAGTAACATTAAAAGTTAAAACGTTTCATTAATGATGAAAATGAAGAACTTTCAGTTTCCTTTATTGAGGCTTATAGTGTTACTTTTAACCCATTTCATGGAATGGTCATCCGACCTATATTTGTCATTTTCATTTTCTTTGCATACATACATGTTTATGTATATTAAAAAAATTTTCTTTTTTTGGATCAATAAAGATTTTTTGAAAAATTGGAAATATATATATATTTCACGGATCAAGTCATAATTCTATATAATATATAACCTATTTACTTATATAAATGAATTGGAACAAAAATTTCAAAACGTACTTGTAAAAGAACCTTTATCGCTAGTTTACGAAATTAAAATTTTCGATCCATTAACGATTTGTAACGTCCGTAAGAGTTATAATTATATTATGACCCAAAGTATATCAAAGTAAGTAAAATCTGCTCCAAAGTGTTGATTAAGAAATAATATTAATATATGTCAATGACAAATAAAGATCTCACCAAATTTGCATTGCGTTACTTCTTTAAATATTATCATATCTTAATATCGTCATGAAAAATAATACTTATAAAAATTCAAATTAACCATTCTGTAGTATTATGGACATTACAAATTGTTGCAATTTTCGTGAGTATTTTGAAAGAGAAAGTATTATTTTATTTATCTTAAGCAAGACAAAGAATTTAATAATCAGAAGAATGTATTAATTATTATTAGGCCATTAGATATTTGTTAGGATAAAAAAACCTTTATTTTTATCTTTAATAGACCAATTAGACTAAGTAAAGTTAATAAATAATAAAAATAATAAATAACTGAATATAAAGTTAATTCTTTATTGATATATTAAAATAATCATCATATCATTTTGCTCAAGTTAAAAATAACTGAATAATTACCGTATATCTCATAACAAGTGAATTATTTACTGTGATTTGTAACATAAATAATTTATTGTACATTTGAATTTTTTTTTAAATTTAATTACATCAAGCAATAAATTAATATATATATTCATTTTAATAAGTACATTTGTACTTGTGCATCAAAATAGAAGACTTTGGTTTATCAAGAAAAAAAAATGCCTTGTATAATCCAGCAGATATCCATGGTATAGTTTCTTATCAAAATATTAAAATAAAAGTCAACATATAAATTAAGTACAATCAGCTATTGGAATAAGTATAAAATATTTTACATTATCATTGGAAATGGTTTTATATAATTATTTTGATAATTTATATCTCATAATTGGAAAAGTTATAAAAAAAGATTTATTTAAATTACAAACTAAGAAACTTGTACAATATCTACTACTCTAGTCTTAGTGTTTAAATAATTCTAAGTATAATAAAAAACGTGAATATAAATATATAAGCTAAAAAAAAAGAATTATTTAAATTACAAACTAAGAAACTTGTAAAATATTTTACTACTTTAGTCTTAGTGTTTAAAAGAATAAAATAAAAAACAATTTCTTTTGAATATTGCAATATCAAATATCACTTAAAAAAAATTATAAATTTTTTTAAAAGCAAACAATGATTGGTTAATTTTCATCTGCTTTAATATCTAAATAATTAAATATTAAATATAATTAATTTCACATAAATAATTTGCAAGATTAATTCTTTTATATATCATAATACATACCTAATGACCCCAGACCCTTAATTATATAATCATTCAAATCTTCACTTACTAGTATTTCATTTGCTTTTACACTAGCTTGTGAATCTTCATTTTCAGAAATTTCATTCGACTTTTTACTAGTACTCTCATCTGTTTTAATAATTAAATAATTAAATTAATTTTATATAAATAATTTGCAAGATTAATTCTTTTATATCTCATAATACATACCTAATGACCCCAGACCCTTAATTACACAATCATTCAAATCTTCACTTACTAGCATTTCATTTGCTTTTACACTAGCTTGTGAATTTTCACTTTCAAGAATTTCATTCAATTTTTTACTAGTAAAATCAAGTAAGCGACTTGTAAAACATGCTTTAGGATGAGATTTAGTAGCAAGATCGCTATGCCCAATTGGTGCATTTATAAATTCCATAATGTTGCTTTTTAATTCTTCATTAATTTCATAATCTTTAGGACGGAAAATCCATTTTTTAATAATTTCTAATACTTCTTTAGAAGATGGCCTTTTTAATGGATTTTCATTCCAACATTTTTTCATTAAATCTACATAACATTGTGGAGTAATTTCAATAATTTCAGGACGTTCACCTTTACAAATACTTAAACTAAGATGAATATCATGTGCTCTATTATTAAATGGTGGTATTCCAGATGTAAACTCCCACATAATCATAGAAAAACTATATATATCACTAGTTGGAGTATAAGACTTGCCTCTTAAAACTTCAGGAGCCATAAATGGTATAACACCATAAATATCATACTTTTTCAAAAACGATTTTACAGGTTGACATAATCCTAAATCACTAATATAAAATTTATCCTTATTCCTATCATTATGATTTAAAATATTACCATCATGAAAATCACAATGAATAAGATTTTTTTCATGTATCTTACTAAGTCCAGAGATAATTCTGTACAACATATCTAATTTTTGATTCCAATTATTTACAACTATTCTTGTTAAATTTTCTCTTAAGTTACCTTTATTTGCATAATACATTACTACCATATATTTTGATGTATTTGGATCTTTTGTGAATCCATAAAATTCTATAATATCATTTGAACTTAAAACATTTGTATGATATTCCCACTATAAAAAATAATAATAATTTATTAATATAAATAAATTTTAATTTAAATTAAAAATAGAAAATAATATACTCTCATACTTCTTTCAAAAATTCATTTAAATTTTCATTTAAATTCTTGTGACATTTAAGAATTACTTCTTCATTATTCTTTAACCAAGTAGCTTTAAATATAGTACCAAATCCTCCCTCATTAAGATATTCAACATTTTTAAATTTGTTATAAGGAATCCATCTTAATTTTTTTTTAAGAATAAAATCATCTATAATTGTATTACGACTTTATCCAAATCTATAAATTTAAATAATTAAATTATATTATAAATTGTAATATAATTTATACAAAATAAATTATTACTTACTCTAAAATTTAAATAGGAATTTAATGAAATATAAGTCTTAGTTTTTAGATAAATACATATAATAACCTATGATTTACAACTTACCGACTAAAGTAACAGATATTTTTCAAATAAAAGAATTCAGTTAACAAATAAATATTATATAAATATATAACAATAGAGATACTTACAAGCTAGATTATAAATAATTTTTAAATAAAGAAATTAGTTAGTTTAAATTATATGTAAGTATTATAACAATAAGTAATAATAGAATTAAATAAATAACTTATAACTTACGATCTATTAATAAATAAAGAAATTAGTTAGTTTAAATTATATGTAAATATTATAACAATAAGTAATAATAGAATTAAATAAATAACTTACGAGCTATATTATTTAATAATTTTTTAAATAAAGAAATTAGTTAGTTTAAATTATATGTAAATATTATAAAAATAAGTAATAATAGAATTAAATAAATAACTTATAACTTGCGATCTATTAATAAATAAAAGAAATTAGTTAGTTTAAATTATATGTAAATATTATAATAATAGAATTAAATAAATAACTTATAACTTACGATCTATTAAATAAAGAAATTAGTTAATTTAAATTATATGTAAATATTATAAAAATAAGTAATAATAAAATTAAATAAATAACTTACTTGCTACATTATTTAATAATTTTTTAAATAAAGAAATTAGTTAGTTTAAATTATATGTAAATATTATAAAAATAAATAAATAACTTATAACTTACGATCTATTAATAATAAAGAAATTAGTTAGTTTAAATTATATGTAAATATTATAACAATAAGTAATAATAGAATTAAATAAATAATTTACTTCCTATATTATTTAATAAAGAAATTAGTTAGTTTAAATTATATGTAAATATTATAACAATAAGTAATAATAGAATTAAATAAATAACTTACCATCTATAAAATAATTTTTTAAATAAAGAAATTAGTTAAATTATATGCAAATATTATAACAATAAGTAGTAATAATAGAATTAAATAATAACTTACGAACTATATTATTTAATAATTTTTTTTTAATAAAGAAATTAGTTAGTTAAATTATATGTAAATATTATAACAATAAGATAATCATGTATTTTTCCTAAAAAAATTTCTAATTTTTAGGAATTCTACACAATCCTAAATATAATCATATATTTTTCCTAAAAAAAATTTCCTAATTCAGTAAAATAAAAATTAGGAAATTTTTTAGGAAAAATACATGATTATAACAATAAGTAATAATAGATATAAATAAATAACTTACGAACTATATTATTTAATAATTTTTTAAATAAAGAAATTAGTTTAGTTTAAATTATATGTAAATATTATAACAATAAGTAATAATAGAATTAAATAAATAAATCATGACTTACCAACTAAATTAAATTACAAAATAATTTTTTCAGATAATGAAATTAGTTAAATTATATAAATAATATAAATATAGATATCATATAACTTACACCCTGTAGTATTATTAATTATTAATTAGTTAAATATAAAGATAATATAAAAGTATTTACTGTAAATATATATATATATTACTTACAATCTAGTTATTTAAATTAAGAATATAATTAGTTGAATTATGTAAAATATTAAACATGAATTGTTTATAAATAAAAACTTAGTATTTCGGCTTGTTTGATATACCTTCAATACATTTGTCCATTACTATATCAAAATTCTCAAATTCTTCCCAACTGGAAAAGATAAAGTAAATATCTTTTTTTCTTTTTTTTGAGCGCCTTTATTAGTATGATGATAATATTTATGCAAAATACATTATATGCAAAAGCGTTGATCACAAGTACAAGCATTTGCATCATTGCATATATGACAAACAAACCGGAATGTAGATCAATTATTACAAAATCGCATTAACTGATTAATCATTTCATCTTAGGTAATTATTAAGCACCAATGAAATGATTATCATTTATTTTTATATAACACTAGCCGTGCAGCGCCGGGATATATATTTAGTATATGTATTGAAAAGAAAATTATGATTTATGTTTAGAATTTTGTTTGTAATTAGAAATTAAAAAAACCTAAGAAAGGGGTCTGAAAGGTAGTCAGTACCCTTAGAAAAAATTTTTATATATATAGAAAAATTCTTTTACATATTAGAAAAATTTCTTGCATGTTAATAAAAAACTGAAGTAGTTATGTAGATTTGTATTTAATATTAGACTAACAATTTAATTTTTGTATAATACTGAACATACAGTAATTTATATTTACAATATTTACAATACAATAATGTGAGGTATATTTACAATACGATTAAATTAAAATGATATATTAAAATAAATGTTGCAGTATTATAGAATTTATGGTTTATTTATATGTTTACAGACTCATCACAAAATCAATTCTGAATAATTAATTGTTACAAAAAAAAAATTTCTCATCACCAAGAATACCATCATACGAATGTATTATTACAGAAGATTATCATAGTAATCTATTTAAAAAAAAATTTATATCAAAAAAAAAATATTCTTATCACCAAAGCCTATTGTTATTACTAAAAAAATCGATAGAACTATTACTTAATAGTATTAGAATGATGCCAGTTACCAGAAAGCAAAAAAAAAAGTAAATTTTTTTATAACCAGGAACTAACTACAGTAACACCTCTCTAAGTGCACCCCCCTTGGGACCATAGTAAAAAAATAGTAGAATGTGCACTTAGAGAGGGTGTGCATTTATAGAGAGTAAAATATTAAGAGCTCTTATAAGTTGGGATCAGATCCACCGTGCACTTAAAGAGAATTTATATAGTGCGTGCACTTATAGAGGGTGCACTTATAGAGGTGTCACTGTATTACTAATTAATATTAGTAAATGTCAGTTACCGAACATAAAGAAAGGGCAAAGTCCGATCTATTGTTGGAAAAAAATTTTTAAAAATAAAAAAAATTTCTAATGAAAAAAAAAATCTGATCTGTTGTTAAAAAAATTTCTAAATTAAAAAAAAATCCTAAAAAAAAAAATAAATAAAAATTACTAAATGATTCTGTTGTTTAAAAAAAAAATAATAAAAAAATAACTAAATGATCTATTAAGAAAATAAAAAAAATTACTCAATGAAAAAAATTCTGATAAAAAAAAATAAAAAAATTACTAAACGAAAGAAAGGCCAAAGTTCGATCTATTGTTCAAAAAAAAAAAAAAATCATAAAGCTAATCTGCAGTCTATCCTCGATATACCGATATTCGATATACCGATATACTATTAAAAACTTGATATACCGATAAAATTTTATTTTCCCACTATATGTGAGGACATATAAATATCGGTATAACTTAGACATAACGATATTTTCTAAAAATTTTATATATGTCCCGACATATCGTTATATAAAGGGTTGATTGTATTACGGTTAAAAAAATAAAAATAAAAATATTACTAATCGTAAAAAGAAGAGCGATATTGTTAAATTGTCTATTATTACTTATTAATATTAGCCAAAACTTCAATTACCAGAAACTAAAAAATAATCAAACAGCCAAACAGCCAATCAAATAATATTCTAACTTAATATGGAATAGATTAGGTGCGGCAGAGATTAGGCGCGGCAGATCATGTGTTTCATATTACACAATTCAAATTATTTATTTTTTTTTTATTTTTTAAAATAGTAACGCGTTTTATTAATTATTTAGAATTGCGAAACAATTACATAATTAAATATAAAAAACACTTAGAGCAAAGCAAAAATTTATTTTTGCTAAACCCTATAACTAAGTAATTTACGAACAAAAAACAAAAAAATAAACTAAACTACTTTATCCTATGTTATACTAAACTATAATTATGTAACATTTTGTCTATTCTAATAGTATGGTAATTTGATTATCGTATCCCAATTTTTATCTATATTGATGCCGTCCGTTATCGCACCCATTAATTTTCCTAAAGTTACTATTTTAATTTGGTTTTTTATATTATTTTCCTTGGTTTTTTCTAAATTTTCTGTTGTTTTTTTATTTTTACTATTTTCTGTTTCTAAAAGTTTATTCTGATGGCCTTCTGGTTCCTGCTTCTTTAGTCGTAGATCGGATTTCTTTATTTCCTCTTTTTTTTCCAGTCTTTCAATCTCATCACATCGTGGAATCCAGATTCTTTTCTTTATTTCGTCATATATGAAATTCCAAAGTTCTTTTATAACCGCTTTTTCTTCTTTGATTTTTGATATGTTGCTAAATTTATCGTTATAAACTCCTCTGATCAATTCCCATTTTCTACTCTTTTCTCTTAAAATTAGTGAAGGACTTTCGAGTATAGTCAGAAAGTTACAAACATGATTTCTTATTATTTCTAATTCTTTAACCTTGTTTTGAGCTTCTAGTTCTAATTCAAATTTATACGGTGATTCTCTTATTATGTCATCGATCGAAATTTCGTTATCTTCACAAATCCAAACATGTTCCCAATCTTCTTCTACTTTTTTCCCGCACCTTATACATTTTGGTGAATCTATTTTATTGGTATTTCTTTTGTATAAGGTTTTATATGTAGGAAGTTCTTTCAACATATTCTTGATCCTATACGAGCGATCTATCGTATCTTTATCACCGCATTGTCTTGATGAGAAGGTTATTCTATTACTTATAAATTCCAACGTTGTAATCCAATCAAATTCTTTTTTATAATTATATACAAATAAATCATCTAGTTTAACACTGTTTAAAATTTCGTTCTTCCAAACAATTCAAATTATTTATACTTATACACGGTAAGATATTTTTATCTATCATGTGCTTGATGTTTATCTGTACGTGCTTCTGATGTTTTATCTGTACTTGATAAAATTCTTTTGGAATTTTTTTTTTTTGATAAAAAATTTTGTTAGAGAATTTTTTTATTGATAGGGACATTTCAGAGTTTTTTTTTCGATGGATAATTTCGTTAAAAAATTTTTATAATAAGATCTTTTTTTGGACATACCTAATTTGTTGGAACAATTTTTTTTAACAGGATTTTTTTTTTGATAGAGAATTTCGTTAAGAATTTTTTTTTTTAATAGGAGGGAGTTTTCCTTGATAAAGAATTTCTTTTGGGAATTTTTTTTAATAGGTGAAAGTATTTTTGATGGAGAATTTTATTAGGGAATTTTTTTTAATAGGGGGATTGTTTTTGATAGAGGATTTTATTAAAGAATTTTTCTTTAATAGGAAGATAAATAGTTTCGCTGAGAATTTTTTTTTTGATAGGAATTCTTTTGAGAATTTTTTTTAATAGGTAAGAATCTTTGAATTTTTTTTTAATAGGGAAAATGTGTTTTTTGATGGAAGATTTTTGTTAGAAATTTTTCTTAATCGGGGATATTTTTTTTGATTGAGAATTTTATTAGAGAATTGTTTGTTGAAAATTTTTTTTTTATTTTTTTGATAGAGAACTTTGTTTAGAAATCTTAATAGAAAATTTTATTGAAAATAGTTTTTTTTTAATAAGGGTATCGAGAATTTTGGCTTGAAATTTTTTTTTTCTAATAAAGAATTTCATTAGAGATCTTTTTTTATAAATTAAAAAAATATTAAATTACATTAATAAGATTAAAAAAAACTATGATAGAATCCTAAATAGCATAGTAAATTAAGCAAATTTTATATACTAGTAAAGCTTCGCATGAGCCGAGCCGGCTTGCAAGCCGAGCCATACTTAATAAATTGGCTTGATCCAGCTCGAAAAGCTCGAGCTGGCTTGCCTACAAAGTAATAAAATAAAAATTAATCATTAGTATTTTTTTTTTGTTTGTTTTATTTGTTTCATTTTAATAATTTCAGATTTCTAGAATTTATTTTTATGGTATTTCTTTTAAAAAATTTATCTTAATTTATTTAATAATTTTCTTTAGTTTGGTATTTTTTGATTCCATTTTTAACTTTTAATTTTTAGCATTTTTTTTTTAATTTTAATATTTTTTTACAAATTTCTTATTATATAATCATATAATATTCATATATAACATAAATTAAAAAGTTTTTAAAATAATGTTAACTTTAAAAAAAGTATATAGCAGAAATTTGTTTGAAGTGTTTTTTCTTTTTATCATTAATAATAATTAAATAATTGGCATAAAAACATTTTTTGAAAATCTACTATTTTTAAATACTTTGAATATATATAAATAAAAATTGGGGATTGCTAAACATCGCCTGGGTTTTTTTTTCATCTAATTTTTGATCGGTTATTATTGCAAAAAAAAGATTTTTTTAAAAAAATTTTTTGCAAACATATTTATTCAAAATAATCTTATTTAGTGAAATTTTATTTGCAAATATTAAAATTTAAGTCACACATTTACGATTTTAAAGAAAAAAATCACCATATTTATTTTTATTGAAGTGTACAAATAAAAGAAACAATAACAATAAATAAAATGATAAGTAAATTACAATGATCAAGGAGAAAGATGCTAATAAAAAAATGAAATAACAATGAGTAATGGAAAGTAATAGAATATGAAAGGGAGTAAAAAAGAGTAATGAGAAGTGATAGGAAACAAAAAGGAGAAATAGGACATGATGAGAGATGAAAAGGAGTGATGGGAGACGAAGAGGAGTGATGGAAGATAAAAAGGAGTAATGGGAGACAAAAAGGAGTGATGGGAAGATGAAGAGGAGTGATGGGAGATGAAGAGGAGTGATGGGAGATAAAAAGGAGTGATGGGAGACAAAAAGGAGTGATGGGAAGATGAAGAGGAGTGATGGGAGATGAAAAGAAGTGATAGGAGACGAAGAGGAGTGATGGGAGACAAAAAGGAGTGATAGAAGACGAAAAGGAGTGATAGGAGATGAAAAGGAGTGGTGGGAGACGAAAAGAAGCGATGAAAGATGAAAAGGAGTGATGGGAGGCGATGGGAGATGAAAAGAAGTGATGGGATGATGAAGAGGAGTAAAAATTTATTAAAATTGTAAAATTTAATAAAAAATTTTCCAATAAATTTTCAATCAATTTTTTATAAAAAAAAAGATCTCTATAAATGAAATTCTTTATTAAAAAAAAAAATTTCAAGCTAAAATTCTCGATACACTTATTAAAAAGAAACTATTTTCAATAAAATTTTCTATTAAGATTTCTAAACAAAATTCTCCATCAAAAAAATAAAAAAATTTTTCAACAAACAATTCTCTAATAAAATTCTCAATCAAAAAAATATCCCCGATTAAAGAAAATAAAGATTCTTACCACCTATTAAAAAAAATTCTCAAAAGAATTTCTATATCAAAAAAAAAACTCCTCTCCTATTAAAAAAAAAAATCTTTACCGAAATTCCCTATCAAAAAAAAAATATCCCCTGTTAAAAAAATTCACTTCACGAGTTTTGAAATTTCTTTGTCAAAAAAGACACATATCTGATCGTACAAGAAAATAGCACCTGAAAGATACGGTGCATATTGTTGGCTTGTTGCATAATTTGATCGTATAAGAAAATAGCACGTGATCGTATAAGAACGATACATTTGCAACTTTGATATAAGCTTTTCTCTTAGTGGTGTGTTGCCAACCTATTCTGTATTAAATAAGAGAGGAGTAAACGGGATAATAAATCCAAGATGTAAAACAGTTAGTGAAGACTGGGACCATGAGGATTTAATTAAAAGATCAATTTGTGAGTACGAACAAAAGCTTTTAGAAGAAAACAGAAACGAGGAGGTAAACATTTTGAAAGAGATAATGTTTGATTTTATTAGAATTTTGGAGCAACCGTCACTAGTCCTCATTGGGAAAAAACGAGAATGGGAATTATTGAGAGGAGTATATAATGAAAACTTCAATAAAATCTCAAAGAAAAGGGATATTAGAAAAGTTATCGAAAATCTATGGATCTATTGCTACGAAAATATAAGGTCAAGGATATTAGAAAAGGATGTGAAGTAGTTGCAGATATAGAGAAAGAACAAGGATTAGAGAAGGAGTTGGAAAAAGAAAAATATTAGATATAGAAGACGAAGGAGAAGAAGGGAATAATAAAAAAAGTAAATTTAGAAAAACAAATGAAAACGATAAAAATCAAAAAAAAATTAAATAAAAGAATTAAATTAGTAACGAAAGATAGAAGCATCTCGATTAAAAATAATTGGCATACTATAATACAATTAGCTTAGGTAGGCTTAGGTTATATTAATAGATTAGATAGGTAAAATTTTAGACTAGATTGGACTTAGTTATAGAGGGTATTATAAGTTATTATAATATTTTCTAGGTGTTTTGATAATTTTGTCTTAGTGGTGTAATAAGAGACATGTGATAAACATATGATAATCATCATGATAGAAAAATTATTCTATCATAATATCGTAATATCGTAAATAACTTTTACATAATCAAAACATGGCTTCATGATGGGTTAGAATCTTAGCCAATCATGACACATTTTTTTTGAAATTGTACATTCCTTCAATTTATTTAAGAAAACTAATCCATAAACAATGATACATATTATTTCTAATATCACATATATCACATTTTTTCTATCATAATGCACAAAAAAATTATTTATAAGAAGCGGATGGGATCTTTTTATTAATAATCGATTAAGATTAGGATTCTAAACTCTGAATCTATATTCTAATACATTATTACTCTTGGATTCGGAATATAAATTTACGACCATTTTTTAAGATTTCTGCTTCAGTCTGAACTTAACCCGAAAAGAAAGTTTCTTTATTCCTAATTCGTTTAGTAAAATCTAACCAAAAATGATATATATATATATATACTGTATATTACATCGTACAAAAAATGCAGGACAGGAAAAAAATAACAGCCATTTTTCTATACTATTCTTAACAGTTAACATCATATGATTGACTTTACGTGAAATTTTGACTTATGAGCGATAAATAGTGACCAGTAAATATTTCCACAATTTTTTTTAACCGAAAATGTCGAGTAAAGGGTATGAAACATGATCAACAAAACAATAACAACACTATAGTATAACATATTCTTGAAAGACATAGTAAACAAATAATTTATTAATTTAGTCTGGAAAAGGTTAATTCTTAACTGTATAACAATATAACTTTCTTCAGCTTTGTATGTGGTATTAACTGACTTAGTGGATACCCGTTAAACAATTTAAATCTGCCATTTGCAAATTTAAATTATAAGTAGATTCTAAATATAAAGGAACAATCGAATGACTTCTGAATTATAGATTTTTTTCTCGTTTATATTCTTGTTAGTTATCTCTTGTCTCCCAATTAGTAAATTGTTTGATTTTGGCATAATAATGTTTACGGGACCGTACCTATTGCGGAAAACAAATCTCGTCGGTTTCTTTTATGGTAATATTGATAACATGTATTTACCATTATCTGTATTGTTCAACTATTGTTCTTTAAATTCTAATTGTGGGAAATTAATAGTCTGTAACACGCGCGCGACTTTTGCATAATTCGTGATTTGAGGCGATATTAAATCGCCCTTTTTTTAAATATGACCTCTCCCATTTCAAAATTTTCCAATTGTCTTTTTTATCGAAGTATGTGTTTAATTATAGGATTGGATGTTTTGTTTAATTTTTTTCTTTTTCATTCTTATTGACGCTTTATCAATTATATTGTTTAGATATGACTCCTCAACATTGTTCGGAAGTTATTGAAGATTTCGAAAATGCTTTCGAAAATGAGAAATATTGTGACGTGATTATCATAGCCGGAGAAGATCCTGATATTAAAGAACTCCGAGCAAATTCATTTGTACTTCGTGTTAGATGTTCGTATTTTGAGAGAGCATTTTCTAACGATTGGGAAGAAAAGAACGACGATGGCAATTATGTTTTCAAAAAGCCAAATATCGCTTCAGAAGTATTTCAATTAATTCTCAGGCAAGTAAATAATAATTTTTTTTGCTTATACCTCTTTATTTATTTATAATTTTCCCAAATTAAATATATCTATTAAATAAACCATTCATTTTCTTTCTTTTAGATATTTGTATACAGGACTTATAGATTATGAAAATCACAATAAAGAAGTGATTTTGCAATGCTTAATTGCGGCTGACGAACTGGGATTGAATAAATTAATTGAACATATCCAGATATATTTGATTGATAACGAATATTTGCGTAAGGATCCCGTTAGCACACTTCAAGTCACTTACAAACATGAACCATTTGAAGATCTAAAAAATTACTGCTTAGACATTATTAGCGAAGAGCCAAGAATACTTTTTTCATCTGAAAAGTTTCCCTCATTGGAAAAACCAATTATTACCATGATACTTCAAAGAGATGATCTTAATATGGAAGAAATTGATATATGGGATTCTTTTATTAGATGGCTTTTTGTTCATTATTTGAAGATTAGCAAAGATGATTCTTCGTGGTCATCAGAAGATTTGAGTAATGTCAAACTGGCTTTAAAAGAATTTATTCCGTTAATCAGGTTCTATGATATTTCCAGGGAAGACTTTTATTTAAAAGTATATCCGTATAAAGATCTCTTGCCTCAAGATTTGCTTAGTGATATCCTTCGATATCATATGGTTCCTAATTCTACTCCAATGTTGAATTTCAAATCTACAAGGATTCGCAAAGTTGATTCTGTTTTAGTGAATTTTAATGTATTTAAGCTTTTTATGAAGTGGATTGAAAAAAAAGATAATAATTATAATGGAAAAATCGCGCCATTTCAATTTATTCTCCTTTTACGTGGGACAAGAGATGGATTTGATGCTTCAAAGTTTCATCAATTATGTGATAGCAAAGGCGCTACAATTTCTTTTGCAAAAATTCAAAATTCCAAGCAAATTATTGGTGGTTATAATCCTTTGCACTGGCAACAGAATAGTACATACGCAAGTACAAATGATAGCTTCTTATTTAATATACCAAATACTGATACTCTTGGTTCTGCTAAAATAAGTCGTTGTAGTAATCCTAGTAATGCAGTATATTATCATCCTAGTTATGGTCCAACTTTCGGTAATGGACATGATTTGCGTGCACAGGGAAATGTCTGGTATACTAGTAATGGAAATGCGTATCCTAACATCAACTTGTCAAACAATTTTACGATTGATGAATATGAAGTATTTAAAGTTGTAAAAAAGGGTAATAAAAGTTGAAGCGAATTTTTGATGCGTTACTTGGTTGATGACCGGTCATTATACGAAAAATCTCGTGAACGGTTCTTGATGAAACACGTGATTAATAAATAAATAAAATTTTTATATATTTTATGTTAGTTTTTTTGTTACATTTTAAAATAAATTTCTATATAATAAATGAATCAATCAATAAAGTGTCATATGTGAAACATCGAAAATATTAATTTTATAAATTAACATTCTCACATTCTTTGAAATTTTGAGTTAATTACTCTTGCCCTAATATGTATAGTAGCAAATGCAATGTTTTAATGTTTTTATGATTGTTATTGTGGAATCTACAGATCATGTGAAAATACCTGTTATTTATATACTTGAATAATTTGATTAATTGCTCTATTGTTATTCAATTTAAGAAATGGTATAATTAAAATGTTTCGACGTGTAACTGAGGCCAAATAAATGATGAAAACTTTCATCATAAATAAACAATTAATTGATATTTATTGAAATATTGCTCTTTACACTTCTTTAGTATGAATTTCGCTCTTGTAACTTATATTACTAACATCCAATTAAGGGATTTTTTCGATTTTTTCTTAAAGTTATTCGCTATTTTATATAATACTCTTATCTTTTCCGAATTTTATTATTACGCGGATATGTCATCATCTCATGATTGTTTAGAAGTTATTCAAGACCTTGAAAAGGCTCTTGAAAATGGAGATGATTATGATGTAATCATTAAAGCTGGAGGGAGTAGCAAGGAACTACGAGCTCATTCATTTATGCTTCGTGCCAGATGTTCATATTTTAAAAGAGCATTATCTAGTGATTGGGAGGAAGTAGACGGCGACGGTAACTTTATTTTCAAAAAACCAAATATCTCTATTGATGTGTTCCAATTAATTCTCAGGTAATCAAGTAATATTGTTCTTTACTTCTTTTAATGATAATTTTGCGTGCTTATCACTTTCATGATGTTTAAAAATTTTCAGATATTTATATACCGGAATTGTTGATTATGATCACAGCAAAGACATAATCTTGCAATCCCTTATCGCGGCTGATGAACTAGGATTGGATAAATTGGTCGGACGTATACAAGAATATTTGTTAGAAAATAAAGAATTTATATATAAGGATCCCGTTAGCACACTTCGAGTCATTCACCAACATGAACCATTGGAAGATCTAAGAAATTACTGTTTAGACATAATTAGCGAAGAACCAACAATTCTTTTCTCGTCCAAAGAATTTCCATCATTAGAAAAATCAATTATTACCATGATACTTCAAAGAGATGATCTTAATATGAAAGAAATTGATATATGGGATTCTATTCTTAGATGGCTTTTTGTTAATTATCTCAAGATCGGCCAAGATGACTCTAGGTGGACATTAGAAGATTTAAAAAATGCTAAACAAATTATAACCGAATATATTCCGTTAATGAGATTCTATGAAATCTCTAAGGAAGATTTTTACTTAAAAGTGTATCCGTATAAAGATCTTTTGCCTCAAGATTTGATTGATGATATCCTTCGATATCATATGATCCCAAATGCTACTCCAATGTTAAATTTCAAGTCTCCTAGAGGTCGCAGAGTTGATTCTGTTTTAATTAATTACAATATATTTAAGCTCTTTGCGAAATGGATTGATAAAAAAGATGGCGATTATAATATGCCATATCAATTTACTCTCCTTTTACGTGGAACAAGAGATGGATTTGATGCTACAAAGTTTCATCAATTATGTGATAGCAAAGGAGCTACAGTTTCTTTTGCAAGAATTAAGGATTCAAAGCAAATTATTGGCGGCTATAATCCTTTACATTGGTATCAGAATAGTCAATATGGTAATTCAACTGATAGTTTTTTGTTTAAAATAATAGATAGTGACAACCTTAATTCCGCTCAAATAAGTCGTATTTGTAATAGTCACGGCAACGCAGTATACTATCACCCTAGTTATGGTCCAACTTTTGGTAATGGGCATAACTTGTGTGCACAAGGAAAAACCTGGTCTTCTAATAATGGAAACGCTTATTCTAATATTGGCATCCCAAGTAGTTTTACGATTGACGAATATGAAGTATTTCAGGTTACAAAGAAAACTTAATTTAAAAAATTGAACTTTTGAATTTTTTATTATTTAATTTGAGATTTTGAATTCGAGACTTTTATATGTTTAAAATTAAAATTTCTTAAAGACCAGAATCTAAATGTTCCATCTACAGTATGTACTTCTATGTCTTTGACATACATAAAATTCTTTCAAAGTGATTAAAAAATACCTGTTACATGAAACATTAATCGTCTTTTTTTACGATTATAATATAATAATTCACATCTTTTTATTTTATTAATAAAATTCATGGTTATATATGTTTGAATATCGTAATTTTTATTTACAATATTTATATTCACGTATTTATATGTACAGTCAGCTCTCATAAATGCACCTCCTCGAGACCGTGCATTTAGCGTGCATTGTTAATCAATAACTATTCATTTATTATTAAAATTAAAAATTAATAGTAATCGTCAAATAACAAAGAAATTTCGTCAATATTCAAAAAAAATCTGTTCAGGTCGCACAAATCACGCGTGTTGGCGTGTGCATCTTTGGTAGCACCGTAACAGTGTATCACGTGCTACACGATTGCACGTAAAAACCTAGGGGTTAAAAACATTCTCGATTGGTAGCTACTCGCGTTATTTGTCACACTATGACAAAAAAGGTAAATCTATGTTGATAAATGACCTTTTGTAGAAATTATATTTTTGCTTATATATTGCATTTCTCCCTGCGTTGTTGTTTTTCAAGCCAATTTTCGGTTTCTTTCGGTTTCTACTGTATTTTATGCGGTAAGTTGTTTAATAACGATAATAAAAAAATTATCTAGCTTGCAAAGCTGAAGATAATGATGAAGGTTTATAAAAATGAAAGAAAAAAGTCGCGTTAGTTTATTTGTGTGACCTTAATTAGTGAATTATGAGATCATTATTATATTCCTAAATAAATATAAAATAAAAGACCTTTTCACTCATTTTAAAGTTACTTGTCTTTATATCATCTAGATATCATGTCAATTCATTATTGCTCAGAAGTTATTCAAGATCTTCAAAAAGCCTTTGAAAGCTGTGATGATTACGATGTAATCATTATAGCTGGAGAAGATCAGCAAGAAATTTTTGCTCATTCATTTGTACTTAGTACCAGATGTTCATATTTTAAAAGAGCATTATCAAATGATTGGGAAGAAAGGGATGATGATGGTAATTACATTTTCAAGAAACCGAATATCTCTTTTGAAGTGTTTCAATTACTTCTCAGGCAAGTAAATATTAATTTTAATTATATTGTTTATTTATTCTAACGACGAATAAAGATCTAACTAGTCACTTGTTTCCTTTTATTAATCATAATGTTTAGGTATTTATATACAGGAATTATAGATTATGATCAATACAATAACGAAGTGATTTTGCAATGCTTAGTTGCAGCTGATGAATTGGGATTGAACAAATTGAATGAACATATCCAGGAGTATTTGATTGATAACGAAGAATATTTGCATAAGGATCCAGTTAGCACACTTCAAATCGTTGGTCAACATGAACCATTCGAAAATTTAAAGGATTACTGTTTGGAAGTTATTAGTGAAGAACCTAGAATTCTTTTTTCGTCTGAAAAATTTACGTTATTAGATAAATCAATTATTACTATGATACTTCAAAGAGATGATCTTAATATAGAAGAAATTGATATATGGGAGTCTCTTCTTAGATGGCTTTTCATTCATTACTTGAAGATCAATAAAGATGAATCTTCATGGTCATCAGAAGATTTGAGTAATGTCAAACAGACTATAAAGGAATATATTCCGTTAATCAGATTCTATGATATCTCCAAGGAAGATTTTTACTTAAAAGTATATCCATATAAAGAACTCTTGCCTCAAGATTTGCTTAGTGATATCCTTCGATATCATATGGTTCCAAATGCTACTCCAATGTTGAATTTCAAGTCTTCTAGGAATCGCAAATTTGATTCTGTTTTAGTGAATAATAATATATTCAAGCTTTTTATTAAATGGATTGATAAAAAAGATAATAAATATATTGGAAAAAGCACTCCATATCGATTTATTCTCCTTTTACGTGGGACAAGAGATGGATTTGATGCTCCAAAATTTCACCAATTATGCGACGGAAAAGACGCCACAATTTCTTTTGCAAGAATTAAAGATTCAAAGCAAATTATTGGCGGCTATAATCCTTTACATTGGTACCAGAATAGTACATACGCAAGTACCAATGATAGCTTCATATTTAATATAACAGATATTGATAACCTTGATACTGCTAAAATAGGTCGTTGTAATAATCCTAATAATGCAGTATATTATCATCCTAACTACGGTCCAACTTTTGGTAATGGGCATAATTTGAACGCACAAGGAAATAACTGGCATACTAGTAATGGAAACGCGTATCCCAACATCAACTTGTCAGGTAATTTTGCGATTGATGAATATGAAGTATTTCAAGTTGTAAAGAAAATTTAATATAAAACGAAGGAATAGTTCAATATTTGAATAGTTTAAAAATTTTATATCTGATATGTTTTATAGACTTAAACAGTTATAACTCTGATTTCATTAATAAAGGAATTTTATTATACTATATCTTTCATTAATCTTATGTTTTGTTCTTGAACCACGTGTTTGATATATCGACTTTTATTTTATTGGATTTTTTTGGATATGTAATTTTTGTTGGTATTTTTCGCTATATTATAACTAGTGAAGGAAAAATACTATTATGTAAAAAACTATTATCTGAAAATGCTTTCATAATTTTTTTTTTTTAACGAATTTAATTATTTGTAATTGCGTTAACAGTTTGATAATTATTATTAAATAGATATAAAACAGATAAAAATTTTTATATTGAAAGTTTCTCTGATATTGCCCGTCCCGAACGTTTTAATTTGTAGTTTATATAAATCAATTTTTACATTCAATTCAGAAGCGTTATTTTTGTTTCTGAAATCTTGAAAAATTTCCAAAATTTTCGGTGCTTCATAAATCGTAAAGAAAAAAGAGAGTTACAGCACTCAATATTCCCAGGCTGTCCCCAACCGTAGTACTGACTGGGCCATCAATTCGGCACTTTCCACTGTGCATGGCATGGCCATAACTTGAAAAGGAGTCCAAATTTATTTATTTAAAAATTTCATATTATGAGATCAATTATATAATATTTTACTAATCATCGATCTACTGTGAAAAAAAATAATTTTTTTTAAAAAAATTACTAAACCTCAACAAATCAATTTTTTCCAAATTTTGATTCAAATATAAACCTTATGAAAACGGATCTTACGTTATTTATCCTTAAAAATCGTCTCATATAATTATATTAATGAATTAAATATTATTTTTAACACATTTTTCTCGTTAAAAATACGTTTCAGATCTTATCTAAACGAATATGTTTAATATGTTTTGAATTTTGAAATTATTATTTATTATTTATCTATTTTACGGTTCAAATGAAATTTTTTTTTTGAATATTTATAATTTTTTCTCACCAACTAATGTCGAAAAATTTATCTCTGTTTAAAAAAATGTCCTAAAATCTAATTTTTTTTCCCCGGTACCCGGTATATAACGTTTGATACTTTTGAATTTTAATTTCATTTAAAAAAAAATTTTTTTTTTTATTATTCATTGTCCCGGAAGGAGAACACTATATTTTTACACACTTTGTAAAAACTTCAGTCACTGTCCAATCGTACTTGATCACGTGTAATTAATAGCCTCTTTTTGTTACTTAATTAAACAATTTATATATTTAAAAACAGGTTTAATAAACAACATAATTCGTTTTCTTTACTAAAATGTTAATTGTTAATTCATACAAAAAAAAATTTTGATTATTAAAATATCCATTGTCAATTCATAGAAAAATTATTATAATTTATATTGTATTTGCTTTTTTATAAAAATAATCACATAGTATAATTTTTTTTTTATTCACTTTTTTAAAACTTTATTTCCAGATCTATCATATTTATATTTTTTTTTTATTAATAAATAATAATTAATCAATAATAAAATATATATATAAATTTTCTTAAGAGAAAAAAACAATAAATCTTTAAAAAATGTATTTTTTTAAAAAAATTAAAACCTGTTGATAATGATGAACTTTTGGTGTTAATCCCTATATGATAACTCAATGTCCCTGACACGTGATGTATTTGTATAAAATGATTATCCGATTAGATATTTCAAAAAAAAAAAAAAAAAAATATTTAATTTCTTTACTTCGTTAACCATTACAAAGAAAATGTCACCAAGTTCTTTACAAGAAAATTTTGAAATTATGCAAACTTGTCACTCGAAACTCGATCGAAAGAGGTGATCATGACATACTAAACGTCATAGAATTACAATTAGAGCGTCTTGCATTATTACTTTCTATGTATTCAAGAGTTCGACAATTTTAGATGTTACCTATCAAATAAAGTTGAGTGATATTTATTTTGTAATTAGGAGATTATATCAAAGAATTGAAATTTTAAATTGTGATTCAAGTTCTGCTAAAAAAATTTATTAGAAAAGTAAAAACAGAAAGTAGACCAAAGATTGTCAGATATAAAGATGTCATCAAATTATTGAGACAGTTTGAATATAATTGAACCGATATAGCAAATACATTTCCAAGAACTTTAAATAGAATAAGAAAAGACAATAACAAGTTAAACGGGAAAATCCCTTTTTTGGATAGATAATGACAATGAATCAAGAGGTATTCAAATTATAAACGTTTAAGAGAATCTATACATAGAGTTGATGCATTTGAAGCAATTACACGGTGGACAGAAATTAAACCTCGTCGTACAGTACATACCATGTTGCAAAGCAAATGCCTGTGAGCTGTGACATGTGGATGATAAGTTAATTCAATGAAAATTCGTCATTCATGCAGGAATAGATGGATTTCCAGGTTGATTGCTTGTGTGCACTGTAGTGATAACAATCGATTAGATACTACTCATTTTAAAGGGGCATGTAATTATTTTGGTACACCTAGTCATGTCCGGGCAGATCGTGGTGGAGAAAATGTAAAATGTTAAAATTCAACGATATATGAATGCCTACCGAAGTGAAAATTGTGGAAGATCAGTTCATAATCAAAGAATTAAACGTCTTTGGTAGATTTAGTATAAAACTTTTTGCTTCTATTATTGTATTTTTACCACGAATTAATCAGGATTTATTAAAATGGAAAGCATCAATGGAATGTCACACTGAAAATCAACAAACTCCTATGCAATTATATACCAAAGGAATGATTCAATATGGATTTAGAGGGATGGAAGAAGAGATTGTTAATCCAAATGATTATGGAATTGATTGGGATGGGCCGATTTCAAAAAGTAATGATGATGTTAATGTAATAGTTGATGAACCTAAACAGATAATCAATATAATCTTTTACAATCTTTGTTAAATTCATTAGAAGAAAATATTTAATAAAAAACTGTAAATCCCTTTCCCTTATTCCCTCGCTCTTTCCCCTGATCAATGTTGCTGCACCTCAACGTTGGTGATCAGGTGACAACAAGTTTTTTAAAAAGGCTTGGCTAAGTCAGCAACAAATATTAATGATTTGTTAGCTCTTATTAAATATATATATACTGTATATAACTATAAATTAAAAATAAAAGTTTTATTTAATTTCTCATCTATAATAAATATTTTGATTATTCAATTTTTAATTTTCGCTCAAAGATTATTAATTAGTAGATCTAAAATTTATCAAGTTTCCTTTGATTAAAAAGACTAATGCGTATTGTATACAAAAGTTAATTCTAACTTTAATTAAACATAGGGCAATTGTGACAACTAGCAACAATATTAACATTCAAGTTGGTATCACTACTTGGTCTTTAGCCTGATTGGGATCCCAAATCATTCTTTGTAATAATAATATAAATATTCAATAATTTAATCACATGAATATTTATTGTCAATAGTTTTAAACGTAAAATTTATTATCAACAAAATGGGTTTATTTTTATAAAATAAAATAAAAAAAAATAAATTCTTTATTGAATTAAATATAAAAGGCAATAGTCTGAACTCAGACCAAAAATATCGATCTTGGACTGAGTCTGTCCATATATCAGGATCAATAATTCTTAGGACTCTAACGGACGGACCTTCTCCACCCTATATATAACGGAATCTTAATGTATCGTATAACGAAATTGTGTGACAGAAAATTTCAATCTTACACGCATTAAAATTTTTACTAAAGTGCCCGGTGGAATTGTGATGAAAGTTCCAGACATACGAATTTTTGGTTGTGGCCGTACATTGAAGGTTGAAATACGAAAAGTCACGTATCACGGGACCTTGTATTATTTTAAGTGTTAGATGTTACGGTAAATTTGTTATTTAAAACTTCCGTTCCTTCAGCGTAATGTTTTATTTTAATAAATACATATTGATATATATATACAGTAGCTATTAAATAAGTCTTTTTAATTCCAATATTAATAATACCATTCATTACACTAAAAATATCCTTCTAAGTTTTGCAAATTATAATTCCAATAATATTAATAAATGTGTTTTGATCAATTAAATTATTTTTAGATACAAGTACAATAAATAGTATATGAAAAGAGCACCATGAAGCGCTAAATATTACAAGTACTATAAATGTATAATTATTTAAACATTAATCTTTACATACAACAAAAATGTATAAATAAATTTTTATTTTTATTAAAACTTCAAAAAGAGTTATTTCAAAACTATAACTTCTAATATACTAATGAAATCTGACATACTACTTAATGATTATTAATATTAACATTTTGAACATTTAACCTTTAAATAATCCTGAATTTGCATTTTATAAAGATAAAATTCAATTGAATCAGAAAATATATCAGCTATTTTCATTTATTTATTTAAATATGATTTTACAGTTCATCCCTCTTTTCCTTTTTCAAATACACTGCGATGTCAATGCAATTCTCACAATCCATGGGAGAACCTTCCAGAAAATAAGCAGAGACCGAATCTACTGGAAACATTTCAACCCCTCTTTCCACTTTATCATTGTAGAAACTAGTAATAAACTTTTTTGCAGTTATTCTATCGGTCATTTTACGAAGCGTAATTTGGTCGGGATCATACTTGGCCATTTCTTTTTAATTTTACGTTTGAGATTGTCAACGTGTTTGTCGCCACCAACTTCAATAACGCTAACGCTTTGAGCCGTTGTGTTTTGCTCTTCTAGGAAGATAAGACAACGTAGGGTGATTTCGGCAGAATTTACTTTGTAACAGAGAAGAATTATTAAGTAGAAAAATAAAGCACCACAAATAAGTTATTTTATAAAATGTGATAATAATGGAAAAATATTTTAGTTTTCAAAGTGCGATCAAACCTTGTTTATTTATTTAATCAGACACATGATAGATAATTTTTTTACAAAAAATAATTTCGGGGTTTTTCGATTTTCATACCATATAATATACCGAAACATTTCATGCGTTCTATACATAGTTATAAAACAATGTATGATTATCAGAAGTGATAACGGTTGAAATACCGCCTGTCTGAAAAAATATGAAGCTTTGCACAGTCGCTGTTCACAATGGAGATTTATTGAATTGGCGGGTTGTTTTATTAACTCATATCTGGTTAGAAAACTTGTATTTGGTTAAGGTTAAAAAACAGATAAGCCAAATTAGTAATTTCATGTTATCAAAATTTTTTTTTTAATAATATAATAGAACAAGAGTTCATGTTTAAAGGGGGAGTTAGGACTATAAAATGTAAAATATATGAAATGTGATTTATTTTGAACTTGTTCATTTCTAATAAAATCATGACATTTGAATTTATAAAAAATATTTTTTTTAACTCATTAATTTCGTTATACACCTAATAAAGGTCATGTTTAAATATCTTCGTTTATTGCGATTTGGTGATAAATTAATTTGTAAACAACTATGATCTAATAAGTAAACTTGCAAGATTTGTAATATTAATCAATGAAAACTAATAATAAATATAATAAATAATACATAATTAATAAAAAAAAGCAGTGACATATATAACGTAATAACAGTTTAGTAAAATTCCAGAAAGAAAAAACAAAATAAAAATAACAAAAATGCTTATGCCTTTTTACCAATTTATCGAACTTAAATGCCAATTTTAATTTTAAATACGATATATTATCGCTCATCATGGTGATTGTCACACCTCGCATCATGTTTTTTTAAATCCTATTCATCAACAAATCTCCAGTGCGATAAATGGAAAAATATGAAACTCAAGTTTTTCTGAATTTGCGGCAGATTTCAACAATAAATTGGTTATTCTATTGTAGTGCCATAACTATAGGATTAATTTTTTAACCTCAGAAGTTAGGATCTTTTGTGTAACATTAATAGTCCGAAGTAATTTAGGTTCATTTTAATAATAATAATACAATGAGTCATAATTGTTTCTTAGTTCTTTTTAGTTCTTTTAGTTCCTTTTCTTTAGACCTTTTACTTCTTTTAATTTCAATAATTATTTTATAACATTTTAACGAACTTTTATGATTATATATTTTATATTTAATAAATAACTGACCTATTCTTACATAATAAAGAATAAACTTTTTATTAAAATATAAAACCTTGTAATGTTCAGAGTGGCAGAAGCTGTCATTACACTATTAATAACATGAAATTTGGGTACTGTAATTTGAATTACATTCACTTTTTTCAAAATGAATAATCTTGCCAAATTTCTCATGTTGGTTGATGAGTTAATTACTAGGAATTTTAATTTAACAACAATAAATAAATATTATAAAATAATAGAAAGAATAGAAAATACCACCAGCACATATTCGCTTCGTTAAAATTTACGGATCTGCTATTTTTATTTTGATCCTTGTGATTTTTATTTATTCATAACGACCTATAAAAAAAACAGTAGCCTTGTTTCCAGGTTACACGATTTGTGCACATGATCTGGATGATTATTTTCAGTAATTATAAACTTTGATCATTGTTAAGTAATTTTTTTATTATATAAATAATATATAGTAGACATGCGTGATAATCGCCGGTGAAGTTTAACGAATTAATCTGGGATTAAACATCTGAGAAATATGGATAAATCTGAGATTTGTCCAAATTTTATCCCGGGTAAATCTGGGTTTGGAATAATGGGTCGTAATAATGCGTATAATAGTCCTGTTCAATTCTATTCTGTTCCGATTTTTGCTAAATTTTTTAGCCAGTCAAATTCATTTAAAAATCGGATTAACATCCGGATTAAAAAAATTGATGATCCGAATGTTCCATAATTTGAATATGCAATATGTGCTTGGATTTTTGATTGATATGATTGGTAGGAAATAAACAGAACAGTTTAAACACGATTTTTCTACTCAATTTATGCCCATTTTTATTGCGGTTTTCGAATTACTAGTGTGATCAGGTGATTTGTTAATCAATTATAACGAAAAAACCGAAAATAACCGAAAATAACCGAAACCCCCATATTCAAAAAGTTATTCCTAATAATTAATGGTCAATTATTTTTTGTTCTGACCACTTTTTAATATGGTAACCACTAATGTAATAATAGGAATTACATGAAATGTCGATTATAGAAATCGTAGGAATCGAAACTACCAAGTTATATATTGCTAGCGAATATACGAAACAAACGGCAAAAAAATATTTTGAACATGATACAGTGCTTAGCATTGTGTAGATCAAATAACATTTATAGTTTATATGTCCACATGATCACTTTTCGTAATAATTCCGCAGCTGATATCAGATATTTATTTATTAAAAAAATTTGCCGATCACACTAATTCGAAATTGGCTAAAATTAATTTCACTAAAATCGGATCAGAACGGAACAGAATAGAATTGACAAGCTAATAAATCCTTATATGTTCTAAAGCACATGGGATCTGCATATCGCCTAATCTATTACTACAGCATGCGCCACCTTAACAGTTAAGTGAGTTAACTACTAACATTCTCTTTTTAGGGAAAATTTTGATATAATTATCCAGTAATGGCTCAAAGTAATGATAAAGGTAAAAAGCATAGTGGCATGAATATTTGGTACAAATTAATCTAAAATTTTTAAAACAAAATTTGCAATATAATATACTAGTTTCTAGTAGCATTGAAGAATTTGAAGGAAGTAACACCGAAGAATTTAGAGGAGGTAACATCAAGAAATTTGAAGGTAAATATAATACCCAAAATTATTAAATTTTTTTTTAATTATTAAGAAAATTATTTATAAATAATTTAAAATAAATAATTTAAATATTATTGTACTTTTAATATTCACAATTATATTCTTATATAAAAATTGTTTTAAATAATTTAGCTCATAGGTTAAGTAATAAGTTATCTTACAATTTGAATAACATTGGAATTACTGGTTTAGGTAAGTTGCCAGTTTTTTATTTTTTACTGTATTTTGCATAATATTCAAATAACTAAATTCCTTGTTTAAATAAACATAAATTAATTGTTATAGAAGGTAAGTTGTAATATTTGATTATGCTTATTAGTAAATATTTACATATAATTCAAACTAATTATATTCTTTATTCAAATAATTTAGAATGTAAGGGATATATTTAATTTATATTTAATTACAGTATATATATTTATAATGATATTTACATTTAATTAATTAATAATTAATACTACAGGGTGTAAGTTATATTATTATCTATATCTATATTTCTGTCATTTATAAAATTTAAAACTAATAAAATTCTTCATTTGAAAAATTTTTAATAATATAGTTCGTAAGTTATGAATTTTTTATTTAATTTTCTTATTACATATTTATATACATATAATCTAAATTAATTAAATTCTAATTATTTAATAATATAGTTCGTAAGTTATTTATTTAATTCTATTACTACTTATTTATAATATTTACGTATAATTTAAACTAATGAAATTTATTTGAAAATTATTCAATAATAGCACGTAAGTTATTTATTTAATTCTATAATTCATATTTATATAATATTTACGTATAATTTAAACTAACTAATTTCTTTATTTAAAAATTATTTAATAATATAGTTGGTAAGTTATTTATTTAATTCTATTATTACATAAATATATAATATTTACGAATAATTTAAACTAATTAAATTTTTTATTGGAAATTATTAAATAATATAGTCGGTAAGTTATTTATAATATTACTGTAAATTTTAAACTAATTAATTTCTTTATTTGAAAATTATTTAATAATATAGGAGAGCGTAAGCTATTTTTTAATTCTATTCATTATTACATATTTATATAATATTTACGTATAATTTAAACTAATTAAATCCTTTATTTGAAAATTATTTAATAATATAGGGCGTAAGTTACTTAATTCTATTCATTATTACATATTTATATAATATTTACGTATAATTTAAACTAATTAAATCTTTATTTGAAAATTATTTAATAATATAGTCCGTAAGTTAGTAATTATTACTCAATTTCGTCTATCATTACATATTATTATATTTTACTAACTAAATTCTTTATTTAATAACATAGCATGTAAGTTATAGCTATTTCTATTATTATATATTTTTTACTAAATTCTTTATATAAAAAAATATTTGGTGATTTACTTTAGTTGGTAAGTTATAAATTGTTAATTTATTTTATATATATTTATGGAAAAACTAAGGTTTATTTTATTAAATTTCTATTTAAATTTTAGAGTAAGTAATGAAATTTTATTTTCAAACTCTAAATTTTAATATAAATTAATATAATTTTTAATTATTTAAATTATAGATTTGGAGAAAGTGAAAATGTAATTTTGAATGAGTTTATTTCTGAGAAAAAGTTAAAATGGGTTCCTTATAATAAATTTAATAATGTTGAATATCTTGATAAAGGGGGATTTAGTACTTTATATAAAGCTATTTGGAAAGACATGATGGATGAAGTAGTAGTTCTTAAAAGCCTCAATAATATGAATGAAAATTCAAATGATTTTTTAAATGAAGTATAATAATACATTATTTATTTCTTTTAATTCAAATAATAATTTATTTTTGCTAACATCTAATTTTATTTTTTATAGTGGAAATATCAAAGTTTATCAAAACGGTTTATTAAATTATATGGTTTTACAAAAGATCCAAATACTTCTGATTATATGGTAATAATGGATTATGCAAATCAAGGTAATTTAAGAGGAAATTTAACAAGAATAGTTAAGTATGATTGGAAACAAAAATTACATATGATATATGAAATTATTATTGGACTTAATTATATACATCAACAAAATCTCATTCATTGTGATCTTCATGATGGCAATATTTTATTAGATTATGGAAATAAAGTTTATATTAGTGACTTAGGATTATGTAGACCTGTAAAATCATTTTTTAAAAAAGATGATATTTATGGTGTTATACCATTTATGGCACCTGAAATTTTAAGAGGTAAACCTTACACTCTAGCTAGTGATATATATAGTTTTTCTATGATTATGTGGGAATTTACATCTGGAGTTCCACCATTTAATGATAGAGAACATGATATTCAACTTAGTTTTAGTATTTGTAAAGGTGAACGACCTGAAATTACTGAAAATACTCCACAATGCTATGTAGATTTGATGAAAAAGTGTTGGGATGAAGATCCATTAAAAAGACCATCTTCTGAGGAAGTATTAAATACTATTAAAAAATGGATTTTTATTCCTGATCAGATGGAAATTAAAGATATTAATGAAGAATTAAAAAGCCAAATTATGGAATTTATAAATGCACCAATTGAGCATAAAAATCCTGCTAAATTTCATTCACAAGCATGTTATACAAGTCGCTTACTTAACTTTACTAGTGAAAAATTAAATGACAATCTAAAAAGTGAATGTTTGGATTGTATAGTTAATGATATGAATTCATTGGGTATGTAATATATAATATTTACAAATTATTTTACATAAAATTAATTAATTAATTAACAATGTGGATGTTAAATCAGACAAAACTAATTAATTGTTTATTATTGTTCAGTTGATTAGAAGAGATTTTAGTGACCAATATTTTTATGAGACATCTAATATTAAAATCATTAATATTAGTAGTATTAATTCCTATTGGTTATCACAGTATTCCAAATATAACTCAGTTTTTGGATGGGAATGTAGTAAATCTTTGACCAATATCTCATTTTCACCTATCTAATAATTAATTGTATTTTTTAAAATTTTTTATATAAAGGATACTTATGTATTTATTTATGTATTTAACAAAAATTGTTTTTTATCTTATTAGAATTATTTAAACACTAAGGCTAGAGTAGTGAATATTTCACAATTTCTTAGTTTGTAATTTAAATAATTCCTGTTATTTTATACCTTATCCAAATATTAAATATATGTATTTTATACAATTACTATTATAGTTTAAATTATTTAATTTGGCTTTAATTACAATAATTACAACTAGAGTAATTTGGGCATAGGTGAGCTGAGTTAAATAAACATGCATATTTGAGTAAATAATAAAAGTAATTGTAACATGTATCAGTATCAGTTTTACTTACAAAATTTAAGAAATTAAAACTTTTTTAACCATTTATTTTATTAGAATATTTCATGCTACAATTTTTTCTACTAATTCAATTAAAAAAAAAATATTATGGATTTAGAAAAAAGAAAAAAAAAGTATATGGAGAATGTAATGAACTAGGCATAGGATGGCGTTGGTATCGACCTTGTAATGCTAAAGATTTTAAAGATTTGACGGAAATAATGAATCTAATCTGACTTTATGATAGAGCCAGTAATTTTATTAAATAGTTTAAAAAAGCAAGATTTTTTAATTATAAATAAGTATATTTTAATTTGACAAAATTAAAGTATTGAAAATATAGTTAAATTAATATTATTTTAAATAGTGGGATACCACCATAATATAATTATATTACGGTATATGGTGGTATCTCACTTAGCCTAGATTATAGTACACTATATAATCTAAATATAAATACCACTATATAATCTAGCTACTACCATATAATCTAAATAATATAATCTAGATACCACCATATAAGGCCGGGCAAAAAAATTTTTTAGATTCTCGTGACATAAAATTTTAAAAATGACCCAGCCAGCGGCATTTTTTTTTATATATGTAAAAAATTTTTCATATGTAAAATTTTTTGTGTACATTGGCCAAAAACTTAAAATCACGTGATAATTTTTTACTATAAAAAAAAAAATTTCCATTTTTCGAAAAACTGAACCGGCCGGGTTCACGAGAATCAATTTTTTTTTGCCCGGCCTAACCTATATATTTTACTGTATCGGATATCTATCCCTTTTAACTTTTCCTGTTTATCATTTTTACCGCCATATAATCTAACTACTACCCACCATTTAATCTAACTACCACCATATGATCTAAATACCACGTTTTACTTCTTGTTTCTGAGTCTTTTGCATACCAATTACAATATTGGGATTGTGGATACCTGGTTTTATGTCGAGGGTGCTGGCCTTCTGTGCCAGGTTGGATGCTGGATTCTATATTGAGTTACCATTTGCGCCTGTTTGATTGCAGTAAAAAAATCGTGTCGGGTGGCGCAGTAGATTTGCGATTAATTTCGGCTGACACTATATCATAATTCTGGCCGTTGACCTGGCTAGGCTAACTTTTTTTACCCATACCCTTAGAAACCTATCCGATCGAAGATGATGAAGAGGAGTTACTACAATGTGTTAAGGAAATAAAACGCAGGTTGGGAAATATGGGACCCTACTTGCAGACAGCAACAAAGTAATGCGTTGTGAGTATATTTCAGCCATCCTCCATGCTTCGCCTTATATCGCGAAAAAAGTACCGGCTGAGTTGACTACGCAATCAAGGCCCTCGAGAAACTTATTTGTATAACGGAAGGGAAGTTGCACCAAGTGACCATAGGCTTCGCTCAGAATTTGGTTCAATGCGAGAGCGCTCTACAAGTTAATAAAAAGAATAGGAAACGTAAATCAGGCGAAGCGTTTGGAAAGATTATGAGGCACTTCAACTAATTCATCTTCAATTTCTTTCGGTTCTTCCGGTTCCCCTGGTAAGATAAAAACAGAATAATCCTTGATAAACCAATGCTTTTATGTATTAGAAAGGGTTGATTAACATTTATCATTTAATTCGCCAACAATTTACTAGTATTGTTGATTTAACTAGTATGTGTTTGGAAAATTATACATTAGATCAGATGTGTAGTATTATATCCGTTAAACTTGGGATGAGAAAACTTAACAAGCAGGCGTGTCTTTCATGCTTTTCCTCCCTTGAAACATCCTGCTATTCCATATATTTCGTTTGCAGTATGTTTCTTAATTGCGAATGAAGCTCTGTTAAAAATATATATTATATAAAGTATCCACCCATATACAGATGGTGGCCTAAATGATCCGGCCACTTTTCAAATTAAAAAACTTATATACATATGATATATTGAAAATGAAAATTTAAGTTAAATATGATCATTGTGTCTTCATTGATTATTTTAAACAAAAATTTAACAATAAATTCTAACCCCACTTGTAGTAATAACTGCTTCAATTCTGAGGTATATAATTTATGATTATTTTATAATATTCCAGAGGAATATTTTTATATACATCTTTAATGTACTTTTTCAAGTGCTTTTATCATAAAATTTAATAAGATGAGACTTATATAATATTGTAGAAGTTTTTATGAGATAGTATTGCATATGATTATGGGTGGTATGCAAATACAAATATTAAGCAAGTTTTTGAAGTTCACATAAATTCCACATAGTTTAAAATTTAAAATGTATGTTAATGATATTTCATTATCTAATGATTGGATTTTCATGATTTTAGATTCATTGCGTTTGTCTCATTGAGAAGACTCAAATGATGATAATTTTACATTTGTGGAATTGATATTTTGCACATAATTACACTTTAAAAAATTTAGACATTTAGTTCAAACATTTCGTATAATAACTTTTGTTCTAGTGATCAGATTTTCATAATTTTTAGTTCATTAGATTCGTCTTTTTAAGACGATTCAGATGGTAGTAAATTCATGACAATTTGATAGATATTACCTTAATTACAGCATTTTTAATCATCTAAATTTTTCGTTATGCAACTTGTAAAATTCATGCAATAAATGGTTTCATATTTCCATAAAAATTCTGAAATAATATGAAGCAATTGAGACATTAAAATTTGATTATTATAATTGTAAGTAATAAATAATATGTTTTTTATATCACATCAACATTTTGATGATCGGCATAATTTTGGTAAAAAAAAGTGGCCGGATCATTTAGGCCACCATCTGTAGGTGTGCAATGTACGCCAAATATGTATGTATTAATAAATTTGTAATTAAATTCGCATGTGTTTTATATAATTCTTGTACAATGAACTGGTCGAAAAATACTTTTTTAATTTGTAAAATTACTAAATAACAAATTACGCAATACAGCTAATTTAAAATGATAACTGATAAGATACATGAATTGGACTGAATGGGGAATAAATCAATTACTTCTAATAGTCAATTATTTCTATATTAGTGTTTATTTTTATTCTTTTTCTTTTTGATTCTTCAGTTATAACATAAGTCTCAGCATACTCACACGACTCTGCCCATTCTTTAGCTTCGCGGTCAGCTACATCTAGTGGTACCAATTTATGGGTGTACTCATCGATATAACGAAGATTTTCCTGGTAAAAAAGAAAATTCATCAAAGCCTCTCTTAAATCATGTCCTCCGAGTATAATGCTATTTTCCATTCGTGACCATATATAAATTATACCATTATTATCTTCTAGCCAAAATACAAAATCATCATATGAAAGTATAGGGTGGACATCAGTGATACCATAAACTTTGGAAAACTTATTTATCTCACGATCACTTAGGACATTGATATTGGTTTCATCATGAAATGAGTAATCCTTCTTTAATATGTTAACAAGGTGATCTTTGGAGAACTCTGTGTAATCAACCTGCAATTTTTGCAAGGTGGTATCATTGCCTGTGTTTCTGTCTTGATTGAAAGGGAACTGATTGGTAGATCGTGTTTGCAAGATGCTAGATGTGACCATGCGTTGGTCTCCGCACAATTCCCAAATTGCCAGGGTTCCCGACTTGCTATCAATTTCTTCTTCTCGTCCAGTGGGAAAAGATGATTGTGCTTTAAGTCAACCTCCTGTCACAACTGTATTAAACCTTTCTTCGCATTTTTGCCCCCTATTGGTGTCGTCCCGAACGAGATCTTTATAATTTCCTGTTGTTCAGTTTTCTAAGATATGTTTATTGTTGTCGGTGGGTCGTTGTCTATTTCCATTAATATTAATGTCCATTTCGCAAGTTGGTTCAGATGTTGATGCATAAATTCTTCTTGTTGGTCGGGAGATTTCAGAGATTTTGGGGGCAGTCCGATATTCACTGTATAGAAAAGTGCTAGTCCGTCCACAAATGTGCTCACTACAAGCGTCGCTCCGTCTACCTCCATTGGTTGGCATAGCGGTTTTCCATTCGGCTGTCTCAGAATGAGTTGTTTCTGGTTCCTTGAATGACAAACAAAATTTAATGCGGAAATTGCTTAAAGAAAACATGTCACAATATTTGAAACATACTTGTACGGTTCCAGAAAGGTTTTGTACAGAAATTTTGATGTCTTGCTCGTTTTTGACAGTAATTCCAAGTAGTTCCATAACTAAAGTCTTTTTAGATGGTTTTCTTAAAAAATGTATAAATAACGACTTAGTGACTTACCTCTTTTTTTCGCTTGTTCTTTCTCTTCTTTGGTATTGGTATTAAAATCCTTCAACTTGATATGGGACATATTTTGGTGTATATATATATAGCGTCACAAAAAGTCATGCGATCAATTTAAAATGGCAGGTCATTTGTTGAAATGACCAGTCATTTGATCATTTGCCATCACTGCCGGTATCCGCCTAGGAGAATTATCAAGTGAATCACATATTCGCATAGTTGCCACCTTACCAGCTCGGAATGCCAAGGGCAAAGATGGTCACCTATCAGCAAGATGAATGGTACAGTAAAATTTAATAAGCTTAACGGCCTTAACGTGATCTTAAATCGTTTAATCACGTGATTTATTATGGCGTAGGAGCCTATTTTATATTAACAGTTAAACAAGAGGTTATTGTAAAAAATTAAAACCAAATTTTTAATATAGAACGTGTGCACATTATCTTGTTATACTCGGCTTTCATGAGGTCATTTAATAATTTGAATACATTTATTAAAATTATTTAAATTACAAATTAAGAATTTTGTAAAACATTTACTACTCTATCTAGTCTTAGTGTTTATATAATCCAAGATAAAATAATAAATAAATAAATAAATGTTAATAATTTAAAATATAAAAAAAAACATTGTTAAATGATTATTCATAAAGCAAACTAATTAATTAAGAATTTACCATCAGGAATTTTCAGTTCATCTTGTTTTTAACAAACATTATTTGGAAACTTGCATATTACATTCTTTTTATATAAGCAAAAAATTTTTTTGGAAACTTATACTTAATAACTTTATTACTTTATTCAAATATTAATCGTGTCAGAGTAGCTCACTGAAAGCATGTTCTTTGTTAAAATTACTGACCGATTGATATCTGTGCCTATTAACCAAAATAAAGGTTTATTTATCTTATTAATCACATTTTATTTTTAGCCATTCCGGAAAATTTTTTTTTTTTCAAATACTTTTCGATTCTTATCAAACCGAAAAAACTTTTTTTAATTGGTTTTATATTATTGCGGAGGATTTATGACCTTGCTGCGTCTTCGGGAATTAAAATTGATTTACGAAAACATGTGATATCGATTAAATAAATATATATATTTTTTGTTTAAATAAATTATAATCTTTTAATTAAAAAAATTTCGAAAAAAAAATATCATTATAAGTGATTAATTATATCTTCAACTCAAGCAAGTTTTCCATTTCTTTTCTTGAAAAGTATTTATCTTTAAAAGTTTTGGAACATGTAACCATTTACTTCAATTGAAAGTTGAGGATTACGTGCACGTGCAATTATTGAAAGCTTCAACCTAAATCTTCAAGTTTTACCACATATTTATATTAGATAAAATCATAACATTCTTTCCTGATAAGATTGGATTGATTAATTTAATGATTTTATTACGTATTAAATTTTTCAAAATATAAACTTACCTACTTACCTATTTGTATCATTATTAATTAATATATATTAATTATTATTCACTTTAAGAAATTCATTAATTAAATATTCTCCTACTTTCATACATACATGTATGTTTACTAAATTCATTTATTACTATCATTAATATTCAAAAATCCACGTATTAGATAAATATATGAGATATATGAAGTAATATAAATCCTATTATGATATATATGTGTATAACAATTGCTTTGCTTCATAGTACATTTTTATGTATATATTTTACACCTAATTAAAGGTAGTAGTAATTTGCTATCTTTAATATTAGAACTGAAATATATTTAATTCTGTAGAATTACAATATATCATCAGATAATCAATTATCAATATCTTTCATTGTATAACTGATAATATGTTAGACATCTGATGGCTCCAATTGTATAACTTTATTAAGATCCAACAAAACATTATCATATTCTTGAAAAATATAATACGCAATACTTTGCATATCGTGACCATGTCAAAATTTTATCGTAGGAATTATAATCAAGATCTGAATCAAGCGTCGCAAGTGGTTTGGAATCTTTACCATCTAATAAATGCCGTATCGCAAATAAGATTGTGTAATCCCAGTAAATAGTTTTGTATATATTTGTACCAAATGGGCTCATCCATATATAATTGGCTCTAAATTGGCTTAAATTGGGATTATTTTTTGCATAAATTTGAGCTAATTTCGAGCCAATGAGCCCATTTGGTATAAATTTATACAAAAACTATTTACTTGGAATGTTTTAATAAATCCAAAACTACGTTCTTTAGATTTGTTCGGGTACAATGCTCTCGAATTCGCACCGGTAATTCCACGACTATGTTACAACTTACAATACATGTCGTCACGTGTTGGATACTAAATCGTTGGCGATCACTTAACTGCGTAGTAACAAATCCATAGGTTCCTGCAAAATAGCTCTTTTTTTTTATTTTTTTCGGTTTATTTTTAGACCAAATTTTTTTTTTAAACTGATTTTTATTTTAATTTCTTTTTCCCTGTAAAAAAAGTCAATCCGTTTTTTTTATATTCCGTCTTTTTTTCCGTAAAAGACTCATATTTCCGGAATTTATCGAATTATTTACATTTTTCCGTGAATGGATCCGGGAAAGGCTCATTTTTACGGAATTTTTACAGAAATAACGGATAAAATTTTTTATAGAGTTTCAGTTTGATCTTTCTATAACTGAAAATTTTTCTTTTAATTTTTCTTTTCTATTTTTAAACCAATTTTTTTTAATTTTTTTTCCTTTATAATAGATCTATACTATTTTTGTTATACAAATTTTTTCATTTAATTTTATATATTTTTCTATTAGTAAGTACATTATTAAAATTATTCTTTTTTTATTTTTAGACTTAAATCTAAATCAGAGATCGGATTGATGTTGCGGTGTTATAGTAAGCACCTTTTTTTTCAATCCTCATTTAATAATTTTTTTCCATAACTAGTATTTTTTTGCTAATTTTTTTTCATTCTTTCCCCCTTTAGATTTGGATCAATATTGACGAAAATTACATCTGCTAATATATCGGGATTTTCGGGAATTTATCCATTGGGATTCAATATTTTATTTTGTTCCACATTAAATGCAATTTCGGAAATGTATTTTTATTCGTAAATACCGAAATGGCCGTCGGGATTTTATTTTGTCCCCACATAAAAATATATATGGTCATTGATCTTCAATATTTTTAACCCTTTATAAACAAAATGATCTAGCATGTCAAACATTTGCAATGTGGGACAAATATTAACGTTACTTTATACGGTCAAATAGTTGATAATCAAAAGTCTTGGAAATTTTTAATTACAAATTCAAAAAGAATGATTTAGTTAATAAGCTATGAAGAGTCCAATCACTGAAAGTGTCCAATTACTAAGAATTATTTACAGGGATATTTTATCAAATCTGTCGATATAAAGAAAAAGTGTGATGATTTACTATTAATTGAATTTCAATAAAGATGCGATCATAACTCCAAAAAAAATGCATAAAAGAACGTGTTTTTTTCCCTGACAGCATTTCATTCTTTTATATAAAACATTATACTAAAACATTTCCTCTGTAAAGCAATAAGCAATGCAGCAGCAAATTATTTCCTCAAGTTGCAAAGCAACTCCTACCAAATACATGCATAACTCCTTTTCACATCTTTTACAACACACATTATCCTTCAAGTTAATTTCTTTAATCTCTTTAATCTTTTTATCAGCATTAATCGAAGCTGCTCCAGTACCTAATACTCTTGGTCCCATTACATCAATCCCTAATTTACAGAGCTTTGCTAATTACGCTGCTGCTGCTTATATTAAGGCTCCTCTTCAAAATTGGGACTGTGGAGAAATCTGTCAGAAAACTAAGGGTACCCAATTGGTTAAAGAATTTAGTAACGATGTGCTTAACACAAGAGGTATTTTATATTATTACTGTGCCACACATCGTTAACTTTTTGCGTTTACTAACAAAATAATATGTAGGTTACATAGCCACGGAGCCAGAAAAACAATTAATCATCGTAGCATATAGAGGAACGGAACCAGGAAGTATTAAAAATTACATTTCTGACTTTGTCATTTATCACGATACTTGGAAACCTGCACCTGGTACCTTGGTACACCATGGATTTCTTAATGCTTGGGAACAAATTCAACCCCAAGTTACCGATGATCTTTTAAAATTAATCCAAGAAAAGCCCGATTTCAGGATCGGATTTATGGGTCACAGTTTAGGTGGTGGTAAGTTCAATAAATAAAAAAAAATTACATATTTAATTATAACTTTTTAACAGTCTTTTTTTTTTTACCATAGCACTTGCTACATTTTCGGCATTAGATCTTATAAATAAAGCGCCAGAATTAGCTAAAAATGAAAAATTGTTTCTTTCTACATTTGGTCAACCAAGAATGGGTGATGAAAAATTTGCTGAATTTGTTGATGAGAACCTAAGAGCAATAAGAACTGTAGTTCATGGTGATCCAATTCCTCGTTTGCCTCCACCATGGCCAATTCCATTTATTGGGTCCTATAAACATTTTGGTAAAGAATTATATATAAATAATCCTGATCAAGATCCAGATGCCTTTCAGGAATGTGTGGCTGAAGATCCAAATTGTTCTGAATCGGTGCCTTTTGGTCAGTTAGACCTAAAGTATCATTCGGTCCCTATTATGGTGTTAATATGAGAGATGCTACTAGAGAGCCCAATGTAAATTCCATTGAAGATTCCAATGAAGGTGACAAAAATTACGATTACTCAGCTGATCCTTATTTCAATTATGACCCAAATTACAATTATGGGGGAGCTATGGGAGTTAACGATGTTGGTGGTGCTAAGGGAGTTAACGGTACTAAGGAAGTTAAAGGTACTAAGGGAGTTAACGGAGTTGACAGAGCTAAAGGTTATAGATAGATAAAATTTTTTATTTTTAGACTTAAGTTATAGATAGATTAAATTTTTTATTTTTAGACTTAAAGTAGATAATAATGTAATTTAATTAATTTAATTAATTTGTCGACTTAAAAATAGATAATAATGTAATTTAATTGATTTTTTTTTTAATTAATTTGTTTTATCGCCGTTTTCGAATTACGCATTTGTCGATTATTGCCTTAATAAAATAAAGAATCACTTGTACTACTACAAACTACAAAACTTTAATACCACTGATGTCTATCCGTCACCGTTCACGTGACCGATGTCGGACAACTTCCCGACAACCTTTTTTCCCGACATACCCTTTGCCCGACGACGATTGCCCGATAAGTCATATTCCCGAATGTAGGGATCGGAAAAGATTCGATTAAAATCGAAACTATCGAAAATCGATAAGAATCGATTTTAAATCGAATCTCGAATAAAAATCGAATCTACTTATTGTGGCGCAGTTTCGTTAATTTGACCGTAAATTATTATTTGTTCATAATAGTTAATTTTGGCCAAATTCATAATTCCGCCCGCGAATCACGTGACGGAACACAAACTTCCTAAAAAGGAAATTTTATCTCCCAATAAAATTCAAGTTGCTATCGCACAAGGTTGTACAAATTTCCAAAAAAGGAAAATTTGTTCGTCGATCACTGTAATTTTGTAATCACGTGATATGTGTTTAAACACACCTATTATAAATAGTATAAAAAAAAATCGGTATTTGCGAAACGATTAATCGCGATTAATCGATTTTAGAATCGATTCTAATAATGGGAATCGATTCCAATCCCTAACCTGGTGTTCTTTATTAAAAAATATAAAAAAATGTCAAATCTGACGTTTTTTCATTTAAAAAAAAAAATAATAAACGTCGAATCTGACGTTTTTTCATTTAAATAAATAATGTTAAATCTGACGTTTTTTCATTAAAAAAAAAAAATAAATTCTCTAAGTTCAGTGTTATGAATATGATTTGCTAAGTATTCTTTCGGAATAATCCAACAGAATCTTGAGTTATACCTGCAAAACATTCTTTATAAAATAACTTTATGACATAATCGTCTATATTACATGAAAGATGTAAATTTCACTAAATGTTCTTGAATAAATAAAATTAAAATTAAAAACTAACCGTAATTATATCTAAATAACAAAGGAATTGCCTTAGAGATAGTACACATCCAACCCGCATTATCCATTGCATTTCTAGACTAATATTCTAAAAAAATAAGCAACAACAATCATATCTTTAAGTTAACGACCTATAATAAAATAAAGTTATTTAATCGTGACAAATAATTCTGCATCGTAAAAGCAATAAGTTTAGAGGTTTACCTTTGCAATGATAAATTGCTAATTCCATATTATTTTCTGGTTTAATTGTTTCTTTTAGCCCATAATCTATTTTTTCGGCAAAGTCAAGGTCATCTTCTTTTAAAAAACTTCTTTTTGGCCATAAATTATTACGTAGTATATGTCTGGGTTCGTCATGAACAACTTTATTTCCGATGGATTCTTCATTTCCAAATAATACATATTTTATTAAATCATCACAGTCACTGAGAATTAAACTTTTCATAATGTTGTGTCGAATATCTAACAATCTAAAATTTTGTGGCTCAAGCTTAGCAAATTTCCAGACTATAAGCTCGATGTAAGTAATCATATCCCTATACTTTTTAACCAAAAAGAAATATTAATTAATTTCCTAAAAAGAAATGAAATCAAACCTTTTAAAAACTACTTTGTATGATTTGATGTAATTATCTATAAGGCTTTTATTTTTATAACGCTTATTAAGATGTTCTAGTGCTTTGCAAGCGTGTCTAATTGCACGAAATTTTTCACTAATATTTTCTCGTTTAATTACTTTATCACATCTTTTCATTACCATTTTAAACTTTTGTTTTCTTTTCTCGTTTATATCTTTGTTTTCATCTATCTTAATTATTTTTTCTATTTCATCTATTCTTTATCTTCTTCCTTTTTTGTATACTCTTCTTTTTCTGTATTATTTTCATTATTTCAATATTTCTTTCATACCAATAAACCTTTAAATGAAAATCATTCAATTTTTCATGTGATCTATCATTCGATCCACATTTAAAATATTCAATTCGTAATTTTGTTTTGTCTCTTTCTTGATTTATCGGAATACGATTTGACCATATATATTCAAGAAATGGGTTTCCATTGTTAGGAAGATCACCTTTATTTTTGCCATCATCTTTTATTTGATGCCAAATTTGAACGGTGGATTCGCCAACTAAAAGTTGTAAAATTTCTTCTTCAGTTCCTCTTTTATTATAATAAAGAGTATAATTTTTTCTTTCATGCTCACCTAATACCCATGATTCTATATCATTAACATCAATTATTGGTTTGGAATTTGGATAACAAAATTCAGGATATTTATTTTTTTTCCTCTTCGACTTTTTCCTTCCTTTGTTTTAATATTCTTACAATTTTTTTAAGGACTGACGAAACTTTTCCATCATTATCTATTTGTAAAATATTTCCTGAAGTACTGGCCAAACTAGTATCAATATTCTTTATAATATCCATTGGAAAATTGTCTAACTCTATTGATTCAACTTTACCAGTATTATATAAATACCAAATTATAATCTTTCAACTTTTTTTCACCTTCTGAATCTTTGTCTTCTTTTGGACTTTCGCCTATTACAAGTAATGTTTCATCACTATCAATAAACTCCAATAAATGTATTCTTTCTAATTCATTAAATTTTTTTGATGCTACTTGTAAACCATTCTCTATACAATATAAACTATAGAAATGAAATTTTACAACGTTATTTAAAGAAATAACAAACAACTATCACATAACACCTACTTAATAATATTATTTCCTTGAGTAAAACAAAGTTGTAAACTACTAATAGTGAAAATAATATAATTGTATTTCTTAAAGTTAAATAATTCATCCTCTTTCTCGAATCTTTTTGCGGTAGTTTCCAATTCCATATTTACGAGATTATAAACTAAAAAAATGGATTGAATTAATAATATTTACGATTTTGTATTACGATTTATATTTCGAAATAATTTACCTTCAAGTAATTGACTATCTTTTTTGTATTTTGTGACCAAAAAATACTTATCATAGATAGATGAGAGAAGTCGTTTCATGCAACCATCATCTGTATCCGTATACCAATTATTTAATTTACGTTTTATACTTTGTGGATATTCAAATTTCTCACTCAATCTAAAAGAATAAAAACTCGAAATTATATATTCCATAAAAATTTAATAATATAAATTTTTTTAGTTCTGAAGAATTGTCAGAATTGTTTACATTCGAAACCTCTACGAATCTACATATTCCTGAAAGATTATTAGAATAACAAACACCAACTCTGCTAAAAACATAATATTTATTTGATAAATAGCGATTCCTTTGTTCCTTTGTTAATCCGTGATGTTATATTAACCGTAGCATCGCTTTCAGAGAAAATTCAAATTTCTTTTTTTGGAATATCTTTCTTTATAATCATAGTTATTATCATTATTTTTCATATCCTCATCAACTTTTATACGAGATAAAGCAACAAGTATAAAATATCCGTCATCATTCTTTTTGTGAATATTAGATATATCAATAGACCATCTATCCACTTTATTCTCGTCAGTCATGCTGTTGTTAATGTCGAGTTCCGGTCCCTCAAATGAAGGAAGCTTGTAATTCTTTTCAATAGTAAAATCATTATTTATTTTAAAATAAGCGATTGTTTCATCTATTTCAACGGTCCCATCTAATTCTTTTTTCTCACGGTTACAGTATCAAATTGACGATAATCAGTTATCAGTATTTTGTAAAATTTAAATCTGAAGGTTTACTATTTTATTTTTTTTAAAAAAAAAAAATTAGTATACATATGTATGTTCAAATACATAAATTATTTTTTGATTTTTACCCGTATCAAATGTAACAACAAATTTTCCATCTCGACAAATTACAATTTGATAATCTTCATATTTCTTCTTCAAAATGATATCATCTTTTTCATAATCGACATCGGAAGGGTCATCCATATCTTTCGTAAAAAGTTTTCTGCCAAATAAATATAATTATGTATTTTTGATAATTCAAGAAAAAGATGAAGAAAGCAAATTCCGTGATAATTATTTTTTTTAAAAAAAACCTAATCTTTAATATCTGCAGTAACACATAAGGATCCGAGCAATATACAAGAGATCAGCACTCGTATATTATTCTTCAAGGCCATAAAGAACGTATTGTTATTGTTACCTTTTTGTGTATTGATCTGGAGAACCCAAATCAGAAAATGATTAATTATTACTTTCGTGTAAAATTATTGAAAAATTCTAAATCAATAGATTAAGACTTACCATATAGTGAATGATGATAATGCAAGATTACGTGTACTGTACAGTTGTATGCAACTTTGAACAATATTCTAATAATCACTTTTTTCCTATTTGGTTCCGTTATCCGGTATCACGTGATTTTTTATAGTTATCTCAGCGTATGCATCAGCGTGTGTATCAGGCAATATCAAATCACGGGATACCGGATAAATCACTTATTCGGCACTTCGAGCCGAATAACTAACGCTACCTAAAGGTAGCTTGTTATATTGGGAATCAAACTTGATTTACCCAATATAACAGTTAATTGGCACTTCGTGCCGAATAACTATTAAATATAAATTATTAAATATTTATTTAGCTAAACAAAAAAATGGGACGGATTTTAACGGTTTCTGTTTATGAAACTGATATGCGTATTATTAAATCAAGAATTTCTAATAATATTATAAACGAATATCTGATTAATTTAGAATGGCACAGCCTATCCCAAATTTTGTGGCAAACATACTCTTGTGCGTTCAACTATAATTGAAATCAACCCCAAAATCTTAACGGCGTTACCTGGCTAATAACCAGGCATTTAACCAGTTACTTTCAAATGATGTGGATTCAAAATTTGAAAGTACGTGTTACAGTATCAAAAAAAAAAAATTTTTAAAAAAAAAATTTCTTATATAAATGACTAGAAGAGGAGAAAATAAATATATTTTTTTGAATCAATTCACGAATAACGTATCAAAAATACTTATCACATAAAAATCAAAAAAAAAATCATGCAATTAAAATATTTATTATTGATCTTTGCCTTTACTATTGTTTCAGCGGGTAATATACAGCTTTTACTTGATTTTTTTTTTTCCTTTTTTTGACACATTAATATTAATCATCAAATTATTCAAATATTATTAAAATCTTCTTTTATAAATAATGTAGAAGCTTTGGTCGTAAAACGAGAAGGTGATTTTTCAATAAGGATTAATATATTTATATGTGAATAATGAATATTGTATAACATTATTTTTTCTTGTGCAGTGAAAAATAAACGGCACGATTCTTATGATTCTTATAATTCTTATGATTCTTATGGTTCTTCTTATGGTTCTTATAATTCTTATAATGATTATAATGATTATGGTTATTAACTTTACGATTCCAAAAATGAGTTTACAGCAGTAAAATAAATGAAAAGGTCCCATTCAGGACACTTAAAGCTAACGGGTTGTTACACAGCATCTTGTAAGATTCGACTGATAAACAAATTTTGTACATTTAAAATACAGTACATTAAATTTTTTGTAATAAATACAGGTAAATACTATGTAAATTTATACTTAATATTATCCAAGAATGAATTTCTCGAAATGAAACTCGAGTTGTGCTGTTTGTCATTATTAAAACTTGACCCTAATTATTTTTGTTATTAATTACATTTTAGAATTATCACATTATTAAAAATTTTCATATTAATTTTAAAAATCGAAAATCACCTATTTTCAAATAATTGTAATTTAAACGTGATGCAATATAGAAAACGTGACAAAAATGCTCTCGTATACCTCCTTACTTCGCATCATTCACTATTAATTATATGGAAATGTGAAAATTCAATTGTGTATTTAATTGTCCGCCGGAGAAGTTAGCGAAGGACATTCTACTGTACTGTATTAGACGATTTTGTGTTAACCCATGCAATTTTCCTTGTCACCTCACACATTAACCCTTGCTTTCTCCTTTTTTTGTAACTTGTAACATTGCTTATTTTACATATTTTATATTATGCTATTTTCGTAATCATTTTTTTTAATAAAAAATGATACTGAATAAATAAACGCGACGGACTTTAACGGATTCCGTTTTCCTAGTATATTTTATATTATATAAACAGAGCAGAGGAAAAAAAAACAAAAATTTTTTTTTAAAAAAAAAAATCGAAAAACAACAGACAAAGAAGCTAGTTAATCACCATTATAAAAATTCGATCTTAATAAATTAACTAATGATAGTATTAAATGATATTTAAATATTTGATATTATCATAATATTTCTGCTAAATATCATGACTTTAAGCTAGAAGCATGTTTGGAATATATATTAAACTTAATTAGCTTCAACAAATTACTGATTTCTTTAAATAAAATGCATTGTATACGGTGATTACAAAAAAAATTGGTTCAAGAATAGAAAAGTGATAAAAATAATTCTTACGCTCATAATTTTCAAAACATAATATTTACCCTCTCTAATCATAACATAAAGGTTCATAGTAAGAAATTAAGCTTGCGATCATATAACAGAATTTATGGAGTTTTTACGGAAATATGATATGGAGATATTAAGAACTATGCAATATAACATACTTTCTCGACTCATAAGTATCTTTATTTATATAGAAAGTATTACATTATATTAAATATTTATAATAAAAAAACAATATGCTGGATAGTGCAGATATCAGTTAAGAGCGGGATTATTAAATATCAAATAAGCGAAATAAAATAAGATTTAAATTGCATGGTTTACGAATTAAAATATCTATTTCAATAAAATTTTCTTTGAATATTAAATAAAAAAAAGAAAATAGGCATCGGGATAATTAGTGTCTGGATTTTGAATTTTTGGATTATGATTTGTCAGGATTGTGAACGTCGGAATTGTATTGACAATTTTTTAAAAAAAACTATTCAACAATTTGTAAACTATAGATCAAAGGTATAATATAATTGTTAAATGGGTAGCATGGATTAATAAGCAAAATTTACTTAAAAGTGTACGACAGGTTCTTTAGTAACAACCCGTGTCTAAGAAGAATACAACGCAAAAAAAATTTGATTGTATAGGATTTGTTTCTTCACTTTTTGGAAAATACTGGAGAAACTGCCTCACTTCAGCGCTCTTTTGATGGAATTCTTTAAAATCAAAGGCAATGAAGAGGAATTCTTCGACATTATTTGCAGGTAGCAGTTTCATCTCTGAGAATAGCAAGAATCCAAGTACGCTACATCTACAATATCATAGATAAGAATAAAAAATCTGCTTTTAGGATTTCTCTACTACAGTATCTATGTGTTTCTATTATTCTTCTTGATCACGAATTATACACTTATACCTAGACCCGACGAATTATCAGATACCATCTCAAATGTGACGCACAAATTCTCAATTCCTGCCATAGTATTTTTGAATTTATCATCGGTATGCCTTTCTCTTTTTAGCATCTACAATGACAAATTACAAAATCCGTAAATTTCAATATTGTACATTTTAGTTGAAAAACGACATGTATTTGTGAGAATGGGAATCTTTTTATAGCGTTTTATGAAACATTTAGAAAGATATAGTAAACTAAAATTGCGATCTTTCATACCAACGAGCAATTCACATGTTTCAAGTTGATAAAGTAAAATTAATGAACCACCAATTGAATAAAAAGGAAATTCTTAATGACGAATTGGGCAGCTCATTTTTTTTGTGAAAAAAAATATTCTAAGAAGTTCAATTAAACTATATATAGTATAGCAATTATTATTATACCTTTATATCATACAATTTTTTTTTTTAGTTTAAAAAAAGTAAATAAGTAAATATAAAATATATTATCATTTCTTTCTCATAACATGATTGGTAAATAATAAAATTATCATTAACCTAATTAAAGTATAATGGTCGATTTTATCTTAGAACGGATATAAACAAGAAATATAGGCTAATTTTTATGACGAGTTTACCGTGATTTTCCTTGCTTACATTCGTACAGTAAATTTTGATATACAATATAGAATTCTTTTTCTTTTAATGATATGAAACGAGATGGTCAAATTGTTATTGAATTTTTTTATGACCAAAATTTATTGATATATATATAGTTTTAGTAAGTGATTAGCGCAGCATAGTAATATTAGAACCAAATTGTTACATTCAAGTTTATAAATAATGTGTTACCTGTTTTTTATCATTATTGTTATCATTTTCTAAAAAAAGGGATGATTGATTTAGGAGATACTCAATAAAAGGTTAGTAATCAACTCCTGAAACTCTTAAAGGGCTTTTTTTTTTAAGAAATTGAACTGTGGAAAACCAAAAAAAAAGTCAACAATGGTCGTCCATAAATATATGTGACATACTTTATATGCAACAAACAATCATAATAATCATAATCTCCGAATAACTTTTGCTTTTGTATGTTTTGTAGTTTTGTATGCAATAGTATAATATATACTATGTAACCATCATACAAATTACCATCATACAAATTAATATTTATTTAAGTAAGTGTAATTCTCAAAAAAAAAAAAAGTAAAAAAAAGAAAAAAATTATAATATCACAATGCTGAACCACATAGTTCAAAGTTCATCTAGATTACAAACTATTTCTGCGAGTACCAATGGCATAACATCTTTTCTTAATCTAAGAAAAAGAAATCCTTTCTATTACAATATAAATATAAACAATCATAAAGATTATGTTCAAAATGAGAATATCCAATGTAATAATATAAATGAACGAACTATCTCACTCGCTGCAAAACATTTACGTATATCAACACCATCACCATTATTAGAGTTTAAAACTTCTAAAACTTCTTCATTTCGAAGTGATTATGATTTCTTAAGTGCATTTGGTATTTTGAAATCTGTACCAAGTCCTTCTAACAAAATCTTTTCTAATAAAAAAAGGTATATTTTATTCAATCCTCCATCACCAAAATCAAATATACTTGACGAACAATATTATATTAACAAACATAAATTTGGTGATAAAAAAGCAAATAAAAATGATTTTATTATTATGCCTACTGTTTTTATTTCTGATTATATGAACGAGGATATGGAAATATATGAAGATGATGGTTAGCTGATAGTTGATATATAGTTTTTTTTATTTTAGATTATTACAGTACAAAGTCATAAACTTTTATATTATGTTAAGGAGCATTTTTTTTTCATTTTTCACTATATATTAATTATTATAGAACAAATAAATAAGTGATCCCAACGTTGATTGGCTGGTATCAAACCACGTGACTTCCATTATCTCATGTCCAAACGCTGCCGTATGTTGTTATTGATCAAATAATTTGATTAACTCTTTCTTGTTAACTTTTCCCATAGCATTCTTAGGTAAATCTTGAACGATTTTTAATAAACTAGGTATCTTATATTTAGCCAATCTATCTTTAAGAAATTCTTTTAATATATTTAGATCCATCATAACGTCCTAATAATCAAAAATTTTTAATTTAAACAATCAAATAAAATATTTTTATATATTTATATATTTTCCTTTAACACTTACCTTGTTTTTTAATACAATTATAGCACCAATTCTCTGTCCCCATTCTGGGTCTTCAACTCCTAAAACACTAATATCTAATATATTTGGATGTGACAATAATACCCTTTCAATTTCCAACGCAGAAATTTTATATCCACCAGATTTAATAATATCAACACTTTTTCTTCCAAGTATTTTATATACTTTTTCTTTTTCGGTTATGATTGCTGTGTCACCTGTTTTAAACCATCCGTCTTGTGTAAATTCTTTTTGTGTAGCTTCAGGTTTATTCCAATACCTATTAATAAAAAAAAAGTTTTAATAACATATTATAATTAAATATAAATAAAAATAATAAAAACTATTTGGCACTCTTACTCTTTAAATACAGTTTGTCCTTTGATCTGAATTTCGCCTGGTGTTTCGGTTAAATTGGTAACATCTTTATCATCTTCAGAAATTAATCTTACTTGAACATTTGGTAAGGGTAGTCCAACACATCCCTATAAATAATTCCAATAAATATGATTCATTAAATTATGAATTCGGTTGATATTTTTATTTATCTCATCACTGTCATCAACCAACTGACACGCTATTCATGCGATAAAAATTTTCAGATACCGACAAATACTTAACATCTCCTAAAAATACCCGCCACTTCCAAAATATCAGTTCAACTTACATGAACTTACAATTAATTATAAAGATATTTTATTTACCTCAAATCTTCTTTCTTTATCATATTCATGACTCAAAGCCATTCCTACTTCACTCATCCCATATCTTTCTAAAAGTATTTGTCCACCACTAATTTCTTTCCAAGTATTTCTAAGTGGAGTGGGTAAAGCAGCTGATCCCGAAATCATCAATCTAAATTGTGAACAAGATTCTGTAGCTTTAGGTTTCAATTCATCAGACATATTATCATTATAATATTGAATTAATTTTGCTGCAAAAATGAGATACAACAAAAGTTATTAAATTTTACATTATTAAAAATAATTTCAGAATAATAATGTACTTTACAATAAATTGTGGGAACAGCCATAAATAATGAAAGATTTCTTTCAGGACTCATCCATCTATTCCATACTTCAGCTGCATCAAATTTCGGTAACATTTCAACAGTAGCTCCTGCATAAATAGCACATGTAAGTGCCTAGATAAATATGTCACGTAAGATATACAGTATAAAACTTCTATTAACTAAATCAATTATAAAAATTTACTTTAACTTACATTTAATATTCCCTGAGTGAAATAAAATAAATTAAATAAATAAGATATTTTAAATAATTAAATTTAATCATCAAAAAGTACTTACGTGTAAATGATGTAAAGGTAATACGTGCAATATTCTATCTTTTTCGCTCCATCTCCAAGCTTCAATAAGAGATGAAACTTGAGCTTTTATATTTAAATGTGTCGACACGACTCCTTTTGGTTTCCCTATAACGTGTATATATATACCTATTTAGAAAATATACATATATATATAATTAATTAATTAATTTAAATAATTATTAATTACCTGTAGTTCCGCTGGTGTATATGATTAAAGCTTTACGTGATTCTTCCATAGGAATTAACGATGGAGCCTAAATGATTAGATAAATTCTATAATTAGTTTAACTAATTTATTAAAAAAGTTAATTATCTAAAAACTTTAATATCCACAGTTCTTGATTCCCAATATAAACTCTGTACCTTATAATTTATTCCATCAAAATCACTATATTTTTCATTTTTATCTCCAACTAATATAAGATCATTTATTCCCGCATCTTTGGTCACATCTTTTATTTTATCATAAAAATCTGGATGTGTAATAACTGTAGATGCTTGAGAATCCTTTAATACATATAAAAGTTCAGATTGAGGATGCGTTGTACCTAATAATAAAATTAAAAATAAGAAACACAAATAATTTAAATAATTTAAATAATTTTTTTTAAAAAAAAAGAAAATTGATAACTTACATAAAGGAACAGCAATTCCTCCAGCTGACCAAATTGACCATTGAGATACAACATAATCATATCCATTTGGACATAAAAATGCTACACATTTCTCATTTAAAGTTTGTTTAAAAGATTTTTTTAATAAATTATTTCTAAATGATGATATATCAGAAACCAAATTTTGGTAAGAATGAGAAGTATTTGATTTTACATCAACAATAACAGGTTTTTGCAAAGATTGTGTTTCTGCATGTTTAAGAAGTTTTGTAAATAATGGAAGTGAAGGTAAATCTATTTCCCCGAGAGATAAAAAAACGAGAAAAGATTAGAACTAAACAAAAAAAAATAAAACAAAACTAAATAAAATATCGATAACTTACAATTATTGTTTTGACCTGAGGTGTAAAATCTACAATATTTTGGAATTAGGGAAGAAAGGAATTTATTATAATATTTATTATAATAATTGTTAGAATAATGAATAATCATGATTAAGGCGTGGAAAAAAAAATAATTAGATATCAAATATTATTGCATATGGTTAAGTGGCGCAATCATATGACTCTTGATAATAGAATATATCATAATGTCATAGTCGTATTGAAATCGTTTATACATTCATTATTATACAATTTTTTTAACTAAATTTCGCTAATAAATTCATTCATTTTCATTTTCTTTTTCCAAACAATCTTCTCTCTCTACTTCACAGAAATTGAAAAAATCATTCTTTTATAATGTTGGATTATTTACCCAATGAACTTATTATTGAAACATTCACATATGTATTATATTCTACAAGGTATGAAGTAAATTAAGATTTTTTTAATTTTATTAACAAAAATTAATTAATTTTTTTGCAAAAAAGTTATAAAGAACTTGCAAATTTAAGAAGGACAAACAAACGATGGAGAGATTGTATAAATTTTGTAATACGAAATGAAATAATAGCAACATATGGATTAGGAAAGAAATGGTGGTGTTGGGTAAGTATCAAATTAATTTTAATTTTTCTTTGATCATAAAAAAAAAACAAAACATTTTTAATTAATTTTATATTATTTGACAAGGTTAAAATATTGTATTCTGGCGAAGGGGGATTTTATACACATAATAATCCAGTATCATTTGATTGCATAGATAATACATTTTGTTTTAAAGTATCAGAAAAATTATTTTATCCCAGAAAAATTCGAAAAATTGCGGTAGAATTTTGTAATAATAAAGTTTATTATTGTTCAGAAATTATTATTAAAGTAAATAACATAAAGAATAAACAAGTTCATAAGAATGATTCTGGAAGTGTACATTTTGTTAATAATAAAGAGATTGGAGAGATTAAATTGGATTATATTAAGGTCAAAGATAATATTTTGTTTAGTAGAGTTAGATTATAAAATTATTGTTGTAAATCACGTGTATTTTAGTTTATTATGTAAATTCCTCGTGACAATTGAATCAATATTACGCCTAACTTAGTACCTATAAATTTTTAATTAGATTAAATTAACATAAGATCAACATTAATAAATCCAAATATAATAAATGAATAAATTACCTTTCACAAAAAAAAAAGTTTTTTTTACGATCTTTTTTTTTATTTTTAAACTTTAATTGTGCATAAAAACATTTCATTTCGGAAAATTTTTTCTCGAACGATCTATATTTGATATAAATAGAAAAAGTTCTTTACTTTAAAGAGAAGAATAATAAAAATTTTTATGTTATTTATGATCAAATAATTCGATTATTTATTTATTTATTTTCTCCCTTTTTTTGGATAGATAATGTCTCAACAAACAAATTCATCATCATCTAATGCACAATCACAAATTAAATATGAATCTTTAAATCGTAGAATTATAAGAAAATTTAAGGAACAACCATTAATTCCACTTGGTATTATAATATTTATTTCTTATTATTATATTATTATGTTATAATTTATTTACTTAAATTGAATGATTTAGGAATGTTTGCAACAGTATTTGCATTAGTTGGCGCAACAATAGGTTTTACTAGAGGAGATTCAACTACTATGCAACGATTTTTAAGATTTAGAGTAGCAGCTCAAGGATTTACTGTTGTAGCATTAGCTGGCGCTCCAGTTTATTATCAAATTAATCGTTATATTAAAAAGAATCAAAATTAGTTGAGGGAAGGATGTGTTTTTGGACTATATGACTAGGAGATTATATTATTTTTTGTATAATCAAAAAATTTTTTTATTTTTTATTAAATATTCCGTTAGATATGTCATATACATGTGGCGCAATACATTAATTTATATTATAAACTGACCGCACACTCAGCGAGATTGTAAAGGGGGCGGTGTAAGAAAAACAAAGTAATAACAAATACGCCATCAGGAATGAATCCACCAATCAACAATCGAATAAATTTTAGTGGATGGGTCGTCAAATTAAATTCTTTAAAATTCTCAAAATTCTTTCTTCAAATTCCCTTGATAAATTTTAATAACTATTTCTTTTTTTTTTTCTTTCCATAATAAATCAATTTGATCCGATTTATTATGAGAATAATTCAATTAAAAAAAGAAAAATAATTATTTTCCAGCACAAATCAAAATAAAAGCATATAATCATATCGATAAAGAGTTATAAGAATTATGAATTTCAAAATTCCAAAATTCGAAAATTTGAAGATTCCATGATCCTACTGTTCAAATTCCGATCTCAACCGGAAAGGTTATGAAAAGTTATGTAATATGGATCATCCATTCAGTACTATTTATAGTATTAATAAATTAGAAACATCTCTTCGAAATAATTTTTTTCTTTTTAGAAATAATAAATGCTTATAGGGGTAAAATAAAATTCAAACGCGACTGGACAGACTATAACATGCTTTTTTTTTAATATTTACCTAATACATATAACAATAGTTTATTTAATCTTTTTTTTTTTTAATAATATTATGATATGATTAATGACATTCTTATTACGTCAGTATCATTTTTGTAACTATTTTAGGTTGGAGGGCTGTAATTTTATTTAAATAATATTTAATTGTTAAAGCCATGAATACAATGAAAAAACAATAATCTTGCGCATTTTCGGTTAACTTCAAATTAAAATTATTTGATCATTATTTATCTTGCGCCACGATAGGGATTAATTCATACCATTTATATAAAACATATATATTAAATAAGGTGTTTTTCTCGTTTGGAATCTCGCGAAAAAAAAAATTTTAATTTTTTTTTTTCCAAATTCGAATAAATAATAACAAATAATAATATTAATTATTAATAATAATTTATTAAATTAAATTATATTTCTCTTTAATAATGGAAAAGGAAATGGAAATGGAAGTACCTTTAATTATTGTAGAACCAAATGATGAAAATATAGGAATTAACTTACAAAGATCATCACGAGGCTTTGAAAATTATTATTTGAATAATAATTTACCTCCACATAATTCAAAAAAAATTACAAAAATTGTTTGTTCATCAGATACAAATTACGTTGTCACGTTTAGTGAAGAAGATAAATCAATTCATGGTTGGCCTATTCATGATGATGATTTTGAAGATGAAAAAGAAGGGAAAAGTGGGAAAGAAATACGTTATAATTCTAGATTTCAGAAAGAAGAATTATCTGATTTGTTAATGGTTAGTAACGATAGATACGTTTTAGTTAGGATTTCTAAAAAGGAGCAAGATGAATTCAGTAAGTTATAAAATATTATGATGAATTTTATATTTTTATTCTATTTTTTTTTTACGATTTTATTTATACACTTTTACCCTTTTTTACCTTTTTTACCCTTTTTTTACCCTTTTTTACCCTTTTTTCAGGAATCGTTAAATTGGATGAAAAAGAAAATGAGATATTTTATGTTAAAGGAAATCCTGCTTATGATCAAGGAACGTTCATATCTTCAAATAATGATTTTTTTATCATTTACAAAAAAGAATTGGAGGCTTACGTTTATCATACCAGTCAAGTTATTGTTAATAAACGTGAAACGAATAATGAATATAATAGAGATATTACCACCATTTGGCAAATAAAATCAAAGTATAAATTCGTATTTCCTCAACAATTTTGGCAAAAAGAAATAAGACCACCCATAGGATTTTTTTTAACACCTGAAAAACTATTTTTAACATATAAAGGATCAAATATATTGTCACAATGGGATTTATCTACAATGACATTTGAAAAACAATATTTATTAGAATTAAATAAAAGGAATATACATCCTGCCGCTAAAGTAGATGATGATATTTTTGAACTTAAACAGACTATGGTTGTTGATGGTTCCAAAAAAAATATTATGGCCATTCATGGTTATAGTACATTTAATTATGAACATCAAATTTTAGTTTATAGTATGGTGACGGAATTTAAAATTTCGTCATATACAAGTAAGTATTTTCATATAAAATAATGTTATATTTTATATTTTATATTTTATATAATATAATTCCTTATTTTTTTACTCTTATAGTACCTTCGGAGAATTCAACTTCGAATATCTCAATTGTTGGCACGAGTAAGAATGATGGAGGTTTATTAATTTATGGATTTAATGCCGAAGGGAAACCAGAATATTTTTTACATGATCTCAATGACCTTGACTTTTGCGAAAATGCTGAAACGATTTCTAGTATTATACCAGATCAAGTAGATGCTCAATTGGTCGTTAATAAGGAATTAAGTGATAAAATCGTTATCGCAAAAGATAGTAAATTAATAGTTCACAATATCAGCGAGGAAGAATTGAAAATGTTACGAGATAAATTGAAATTAAAAAAATTAAAAAAAGATCAATCTGATAAAGATTTTAAATATTATCCTTATCCTTATCCTTCGTCTATTGTAAAAACAATATTAGAAATGCTTGAAGGTTTAGATTGGAATAGATCTGCCGATCTTCCAGAAGAGTACACGTGCAAAGAATTAGATAGTATTAAATGGAGCGTTAATCATTGGAAAAAAACGGGGAAAACTGCTATTAAAGTGTCAGAATTGATATATGTTGATAATGAATCTGGTAAAAAATTATGTGAATGGAAAGAACTTGATGAATTTAAATATTTTCCGCCTAGAGAAATTTTTGTTTTTGCATGTAAATGTATTGAAAATGGAGATTTAATTATGATCACAAAACAAGGAATTAGAATTTTTACAATTATTCAACCTTCAAAGAAAATTAAAATGAGATACTTTTGGGATAATGATCGTTGGAGAGAAATTTGGAAATCTTCAAAGAAACTTGAAAAACCTTTTGATTTTGATCAAGTAAAAGTTGAATTGTCTCGAAGACGTAATAAACTTCCTCCTCTAGATATTACTAGATTAATTGAATTATATGAAACCTTTTATGTAGAAAATAATTATAGAATTTGGCCTTTTAAAGATTTATTAAGAAATTACTTACAAGATACTACAACACTCGCAAAATATGGAAAAAAAATTTTATATAAGGCGATTGATGCGAAAAAAGGGAATATTGTAGAACTTATTTGTAATATGTGTTTAAACTTTCTTGAAAAAGATTCGGATAATTTTTATTTACTAAGAATTATCGTTAAATGTTTACCTAAATTACAACAAAATTATCCTGACATTGTAGCAGAATTTATGGCAAAATCCTCAATGATATTGGATCATCAATGTTTTATTGTTACTAATTCTGAGTATACTCTTATTCATGGTTATTCGAGGGATGTTATGATTTATGAAAAAAATACTTTTTGGGATCATTATCATCAAATTCAATTTTTTTATTATAAAATTTATAATATTATAAAAAATGTAATAGAAACAATATCAGGAGGAGAAGAAGAAGAAAAATTTGGTATTCCAGTAGTTGTATTTTTAATTCCTCTTTATAAATTTTCTAGTTTTTCAACAAATTTTGATTTATATCATGATATTTATAAACCGAAATCTAATGCTTTTGTTGATATGCATTATCCTGCTTTTTATAAAGAATGGAATGCTGAAGCTTTATTAAATTTTAAATGGCATACTTATGGAAAATATTATTATTACACTCATTGGGTTTGGTTTCTTATATATTTATTGATGTTTTCCATTGGTACGACTGCTTCCTCATCCGTTTTATCTGCGGGAATGAGAAATATTCTTCTTAGTGCCAGTATCATTATTGGATTTGTATTTTTCTCGTTCGAAATCAGAGATTTTTTTTGGAGGCCAAGAAAATATTTAAAGAATTTTTGGAATTTATTTGGTATGACAATTATTCTTATATTTTTTTCTTATATTTTTTTCATTATTTTTTGAAATGAGTATTAAAAATATAATTTTCTTTTTCTTTTTTTTAGATTGTGGGGCATATTTATTTCCAATAGTAACTTCAATGTATTGGTTAAAATATGGTAAACCACCTTTATGGTTACCAACATTTTCAAATTTATTAGTAGATTTAAAATTTTTATTATTTTTTAGAGTATTTGAATCATATGGTCGATATTTTGCTATTATGTTAGGAGTAGCAAAACATGTTTTCTCTTTTGTAATGATATTATTTATTATAATAATTAGTTTTGCTCACGCATTCTATATTTTATTAACTCCACAACAAGATGTTGACCTAAATTCACCAGTTATAAACAATGATAGGAATAACCCTTGGTTATTAACTGATCAATATTATCAAATTAACTCTGATGGAAGTTATAGTAAAAGTCCTGTACTCGTAAGACAACCTGATAGTTCTACTAATATGTTTGCTTGGCCTCAAACTTCTTTATTGGCTATGTATTTATTACTTACAGGTATTTGATATTTATTATTATTATATTTTATTATTGATTATTTTTATTATTATTGATTATTAATATATTTATTCATGTTTTTTTCTTTTTAGGGGATTCAAGTTCATTATCATCATTTCCTTATTTAGAACGTCATTCTTTGGCCCTTTTAACAATAACGTTTAGTTTTTTTACCGTTATTTATTTAATGAATTTATTTATTGGATTATTAAATAATGCTATTGAAGTAAATAATGATCATGCTAATTATTTAATTGAAAAATCTAGAGTATGTATTTATTTTTTTAAAAAAAAGGGTTTTTTAAAAAATTTTATCATCATTTATTATTATTATTATTAAGAAACATGTATTTAATCTTTAATTCTATTCTATTTAGATTATAGGAGAGATTGAATTATTTCATTTATTTCCACATCAAAGAAGATGGAGGACTTGGTTTCCTGATGTAATGTAAGTAAAAATTTATTTTAAAACCGTTTTTGTATATTTTTACATATTTTTACATATTATACATTTATTTATTTATTTATTTAACTTTTATTATTATTACTAGTTATTATGAAGTTCCAGTCGATGAAGTTAGGAAACAAATTCACCAATTAGATAGTACTGCACGATCATCATCAAATTACAGTCCTATAATAAGTTCAAGATTAAGAGATATAGTTGATGTTCCTAAATCTTATAATCAACAACAACAAGATTTATTAAGTGAATTTGAAGCTATAAATAGTTTCTTGAAAAAGATAAATGGTGAAGGAATTCACAGACAATTTAGTATTTCAAGCATAGGAAATACTTCCAAACTTTTCAAACCGGGAACACCTGGAACACGTGATATCAAAACTTATTTTAGTGATCCCGATGGAACCTACATTGATTAGATCAGTGATTTTTTTTTTAATTAATAGATTTTTATTTTTTTTTTTATTTATTTATTTTTAAAAAAGATACATTTTTGAAATAATCTTGCTACTCAAAGAAAAAATAATACTAAAATAAAAATTATTGTCTAGAAATAAAAGTTAAATAAAACATTTATCAATTATTTAATATACTGTATGTACATATTTAAATTAACTTGAATGAAATTTATTGTTTACAATTAATTTTTTTTTTTTTATGTTTATACTAATTCTAACATTGTTAATTAATGAAATGCGATAATAAAGTAGCAATTTTTATGATGAAAAACTTTCACTAGTAATTAATTACAATGTATTCATCGCACGATATTTATTATTTTAATATCAAAAAGTCCTCGATCAAAATATTGATTACTCCTTTCTAACCAATATCCTTAATCATAAATCCATGCCTTCAGTATTTGGAAATTCACCACTTGGACATAGTTCATCCAGCTTGCCATTAAATGCCTCCTATTTAATAATTAGGATTATAAGAATTATTAAGTATTAAGTAAACTGTGATAAAAAATTTTTAATGAATACATACCTGCATCTTGTCGGCATCAATAAAGACCTGTGATCCCTCTTCATTAAATGTTCTTGCATTATTAAACATGAGACTCCAGTCTTCTCGAAATTGTTTTACTGATTTATAATAATTGTTTTTGATTCTCTTTTTTATTGTATCCATAGCAATAGGTTTGGTAATTATTTGGTAATAAAATGGATAATCCTTCTTACTAGGAAGCACTAAAAATAAGAATGCACGTTGTCGAGGTTCACTATTGATATAATTTTTATAAGCGTTAATGAATAATGTAAATATTTAAATATAGTAACCAGCTTAGAATTACAATATATACAAACCCTTCAGAATCTTCTGTGAGACTTTCAACGGTAGAATAACACTGCATAAAGACTCGCTTCATTTGCTCCTGCTGTGATGAACCTTCTTGTGTATTATCATCATCATGAACTTTTTTGTTTGTTTTGCGTTTCTTCTGTCAAAGATAATAATATAATATTAGAATCGTCACACAAAAAATAAAAATATAAAATATAAAATATAAAATGAATAAATATACTATAATCGTCGTATTTACATTTTTAGGTTGATCTGAGGAACCGCCAAAATCAACGATTTCTATTCGCTTACTTTTACCCTTCTTTTTAGAAGACTTAGATAGTGTTGACTCGGATATATCGTCTGTAACATGTGTATCATCTTTACGTGGTCTTCCCCGTTTCTTTTTAAATTCCGATATTTCAACATTTGTTTCTTCATATTGTGTCGTTAACTGTTGTTGTTGTTGTTGTTGCGCAGGTTTCGGTGTTTCTTGGGTATGTGTTTTTTGATTTTTCTTTGCTAAACGGCGTTTCTTTGCTGCTTGTTTTTTGGCTATCATTTCATGAACATCTATATCATCATCTTGTATAGCCTATAACGTGACAATTTAAGAAAACTTCTTAATATTCATATTTTTTAATATCACCATATATTTAAAAATAGTAAACTTACGTTAACCCATTGATCTTCTGTTAATCCGTCATCATAGTGAACATCTCCTCTTGGTCTTTGTCCGCGACCATATTCAGTAGCGTCATCTTCAGGCTGAATTACGGTATCATACTCTTTCATGTAAACATTTGGTAATTCCTTTTCTTCTATTAATCTATCCGGGCGTTTTCCTCTTCCTCCTGATGCACGCCATTCGGCTTCTTCTTTAGCGGCTCTTTGAATATCCATTTCTTTGAATAATGTCAACTCACCATCATTTCGAGAAATGATTTCATTGAGCTCATCATCATCAAGTTCATCTTCCTCTTCTACATCATTTGCTTCATCATTATCTCCTTCTAAGAGTGATCGCTATGAATAAGTTCAAGATTTAATTAATTTATGAAAATATTATAAAATAACGATATTAATTATATAGTTGTACACACCAGGAATGCTTCCCGTTCTTCCGCTGTACTCTTATTATCAAATTTACCAGCCTGAATTACTTTACCATCGATATCAAGCTTATATTGTGCTCGTGCTAATATAGTTTCTTCAATTGACTTTTGAGAAATAAGCCGTAAAATGCGAACTTCCTTTGTCTGACCAATACGATGTGCACGATCTTGAGCTTGTAAATCCTGATGTGGATTCCTGAAATTATTAAAACATTAATTATATATAGATTATTAAAATAGGATATTAGAAGTATATTAAAATCCTACCAATCTGAATCGAAAATTATTACAGTATCCGCTGACTGCAAGTTCAAACCTAAACCACCCGCACGTGTACTTAACAAGAATACAAAATACTCGGAATCTACTGCATTAAATTCATTTAGCTTAATTGAGCGATCCTCGGCCTTAAATTTTAAAAAAAGTATTTTATTATTAATGATTCTAACGTTATATCGTTGAATGTTAGGTTAAATACCTTTGTTGTACCATCCAGACGAAGATATTTATAACCTCTATAATTAAGAAAATCTTCCATAATAGTCATTATAGCAGTCATTTGAAAGAAGATCAGTACCTAAAATTTTGGTACGATCCATAAATATACAAGTGTATGTCAGAACAAAATATTGTGTAAACAGATATTTAGTAAAAATAAAATATTTAATTACCCTATGACCTGTCTTTTCAAATTTTGGCAATATCCTGTCCAATAACTCAAACTTGCCCGAAACACGGTAAAGCAACTGATTATTAACTTTATAAGGATTTAAATCTGTCTCGACTTCTTCAAAAACAAATGGATGATTACATATTTTTCGCAATTGCATAATTGTATTATTAAGGCCCTTAATACCGGTTTTCCTAATTTAGGAAATTTTTTAAATAACCTTAATAATCTTTCATGCGAATAAAACTGATATGATGACTTACCCTTTTTCTCCAGTATTTACAAACAATACTCCATGCCTTTTCATTTGACTGTATAATTTCAGTTGCAAAGCTGAAAGCTTGCATTTCACTACTCGTTCAACTTTATCAGGTAATTCCGATTCTACATCCTTTTTCAAACGACGTAAAAGGAAAGGTCTTAAAACCTTGTGTAAACGTCTAATGATAAGCAATGACTCTTCTTCATTTAATGCTATTTTTTCTTGACCAACTATACCATTAGCGAATGGTGTATTAAACCACTCATCAAAACTCTTCACAGAGTCAAATATCTTCGGTAAAATAAAATTTAATAGCGACCACAGTTCAGGAAGGTTATTCTGTTAAATCATAAAATAGAGAAAATAAGTATTGTTGAATTGATCAAAAATATTATAAATAATTAAATGAACAAAAATCTTTTACCTGTAAAGGTGTTCCCGTCAGAATTAACCGATATCGACATTGATAATTATTTGTCAATATTATAGATAATTTCGAGTTGACATTTTTCATGCGGTGACCTTCGTCGATAATGACATATACCCAACGAATTTTACTTAAAATTGTTTTATCTTTTATAATATATTCATAAGTCGTTAGAAGAACTTGGAAGTTAACATGTTTAATGAATTGGTGTTGGAGTGCTTTTCGAACGTTCGGGGCTCCTTTATAAACACATTTTCTTACAGTAGGTGCCCATTTCTCAAATTCCATTGTCCAATTAGTTAAAGTGCTAATAAGATAATAAACATTGATCATGAATATTACTAAAACAAGAATAATAATTACAAACATACATATTTTCTCTTACTTACGACAAAGGAACAACAATCAAAAATGGACCATTTTGCTTTTTTCTCTCAATAAGATAAGTAACTAATGAAATAGTTTGAATAGTTTTTCCAAGACCCATTTCATCAGCAAGAATACCATTTAAACGATTATTATACAGTGAAATCATCCACTGAAGACCTTTAACTTGATATTCTTTGAGAGTACCACCTTCCATCATATTTGGTTGCTCGACCTCCTCATGAATTCTATGAGCAACGGCATAATAATCTATTTTTTTACCATTATGCTAACGCAAAAAAAAATGGGTGTATTTTTATTAGGTTGAAATTAACAGAAATACAAATTAACTTCATAAAATAAAATACAGCAACTTACTACAATTTCCACATTTTCATCATCATCCATTAATTCAATTTCACCCCTGACAGATGGATCATTATGCAATTCGTCGTTTTGTTGTGCGACAACAGCTTGAGCCAAGGAATCTAAATATGAATCTGTTTGTTTCAACAAATGCGTGATTCTTTTATCCTTGGTTTGATCAATAAGTTTAAGATAAGCTTCTTCATCATCATTTTTCAAGGCTTTAATACGTTCTTTGGAAATACGCTCCATTCTCTTCTGTTCTTCTTTCTCAATTTGTGAATGGAACGCCAAAACCATACGCCCAAATTTCATTTGTTTTAATTGATGTGTACGATGCCACGCCTGCATTTCATTACGATGATTAATAATACTTTGCAAGTAATCCAAATGTTTTTGTACTTGTTTACGTTGTCTTTCTTCTCTTTGCTGTTTCTCAAGTCTGTCAGTAATTCTTGCATCCCTAATAGATGATTTTTTCATTTTCTTATATGCAGTACGATCGGACGTTGATATTGGCGTAGATCTACCAATACTAATTACTTCTTGTCGAAGCTATAAAAAAAAAAAATTAATAATTAGATTTATATGGGGGAAACTTTTTATGAATTGTATAAAATCATACCTTCCGTTGTTTATGTAATACTTTTAACCCCTTATATTCTATTAATGCTCGCAGTTTATCTCCGTTTTTATATTCATTATTGTTAAAAAGTTCGAGTTCACGAATCCTTTGCTGAGCTACAAACTCTATACTTCGATTTCTTTCAGCAGCAATCTCCTGAGGATCAATACCAACGGGCATGATAGATGGTATCAGCATTCTTTGTTGACGTGATTCATGTGAAAATAATTGGAATGGTTTTAAATATGTGTGAGGATTTGTATAAGAATTAAACGGTATACTTGATCCTGTAGGATTTGGAGGAGAACTTATATCTGCGGATGATGTTGAAACAATTGAAGGTGCTTGCTGAGTATGATGATTATTAGATGATTCTACTATTTTTCCTGGTAATGATATTGATCCTACTATATCTTGTGCTGATATACCCTGTACTTGGCTTGGACTAAACATTGCTTTTTGTAATAATGGTGGCACAGGAAGAGCACGAGATATTAATTTGAATGCCAAAATCTGATATTTTAAGGACATTAGCTGATCAGCAGATAAAGGAGTCGGGGATACTTGTTGATTCTGAAGATTTTGTGTATTCATCGTTGATGTTAGTACTGTTGAATGAGTATTACCGGTGTCGACACTCTCGCCTCCATTAATACCACTACTACCGACAGAAGGAACAGCCGCTATATTCTGTTGTTGTTGTTGCTGTTGTTGCTGTTGTTGTAGTGCTCTTAAATTGTGAAAGGTTTGAACAGCTTGAGCAAATTCAGGGTTATTAGCCTCCGTATCGCCACGCGCTTGCATAGTTTTAATTTTCTGAAGATAACATAGGCAGAATTAGCAACATATTTAAATAATATATCGTAAAGTGTAACATTAAATTTTTACACGAAAATATTTTATTTATTTGTATAATTGTCATTAATAAAAAAATAATATTCTTAATATTTTTATTAATTATTATAAAATATCGTAACCAAAATATAATCTAAAAGTCACACAAGCTTTTTCCAGAAAAAAAAATAAAATAAAAAGCGAATAATTTTGTTCGAAAAGAGATGATCTGAAAACAGTTCATCTTAAACTAATAAAAAAACTTACCGCTAGTAAGGTTTGTATGTTTTGTATGTTTTGTATGTTTTCGCGAGTGAACTGACGACTGAGGTTGCCTGTAACACCGACAGAGTTGACCTGTTGACTAGGGTTCATTGGTTGTATGATATTAGATACTAGTAGGGAAAATGTGGGGAAAGTACTATAAAATACCGAACTGTTGAAAAATCAGGAATAAAATAATTATTCTATAAATAACAATAAAAAATGTCGATCGGTCATAAAAGGTCAAATTGATTTGTCAGCTAATTATAGTACTAGTACCAGTATGAAGTTTTCGCCGAACTCCGAGCTATCTTTCGATATCACTATTTAATATCATTGGTTGAAAAATGATTGACAAATTTAAATTTAGGTCGGATCTAAATATAAAATGGAACCTTGGAGTTGGGTCTGAATTCTGGAACACTTCTGGAACAAACTTCTTTTGGTATATCGGATTTTTTGATGAAACGGATGAGTCCGATCCAGCTGCGTAATTTGATTGAATTAGCAAAATTATGAAGATTTGTGCTACAAACAAGAGTGCCTCCATACATACAAACAGAAATTGGTAGATAAGAATCCGTTCGTTCAGTGTATTATTCTACGTGACGATATTCAAAAATCCAGCAATGCGTATTTCCTTTGCTTCGGATTACTAACAGTACAGTAAGGTTGAATCTACGAGTGCATTAACGTGAATTTTAGTTGTGCGAAATTGTGTGATGGAATTGTCGACTAATGTTACATCTTTTTTAATTGGAAGTACCTATTTGTCATTCGTGAAGTTACTATTGTTAGAAATTTGATAAAATTTTTTAAATGTAAAAAGGCAAAAAAAAAAAATATATAATGTAAAAATATATTATACTATTACTTTTATTACTGTATTTAGAAAAATTATTAATAAAATTTTGAATTTGAATTTTTATAGAACCCCTGAATACGAAATGGGATAATTCTCCTAATATATAAATATAATTATATACATTTTTGCCATTTTAATACTAGAATTTTTGAAAATTTAATCCAAATGCTTTATTTTAAAATTATATTAAATTATCTAAAAATCTGTTAAAATTATGTATGAAACTAAAATTAGATAATTTGACCTTGATTTTCAGTTAAATCGGATGTTAAATGATTATCTACAATTATTAAAAAAAAACAATAATGAAAGTATATTGAAATATTTAAGTATTTAGAATTAAAATTTGATAATTTATAGCTTATTTAAAAGCTTTAATTAAATAAATTGAAATGGTAATAAAATTTCACCCAAAATTTTTAAACAATTAGATTTATTTTATTAAAAAAATTCTAAATATATATATATATAAATATAAATATATATTTTATAAGTTATTGTAATTTGAAATTTATATTATTCTATAATAATTGTTTAAAGTCATATAATATAATGTAATTTTAATTATTTTAACTTTAACTTTTAAGCCTTTTAAACTAAAATATTTTAACTGAAATATTTTAATAACTATTAAGTCTTACTTTTAAATTTATATACTAAAGATTTTAATAATTTTATATAATTTTAATAAATTTTTTTTTATTTTTTTTATAATTTATTAAATAAAAATATAAAGTATATAAAAATATATGTATAATAATAGCTAAATATTTATAATTTTAATTAAATTATAAAAATCTAATATTTATAAATTACATAATTTATATAAATATAATAAAAGATTTTAATTTAATAATTATATAATATATATAAATTTTTTAATAAGTTTATATTTTTATAATAAAATAAATAAATTAATTAAAATTACTCAAAATACAGTCACCTCTCTCTACAGCGAACTTTGATATAGCGAATAATACAATATAACAGATTATCTGTGTGGTACTAATTTTAAATATGAAAAAAACCTTGATATAATGAAGTTTACTATTTATTTACTGTATAACATAGTATGAAGTAAAGTATATAAATTGTCATATACAAAATGAACCTTTTTATAACAAATTTTTTTTTGGTAAAATAAAGATTTTATTTATTAAATTTCCTTTTAAAGCAAATTTGCACTACACATTTACCACATATTTTGCCCATATTGTTTTTATACTGAAATATTAATAAAACACTTTCATCTTTAAAATCGGTGGCTGAAAACCCCATCTTTACAAAAAAATAAAAAAGAAAGAATGTTAGTAAAACGTTCTTATACAAAATTTCTACTAAATACAATATCCCTAAGTTCCACCTACCTTTGAAATCGCCTAGAAGCCGTGGCTAAATAGTCCGTTCCTACAAAAATAAAAAAAAAATGTTAGAAAAATGTTCTTATATTAAATTACTAAATACAATACTCCCAAGTTCCATCCACCTTTAAATCGCCTAGAAGTCATAACCAAATGGTCCGTTCCTATAAAAATAAAAAAAAGAACGTTAGCAAAATGTTCTTATACTAAATTACTAACTGAAATACAATAGTACTCCCAAGTCCCACCTACCATTGAAATCGCCTAGGAGCCATAGCCAAATAGTCTGTTCCTACAAAAATAAAAAAAAAGAACATTAGCAAAACATTCTTATATTAAATTACTAAATACAATAGTACTTCCAAGTCCCACCCACCTTTGAAATCATAAAAGCCATGGCCAAATGATCTGTTCCTACAAAAATAAAAAAAAATTAGTTTATAAATTTTTTTTTATAAATGAAAATTGATTGGAAATAGATTGGCAAATCATATAAATTACATGATCCATATATTCAATATGCCCATACTAAAAAATTCGTTATACTATACCGAATAATTCATTATAGCATTAACAAATTTGCTTATAATAAAGCCCTGATTAGCTAGGATAGAGAGTTCATTATATCGAAAGGGGACTGTATATATAATTTTATAAAAAATATAATATTAGCATTTTATTAAAATCTTTATTTAAATTTTAATTTATAATTTATTTATAATTTTAAAGTTATTTGAATCTTTGTTTTTTTTATTAATTTATATAATTATATTATATTTTAAAAAAAAAATTATATTTAAATATAAAAAATTATAAAAAAAGTTTAAATTCTAATAATTTAATTTTACTAAACTTTTTTTTTTTTTTTTTTGCAAGGTAGTGCAATTTGTGAATTTATTAATTATATAAAAGACAGAAAGTTCCATTACATGTATAATTAATTTGTTTAAAACTCCAAACCGGTCCCCCATTCATAAGATTGCTCCTGTATCCTACCATCACCTAATATGAAATTCACCTATATCCTCCTATAGTAGCTATCAGATTATATAGGATCATCATCATCATATGGCTTTAGTAAAAGCTTTCACTACTCTCTAAACAAAAAGAAGAACTATATTTGTATTTATATAATTTGAGATTATTATATACCTTCCAAATTACCTTATTTTTATCTTTAACAAATTAATTTATATATTGTCTTGTTTTTTCTAAAGCAACTGACCACTGTTCACTACATTTGAAAATTTTCCTTCCCTTCAGGTCATATGTACCATCTTCCACTTGCTAGGTTGGAATTCTTTCATATACAATATGTTGTTGTGCTGGTATTTTTTTCCTTAAATCTTGCTTTTTAATTCCTTTTGTACGTTCCCAATCTGCAACTATGTCACAACGTGGTTGCCAAATAACCTTATAAAATTCAGTAATAAACATTTCTAAAAAAGGGAAGTAATTGTTAGTGTAGCTTTTTCTGATTTAACAATAGACCTGAATTCTCTATATCTTCCTTTTGGGAAAAAATTCCTTAACATTAGATGTACAAATGGGATAGGTAACTCTTGATTAAAACCTGTTATATGAACAAAGAAATTTCTATTCTATAAATATAATTGTTGTGTGTCTTCTTGATTTAGTTGAATTTTACTAAACTTTTTTTTATTAATATATAAAATAAAAAAATATGTAAATAATAAAAATTACAAATATATGCAAATTCATATTTGAATTAATAAATGAATAGATATTAGCTAAATTTCAATATGTTCATTTATTATCAATAAATTTTAATAATATAAGTTCTTGCATATTATCTAAATATTTAAATTTTAAATATTAAGAATTAAAAAAAAATTTTTAATAAAAAAATAGGTTTATTTTAATATATAATTTTATATTAGTAATAGGTTAATAAAAAAATAAATTTTACTGTTATCATATCTGTCATTAGTACACCAATGGCCAAAAAGTCACGTGAAATTGAAATTTTTTACTAGCAAATGTATAAAGAATTAGTGCAGTAGTGGTTTTTATTGAAATTTTTATTGATTAAAATTTTCATATCCACAATTACGCCCATAACCTTTCTTGGAGTAAATCACATTTGAAAATATCCATGTATGTGCTAGTCAATTTAGTCTGATATCTTCAGGTATTCATTTTATTTTTACAACCCTTCAATTAAATATCGAATAATTGAATATGTTTTATATATACTTTTTTCTTTGACCATTAAAAAAATTCATTAGAAAAATACATTTTTTTTTTAAAATATAATTTACAATTTTTTTTTGCTTTATTCACAATTAAAATAAAAAATAAAAATAAAATACAAGAGAAAACTTTATTATAATATATATAAGAAGAAAATAAAAAAGAAAATAAAAGAAAAGTAAAAAGGGGTATATAAAAAAAAAGATTAAGCTTAGAAAAAAATTACCTTAATAACATAAAAGTGGGGGTGTTTTAAAAAAAGTGTATTTTCAAAGAAAACGAGATATTGTTAAAAAAAAATAAGGGGTAATAAAAAAAAGGAAAAGAAACATCAAGTATCAAAAATGTTATATGAGAGAATATTATTTTTTTCTTTTTGTTGACGGATCTGCTTTTTTTTAAGATCTCTCACATTAACGATTATCATTAATGACGATGTTTCGATTAAAAGGGAAGAAATAAAATTAAACAAAAACTTAAAGCCCATAAAACCTAAAGAAATTAATGTCCTATTCAAATATTAAACTTTCATTAAGATACAAAATAAATACAAAGATACAAATATATTTGTACCGAAAAAAGAAATCCGAATCAATCTTTAACCCAAATTAAAGTAATAATTAAAAGAAGAATGTTCGATGTAATTCAAAGAAAATAATGGAAAGAAAATTAAAAGTACTAAAGTACAAAAAATAAATAAACTAGTAAATAAACGATGAAAAAAATTATTTTTAAAATTTACGAAAAATAAACGCGTTAGAAAAAAAAAAATGTTTGTGTTCGGGAGTAAATACGAATTATAAAGTTTTTTTTTATATTAATTGGTATTTAAAAAAATATTTTATATCGAAGTCGATTTTATCCGTCGAAAAAAAAGGGGGGGAAGGAAAAAATAATTGATGCAATGTTTAAGAAGCTCCGAAGAAAGAAGCTAAACTTGTAGATAATCTTTTTTCAGATTTAGATTTTTGTTGGGAAGGATTTTCTTCAACAGAAATAGATTGAAAAATATCATCAACGTCATCTAAACTACCAAAACCATTCAACATACTGTTTAATTCTTCTAATTGAGTGCTCATTTGATCCCTTGCTCTTTCACTTTCAACCAATAACATTTTGACATGTTTCAACATTTTTTCTAGTTCATCACATTTTTTTGCTGTCGGACAATTTTCCCCTGTACAAGTAGAAGTGAAGAAATCACCATCACTACTAGATTTTGATCCGTTTGGTGTTACAAAGAAATTTAAGAAGGATACCCTTCTTGATTTTGGAGTATTAGAGGCCGCGATAATTTCTTCTATTTCTTCCATTGTTGTGACCCATTCATTATTTCCCATATAATCAGGTTCATATTGTCTTAATCTTGTTTCAACATTTTCCAACTCTTTTTTCAATTTTTCATTTTCTCTATTAGAACGAATATGTTCAATTCGATTATGTTTAATAGCTTTAATCTCTTCTTTTAATGAATTTTGTTCATATAATGCTTGGGTTGATTCTTCATCTAATCTCTCAATTTCAGTACGTAAGAAAGCATTTTTATCTTGGATAAATTTTTGAATTTGATGAGAATTTTCCAAAGCATTTTCTAATTCACAATTTCTTTTTACCAATTCTTTATTTTCCAACATCAATTCAAATTTCTCTTGTTTAACTTGAATTAATTCTTCGGTAAGTGCTAATTCTAAAGAATATTGTTCCTTACTTTTTTCATTCCATTCTTTAACTAAACCAAACGCACCATCTTTTGATTCTGAATGAGCATTATTATTACTATTCATTAAGAGAGATAATTGATATTCTGTAAGAGAAGTAGCTGGAGCTGATAACCTTCTTGATTTCAATAATTCTTTATCTAATCCATCTTCATAACCTAATTTTGATCCTATATAATTCATGAAATTTTTCATTTGATCATAACCATCTTTTTGATCCGGATTTGGTGTGATCGGTGAAGCGATTCTAGTACTTCTTCCAGATTCAAATCCATCATCATTATTCAATGTCATTGAAGAATCTATTGACATTCTCTTATTTTCCTTTTCCATTCCTCTTAATCGACTATTTAATGCATCAACTTCATTCACCAAATCAATCTTTTCCATTTTAATACCAACCAATTGCTCTGTTATTTCCGCATGTTCTTTTTGTAAATGTGAATAGGCTGTTACCAAATCTTCAATTTGTTGATGTAACACTCCCGTACTAGCATCATTTGAGACGAAATTTGGTGCTGGTGTAACTGATGTTGGAGCTTCACTATCGGATGATGTGGAGAAATCACTTGATGTACTGGAACTTGAGTTTGATCTGGTTAAATTTTGCATTGTAGCAACCGAATGTCTAGAGTTTGGTAATGATGGATTAAGTGACCATCGGTTATCACCAGAACGTTTCTCTCTTTTCTTTGAATCATCTTTCTTTTTATCTTTCTTTGATCGATCAAATCTTCCATTAAATCTAACAGCGACCAATTCTTCGGCACGTTTCTTTTGATCTTCCATATCATGTACGTAAGAATCTGACAATTCATCCAATTTACCTTTAGTAATAACAGAACTTAATTCCATGGCATCTTTAATTAATCCAGTTGGTTCATTATTATAAGTTTCATATAATCTTGAAGTCAAGAAATCCAACAAATCTTCAAATTCTCCAAAACTCAATAATTTTTCTTCATTCTTTTTCAATAACGCTATAGCAACTCTCATTATGGTTTCAGGTGCACCTTCAGCAAATACTACATCATATATTCTAAATACCAAAGGAAGAGGATATGTATAAGCGAATAATGAAAGGAACCATTGTGACGCGTACATAGCAGATTGAATTCCATGAAGATGGAAATGAGAATGTAATTTTGGAAGGATTTGTGAGAGAAGACCAGAGAATTGGTAGAGTCTTTGTTGAAGACCTTCCATATTCAAAGTAAACATTGTACGCATATCGTATGTTTCCATCAATCTATAAAGGAAAATTTTGCGTGGAACGCGGATTAGAAATAAGCAAAAATGAAGATAATGAGTAGAGTACACGTAAAAGTCGTAAGACCTTTAACCTACCTAACAAATACACAGAAAGCTTGAGTTTCAGACATCTACAAAAAAGTTAACGTAAGTCACGAAAAAGTTTTAATTAACGTCATGCTAAATCACGTTGAATCACGTAAATCACGTGAATAGAAATTAAACTTACATTCATCAATAAAGGACCGACCAAGAATCCAAGACCTTGACAATAACCAACTAAAGGATCATACAAACTATAAGCTCTCAAGACATTCCAAAGCATAGTTTGACCATGACCATTCTCCTCTTTAAATAATTCCACACCAGGAAAAGTTCTAGCTAAATCACGTTCAATAATTTTATCGTAAGGAGAAGATTCCGATAATAATTGACTATACATAGTTTCCAAATAAGTTGAAGAAGCTTGACTCATAGATTGCCAAACTAAACCTCTTAATTTCGAAGGTAAACCTTGTTGCAATTTAGCAGCTAATAAATGAGGTAATTTTGTCGCTACAGCAGTATAATCTTGAATTAAAGCAGTCCAAAAATCCCAATCAATTTTCTTTGTTTCTTCATCATTTGAATCACGAAGTTTCTTTTTCTTTTTAGTAATAGTGTTGGAAGGGTTGGAGGAGGTAGGATTTGCATCATCTGATGTATCAGTATCAACATCAGCCTCCGGAGTCTTAATATCATTGATTAAAGATTGTACAACATCCATGTTAGCCTTAAGTACGTTGGATTCAATGCAAACTGATTTTGGATCGTTGTCCAACATATCATTTTGTCTTTCAAGGCGGGCTAATAAAAATTGAGTAGAATCCTAAAAAAAAAAAAAAATTTATTTAATTTTTTATATTTTAATATTACACATATATATGATTATAATTACCTGAGGTGGCAATTGAGAATTTTGTTGTTCTAATCTAGCCAATAATTCCTTATTTAATTCAGCTTTAGGTAAAGAAGACAATGTTGAAGTTTTCTTCTTTGCAACACCACGATGCGATTTTGAAGCAAATAAAGGAGTTGGTTTCTTTGATGACTTTGATGAAGTAACATTTGAAGAATCATCAGCAGAATTTTCTTTGACAGAAGATTTTGATTGAAAAGATTCAGATTTTCTTAATTCAATTATTTTTGGAGACACGAGAGGAGGAGAAATAACAGTATTTGGAGAACCTTTTGTTGAAGAATTTTTAACGGAAGAATCTTTATCGGAAGAATTTTTAACGGAAAAATCTTTAGCGGAAGAATCTTTAACGGAAGAATCTTTACTAGAAGAATCTTTACCGGAAGAATCTTTTGAAGAAATTTGCTGAGAAGTGGGACGATTATTTTTAAAAGCCATATTTAATTTTGGAGGTTTCTTATTTACTAAATTATCAGTACCAGGTTCATCACGAGAAATCGAAGAAATCGGTCCACTTTTTGATTTTTTCATTAAAGTATTTGATTGAACACTACTTTTAGTTCTATTTGAAGAAGTAGGACCACTAATTGATTTTTTTCTTTCAATGTTACGAGATACATCTCTTGATAAGATTGGAGATTTTGGTTTATTATTATTATTGCTTGATAAATTTGAGGTAACTATATTATTAGGTGAATTATTCTTCTTGATTTTATTTGAAGTAGATTTTGGACGAGATGATTTATTGGTTGGAGTATCACGTCCGACAATATTTTTATTTGATTCCATGGTTTTTATTAATTATCAGATGAATTATTCAAAGTTGAAAAAATTTGATGTATATTCTTTCTTTCAGTTGAAAGTATTATTATTTACAAAAAGTGATCTTTGAGAAATCAAATTTTATTTTTTTATTCTCGAGGAGGAGAGTAAAATAATAATATAATAATGATGACAATAATAATATTATATTTCTCTCTCTAAAAAAAAGGGGGAATTAAAAAAAATAAAATAAAATAAAATAAAATAAATAAATAACAAATAATAATATAATAATAATAATAATAAATAATAAATAATAAATCCTTTTTATATTTGTTTTTTTTTTTAGATTGTAAGGAGGAAAAAAAGAAGAAAAAAAATATATAAAAAAAAATTTTTTTTTTTTGTTAGGACCGCGTAAAAAAGAGAAGAGTTTCCAAAAAAAAGGCGGGATTTTTTTCTACTCACTCGGTTTTTGAACTTAATTATATGCCCAATAACCAAAAAAGGGAATAAATTCCCGGTAGATTATTGGCTAAAAATTAAGGAGAGCATGTACAGTTCTTAGAGAGAAAGGTCAGTTTGTAATTTGGTATTACCTATTTACGACTTTCCTAATACATATCATGATACAAACATTATATAATTTTAATAGTTTCAAGAGTATGACAATTGACACAATTGACGGCAAAGTAAGCAAAATAAGCGGTATTTAGTATGAAAAAGAACCGAACATAACGGAAAATACCATGACTTTATTATAAGAACCAATTGTAGCAAGGTCAATAAACTGTATAATTTAATTGTTCAATTATTATGGAAGCTTTAAGACATAATAAAAAAATATATATATATATAAATATAAAGTATTTCGGGTAAATTAAATTATATATCTTAAATGGTAACTATAATAATTTATATAATTTATATTATGCATAATGAAGCATAAAATCTAATCTGGTCCTTTTGTTTATCAAAAAGTTTGATTGTTTAAAAAAAAAAAAAAAAAAAAATTTTCTTTTTCTAGGTTTTATTTTTTTTTTTCAATCATATGAATTTTATAAGTTTAGAGGAATTTTTGGCGTAAAATAATTTAACCAAATAGTTTGTTAGTTATTATCTCTCAAATTCCGAAATGAAGTTCATGAAGATAATTATCCAAATAAATATTTATCAAGAATAAGATATAAATATTGATGCACACGATGGTTTCATCACATGTAAAGATACAACACCTTGTTTTTTAGTCCGATAAGAGTCACAATGGTTTTACAACTTCAAAAATTCATTGGTTGAACATCATTAGCCGCAATTGTGCATTTTATTTGGATTTCACAAGAAAAAAAAAATTTTTTATATTTTATATTTTTTTTATTTTTATTTCGATAAAAAGTCAAACGTATCATTTTCATTCATTCATTCATTCATTCATTCATTCATTGTTGATAAATTGATTTAAACTTATATTTTAAACGATAATCAAAAAATCAAAAAAAAATTACTATTATTATTTTTATTATTTCATTGTTATTTTTTTTTGTTACGAGGGAGAAAAAAAGAAAGTTTTTGTAATTTTCCCAGCCCAATGATCAAATTAAGAGAAAACCTAAAAAAAACTGCGGTTTATTGTGTATGTATATCCTAGTGAAAATCAATCTTAACTTATAAAGATTTAAGGTTCCGAGAAAGTTTTTTTTTTTAGGTTAAATTAAAAAAAAATGTACACATTTTATTATAAATATAATAAAGGTAAATTCACTTTTCAATGAAGAAAAAAATTGACCAAAGGTACATCAACTTTAAAAAGATAAAAGGGTTGGAAGATCACAAAAAAAGAAATAATTTTGAGAATTTATATTCGTTATCTTTTTTTAATAAAGAACCTATAATAAGTTTATTCCCCCTAGATGTCTTTGTTTGCGCAGTATTATACAGTATGTAAAAGTTAATTAGGGAACGTAATTTATTTATGCAAAAATATAACACGAATATGTATGGGATGTGCGTGCATAAAGTGCATAAAGTGTTTCAAAACAACGTATCCTATCACTTTAATTTAAATGGGAGCAGTGAGTAACTGATTAATTCACTTAATTCACGTGCTTAATCTGCAAGAAAATTCAATAAATTATGTAATTTCAACCTTTTGGCCAAAATTATCCTGGTTGGCTAAAAAAATTACAAAATTACACATGATAATATGAAGTGATCATCAAAAAAAGGACGTTAGTATTATTGCTGTTCTCATTGTAGCCTATTATATTTGAATAAAAAAAAAAAAAAAAGAATACCAGATTTTTCAGACGAATGCTGTCAGACATTAATAGGACACAACATTTTGAAACCGACAATAATTAAGTATACGATACTAGTACATTCTAATCTAGTATGATTTCATTCGAATCTAGTACAATAGGTTTTAAAATTTCATTCAACAATAATTAAGTAGAGTAGTGAAAGATTGAATCTTTAAACTTTTTTAAGAAACTAGTGTGTTTTCTTATCTATCAACATCGTCGGTTTTAAACTAAAATTAAAGCCCCCATCGGTGAATATAATGAAATAAGTTAGTAAATCTTAAACCATAATGGAATAATCCAAGTTTGGTTTAAATTAACAGCAATTATTATGAATGCAAGTCCGATTAGAAAAGAATCTAAAGGTAATCAGTTGTAATTGTAGAGTCGAAACCTTTGTACACAAGAAGGAGTTGGTACTTTAGAACGTTAGTTGACGTTAAGTCTGCTTTTGTATGATTATATATATATATCCTAGCTAAACGATAGCTAGCAGAGTTGGTTTGGACTTAATATTTTCGGAAGAACGGTCATAGGTAGGAAGGGATTTAGTATGGATCAGGAGTAGCAAGCGTGGCAAGTCTTCAATCTTATATCTTCTTGGCTATGTATTTGCTATATATTTGACATTTTATTTTTTTTTGTAATTGGTGGCAAAGCCATTTTGTTGTTTTTGTAATTCTCACGCTACATATTTGACATTTTATTGTTTTTGTAATTGGTAGCAAACTTTTCAACCATTTTATTGTTTTTGTAATTGATTGACGAGTAAATGCTAGTCTTCTCACGCTACATATTTGACATTTTATTGTTTTTGTAATTGATAGCAAAGCAAATTCTGAGCTTCTCAACCATTATATTGTTTTTGTAATTGGTTTTCCGAGTAAATGCTAGTCTTCTCGCACTATATATTTGACATTTTATTGTTTCTGTAATTGGTAACAAAGCAAATTCCCATTTTGTTGTTTTTGTAATTGGTAATTAGTTGCCGAGTAAATGCTAGTCTTCTCACACTATATATTTGACATTTATTGTTTCTGTAATTGGTAACAAAGCAAATTCCTATTTTGTTGTTTTGTAATTGGTAATTATTGCCGAGTAAATGCCAGTCTTCTCACGCTATATATTTGACATTTTATTGTTTCTGTAATTGGTAACAAAGCAAATTCCCATTTTGTTGTTTTTGTAATTGGTAATTAGTTGCCGAGTAAATGCTAGTCTTCTCACACTATATATTTGACATTTTATTGTTTCTGTAATTGGTAACAAAGCAAATTCCCATTTTGTTGTTGTTGTAATTGGTAATTATTCCCGAGTAAATGCCAGTCTTCTCACGCTATATATTTGACATTTTATTTTATTTGTAATTGGTAGCAAAGCAAATCCTGATCTTCTTAACCATTTTATTGTTTTCGTAATTGGTTGCCGAGTAAATGCTAGTCTTCTCACACTATATATTTGACATTTTATTTTGTAATTGGTAGCAAAGCAAATCCTAACTTCTCATTGTTTTTGTAATTAGTTGCCGAGTAAATGCTAGTCTTCTCACACTATATATTTGACATTTTATTTTGTAATTGGTAGCAAAGCAAATTCTATCTTCTCATCCATTTTATTGTTTTCGTAATTGGTTGCCGAGTAAATGCTAGTCTTCTCACACTATATATTTGACATTTTATTTTATTTATAGCAAAGCAAATCCTAACTTCTCATTGTTTTCGTAATTGGTTGTCGAGTAAATGCTAGTCTTCTCACGCTATTATATTTAACATTTATTTTTTCTGTAATTGGTAGTAAAGCAAATTTCAAAAGTTCATAAATTCGACCAAATTGTTGTATATTGCTTAAATTGAATCAATGATCCCTATAAAAATGGATTTGTGCTAAATTTGTGCCAAACGGGCTAATCATACGATATTTGTTTATCAAATTTTATTGTATGATTAGCCCGTTTGGCACAAATTTAGCATAAACCTTTTTTATAGGGTGAAAGATTAGTTTAAAATCGACTATTGTTATAACGTACCTAATTTTTCATACTTGATATTCAATATACTGATACAGTCAAACTCCGATATAAAGATTGAAAAATATTGTTATACCGATATTTATATATATATTCTCTCATATAATGGGAAAGTAAAATTTTATCGGGTTTTTAATATCTGTATATCGAATATTGTTATAACGTACCTAATTTTTCATACTTGATATACCGATATTCAATATACTGATACAGTCAAACTCCGATATAAAGATTAAAAAATATTTGTTATACCGATATTTATATATTCTCTCATATAATGAGAAAGTAAAATTTTATCGGGTTTTTAATATCTGTATATCGAATATTGTTATAACGTACCTAATTTTTCATACTTGATATTCAATATACTGATACAGTCAAACTCCGATATAAAGATTGAAAAATATTTGTTATACCGATATTTATATATTCTCTCATATAATGAGAAGTAAAATTTTATCGGGTTTTTAATATCTGTATTTCGAATATTGCTATAACGTACCTAATTTTTCATACTTGATATTCAATATACTGATACAGTCAAACTTCGATATAAAGATTGAAAAATATTTGTTATACCGATATTTATATGTTCTCTGATATAATGGGAAAGTAAAATTTTATCGGGTTTTTAATATCTGTATATCGAATATTGTTATAACGTACCTAATTTTTCATACTTGATATTCAATATACTGATACAGTTAAACTTCGATATAAAGATTGAAAAATATTTGTTATACCGATATTTATATATTCTCTCATATAATGGGAAAGTAAAATTTTATCGGGTTTTTAATATCTGTATATCGAATATTGTTATAACGTACCTAATTTTTCATACTTGATATACCGATATTCAATATACTGATACAGTCAAACTCCGATATAAAGATTGAAAAATATTTGTTATACCGATATTTATATGTTCTCTGATATAATGGGAAAGTAAAATTTTTTATCGGGTTTTTAATATCTGTATATCGAATATCGGTATATCGATTGATCGATATAATGACAAAAATTTATAAGTTTTAATATAACAAATTATATATGTTCATACTATATAAAAAAAATTGCTATTTATATTGAGTTCTGACTTTATATTAAAAATTCGACGTAACCAATGTATATCGATATTTATTTTTTCAAAGGGATTTTCATATCGGAAATTTGATGATCATCGGCATTGTAAATCATTCTTTGAAAAATTGATTTTATTGGTCTTAAATGAAAGGTCCCATAACTTTTTATAAATTTTATATGGAAACGTAAATGAAAGATCATAGATTTTATAAATTTTATATAAAGAAATGTAAATGAAGGATCTGATAACTTTTATAATTTTATATAAAGAAAGAATGAACAACCTTTCATAGGTAATAATTTATAGTAAGACAGGAAAATTTTCTCAAAATGAATATAATTTTTTATGCACTTGGTTGTTGCCGAAAAAATTAAAAAGAAATTAATATATTTGGAAATCATGATAAAGATATAAATTATATGTATATATTTTTTACATTCAAACTTTTTAACGGGTTTATAACCCTACCTAACTCCGTTTGTAATTTATATTTCTTATTTGATGAATAAATATGGATAATTTAATGGCTCCTTAATAATTTTCATATTGCATCCCCTTAGACCACGTGTCCTCCTTTTTATGCATTGAATGTAATGCAATCCGGGCAATCCTTTAAATTCATATGAGCAACTTTAATTGAAAGAAAACGATGAAAGAAGTCAGTGTAACAGAAATATTTTCTAATGTGAACAATATTACTTCCATTCAATATTATTTCCTTTTAACATTAATTTAGTTTTAATATATTGATTTCGTTTACATGATTATGAGTGATAATTTTATCCGAAAAAATGAACACTAAATCAATTTAAAAGAATACCGTAGTTTGTATATGTTTAGTATACAGTAAAGTAATATTTCATCCGACATATCTGACGTTTAATATCTTATGTAATAAAGTAGATCAAACAATGTGTCGGGATTAACCGTGCCGTGTTTTCTTCGATCCGGATCCACTTTTATAAAATGTTATAAAATGTTATAAATCTTTTAAAGGTAAAAAAAAATAATAATAATTAATTGTATATTAAAGGTTATTATTTTCCAAATGTTTCAAAAAAAAAAAAGAAAAAGAAATCAATAATATTAATTTAAAAAACTTACGATTAATCCGTTATATTCTTTTTTGATTTAGATTGGTTCACATTGAATTTCCAAATTAGTCGATTTTTAAAGAGGAATTATTTGTTTAACGTAAATTAATATATATAAACAAATTATGTAATTTTTATAAATATCTATCCAATAAATATAAATACAGTGAAAAAAAAAGGATAAAGAATCGTAAAATTTTTTTTTAAAAAAAATTGATTTATTATAAATATTGTAAATAAATCTCTTTGTATAATATCTCTATTATTTCTCCAATATCTCCAATATTATAAACACACATCATTATAATTCCTTTTGTTTTTAAAATATGGGAAATCATTCTTCTAAAACTACAAATTATTATACGTGTAATTATCATGTAATGTTTTCTTCACAAAAATTAATAACAAAAAATAAAATGGATTTTGATGAAAGGGAACATTTAGGACATGTCATAATAAGAGAAATATTTGAAAAAAATTTCTCTTCTAATGTTCATGATATATTAAATCGGGATACGAAAATCTTGGATATTGGGTAAATGATTTATAAATTTATTAATTTATTATAATTTTTAAAATCCAAAATTTTTAAAATCCAAATTGTTTTATATTTATTAATTATTTTTTATTTTATATAATCATCGCGTTTTCAAAGGTGTGGTTCCGGATTCTGGTTAACAGAAATGGCAGCCGATTTCCCAAAACCTAGTTATATTGGTGTCGATATGTTACCAGTATTTCCTACATCTACAGTTCCAAGTAACATAACATTTAAACAACTTAATCTATTAGAAGGATTACCTTTTGAAGATAATACATTCGATTTTATTCATATGCAATTTTTAGCATGTGATTTTACCGAATTACAATGGGAAACCATCGTATATAAAGAACTTGCACGTGTTCTTAAACCAGGTGGATGGTTAGAAATATGTGATCCTGAATTTGAATTTTATAATAGTGGACCAACTGCCAAACAAATAAATTCCGCAGGTAAAAAAAGAAATTATTAAATCACAATCACACTTTCCACTTTCACACTTTTTTAATAAAACCTTTTTAAATTTTTTAGTATGTACTTATTTAAGATCAAGAAATGTAAATCCATTAATAGTTCAACGTCATCGATCGCTCATTGAATCAATTCCATCATTTTCATCATCTATTGTTTATCACGAAAAAAGACATTTTCCGTTAGGACCATATGCAAATAAATTAGGAATATTAGGAGGATTTCTTACAGTTAAATGTTGTAAAGATATTTTATTAGGACCAGTTGGTAAAATTGCAAAGATAAATACCGACATTAATGATATTCTTACACGTGAATTTGATTCACATAACACTTATTTCCTTGTTCATAGATTTTATGTTCAAAAAAAGAAATGATTTTTATTTGTGAGCCATTTTTACTCGGGATTTTTTTTTATTTTTTTTATTTTTTATTTATTTTTATTGTTGTTATATAATATTATTATATTATATTATATTATATTATATTATATTATATTATATTACAAACGTAACAAATTTTATATACTGTATATAAATTATTTAGAAATATTTTTTTTTTTCTTGTAAAAATTTTAATTATATATATATATATATATATATATATAATAAATTCTTTAACCTGTTAAATAAAATAAGATTTTTAATATGTAAATATTGTTTTGATAAATATTGTTTTGATAAGGCGTTTATATTACGACTAAAGGTGTCTCAAGGGTAACTAAACTATTTCAGCCGTTTCATACATGGCGTATAATAATACTTTCGTAAATAATACAATCAGGTAAATTACAAGGGTACCATATATAAAGTAGGTATTAAACGCGACTTTACCATAAATAATTTGCACAATAAAAAAGAAAGAAAAAAAAAGGAAGATTGCATTTCCTTGTCTAATTTATCTTTATTGTCTGATAGTCATTATAAATGATTGGTTCAAAAATGCAAACCTTTTTTTTTTTTTTTGAATGAATAAATATTTTCTTTTTGTACTTTATAAATAAATCAAAGTTTAATAAACTTTGATAAAACTTTAAATTTTTAAACTGGGAATTTTCTATTTATAATAATAATATTATTTATTATATTGTTATATTTTTTTAAATTATTGTGAAATTTTTCACAAATTTGATTAAATTTGATTGAAATTTGATCTGTAAAACGTCCAAACTATGAAACTTTATTTCGAACACTTTTATCGAAAATTATATAATAATTATAATAATTATAATAATTTAATATATTTGTGGATCTTTTATATTGAAAATGAAGTTTTTAAAGATAATTTTCATTTTAATCATTTTTAAATCATTTTAATCATTTTAATCTTTTTTTTTTATTAAAAGTTTTTTATTAAAAGTTTTTTATTAATAAAGAAGACGATGAATAAATTAAATTATATAATCATTTGAATTAATTTCCCTATTAAGTAGTAAACCCGAAATTCTTGTAAAATCAGTATATCCTTATTTAGAAAATTATAACCTGTTTAATATTATTAGAGATAAGAATATTTTGATTGTACCATTTTAAAAAAGAAATAATAGAATTGAAATTAGAACTAGATCGTTTCTGATCGTTCTTTTAAAAGAATTATTATTATATTACAATCTATAAAGTTATATATTATGTTATAATTTATAAAGTTGTATATTATATTATAATTTATAAAGTCGTATTTTTAAAAAAAAAATTTGTTTTTTTTTTCAAAAAAAAAATATATAATAAAAAATATTTGAGGTAATCTTAATTTATTTATTTATTTTTTTTATTATTATTATTTTTTTTTTATTTTTATTTTTATTTTTATTTTTTTTTTTGCGGAGTAATAATCATTCTTTTTGACGTGCAATTATATTACCTATTTTTAGTTATTATCTTGGGCATTAACCAGTATTAAATATGTGCCAAGAAATTTTGAGAATTATAATTGGATTATAATTGGTTCTATTATTTTATTTGAAAAAATAATATTCAGCTGATAAATTCAAAATGATCCGTTAAATGCGTTTTTAGTTATATGTGTTAGTAAGTTTTTGTTAGTTATGCGACTTTATGCGTACTAGTTATGTCATATTAGTTATATGCGTATTGGTTATGCGTATTTTAGTTATGCTTGTTATTAGTCCCTTAAATTGATTAACTTTTTTTGATCCCTGAATAGCTTTGATGATCAAATTCAACGGAAAAAAACGAAAGAATATTATGGGCATGAAATAAATTATGCGCTAATACAAATTTTGGTTAGTGTAGTTATTTCTTTTTTTGATTCTTTTATAAAAGTGGAAATTTTTTTTTTATATAAATATAAAGCTAACCCTTTGTTTAACTTACATAATAACGTTGAATATATAACATTGAATACAAAACATTTATCGTACATTGTGATAATAATATTTACTCGGCCTACTTATTATTATTATTATTATTATTATTATTGTACCCTTATTATATACCTTTTATATACCTTTATTATACCTTTATTATACCTTACTATACCTTACAATACCTTATTATACCTTACAATACCTTATTATAACCATACCTTATTACCCTTATTACCTTTCCTTTATTTACTTTTATACCATGGGAAAATATTTTTCTAAAGAAAAAAATAAAACAACTAAACCATGTATAAATTCTCATGAAGTTTTCTCTCGTTCTTATGAAAGTAAAGATGATTATAATGAAGGTGAACATTATATTCATATTGCAACGAGAGATATATTTAAAGTAAATTTTTCTTCGGATATTCAAAATGTTTTATTAAATCCTAATACAAAAATTTTAGATGTTGGGTAATTATAATTAAAATCACTTTTTTTTTTAATAAAACGCTATTATATATATTAACGGACTAACATTTTTTTTTTTTTTTTTTTTTACATTAATAACTGAATAACTGAATAACCGAATAACTGAATAAATGCTATACATTATTACCACACTACACTATACATTTACGTTATACGCTAATAAATCGCCATACATCAACGAATAAATCGAATAAATCGTTATACATCATCGAATAAATCGATATATCGAATAAATCGCTATACACACACTACACACACTTAAGTTGTGGGTTCGGATTCTGGTTAACGGAAATGGCATCAGACTTTCCAAAACCTAGTTACTTCGGGATTGATATTTTACCAATATATCCAAAATCTACATTTCCAAATAATATCACATTTCAACAACATGATATTTTAAAAAGATTACCTTTTGAAGATAATTCATTTGATTTCATTCATATACAATTTTTAAATTTTGATATAACTGAATTACAATGGGAAACAATTGTTTTTCAAGAACTTGCACGTATTCTTAAACCAGGTGGATGGTTAGAATTTTGTGAAATGGAATATGGAATTTTAAATTATGGTCCTTTATCCAAACAATTTGATTTAACAAGTAAATAATTTTTGAATAATATTTAATCATAATAACCAAATTTTAATTTATTTTAATTTATTTTTTTTATTTTTTTTTTTTAGTGATAAATTATTTAAGGACAAGAAATGTTAATCCACAAATAATTTTACGTAGTCATTCAATATTGAAATCAATTCCATCATTCTCATCATCACATATACATCATAAAAGACGGAAATTTCCGGTAGGATCTTATAAAAATCAATTGGAAGAATTATGCGCTAAAAATACAAAACATCAAGTTAAATCACTTTTAAAAGGTCAAATAGGTAAAGATATGAATGTTAAAAAAGGGGACGTTGATTCAATTACTGATAAAATAGTGAAAGAATTTGAAACAAATAAATCTTATTTTTATATTCATAGAATCTACGTTCAAAAGCATTAACGGGTATTAAACACATTATAACGCATTTAACACACGCATACACATTTACACATGCACTTAAACATTTTTTTACACACGCATTTAACATTTTTTTTTTTACACACGTTGACACACGTTGACTACTTTTTTTTTTTACAAACTTCTTTGTCACTTCAATTCACACAATTCACATGCATTTTCATTCATAACGAACCAGTTAAATAAATTCAATCGTATAAATAATAATTAAACCTTATTGATTATAACGTAATAAATGATTATTAATGATAATTACTGGTAATAATAGTAATAAACAATAATATATTGTAAAAATATGGTTTCTTTTTTTGTCGATTCCTTTATTTTTTTTTGTGTATTTCATTGTGTTTCATGTGTAAGTAAAAAAAAAGAAAGAAAGAAATTTTATTTCATTATAATAATTTTATTTGGTTTAAACAAAAATTGTTGAACCTGATGTCATATTGAACTTCTATTGTATTTATTACAATACAAATATGGTAAAATATTTATTAGGTGAAAATAATGGTAAGCAAAAAATGTAACTGAAAAATAATTTGTAACACATATTCATCAAATAATCAAATATATTGAAAAAATTATATCCACGCCAAAATGATCATCAAAATCATTTGTTACACCAACAATCAAAGAAACTATTATTCGATATTCTTTTTCTTTTTTTTTTTACATCCCAAAGATCCACCAAAAAAAAAAAAAATAATTTTCATTAATTTTTTTTATATATATATATTTTAATATCATTTAATTTCTTTTTCATCATTTATCATTATATTCATCATATCCCCCGTTCGGTCAGTAAATCTTTCATCGATCACAAATATTTAGAAAGTAAATCCAATCAATATATTATTATATTATTTTATCGGTTGATTTCTTGTTTCGGTTGATTCTTTGTTTCGGGATTCCTTTCGGCAAATTTGTTATAAATTTTCCCGCAGTGATATTAAAATATATTAAATATATAAATAATATATATATAATTAATATTAAAAAAGAAAAAAAAATATAAATATTAAAAATATTAATTATTATATCTCTTTTAATCACATAAATATTTTAGAATTGAATTTAAGATTCAATGTTGTGGCTCATTTGATTTATATTACTAATTGTTTTATCTTGTTTATCTAGTGACCTTGTGTAACAAAATTTATTAACCCATGTAATATAATTTATATTTATATTTAAAAAAAAAAAACATTTTATATTGAAACCCAAAATTTTATATTATTGCAGGAAAAAATTTAAAATTTTAACCAATTATTAATAATTATTTAAGATAGTCATTTTAACCATCATAAACCGAGTAAAGTCGGATTTTCTTATTAACTTTTTAGAACTTATTGATGGAAAAATAAGGAGTGCAGATCACATGATTTTTTAAAAAGATTCTGTAACATAGGAAATTTTTTTTTTTTATATTACTTGTAGGGGTTTTACAAAAAAAATCTGCACGAATAGGAATGCGGAGGATTGACTAAAATAAGGTTGCATATTCCTATTTGAATTATTATTAATGTATAATATAATATATAATATAATATATAATGTAATATTAATTAAATAATATAAAAAATTTTTATTTTAGATGAAATAAAAGTTTTTTTTTGAATATAAATAAGGTCTCACCTTTAATTAAAAAAAAAAGAATGATCAGTATAACTTTTTATATTCAATTTTTTCTTTACTTTCTTTTATTAAAAATATAAAAAAAAAATTATGGGCAATAAAACTTCCCGTTTCCATTTCACTAGAAAACCTCCTAAACCGAAAGGTTACATAAGTAACTATCATGAAATGTTATCATCATTTAAACTCGAAGAAAAAAGTGACCACGATGAAAAAGAACATTTGGTACACTTTATAATAAAAGAGTTATTTAAAGGGAATTTTTCTTCACCTATCCATAATATTTTATCCGATCCTAATGCAAAAATTTTAGATGTTGGGTAATTATTATAATATATATATATATATTTTTTAAAAAGTTTTTTCGAATAATTTAAATAATTTATAATTTATTATATTTTTTTTAAAAAAAAAATTATTTTTTTTTTTTGAAATTTTTTCGAATTTAAAGATGCGGTTCTGGTTTTTGGCTCCTTGAAATGGCAGCCGACTATTCAAGTCCTCAATATTTTGGAATCGATAATTTATCAACATTTCCTAAAAGTACCATTCCAAGTAATATAGAATTTAGTCAACATAATTTATTAGAAGGACTTCCTTTTCCCGACAACACATTTGAATTCGTTCATATACAGTCGGTAGGAAGTGAGTTTACGGAGACACAATGGGAAACTTTTGTATATCAAGAACTCGCAAGAGTCCTTAAACCAGGAGGGTGGTTAGAAATATGTGATCCCGAGATTGAATTCTCAAACTGCGGTCCAACGTTAAAGCAATTAAATCTCACAGGTAAATAATATTTTATATAGAGTGTGTATATATATATATGTATGTTTAATAATTATTTATGTATGTGTATATATATATAATTATTTTATGTATGTGTATATGTAATTATTATTTATTATTTTACTAATTTTTAATTACTCTAACCCTTTAGTATGCAATTGCTTAATGGCAATAAATGTTAATCCACAAATGGCTTTACGTCATCATTCACTCATTAAATCATTTCCAATATTTTCCAACGTAATTCATGATAAAGGTCACATGCAATTGGGTAATTATACTCATAAAATAGGGAAAATTGGTACTCTTACTATGAAAGAATATTCTAGATTCGCTTATAAAGGGCCTATTGGCAAAATTATGAAAATAGATCCAAAAGATATCAATTCCCTTACCGATAAGATTGAAATTGAATGTGAATTATATAAACCTTATTATTTTTATCATAGGGTCTGTGCTCAAAAAGCAGCATGAAAACAATTATACATAAGTTATTAATTAATTATTATTTATTATATTCAACATTATTCTATTTTTTTTTCTAAGGTCAAATACATGTAGGTTTAAAAAAAAACAATCTTCTTTTTTATTATTTTTTTTTTTTATATATATATAATAATATATAGTTTTAGGCAGAAATAATTATATTTAAAATCGTAAATAGTTTTTTCCCAATACTCCCAAAATAAATTTAAAACTTTCATTAATACTCTTGTTCAGGTTCGGACTAAAAAAAAAAAAGGTAAAAAAAGATAAAAAAAGATAAAAAAAAAAAAAACTTTAATGTTGATATTTCTTATATGGAGATATCGGGTCAAAAAAAAAAAAAGGTGGAAATGAAATAATAATAATAATAAAAATTGTCCTTTCGAACAAAAGTATATATTATATTAATTATTAATTTCCAAAAATTTTTTTTTTTTTACAAATTTCAATATCTAAAACTTTGTAAATAGGAATTTGTTTGTTAAAAAGATTAGAGGGTGGGGAAAGGAACACAAAATAAGGATTTTAGTCATTTAGAATAAGGATTTTGGGATTTACAAATGGGAGACAATATTTTACCGAAACTAAATCAAATGGAGAGAATATTCTTTCCATTACCATTTTCAGAAATAATATGAAAATAAATAAATGTAAAATAATGATATTATAAAATCCTATTTTTAATTAAGATCATCTCCTTTCAACACTTACTTTTTTTGTCTTTAAAATAATATATTGTAAATAAATAATCAACATTCCTATAATGATATATAGTCCAAGGGGCTTTATTTTGAATTTCATATTTTGATTATTTTGATTATTTTGGATTATTTTGGATTATTTTGGATTGTTCTAGTCTTTCGGTCCGTCCCGCCCTTCCATAATATTTACCTATTTACCCGAATTATCTTTACAATGAATATTTTGATTTCATTGTTGAGCCCTTTTTTTTCAACCATTGATAACGATAATCAAAACAAATACTTTTAATATTTTTAATATTAACGGATAAATTCCCATTATTATTTTAAAATTTCACGTAATTTGCATATATGTCTTATAATGGTAACAAATGGACAAATATGACAAATATGAAAAACCCCTTTCTTGAAAAAAAAAATAAAAATAATAAAAAAGGATATATAAAAAAGCGTGAACCATTTGAAACATTTTACATTTTACCCCTTAATCTAAGTATTTAAACACTAAAAACTTCGCTATATTTTTTTTATGCAGGTTACGTAAAAAAAAACATTCATATATAAAGAATTTCTTAAATATATGCTTTATTTATAATTTTATTTGACAATCTTTTTAATGATATACATTTAAAAACCAATACAAGATTTTGGAAATTTGATTCGCAGCTTAGATAATAATTATTTTAATTATTCCCGCATATAAGGTGATTTCCGGAAAAATTTTTAATAAAAAATAAATAATTTGTCCAATTATTTATTTTTACTTTTTTTTTATTTTACTTTTTTATTTTTGCTTTTTTATTTTGCTTTTTTTTGGGGGCTATTGAGCCGATTGAGCCGATTTAAGCCCCTGCTTTTTTTTCCTTATATATCAAATTAAATCATGATTTTTTTTTTGCTTCAATAAATCGGTAATTAAATATATTCGTTCGATTATAAAATGTTGATATAGATATTTGTGTCTCATATAACCATATTATTCTTGTTATTCTTGTTATTATTACCACGGAAATCTTTTTATCAAATCTCCTTTAATAATAATAAAAAACAATTTGCATGTTACTATTGTTTTATAAAAACCCTTTCAAAATAACTAAAAAAGGAAATTTCCAACATGGTTTTTTTATTAGTTACTTTAATATCTCATCTCGTTTCTTTGAGATTGTTCCACTTAATTTTATAAGCCTCACTTGTCAATAATAGAAATAACTGTTCGTACGGAGATGAATCCTATTATGAAATTTTATAACTATCCCAAATAGTTTTCTAAAATGGTATCCCAAATAGATCCTAAATAGTCATCCTAAATAGTATCCCAAATAGATCCTAAATAGTAATCCCCAATAGTTCTTAAATAGTAATCCCCAATAGTTCCTAAATAGTATCACAAATAGTTTCTAATAGTATCCAAAATAGTTTGTAAAAGTATCCAAAATAGTTCCTAAATAGTGTCCCAAATGGTGTCCCAAATTGTTCGTATTAAATGTAGGCGCCTTTTTTTTTAGATAGGGTTCTTGTTATATATATTTGTATTTTCACAGGTGTATAACCATAGGAGCGCGTTCTCAGTTTATTTAACAATTAAATAATAATAATAATAAAAAAAAGATCCCAAATAGTAGGAAACAGGAATTTTTTCAAATATCGCGTAATTTTATCATAATGAAAGCCTCCTTTTTTTTACAAGAATTAAACGGTGTACAGTATCTTTTAGTGTTTACACCAGGAAATCAATTCGTAAATTTTGACTAATCAACATATTCAACGTAGTGACATTTCTTCTCATTCATTGTTTGAAAAAATGGAATTTTTCTAATTTTTCTAAATATATTTAACTTTATTTTGTCTACTAAACTTCGTGATTCAGTTCAGTGAGAGAAAACCAACCATCAAGATTCACTGATTGTACAATACAAAAGATTTGATATTGATTGTGGCGAAAAATTTTATTGCCATGAAATATTCTAACTTATAATTTTTGTACTATCATAATTACTCTATTACGTTTACCCTATAACATAATACTATCCTTATAACGTAAGTACTCGTCTTTTATTTCGAAATCTTATCTACTGATAATGAAGGTTATGCAGTGCTTTGCATGAATTAATGCATGTGCACAATTTTGTCATATTACCATTATATGTGATCGTTAAGTCCCAATTCTGTGAAACACCCCCCAACACAGCAGTGTTGGTCATTGGCCGGCTTTGACCGTTGTCTGGACTGTTTGTCCATTGGCGCCAAAAAAAATATTTGCCAATCTATAATGCCGGGCTTGGCCGTGGCCATTGTCCGCGGCCAAAATTCCAATCACTACCGTATAAGGGAGCTTTAGTACCCTGGGTATGATCCATACAGGTTTGACCCTTACATCTCCCTCCCCCCTACTTCGTGAGTTTTATTGTCTTATTCATGTAACACCTGAGATGTTTATTTATAAGATCGCCAGAAAATGAGAGTTTTTTGCAGGGTACAGTGCATTGGGGTACTTTGGTCCGCAAAATACGGTACTAATAGGTATTAGTACTTTTGGTCATAAATTTGATCTTGACCGATTTGGCGTTTTGGCTATTTAGCTGTTTAGGCCGTGGTCAAATGACCAAAAAAAATCTTTAATTCCGGGCTTGGCCGTGGCCATTACGTCATTGACTGCGGTCATAAGGGGAGCTTTAATACCCCGGGTATGATTCAAGTTTCGGACGTTTCTTCTACTGCGCGAGTTTTTATTATTAATGAAGGAAGTTTGAAACTTATATAATAATTGATGTCTTATACATGTAAGAGATGTTTATTATATTTATTTAGTTAATAAGATTGCCAGAAAATGGAAGTTGTTTTTTGTAGAGTACAGTGCACAGGGGGTACTGTCACTGTAGTCCGCAAAATACGGTACTAATAGGTACTAGTACCTTTGGCCATAAATTTGGCGATTTGGCGATTTGGTCATTTAGCTGTTTGGCCATGGTAAATGGCCAAAAAAAATATTTGGCAAATTTATAACGCCGGGCTTGGCCGTGAGGCCATAAGGGGAGCTTTAATACCCCGGGTATGATTCAAGTTTCGGACGTTTACATCTCCTCTATCTACTGCGCGAGGTTTTGCTATTAATGAAGGAAGTTTGAAATTTATATTAATGTCTTATACATCTGAGATATTTATTATATTTATTTAGTTAATAAGATCGCCAGAAAATGGAAGTTGTTTTTTGTAGAGTGCAGTACACAGGGGGGTACTGTTACTGTGGTCCGCAAAATACGGTACTAATAGGTACTAGTACTTTTGGGCGATTTGGCGATTTGGTCATTTATCTGTTTGGCCATGGTAAATGGCCAAAAAAAATCTTTGGCAAATTTATAATGCCGGGCTTGGCCGTAAGGCCATAAGGGGAGCTTTAATACCCCGGGTATGATACAAGTTTCGAGGTTTGACCTTTTACGCGAGTTTTTATTATTAATGAGGAAGTATGAAACTTATATAACAATTAATGTTTTATCATGTAACACCTAAGATATTTATTATATTTATTTAGTTAATAAGATTGCTAGAAAATGGAAGTTGTTTTTTGTAGAGTACAGTAACAGGGGGGGTACTGTTACTGTAGTCCGCAAAATACGGTACTAATAGGTACTAGTACTTTTGGCCATAAATTTGGCGTTTTGGCGTTTTGGTCATTTAGCTGTTTGGCCATGGAAAATAGCCAAAAAAAATCTTTGGCAAATTTATAATGCCGGGCTTGGCCGTGAGGCCATAAGGGGAGCTTTAATACCCCGGGTATGATACAAGTTTCGAGGTTTGACCTTTTACGCGAGTTTTTATTATTAATGAGGAAGTTTGAAACTTATATAACAATTAATGTCTTATCATGTAACACCTGAGATATTTATTATATTTATTTGGTTAATAAGATCGCCAGAAAATGGGAGTTGTTTATTGTAGGGTACAGTGCATGGGGGGTACTGTTACTGTGGTCCGCAAAATACGGTACTAATAGGTACTAGTACTTTTGGCCATAAATTTGGCCTTGGCCGATTTTGGCTATTTAGTTGTTTAGCCGTGGTCAAATGCCAAAAAATCCTTCGGCCGTTCGCATAAGGTATGGTTAAATCGTTCAACTAAACCATTTGTTTGTGAATTATAAGGAGTTGTTTAATTCCAAATTTTTCTAAGAGCTTCTCAACCATTTGATTATTAAAATGGGTTCCTCTATCTGACAATAATTTTGCGGGGCAACCATGTTGAAAAATAATATCTTTATAGAAGTTTCTTCCGCAGTAGCAGATTGTACCCCTGTAAAAAATCTGATCCGTGTTTTATCTTTCCATATTTTTTCCGTGAATGTATCATTTTAATGGAATTTATAGCCTTAAATCATGGAAATTTTCATCTCGCTAACACGGATATCCGTGAATGTATCATTTTCACGGAATTTTTACGGAAGACACGGAGAAATAATGGAAATATTCGGATAAAAATTTTTTATAGGGTACGGCCAAAATCCAACACTTCCTTCCAGGATAAGTGATCAAATTGAAACCATAGATCAAAAAGAAACTGGAGAAGATGAAATCAGGTACTTCAAATAGCAAATATTTCTTATTAACGCGAAAAGTTAAGATGATATAAGGGCATTTAATAAGATTTACATTTATCACTCCAATTGAAATCAATATTAAATTATATAAAATAAAACAAGCTTCTATGAAATTATTTTGTTCAGAATCAATGTTTTAAATTATAAATTGTTCTGTTTAAAGTCAATATGATAAAATCTAATTCCATATCTGTATCTTATAATTCTTGATATGATATACTGTATATCTTAATTGTTAAAAATTGGACTATTAATTACGAAGGCTTCAATGCTTAAAAGTAGTTTACAATTATAATTAAGTTGGGTATTAAAATATATGCATTGAGATATCCTATTTCATTCAGTGTTTACTATCTGTTCATGTTAAAAATTGAGATCTTTAATTAAAACAATGAATTCTGAAGAAAAATTCATGATACGTATATACTTTATACCATTACATGATATACAATATGCATAGATAAAGGATCATCTATCATAAATAATAACTTCAATTACTTTTTAACATTATCAAGTTTTAGCGATTTTTAACCGTCAGATTATTTTGCTTTTAAAAAAAAAAGAAACAAAATTTTGCAAGAATAATTTAAGAAAATATTTGCAATAATAAGAGATAATTTTATGATGTATACATATTTAAAAAATTTTGTATTTTTTTTAAAAAAAAAATTGTTATAATAAATAAAAGTCTTGATTCTATTAATTCATTATTCTTTACTTTGTCATTGATCATGATCGTTGTCGGACCGATTCCCAACATCCATTTTCCTGACGTAACCTTTTCCCGACAACGATTTCCCGACATGACATTTCCCGAAAATCAAAATTTTGAAGAATGTTTAGTTTCAATTAAAACGTGCACATGATCAGACAGCAGATATATCATGTGTTTTCATATTATCAAATTTGAACTTAATATAAATTACGTAATTTTATACTTATGTTCAAAAAAAGATTTTTTTTTAAAAAATACAATATAAATTAGATAAATTACGCGGTAAAATATATTTATTATATAAGAGTCAAGTATTTTTTTTTAGTAAAATCAAAGAATCATTTTTCGTAATTTAGATTTCGGGAAAATGTTATGTCAATGTCTTTCGGGATATATTTTCGTTGAGATAATACCATGTTGGGAAAAAGTAATTTCAGGAAAATGTCCATTCGGGATTTTGACTTGTCAGGAAATCGTTGTCAGGAAAAGGTTACGTCGTATACTCGTATCGAGAAATCGTGCCGTAACCGTCATGATCTTGACAATTCTGAAAATTTAATCTTATGTCCGACTTTTTAACAATAATTAAACGTGTACCGTCATTGAATTTATTCAACTTTTAGAGTTTACTACTACGAAAGTCCAATCCTGTTACAACACATATCCGGCGCACTCACAAATCCTAACAAAATCATAATCCCAAAAATTCAAAATCCTGAAATCACATTATTCTCGACATTCATTATCCCGATCGACATTCGACACATTATCCCAAACTTATTATCCTCTTGATAATTATATTATAATGAACATATCAATTTAATTTAGTATTTCAAAGAATGGATTTGTTTTTTAATGTCAAGTGCTGAATTTTTGCAAAATTATTAAACATTAATAATAAATATTAATTTTTTTACAATAAAACATTAATATTCGCAGAAATTATTATTATATATTAATAAAAAGATTTAATGTCGTAGTTTCGGAATTTTAAATTTGTAAACGGGATTATGTGTTGTAATGGGATTCTGATCGGTAGGATTTTGAACGGCTCATCAACTGAATTTTATCGTTATTGTATGAAAATTTTGACAATACTTTGAACGCGCATAGACAAGATGGCATGTCAAATAACTAATATACTACTAGTACATGACACAAAAGTTGCAAAAAAAGCATAGGATCGATAACAATTGCAAAAAATTTTTTTATTATATATAGGAATACATATAGCAAAGTTTGCTATAGTAAAATATTACAAAATATGTTGAATATAATATACTAATTAATGTAAAAGAAATATCCATAGTACTAAATAAAAACTAGACTATTTCCATGGATAACATCTCTTCACCATCTATCGCAAAAGTATTCAACTTGACCTTCCTTATTGGAGCCAAGGGTCGACTAATAAAACTAATAAGGAAAAATTAGGCTATAGTAGCGACTCGTTATACAATATATGCGTATCAAGTTAGCACCATCAAACTGTTCAAGTCTGATATATTAACCCGCATCTTGGAATGAGAAGAGTCGGTGGAGCGGATACGTCTTTAGCCCATCCGGTCGGGTGAAATAAAAAGGTGCAAAGTGGTGTGCGCCCGAATTCTATTTGGTTGTGGATCCATCTGATCCAACTATCTGGTGGTTGCGCTCTGGACTGTTGAGGTTGTAATTTTGATTTCTGATGACCTATGATAATGTTATCTTGAAAGTCGGTTAGAAACATAAAAGGGCATGTTCTGAATTTAATAATAAGATTGATAAGATTAAAATTTAAATGATATTACAATATTTGTAATAATTAATTCGACCTTTTGTTCTATTCGAGATGTTGAAGATGAACGTGTTAAAAATGTGCGAGATTTCTCGTAGAAAAACTATGTAATAGCGGGTAAAGTGGCAAAGAGTACTTTAAACTTTGTGTAAGTGATCAATCTGGCCTTTGAGGTCGAAAGCATATCTATGGTGAGGATGTTTTTGCTCTTGATGCGGGATCCAACGTGCGTATAGACTTCCACTTTGGATTTGCGATTTAACACTTGATTAAATTTGGCTAAAGTTCTGAAGTCAGTGATAGATGTTTTAACATTTTTGACTCGAACACTTCCTTTTTATTAATATGGTATAGTTCTTCGTTTGATCTGTGTCTTGAGCTGCTGATCGTACAAATAACTATACATGCTTGAAAGTCCGTCTTAATAGTGACTACAGCGTACTGTATAATATAACCCACATGATAATCAACGCATTAAATCTATTTTTTTTTTTAGAAAAAAAAATTACGTACTTATTTTTTTATTAAAAAAAAAATGGTCTAATCCTACAGAATATTGTTTTCAATATTATAAAGCACAATTTCATCAATTTCACTTAAAGAACATTGAATTTTGTCAGAGTTAGCATATTGTCTTAATAAAATAATTTTTTCTTCATTCATCCAATCAATAGCATTATGAAAATATAGTTCTAACAGATCATCTTTTTCACATTTATCACCATTATTAGAAGAACAATCATCCAAGAATTCATTAAAAGATTTAACACTAGATATGAATTTAAAATAAAAACCTAATAATTCGATTTGAGTCAAAGAATCATTATTATTTCTATTACGAATCGCCATACCAATTTTAGGTAACCAATCTGTAAGATCTAAATTATCTTTTCTTAAACAATCTACACCTAAATATTTTAATTTTGAACATTCCATTAAAAATCTTGGTATAAATTTAATAGTATCAATAGAAGTAGTAATAAAAATTCCACTTAATTTTTGACAATTTTCAAGGATACTTTGAAATAATAAACAAGAATTTTGAGAATCTTGTTCAATTTCCCATTTTAAAAACAAATATTCTAAAAGTCCACAAGTATTTTGAATAATTGTTGAAAGATGAATCAAATTTACGCTGGCGTCAATACTTAAACTAAATTCCGTTAATCTATTTAATGAATTAGTAGGAGACGATGATATAAAAGGAATTAAAGTATCTTCAGTCCAAAATGAAGGTTTCATATTTTTCGCATCTGATAAATGTGAATCGGTTATCCTCAATGTTTTTAAATTCTTACATTGTTTAAATATATCTAAATTAAAACAATTACCCCCTTGTTTTAGCCAAAGATGAATCAAGCTATCCTTATTTTTAATTAAGACTTCATTTATAGAATTAGATAATTTCGGCATATCTTTATTTGTCATATGAATCTTCAAGAAGTTGATAGTTGGTAATCCATTTATTAAATACGAAGCTAAACCATCATCATCATCATCACACTTGATAGTCAATTTATCAATAGATGTGAACGTTGGACTTAAACTTTCCAAAACAGAATGTTGATTATTACTATTAATTCTCATAAAATCTAAATGTGATCCGTTAGGAATAATTTCTGGAATGACGGATAAATGATTAAATGAGTAAAATCCGCTTTGAATAATTAATTTATAACGTATTAAACGATTTTCCACGAATAATTTTAATACTTCTTTAAATATTATTCTACTTTGTAATTGCTTATCATAAATATTATCTTTTTTTGATTTTTTAATCGAATCAGATAATCTACTTTCACTAAATCTAGCATAATGAAAACATTTGTTAAATAACCTTGTAGCAAAATCTTCTCCATCATCATGATTTTCATCATCATCATCTTCTTCTTCTTCTTCGTTATTATTATATGAAGGATTTAAATCATTATCACTAATAAGATGTAACCAATTTCCACATGCTTCATATAATCCGTTAAACTCAACTTCTCTTAAATATTGTGTATAATCATACGTAGCACTAAAACTCTCTTTTGTCGCTTCGTGTATGATATTATGTTCTCTTAAAATTTGTTTTGATTCTTTATTCAGACATGAAATGTATACTTCAATTATTCGATAATGATATTGCCAATACATTTTTTCCAAAGGATTACTCCATAATATTGGTAAAATATTTGAACACCAATATTTTGAAACAAGTATATATTTTGATAAATGATGATTCTCCAACTCTTTAAAAATTGTATGTAAAATTTCTGGAGGTATTCTTGTGGCCATAATGAAACTTTTTTTTTTCATCCGAAGAGAAAAGAATTGGGATATGACCAAGTTTTGCAAACAAAAGTATTATATGGTGATACAACTTCATAATTTGTAATTTTTCTGATCAGATGATCGTTTATCATTTTGCTCAAATTTGGTATTTAAAATTAAAGAAGCTAACGCCTTATATCCTTATGTCCCAAATCTGGCCGGTTTTCCAAAACGGAAAGTACCGAGCTGAAAGTTCCAGCTATAAATAGATAAAGTTTGCCGCACTGTCTGCCGCACTGTTGCCTGTTGACCTGTAATTTATTCCATCATATCATATGACGTGTCAATATACGATTAGGTGATGATCTGCGAAATAATTAAACACAGGAAGAAAAAAAATAACACGTGACAATCGCACCGCCGTACTTCATATTTATATAAACGAAGCTTTTTTACATATTATCTCCGAAAAAATATAATTAAGTTTTAAGATCTTATAACTCCACATTAAGTGCTTTTTGTAAAGTAGTTCCTGCACTAGAGTACGATTATTAATCATTCGGTGATTCATGACAAAAATAATGCTTATTATTGTTGATATTTGTGAATTCTTTTAATACTTGTCACCTCTGAAGTTTTGACTTTTATTTTTTTTTTAGTTACATAATTTACATGAAAATATAAAATTTTTGATATCATTTGGGCTGACTAGCATTAGTTATTGAATACATTAATACTATTATACAAATGATGATATTTGCAGTTGTTGCCAATTGCATATGGAAATATCAAATACGACACTCTTCGGGCCATTAGTAATTTTTCTAATTGTCGTTATAATGTGATTTATTATGTTTTATAAAAATATAACGACATCAAAGGAATCCAAAAAATGGTATATCATTATACAGTACTATAATATGTAGTTATAATGAGATGTCGTTATAACGGGCGGTACTTGTACTAATTTTTTTCTTTTTTTTGAAAAGGATGTTGAATACTTATAATAAATGGACCAAAAATTACTTGACAATTTTCAGTAATCTGCTCTATTTATTTTTCGCGTGTAAAATTCACAATTGCTAAATAAATGAACCACATTTTGAAAAATCTTGTTATTTTCATTATTATATAAATGATAAAGTACTCCGGCCCTACCATACTATAAAAAATATTACGCATACACCATACAATCCCCAGCAAACCCTACTGTAGGAGTGTCCAAACGAAAAGATGAAAAAAAAAAGAGTGTTATAAATGAATATAATGAATATGACTGCGGAAATCGGAACCTCAAATTGTGATTTTGATCAGTTACAATTTCCTATTATAAATTTCCTATTATAATTATACGCGACGCGTAACAATCAAATATAATTATGAGTCATCTTTTATGGAAAAATTTTTATGATGTAAATATAAAAATCCTCTATCCTCACTTTCTTTCTCTTCTCTCTCTCACCTTTTTCCACTATTGTTATCTAGGACCACGGCTCTCCCGCCTCTCCGGACACCTACGTTTTGGCTTTCTCTTTTGTAGGTTCACGGCTTCACTTTGTTGTCTCTTCCCCTTCCTCTAGCCCATAGTCGATTTTTATAACTTTCCTTTTCACCGTTTGTCTAAGGAAATATATATATATTTTTTTAAGTAACGAGTACATATATTAATTTTAGAAATTCCTAGAGAGCACGAACTTAAAAGTTACGTGACCTACAGCAAAGTCTCTAATATACGTACCAAGGTGTGATGATACGATAAAAAAAATTTTGTCAAATTAATCAAGACTTTCTATTGTTATAAAGAAGGTATAATTTATTATCATCAATTTTCTTGATTTATTAATATATATATTATTTTTATTAAAAAGATCAATTATATTAAAAAAAACTTTAATGATTTTTAGGAAGGTTAAACACCATTGGTTTGGGAGGAGTCGTCCAGCCCAGTATTCCAAGAACCCATTCAACAAACCCTTAGCATTCATAGCACTCGTTGCACCTGAAAAACAATTGTTATCAGAAAAAAATTTTTACGCGAAATCATGTGACTTTGAATGACTGGGTGCAAAGTCGCATTATTTCTCATCATCGTCCTTCTTCCGGACCTTCTTTTCTCTGGCCTTTTCCAATAGCTTCACCAACTTCCGCCTCGAACTTTGTGATGGAGTCAGCGGACCAGTTCCATTAGCTACCTCTTTTAGACTTTCAGACACATAAAGGTATGTTGAACTGCTAAAGAGAGTGGGCTTTGCCTGCCCTCATTTCTGGTGAAGGTGAACAAGTGGATGCAATGATCAAGGAAGTTATGGCAACCTTGTGAGCTGGCAGGTCTATCTATGATAACTCTGTTAACTGACGGACCTGGCTGAGATACGAATAAGATCTTCTCAGTGTTGAGGTCTACTGTTCCACAATGAGGAATAGTTATGTACCTTCCTCAACTTTGACTCATGCAATTGATTTGTTCTCATTGAGGACTTTTGGATTCAGAGAACTGGAAGCACTTCGTGGCCACAGTTTTACTGTGAACGTCCTTCTCTGTTTTCAGAATTTCTGGATGATAACAAATCTTTGTGTGTCCAGGAGAGATGTCAGCGAAAGGACACAATAACCTAAAGCTGTGTTTTTGTAAGTTCTTTCAAACAGATACTTGTAGCTATACCTTTTATTGTGCAGTTTTCAGGAACGGACGGTGAAAATATCGACACTAATATATAGGAAGAAGATCCGAACTGCTTCGTTATGAAACTTGATACTTTAGAAGGATACTGCCTCACGTCACTACCAGATGGTGGGATGAAATTTTTAAGTAGAGTACTTAGCGAAAGCTAACCATCCCTTTTAATTTATAGATGTCCCACAAGAAATTTGTAAGAACATTTAGTTATAACGAAGAGTTGGATGATAATTCTGAGGTCATGTGATATATTATATAATAGTTGGGTGGGTTGGAAGCGGTAGTATGTATATTATTAACATTTGAAAGATGTATTGTATAATTTAATTATTTTGCAATAACTAATTTTTTAAAATTTATTTAATACACGAATTTTTTTTTATTTTTAATTTTTTTTTGTTTAATTTTAAATCTCCTTAAATTTTTTTAAAATGGTAAAAAAATTGAAAATTTAGGACAATATTACAAATTATACTTTGTATTTGCGGTAATATATCCCTTAAAGCAATTTTCCGTTCCTTTAAAGCAAAGTTTTTTCCTCTATATTCAAGTTCTTTGAAATTTAGATTATTTTGAATGTTTTTTTTATTATCTTCAGTATTTTCATTACAATCATCCTCAGAATCAGAATCAAAATGAATTGTAATAACTTTTGTAGTCTTTTTACTAGAGTTTGCACATTTTCATTTTGCAGGAATTATATTTTTTTCTTAGACTGTACATTTGCTAATGTATAAATTAAATCAAATTAAATAAATTAAATAAATTTTAGAAATGTATTCAAATCAAATAAATTAAATATATAATTTATTAATTTTAACATTACCTTTACGCTTATTAAACTGAATGTTACGAGTAATAAGACTTTTGTCACGTCCCCAATTAGGCACATTAAATTTTTTATGAACATGAATAGTAGTAAATCTTTCCTTGTCTAATTTTCTTCCTCTATAATTAATAATAAAAAAAAAATTTTTTGAGAAAATTCCATGCGAAAAAGGTGATTTTATAAGAAAATCGCGTAACGTGTTTTTTTCAGTTAATTCACATAATGATTCTTTTTTTTCACTCTACCCTTCCCTTCCCTTCGCCTCTTTCCCACTTTCTTATCTCATATATCTCTTTTTATATAATCCTTCCTTTTTTATAGAAAAAATAACAAAAATTTATTTATAATCCTACTTTTTAATACAATGCAGCCCTACTCTTTCAGTTCAAAGTAATGTTGAAAATAAAACTGGAGTTTCGCAAAGTTGATGAAACTGTTTAACATCTATGGTATCGTCTTGCATATTTTAGTTCAGTATAAGAAAGAGAAGAGTCCAAAGATGTCACTAACTCTTATTAAAATAGGAAGACCTTCTTTCATATCTCCTTTATTTTATGAGACCCTTGATCTAAATTTAACACTAGTATTGTGGTATACACGTATTATAAACGACCACCATATTTTCAAGCTATGTATTAATTTAGAGTGGCACAGCTTATCCCAATTTTGGGCAGTGTAGTAAAACGTGGCAAACATACACTTATTAGTCTTATACGTTTATACTTCGCCTTCAACAATAATAATTGAAATCAGCCTCAAAATCTTAAGGCTTAAACTTGGACATCATTGTTTGATCATAGCAAATAAGCACTTACTTAATTCTGGCCGAAATACTAGTAACAATAATTGGTTGACAGCCTTAACTTGCTGAAGTACGTGGTTATATAATGACCAGGGGAAGAGAAATAAAAAATATTTGAACCAATTCAAAAATACTTATCGCATAAAAATCAAAATCGAAAAAAAAAATAATGTATTTAAAATATTTGTTATTGATCTTTGCCTTTACTATTGTTTCAACAGGTAAGATACAGCTTTTACTTAATTTTCCTTTTAACATTAATACTAAATAATGTAGGAGCTTTGGTTGTAAAACGAAAAGGTAATTTTTCAATAAGAATTAATGTGAATAATGGATATTGTATAACATTATTTTTTTCTCGTGTAGTGAAAAATAAGCGACACGATTATAAAAGTTATGATTATGATTATTATCATCATAAAAGTTATGATTATGATTATTATCATCATAAAAGTTATGATTATGATTATTATCATCATAAAAGTTATGATTATGATTATTATCATCATAAAAGTTATAATTATGATTATGGTAAGGATTATGGTAAGGATTATGGTTATTATGGTAAAAATAAATACTTAACGTGATGCCGACGGTTTGTTACACTAAAAATGGCACCTTGTAACGTTAGATTAGATTTTACATTTAACTTAATATTATTTTAATTTCTCGAAATGAACTATTAAAACTTGACCCTAATTATTTTTGTTATATTTTGTTATTAAATACGGTTTAAAAATTATTTTTCTTATAATTATAACAGATAATACTATCATGTTTAATAATGCTGTAATTGGGAAAGCATATTCCATGCACTATATCACATTATTAAAAATTTTCATGTTAAATCATATGATCATCAATTTATTAGTATTTCTTACCAATAAATATGACCATTGAAGAAAAATCCTTTATTTACTTCGTAGCTCCGCTAGAGTCTCTATAACCTTTACTCTTAGCAAAAATGTGGATTTTTTCTATTGTTTTATCCCACTCCCTATTACTTCTTGGGCTATTCCTAGAAGGTATATACAGCTCTTGAGTAACACTATTTTTTCGGAATGTATATTTTTTTCGAATCTCTGGGTCATTCTCAACACCTCTTCGTAAATCATACCAACTATCTCTTTCATATGCATTACTATATGTTTTTGGTTCTATAGTGCTATCAAGTGCCTGACTAGGCACGAAAGAAGTAAATAAATCATAGAGAGAGAGAATTTTTTCTAATATCTTATTTTGTTTTCCAGCATATTAATACTTTTTTCTGCAGACGTAAGGGTTTTTTTTGTCTCCTAAATAAGTTCTTTAGAAAGAGCAATTTTTTTGTCTTTCTCTTCTATGGATTTATTCATTGTAGCTTCACGAGATGTAATATGTTGCATTTTGTTATTATATTGGTCCTCTAATTTTCCTGTAATTCACCTATGAATCTATCATGTTCGTCTTGCAACGTTGGGATTCAGCACTAAGATAGACATTGTTTTCCATTTTAATCTTATTGGTTATTGTTTTCTGAATCTCTAATTTCGCATGTTCCAATTTCTTCGTATATTCTTCTTCACGTTGATGCAACAGATTTTCACGGTCAGTCATTTCTTTTTCTCGTTCAGAAAGAGACTGCTCGAATAAAACTAACCTGTTAAGAGTATCATTCCCACCTGGTGTTGAATTTGCCGTTGTTTTCAGACGTTGACGATCCTTTTTCTTCAAGTAGTTGGCTACCTCTCGATTTAGCAGTTCCTCCACTACCGGATGAATACTACTCGCCTCTTCAACTTTCAATGGATATTTCCGAGTTGTGAGACGTCGCCATATATCATTTTTAATAGAGCGAGGAAGTTGGTTAAGCTGTGTTGTAAAGTGAGAGTGAAAAGATGGGAATAACGAGTTACTCATTTATCTGAAGAATACTCAATAGATATCCTATATACAGTATACATGAGAAAAAATCTTAAAATTCAAATAATTCATTGAATAGGAATTCTTCATATTCAATAATGTTCTAAAAAAAATTTGTTTATCAATCTAGTAGTTATATCATTTACGTTATCGAATAAATATAGAATGACATGAATTCATGGAATTTGTGGAATTATCGGGAAAGTTACTTTGAAAAGCTTTTATTATGACGGAAGGATCCAAAATTTAGTAATTAATAAATAGTTAGGCAACAAAAATAATGACAACTTTGCTAATAGTATGGAGTAGTGAGAAGGAATCACCATTTCTACCATGTAAAAGGCCTAGAAGCCGGCGCGATTCCCTATTATTTTATTACTTTCATTTTATTAGACGACTACTTGCTGTATATCAATGAAAAATAATAAATAAATTTTTTGCTCAATTGAACTTTATTCTTTTGCAATTATATATATATTTTTTTTTTATTCAAAGATTCGCTAATTAGCAGTAAGTGAAGAAAAAGAAATTTGGTATCTAAAAAAGTAATAGCAATAGAAAAACATAATAGCAGAAGAAGGAAGAATAATGGAAATAGTGAAAGAAAGTTTGATAGAGATTATATTAAATTCAGAATAATAATAATAAATCATAATAATAAATCAGACTTTTGCTTGGATTTTTTTTCTTCTCTTCTTGGCGTTGTTTTTACTTTTCCGCTTCCTGTTTTGCTCGTTGCTGAGGGGTAGGCTTTTTTCTGGATTGGGCAAGTTTTGTAATTTACAGAAAGGCATAGTCTTTTTTCTCCTAAACCTGACGAACAAATACACTAAAATTACTACTAGCAAAATAAAAATAGGCCCAGCAAAAACAATTGGATTAATATCGGTCGTATTGGCTGTATAATTCGTAACTGTCTTTTCATTAGTTATGTTTTTAAATTTTATAGTGAAATAACTTTCACCGTAGTCCGCAAACAGTTGGGCATCATAAAGGTCCAGAAAATCAGCACCAAGGAGATTTAAGTCATTGAAGTTGGATTCACTAGGTGATAATTCCACCTTTGTTGGTCTTTTATTTAATGTTACTTTTATGGGGTTCTTTGCGTCAGAGATAGTCAAATTGAACGATCTGAGCACCTCCTCACAGATAGTGGTCTTCGGGGCCCTGGTATCTACTAGGAAATATATGTTCTTGATAGTGCTTTTTCTTCTCATAGTCATCAAGCCAATGAGTCTACATCACCAAACATTTTCCCTTCGACTTCATCTAATTCCTGAGCAGAATTTGATAGGTATTTAATTCTAAGTTGTTTCGATATTTCTTGGTGCAAATTGTTTGATTTAATATCTTTAATAAGGACATCATAGGAATCGACATCAAGCAACATTGAGAACATTGGGAATTTTTTAGTGTTTTTGGACATTTTTTATTATAAAAATTTTCGGTTTTTAGATTTTTGTTTGCAAACTTTCAGTAGAAAGATAAGAATTATTAATAACACGTTGATATTTTTGGTGACGTAATAATAATTCATATATGGTAAATTCCGGCCGCAGCATGGCGCATAAAAATTCTCCGATATTTTCCACCTGTAATACTATTGTCTCTGAGCCAAAACAAAAATATGAAATTATTGTATGTAATTTTTTTTTTTTTTGATAAATTTTTATTGATCAGTAATTATAATAAAATTATAACAATGAATACTTAATTAAATAAATGTATAACTCTAATCCCAAAATAGAATACTATCGCTATTGTTAATTCTACGCGGAAAAATTGCACGTCATGACTTTTATGTCGCGTTACGCCAATATTTTCCTTTTTATTTAATTTTTTATATTTTACATATTCCTGACGATTCCAATTTTGAGTAATTCCGCATTTCTCCAAACAACACTACATAACCCGTTACCATTCGAATCACGATCAGCTTCACCAAACGTAACCTAGTGTTTCCTTATCCAAATTTCTTGATGAATCCTGTCAAACATGAATATTCAATACATATATTTCTTACAATTCTGGAATTGTTTTCCTTTGAAAAATTCCCTCTCTATCCTTCTCTAGTAAATATTGCCAGAGTTCAGTACTAACTCATGATTATACAACACAAAATTTGATATCTAGCATTCTTTTCTCTTTCGTATACCGCTTTAGAAAGATTCCATAATTTCGTCCTTGATCATTATACCACCTTCTTCGGTAGTGTTCTGACTTCTGATATCAACGAAACCTTTTATTTTTCACTGAACAGTTATACCTTATGATAGATGTCAAATCAATTAACACTTATTAAAAGAAAATATTACACTTTAGAGAAGAATACTTACTATTCATAGGAAATAGGAATTCTTTACAGAGATAGTATATAGGATAAATTGAATAAAAGCAAGAAACAGAATATACAGATATGGTTAAACCATTACTAACCGGCCGATCTTAATTTTTTATAAAAATATTTTCTTTAAAATAGTCGTAAAAAACTTCATTTGAATCCTAAAAAATTATTTTCCATTAAATAAATAAACAATATAAATTTCGTATGTAAAATGTTACGAATTTATAATACTATCTATTATATATCCTCCCAAATCTTATGTAAATTAATTTTAACCATTTTTCATAAACGAAAAACAATTTTCTAATATTATTGATTTACAGAATTAAATTATATTATTGTAAAGTTTTACGAATAAGTCACAATTACTATGGCCGTTTTTAAAAGTTGCGCGAAATAGTATAAAGACAGACTGTATTGAATTGCGAAATTAAAGTTTTTAATAATTAATTGCAAAAAAATTTATGTACAAAATTTGTTTATATCAGTCGAATCTAATTTAGCGTTACAAGGTGCTCGTTATAAACCGTTAGCGGTTAGCGTCGCGTTTATAATATTATTACTATATTACTAATGACTTATTTATTATAACCATAATAATCATAAAGATCATGATAATAATCATTATATTGACGTTTATCTTTCACTGTACAAGAAAAAAAATAATGTTATACAATATCCATTATTCACATATAAAGACATTAATCCTTATTGAAAAATTACCTTCTCGTTTTACGACCAAAGCTCCTACATTATTTATAAAAAGATTTTAATATTTTGAATAATTTGTTAATTAATATTAAAATTAAGTAAAATTGTATATTACCCGCTGAAACAATAGTAAAGGCAAAGATCAATAACAAATATTTTAAATTTAGTACGTTATTCGTGAATTTGGTTCAAATATATTTTTTCCCTGGTCATTTATATAAGAAAATTTAAACCACGTACTTCAGCAAGTTAAGGCTGTCAACCAATTGTTGTTTAACTAGTATTTCGGTCAAAATTAAGAAAATTTTGCTTAAAAAAAAATTTTTAATTTGCTATGATAAATAACCGGTTATTAGCCCAGTAATCCTTAAGATTTTGAGGCTGCGAAGTATAAACGTATAAGACTAATAAGTGTGTGTTTGCCACGTTTTACTACGTTGCCCAAAGCTGTGCCGAAAATATGGTGGTCGTTTATGACATTAATTTGGATACGCAACATACAATGTTTTTTAAATCATGACACCTTTTTGGGGTGTATAATGATATCAAGAAAAAGCGATGTAGCACTGAAATTATCTAGTATCGGAAACATAACAATTATATAATATTCAAAGAAAAATTAATTGGAATAGATATTTTAATTCGTAAGCTATGCTTATTATATTTAATATACTGTATTACATTCTCTATAAATAATGTATATTACATAGTTCTCCATTTCCATATTTCATTTATAATTACTATATATCTCCATATCATATTTTCGTTATATGATCGGTAATATAAGCGAGTGTAATATTGTGTTTTGAGAATTCTGAATATTTGCTTAGCGCAAGAATTATTCACCGTATACAATACATTTTAAAGTTTAATAATATATTCTAAACATGCTTCTAGCGTATTATCTGAACAACAGATATTATAGAATAAATTCTTGATGAAAGTATAAACATAAAATATAACATCGTATTTTATAAGAGAAATAATTTTTAAAACGTATTTAATAATCAGGGTCAAGTTTTAATGATGGTGAATCAGTTTGAATAATACAAATTTATAAAAAGAAAATATTGTCTCAAACTGATAGCTTTAATATCGTTAAATTACATACGGAGTATCTCTTTTATTACGTAAAAGATTGTTTTTACAAAAAACTTACAATGTAAAACTTGATTTTATTAATATTACACGAATCCTAGAAGTTTATAAAAGAGAAATGAATATTTCTGGATATTTTGAATAAACCATATGAGGCTATTAAATATTCCTCTTGCTTGTAATTTTTTTAACTTTCAAAAAAATTCCTACTAGATTTCAATCTTTGAATAAAGAATACCAATACCACATATATGTTTATCAAAACTACCATAGAAACCGACTATCTCATATCCACGTGGCGCTTCAAGAGCCGTGGGAAAATTGTTCGACCAGCCTAAAATACCTGTAGTTTTCCATTTGTTTGTACGAAATTCAAGTCCACAAATCTTTCCCCCTGTATACTCGTAAATATTGGCCCACATCACTACTTCACCTTCTTCCAATTTAAATTCGCTTAAACGACCACCATTTCCACCATATTTAATTGATATATCATCGGTCCATTCAAAGGTTAATGAGTCAACATACATATCGGCACCAATAATAATAGATCGTAAAGATGGTGATGATTGTGTTTTAGGTGCACCTTGGATGACTGGAGGACTGTTAAAATAAGTCATGAATTCTGCCCGACACTCATTTTCTCCAATAAATTCACTCTTGAAGATCTTGGGCTCAACATTTTTTGCAGTATCTGAGCTATTGTCATTGAATTTTGAGAAAACATCTTGACTCTTCAAAAATATGTTGTGGTTGGATTTAATTTTATTAATTAAGGATCCCAACTTGTTGGAAATTCTAAAATTCGATTTTATCATTATGTTGTCTTTCTCTAGTTTTTTCGTGATAAAATCTAGATAATTTGAATATCGCCAAATTTGACTTGAAATATTGTCCAAATTAATTTCATTGATGTATGTTACTATATTTACTATATTTTTAACCCGAGAAAATTCATATTTGCATTCTTTGATAATCGAAATGTCACACCACAAGTCAATTTCCAAATAATTTAACCATTGAGAAGAATCAGATTTGTTGGATGGGACATATATTCCACTAACTGCTACTCTAATTTGGGCTATATAGATAGTCATAGATAAATCGCGCGACACATTTCTCATTGCATTAAACAATACGGGAGAATACTTATCCATTTTTGAAACCTTTTCCCATTCGGATACACTTTTTACAAACGTTAAGAAGAATTCATTTCCTTTTTCATAAATGGTTTCAAGGTCCTTCGAGAGTAAATTGAGATAACTGTCAAACCGAATAAGATCATCGTAAATAGTCTTCTTGTAATTGTCCAGGACAATATTTGAGCTCAAAAGATTTGCAAGTTTTGTAACTGCTATCCGATTTTCAATAAGTTCTGAGTAAGCTATATTAGAAGATTAAACAAGAATAAGTAATTGAGATATAATAGATTCCTTTAAGTGAAATGATTTTTACCTGGTAAATCATCATATTGTACATTAGTAAAAATATCTTCAGTGTTGCGTAAAATTTCGTCAAAATCAACTTCTACGCTAGGTCCCCACTTTAAATCGACAATACCATCAGATATTTATATTTATGTGCAAATTCAGGGTTGAAAGTATTTACCTGAAAAAAATTAATTGCTATCAGTATAAAAAATAAAGAAAAGCCCAAGCAAAATTTTTCTTCGCACATTCTACTAAAAAAAAAGAAAAAAAATTCAAAAATAGTGTTGAGCTTAAGTTAAAGCTTTTACAAAATTAATAAAGTTCAGTGAAACAAAATATTTATCCATTTTAATCTTATGATTATTATTATAACACAATTACAATGTCAAAAATTTAATATTAAAGAGGATAAATAACTTCCCAGTTTAGATAATCATTTAATCCACGTTGTGATACATTTCGGCAAAAAATGTTCTCGTGATCCGATATTATATTAATTAGTCTTACTGCGTCGCGGACTATCTAAAATCACCATTTAAAGTAATAGTATTACGTAGCTAAATGATCTCTCAACTAAAGATGGAATATTATGTTCAATTTAAAAATGCTGATTTGAGAGAAAACAATTAACCTGTAAATTTTATAATAATAAAAGGAATAACGGAACTCTTTAAATTATCAGTATTTTATACGCAATTCATGAGAAAATTTTGTGGAAAATGAATTTTTTCACATATGATAAATTCTTTTATTACAGTATTATGTAAGAAATAGAACAAAAGTATATACAAATTATAATTATGTTAAAATAAAAATATTAAATATTAAAATTAAAAATTATTGTCAAATTATTAATTATTCTAAATATACTAATTTGATATAGTAAATTAAAAAGTTTAAAAATAAAATTTAACGATCAAAACTATAATATTGGAAAATCTTGCTCATACTTTCTGACCCATATTCAGCCATATCCAACTTTCTTGGATGAACTCTATCCGGTCTATGTGTTTGCTTAGCATAATAGCACCTTCTACTATAATTCTTACTTGTTTTCCATCCGTTAATAGTATCGAGTTTATTAACTAAAGATTCACTCATTTCAATAACATGAAGTGAATGATCCTTTTGTAAATTATTTACTAAGCTAGCAATATTTAATGGTGTCATGCATGATACGCCAGTAAGATCTATATATTCAAGATTTGGAGTTGCTTTTAAGAGATTATCAATATAAGTAATTGATCGAATACAAGCTTTTGAAATTCCAAGATGTTGTAAAGCTAAACAATTTTCTTGTATGGTATGTAAAACATTTAGTGTTATGTGAGATGAACCAATATCTAAATTTTTAAATTTTTTAGCGGATGGAGAAGTTAAAATCGTGATAAGGTCATACTCGCTAATAGCGGTGGCAATATCTCTGTCACCATAAAGATTAAGAACTTCTAATTGTTTACATTCATTTACTAAAGCAGCAATGTTTTCAGAAGAAATGTTTTTACATTTAGCTAATAATAAATGTGTTAATGTTTGTGGAATATTAGTTTCAGTTGCAAGGAAATCAAGTGTTAAATCACTAATAGAACAACCACCCAAATCAAGATGAGTAAGATTTGGGGAGTGTGCGAGAAGGGTAATTATGGAAGTTTCAGAAATAATTGGACATTCATGAAATGAAAGTCGTTTAAGATGTGGTAATGCTACATAATTTACTTTTTGAAATGAGTATGTCGGTATTCCATTTTCATAATAACAAGATATTTTGACATGTCCTATAATTTCTGTTAAAGAGGTAAGAGCAGAATTAAATTGTTTGCTTGACAATCCACAAAAGTCTATAGTTTTAATATTTTTACATTCGAATGCAAGAACTTGTAAAACTTCAAGAGTTATCGCCGATTCCAAAGATTCCGAAATAGAAAAAGATTCTAACATTGTACAATATCTTAAAATTTGTATAATAAGATTTGGAGTAACAAATTTTTCAATTGTAGCCATGTTCTTTTTACTCTTTTGTAAGCCAAAGGTAGAAAAACTTGATAGATCCAAATGATGGATCAATTGAGAACGTTGAGATTCATCAATGATAGAATTAGCGAATGAAGTAAAATTGAAAGGGTACGAAAAAGAAACAGAATGATACAAAATCGGAGTAACATGAAGATTAAAAGTATGATTGACTAAGGAACAAGCAGCAAGAGTTTTCTTGTCGTCTTTTAATAAATTAAGAATTATGCGAATGATTTCAGGAGGAACGTAAGGAATATTTCCATTTTTTGAATGACTTTTGGAGACAATTTGTTGTTGAACAAGAGGTAAATGATGCTGATGAGCAGGTAAGACTACACCAGGCATCTCTTTAAAATATTAAAAATATTAAATAAAAAAGAAAATATTTTTTTTTTTTAAAAAAAAATTAATTTAAAAAGCTTGGTTCTGAAAAATGAGAAAGAGTTTTTGTATATATTTGTTGTGAATGAGGAAAAAATCAATTTCAAAAGTTGATTCTTTTGTTTTTTCAAAGAAATTTGAAATGTCCTTTTTATATATATATATATATATTTTGTAATTGTTTTTTTGTTGCTGGAAAGTGAATGAGGAGAGAAAGGGCCCTTATATATTGACCGAGAAAATCAGAAATTTCTTCATTACATCATTACAAAAAAAATTCGGGTGGTCATAATTTTTGTGCGACTATTTATATTTATTCGGCTGACCATTATATTATGATCAACAAATAAGCGTACTGTGGGGTAAAAGTATTCCGTATAGAAATTTAGAAAATTTCTATTGTTCTTACTATACTAAAAATTGTCAATAATAATATGATGATGTTTTTCCCGCAAAAAATAAACTTACAAAATTACGATATTAATTCCTTATTAAGAATAAGATTTTTTTTATTTAGTATGATTTTTTTTATCCAATTAGAATTCATCATACGATAATACCGAGTAATTAATCGTAATTACTCGACCAATTTCTAGAACTTATTATATATCCTAACTAAAGGTTAATCGTCTATTACATAATAATGAACAAAATTTCTTTGATTTTTTTTTTAAAAAAAAAGTGTGACAGACTATTTTATAATTTCTTCTGACATCAATAATGTTGGACATTTTGGACATTTTTAAATTACTATTTTTTTTAGTCTTTACATTCTGAAGAAGAATTAGTGATCATTTGACCGTGTAATAATACATCATGTCGGCAATTCGCAATGCATCATTATTATTTTATTTAATAATTATAACCGAAATACCTAAATATTATTGTCATAAACAACGTTAAATAACTATTAAAGTTATCTATTTATTATCTTGATCATCATAAATTACTTTATTTATAACAATACAACTGTAGTGCAATCACTTGAGTGGGCGAAATGACTATTCATGAATTTTCATGAATTATGTCATTAGCAAATAAGGCCGAATTGTTGTAATGTTTCACAAATTTCTTTCAATTTTGGGTAAACCCGAAATTTATGATCATAAGTTTTTAAGTGGCGTCCACTTAAATTATTTGAATTATTGAATCTTTTATATTTTATTAAATAGATCATAGCCACTGTATATAGACTTTAATAATGAAAATTTTATTTGTATCTTCTAAACAATACTTGTGACTCTCAATTATATTCAATAGTGTTCTAATAATAGTAATATGAAATCTCGTATTTGTAAATTAAATTATTATTCTAAGTTATAGCTCCCTTTTTCTGATAACATTATAGATATGACACAAATTGACGCAAACGGACAATTAGAAATTACATTTAGATCTTGTAATATACTATATAGAATTAAATCACAATTGCCTTTCAAACAATTCACCTTTTACCTATTCTTTACCTACTTGTTCCTATTGGTTTAGGAAATCCAAATTTGACACATTGCTGATGATGTCATCTATATTATCTATGTCATATAGTGAATCTCTAGAAGAGTATTCGTAATTATCCAACATTTGTATGTATTTAAGTCGTTTTTCACCGATCATGGGAGAAATTGGTCTAGTCGGTTTTTTATCCGATGGTTGTATATTTATCGGTGAATAATATCGAATAGGTTGAGCGTGATGAACTAAATCTGCTCTTAATCGACGGATTTCCTCCGCACTGCGTACCTTTAATTAACATAAATGCAAAAAAAGTTAAATATCGAAAAAAAAGATCGATAATATGAATTAGTTCTTATATCTTACCTCTTCCTCCCTGATCTTTGCTATTCTTTGTTCCTCAGCTTCCTTCTCTCGGAATCTTCTGTGTTCGTCATAAATATGACGTTCTTCCATACGAGTATCAGTAAAAAAGAAAAAACCAATTGGTTCTGTTGGTGGAGGACATTCTGGTTTTCTAGGAATTTCGGGCTCGAAATTGGGGAGAGGTTGTGCATGGAATCGATTTTCCTTGACATATTCCTGCTCTTTTCTCACTCTCTCATAAAATTCTCTTTGATATTTTTCTCCACGATCATTAGTTAACAATGCAAATGGTTTTGGGTGAGTTGGTGGATAATAAGGACGTGTGGGCAGACACTTGGAACATTAAAACAAAAGAGAAGAATAATTAGAATAATTCTTTATTTATTTTTATTCTAGTACGTACAATACATTTAATGGTTACATACATCAGGCGAACCAGTAGGAAGCGGTTGCGCTTTAAATTCACGCATCTTTTCCATTTTCTCTTTTTCTTGACGAATCCTTTCTTCAATTTCTTGTGATTTCCTCTTGGAAATTTCCTCACCAGGTAAACTAAACACTGGTAATTCGATTAACCGGTGTTCAATCACCGGTCTATATGGTTCTTTATAATCGGGTACGGGATTAGCTTTAATGACATGTGGTGGTGAAGGACTCTTCGGTCTTGGTGGCTTAGGTTTCGTTATGTCCGGTGAATATGGTTCAGTCAGCTTTTGCTTTTGTACTTTTGGGACTCCGAAATTCCTATTTTCAAGGATCTTTAAAAGAAAACTTTAAATTTTAAAGCAAGAGACGATGTAACGATGTTTTATACGTAAAATCTCAGACGAACAATTACCTTTCGATCTAATGGATTGGCCTTGAATCTATAACCTCTCATTTCCCTTATTTCGCGTTCTTCTGTAGGTAATATACTGAACAATAATCAAATACATTAATAATTAATTACCCGGCTTATGAGCGATTTTCGTATTTATTTTATTTATTTGAACTTCAATTAATTAGTGACGTATAACTTACGTAGTGGGTTTAGACCTATATTTAGTGCGCAAGTACGGAGATTTCGGTACAGTTAAGGTATTTGAACGTACTTTACCAGACTTTTTTTTTTTAAGGAAAAATTGCGATTGTTAGCTTCAAAATCACGATGTTGATTTTTGAAACGTATTATCATCTGATACCTTAGCATCAAATCTGGTTGGATTTTCTAAAAATTGTTGCACACTGAGAGCTAAAGGAATAAATGGTGATTTGGAATTTTCTTTATTACAAGAGTTATTGGCCCGCGTTTCAGTATAAAATTTGAAAGGATTTGGCACTGTTGGTACGAACGCACGTTTCTAATAGACGAGATATATTATTATTATAAACGCGTTAAAATGATAAATATGATAATCCACTTCAAGTTTATAATAATTACTTGTATTCCACCACTCTTTTTAGCTAAATAATTTTTAGTTTGTGGCGATTGAGTACTTGACGCTACCGACATGACCCGACTAACATCTTCCATATATTCAAACTTTTCAGGTTTGTCGTTATTAAAATTAGTTGCGTCCATAGTTTTGTTTTCAGTTTTTGTTACCAAAAATCAGCTTAGAGCAAAGTCGATAAAGATTAAAGAGGACTTGTTGATCGCACGCGTATGACGTAAGGTTTTTATTCTGACCAAGCGAATAAACAAGTTTTTAATTGGTCCGTTAATATTAATAATAAATAATTCGACATGTAATTTTATAATAAGCTGTGTAACAACACTCTTCAAATAGCTGGTCCCGTAGGAGTCTTCGATTTAAAAATTTAGATTCAAATGAACAGGAGAAATAATCACACATCCGAGTATTAAATAATATACTTATAATTTCTTTTAATTCTATATAATATTTCTTAAAAAGAATTTATAAACCATTATATATATAATATAATTTTATATATTTTTGGTCGTGGAACAAAATTTTGTATTTCATTACGAATAAAGGTTGTACCCAAAATACAAAACGCTGTTGCGTATCCTGAAGAACATTACGAATTAAATAACTAAATTGTAATCCTAGTCCCTCCTTTTTCTAAAAGACAATAATTCAATTAATTACATTAATCAATGACCATATCCGTACCTCCATTTTTATCAGAATCCTGATTTAAGTGCACTTGAAGCATAGTGGATAATTCAGATAATGTTTCAATATTATTCCGGGGCCTTAAATAATCGTTTAATTACATAACAAATCTAAATTCTAAATTCCCACTATAATAAAAAAAAAGATTTTTTTTTGTATCAATATTTGATGTTTTAAAAAAAATTAAGATAAATAAATTCAAATATCATAACATACTATAAACCATCTTCACCAATTGAAAAAAAAAAATTGTAAAATAACGAATATTCATCTGGGCAAAGATTTAACATACATGCATAACCATCTCGAGCCTAAATAAAAGAATAAATCAAAATACAAAATATCAAAAATAATTGTAAAAAAAAATAAATTTTTTTTTTACTTACAAATGATAACACGTATCCTGTCCAGTAGGTTCTGATTCTTGGATGTTTGTATAAACTACAGGAATAAGATTTCTCTGAAAAGTACGCATTTTAACAATCATTTAATATCCATATTATGTTAAAACGGAGAAAAAAATGGTGATTATGATAAATTTAATGAATTATAGTTTTAACATACTCTCTATGTGGCGAACATCTTTTCTCGATTTCATTAACCAACTCTTTTAATTTGGTGCCATAGCTTTAAATTTGACATAAAATAAAGCTGCCCGTACTGTTGAATTCACGATCTATATAAAAGTAAAAGTTATCATTATACTGATAACCTAATCCACAAATAATCATCATCGTATTCAGCTAATTGTTCTTTTTTTTTCTATTTCCAACCCAAGATCTTTAATTGTACTAATAAATTACATTTCAATTTTAGTCATTCCCCTTGTCATATATTGCCTAGACCTCATAAGATAAAGCTCAGAATCCCTATATATAAGTTATTAATAAATTGATATATTAGGAAAATAAAATTCTCGTAAAAAAACATATTTAAAATAATACTTTCTTACATTGGTTTGCATATATTTCAAACGTTCATCTAGAGGTTATTCTTTATCAGGATGGGGATTGGTTCTGAACGATACTATTGAACGGAACGACTTGAGCCATTTCGAATCGGATGAACCGGTTCAGTTCCATAATCGGTTCCTGGTCAGTTCAGCGTCAGTTCATATCAAAATTTTATCAGAACCGATTCGTACCGAACCGAAAGGAACGAACCGACTCACACCGCTCAACTGTGAACCTTTTCCATTCCTATTTCATTCCTATATATAATTGTTTAATTGTAAATAGTAAATAAATGAAATAAAACATTTATTAAACTTTGTTTTAGCAATGATTAAGTTAAACCTGTTCTTCCAATAATTTCAGGCAGCTTGTAAAGCTTTTGTTCCTTCCTCAACAAACTTAAATTACTATCTAAATCATTAAATAATTTTACTGTAGTATCAATTTGTTCCAAAATTTAGAACAAGCCTATCTATGCATTGTAACTACGGTTAAAAATTTCTAATAAATAAAAAAAAAAATTATGTTATAAAGAAATTTTTAAATATAATAAAGATTAATCTAATTAAATATTTATTTACCTATAAACATCCTTCATTCTGGTGAGGTATTCCAAGTGATGCATCAGATGCTGATGCTGCAACTGCTTCATCTGCCGAAATTCAGCTGCTAAAAGATTTGTGATGGATCGTGATGGTGAAATACTCTAGCGAGAATAAGTTGTTTATTTGAGGTTATCTTTGACGGGGAACGGTGTAGGTGATATTGTACGTTATGGAGTTCCTGGACCAAGATCACCTAAAAAATCTATTTAAAAAATCGATATTTGAATTGTGCATTAAATTTTTTTGCTAATTGAATTAATTAATTCTTACTTCTTCAGGAGGTAACTCTGTGAAAGTATCTTGTAATTTTATAATTCTGTAAGTTTAGCTTTGCGTCCCATTCTTCTAGAGTTATTCCCTGATATAGTTGTTGCCATTATTTAAAAGAATAAATTCGCCAATACGTGAATGAATCGGTCAGACCAATTTGATGGGGCGATCAACGAATTTAACAGATGCCAAATTATCATGTGATTTATGTACGACTTGTAAAGATCGATGCACAAAGGGCCAAAACAATAAATCAAAAAAAAAAACTCTATCCTATATTTGAAACGAGATTTAGTGGTTTAATATATATAAATTTCAAATTTTTGTGAATACTAGCCGTTATTATTCTTTTTAAAATCATATCTTTTCTGCCGGTTTGCTACCTGCTCACTATTACTATTTATATCACGTTCACAACTACTGCGATTTTTCACTACTAGATTTCGCCATTTCTTGAAGATTTCTGACTGTATTGTTTCCTTTTGCTACTTTCTCCATTGCTGAATGTCTTCATGTGATCCAGCTTGCAACTTTTGTTAATTCAGAAACGCCTTCAGCTTGAATTTCGCCCATATTAGAAAGTTGTTCTACCATATTCTTTGCCGTCATACGATCTATTCTGTTCATATTACCTACTATAAAGTTGCCCTCAGTGTAAGATTTCACTGTTTTTATCATCCGTTTTACTGATTTCTGATTACTTTTTAACATCCATCCTCTTTTCAATTCAAATGTTTCTTCAATAGTAACTTCAAAGATAATAGATTTGTTTACTAACAAAAATTTTAACTAATGTAATAAGAAAAAAAGAATATTATCTATATAATAAGTAATAACAATAACGAGCCTGATTGTTATTTTTTTCCTGTTTATTTATAAACAATTACGATATATAGTAACGAAAAAATCAGAAAAAATTTTCAACTATGATCATTACTTTGTATAATGATTCATGGGTTTTTTTGGGAATTTAGTGAGGAGATATTGGACGTTGGCTCGTTTATGGGTGTTGTAGTCAATTTTGATATTTTGAACGAGACCATGATCAATATGCAGTAAACATTGAGCACGTACATGTTCGTGAAGAATTATCACTTGTTGGATCCTCAGCACGCGTCCAAAATTCAAGCTATTATATTGAGGTGAATTTTTATAATCCCATGTAATGCTTCATTGATTAAAATACTCACAGGTGATTCTTTTTTTATAATCAGTACATCCAACGGATCGCATCATTGATGTTTGAATATTATTTCAGTCACATGATTTACTATCATATAGACCACATTATATTAATCAAGTACTCTTTCATCCTTGACTCTAATAATATTCTAGAGTCCTTTTGCGTTGTCATTCTCTTTGTTCTGAAGTAAGTTATATTATCTGACATATTGCAAGTTACGAGTTTATTATATTAAGCTCTAGCGACTTTATTAATTGTATCTTTCAATAGATGATCATCCACTCAATTAAACACAAAGTTGGGGACAGGCACATAATAATTCGACAATGATAAGAATTCGAATGAAGAAGAAAGGAATAATGGTTTTTCGTAATCCAAACTTAGGGTATTAATACGTAGATGGTTGATTTTTGCGGTACTTTATTCATTACTCAATAGAGCTTACAGATTAGTTCTAAGGCGCAGCCAGGAAAGTTAAACAAAAAACCCCACGGGTCACGGTCTCAAAATGACGAGTTCACGTGGCGGAGTATGTTTTCAAAAGTACTTAGAAACACAAATGGGATAATGCGCCATACTAGATACTAATGAATCGTGATTTACTTACTGATGTATTTAAGTTTTTTGTTACATGAATACATCGATTATTTCAACGATATTTTGCGAAACACTATTAAATAAAAAAATGTTATCAGCTTATCATGTATAAGAAATAATGGTTTCAAGTTAATGCTCTATTTACGTTGAATTATACACTAGTAAATTAAGGTGGTCACGGAAATTAATTATTATACAGTTGATCATACTTTTTTCGCCAAACCCTATTCCAGTGAAACTGGACTTCGCCCTACCGTCGTATATGAAAAATACAGGGAAGCCAATTAGATTCGTTGAAAGATTGTGATTGCTTGTTACTCCAGAAACTGTAATTCATTTCTTAGTACCCTTATCATTCACTGTGTTGTTAACGAACGAAGAAATATTAGCTGCGGTCGATGGAATATTATTGATAACAGATAAATGGTAAATATTGTTAATAGATAACGTATATAGTAGGCAATAACGGACATATAGTAAGAGTAAGGAAACACATACTTATGCTTCAGAAAAAAAGAACTACTATACTTGTTATTTTTAGCTTTATCGAAAGAGATATCCAGAATGTATGACCTTTGTTTTCGAATCTAAACAATTATATCCAAAGGATACGCTTCACGTGTTTGATCAAATTATTTTTTGCGATATAAAACATTACTCGTCACTCCCTTTCGATTATCATTAATACTTCATCTGTAATCGAGGAATATATGTCCACTGTTTTCTTCGTATTGTGATCACTAAATAACCATATTCTGTTATCAAAATATTTTCGTGATCGAAATATCGAAATACCATTATTTACTATTATAAGTATGTTAGATGTAACAATCAATAATCTAGTACATGTGAAACAAAAAATATATTCTGTTCCGTTGTAGACACATTGACTTAATGCGAGTTATGCGAACATACCTTCTCATGTGAACGATATTACTTTTACACACTCTTTTTCGTAATAAAGAAGATTATCCTTCAATTTAAGCCTCTTAATTTCATTTTTTAGATTATTAAAATCAAGATCATTTTTATTAGCATTATCGTAAAATACTATAACAACTAGTTCATGAAATTGACCAAGAGTCAGAATTTTCTCATTTTCTTCCGAACTTTTTATTTGTTGGTCCTTTTCAATATCCTTCTCCAAATTTTTTATTTGCTGATCCTTTTCCTCCATAGCTGCCTCCAAATTTTTTATCTGTTGGTTCTCCCACTCATTAAAATAATGTTGTTCTTGATCGTTACGCTTCCGTTTGTGCGAATCATAGTCTTTTGATTGTAAAAAGTATATTTCGACATTACCCAATTCTGTATCATGAATGATGAAGGCTTTATCATGAACGCTTTGATAAAAATCTTCGGCAACCTGTTTTGACACGTTATTGGAATAAGTAATTCTTCGAGTTTGCTGAACACAAACCATCGCTGATTGATCAGTGGGGCAAATCTTCTTGACTGAAATAAAAGGATGTAAGCGTAAGAAATAGTTTTACGGTATAAATGACACGAATAACATGATACATAACGCGAATGAATGACAATTAGCGGAAAAACTTTTGATTAGTTGTTTTAAGGAAAACATGAAAAAATCATTAATTTTTGAACGCGATAAGCTCAATATTGATTCTGAAATTATTTCATCCATAAACAAGTATTTTACGTTATATTTTGAGTAACGACTCGTTCACCCATTTAGATAGTCAAAAAAAATCCAACAAGGAATATTATTCAGATTTCTGTAAAGGATAGACATAATAATATAGCTTCTCCTCGCCCACTTAATAGCCATACACTGCTGACCTTACTTTTCGATGACAGATATCCAACCATATCTAACAGAATATTGTTTAGTATTTATAATTCAACTTTAATAAAATTTCCTAAATAGAAATTTCGCTAACATAAAAATCTCACGTTAGAATTACTTCAAAGATAGATAAATTATTAATAAAAAATTTGAATTTTTTAAGTAATCTGGTTTATTGCAAATTCGTTGAACATAATATATCAAAAGTTATCTTTTTGATTAATTTGATAGCTTCAATAATTCATATAACATTTTATATCAAAAATTTTTGAATATATGTAACTAAATTGATACGGGAATTTACAAGGTTATACTTTACACTCCTACATACATATTACATATAACTTTGTAAAATGAAATATTAGTGAAATTGGTTTTTTAGTTTTAAAATATTAAATTGAAAAATACCTTAAAAAGAATTTCTAAACATTTAGGTGGATTATTTAAATTTAAATAGAAAATAACTATCAATTTTTTTTTTTTTTAAGTATCCTCCGTAAAATTCTTGTTATATTTGATATTCACGAGCATATTTTTGCATTGTATCCTTTTATAATTATAAAATAATTTCCTAATGAAAATAAAGAATTTATATGTGTGATCTAATTTAAATAATGGATAAATATCTCGCAATTAAAAATCTCGTTAGAAATTCTTTTTAATAAGCTTAATTCATCTCACATTTCTGAACGTCAGATGTTATAAAATGACGTAGTTGCGCATTCAAATATTCACAATTTTGCAAGCATATTGAAAAAAAGGCCAAAAAATTTGCAACTTAAAATTAGTTAGTTTAATAAAACACAGTTGATTAGATTGATTTTACAAATTATAATTAAAATAAAGAAAATTAATACTGAATTTCCGCAAATCAGATTTGAGAATAGCTTTTACTTTAAGGAAATTAAGTATATTTAATATATTTAAGAACTGGAAAACTAATATTTAATTCTTCAATATTTCGCTTAGTTACAAGTACATTTAATCAATTATTAAATTTCGTTTGGTTAAAGATGAGTTGTTGATCCAATCCTGGACAGTACTCTAATTAGATTTTTATTAAACATATATATTTTTTTTTATTTGAATCAAAGAAATTCATAATATGAACTTAATTTATCATATATAGAACAAAAAAATATATGACTTAATTTTTAACAACTTGAAATACTTCATAATCATTCGCATTGAAATTACGTGGTAAATCAATTGAATAATAAGTACGTGGATTACAACGCCAGGCACCATTATTTTGACACCATAAATCACAGCCACTACCAAATATCGGCCCATAATCTGACATACCAAGTATAGAATATTGTTGTTGATCTTCTTTCGGATAACTTACTTTTGCAGTTTGAAAGTTATTTCTATCTGCAAATGAGAAAATAAAACTATCATTTGTTGGCTTATAATAATTATCATTATTTAAAATCGGCTTCCAGTCCAATGGATTATACCCTCCAACTATTTGTTCTGAATTTGTAATTTTTGCTATAAGTATTGTAGGTCCTTTATTATCACATAGATTATGGAATGCTGCAGCTGTGTTACCATCTCTACTAGCACGATAAAGTAAATTGAATTTATATGGAATATTTCTTACGTTATAATAAGAACTATTTTTCTTTTCGATCCAACTAGCAAAAATATCAAAATGTTGAGACTTAGTAATAATAACTGAATTATACCCCAATTGTCGTTTAGGTCTTCTTGATCTTGATGGTAATGAGCTAATAATTTTTGTTATGTTATTAGATACTAAATAAAATTGCATGATTTCACCCTTCAGTTTTTTTGGTAGTAATTCTTCATAAGGAAATACTTTCTCATAATAATCATCAGAAGAAATATCTTGGAATCTAATTAATGGAATTAATCTATGTGTGGTTCGTTTCATTACTTCAATATCATCATTGGTCCACTTTGAAGGATCTTGATCAATATCAGGATTTTGAGCATATGACCATTTTATCAAATTATTCCAAATTTCAATTTCATCTAATGCAATATTTTCTTGTTTGAGAATGAATTCGATCATTTGGGATGACGATCTTAAAAAAGTATTTTTTTCAAATAATAACTCTGGAGTATCATAAGTTATTTTTAAACAATAATTTCTTATAAGTTCAAAAGTTTCACTTTGAAAAATATTTTCAAGAAATTTAATCGCATTATTTTTGATAAATTCTTTCTGATTATCAATTAAAAATTCTTGAATATATTTAACAAGTGAATGTAATTCGAATTCATTTGCCATTGTTAATAAAGTCACAATATCTGAAGCACTTTCAACACTTAAATCAATCTTCCCACAATATAAAAATCTATTATTAGATTAATTTATTTTAGCTTAATTTTTTTTTGCATTATATTAGTTTAAAAATTATTTTGAAATAAATTACCTAAAAATATTTTCCAAGATTTTTGATGGAACATTAGATTTCTTAAAAATGAATTTTCCGTCCTTCTTTTCTTTCAAATTAGAACGAAAATAATTTGAATGACAGCAGAGAATTATGGAATGAGCATAAATTTCTTGTACATTTGGTTCTTCTCCCACTTGTACAATAACGTCATAATTTTCTTTTTTTTCAAAAAGTTGTTCAAGATCTTTCATAAGTTCCGGCCAAAATTTTGACTCCATTTTCTTTTTTTTTTTAAAAAAAAAAAAATTTTTAAAGGCAAATTTATATAATAATTAATCATTAATTGACCAAAATGTAAAAATAGGCCATTGATTTTCCAAAATGTAAAAACAGGTCATTAATTAACCAAAATGTAAAAGAGATTCTCATTAATTGACCAAAATGTAGGTTTTGATCAACGTTACTAGTAAACTTTAGATATTCCATTGGATGATACAATTTATATCTGCAGATTCACTATCGAATTAAATATGTTATCATGAAAAAACTTTGCACAATAATTTAAAATCAAATGGTCTTAAAAAAAATTAGATATATTAAATTATTATTTAGTTATGTTTATATGAAATCAATTTAATAAATTAATAAAGTGAACAAATTGATTTATGGCTTATGTAATATGTAATTATTATTTGTTGCTGACTTAGCCAAGTCTTTTAAAAAAACTTGTTGTCACCTGATCACCATTGAGGTGCAGCAACATTGATCGGGAGAAAAGGGGAAAACGAGAGGGAAAGGGAGAGCGAGAAGGAAAGGGAAAAACGCAAAAACGCAAAAATACACACACACCACCCACACACAAATCCACACACAAATCCACACACAAACCACACTCCCAACTCACATACCTAAAGGAAGACGTAAAGAAAAGAGGAACTAAGAGAAGACCTAATAAAGAGAAGACCTAGACAGAGAGAAGATAGACCTAAAAAAAGAAAAAGAAGACGAAAAAAAAGAAGATAAAGAAAGCCTGAAAAGATTGGTATTGAGACATATCTATATAATTTAAATTATATACTCAATTACTCATGACGAAATCTACATCATGTCATAGGGGATTATTAGAATTATTATTTGCAATTTTTTTAATTTTTTTCGCGTTGGTAAGTAACTTTTATTCATATGATTGATTGTTATTGTACATCGTCACGTGCTGGACGGACAGTAGTAGCTTCGTTGCACTTCGGACTAAAAAAAAATCTGGCAAATGGTTAGCAATGTTATAAAGTAAACTTCAATTTCTTCATATATATCATTTTGTAAATCATCACTTTTAATAAGTTGAACTAAAGTTGACGTGAAATCAAGCGATTTAAATATTTTATCCGGAGATCTTGCCATCAAGTTCGTACAAAATTACTGTTAGAGAAGTAAATTGAAAGCTTGTTCTATGAACAAGTTCAAAACGTTGTTCCATCCATTGGGATTCATTTTCAGTTAAATAATTTTGTAAATAATCAATTAGTTCTTGAAGAAGAAACTCATCTGCTACTAGTTAGACCTTAAGAACATCTGAAGCGTCTAGTTTATTCAATGAAAGGACACCGCCATAAATATACCTACATTATAAACGATGATTTTTAAAAATTTAGTTTCATCAAATCTATTGCTTTCATAGAACATGACATAATAAAAAGAAAGATCTGAGATCAGTCAAATTTATGCATATCTGTTTATATACTCGGATTTTTGTAAATCAAATTTATGCATATCTGTTTATCTGTAACTGATTAAAATTGTAAATAAACGTCCCACCCAAAAAAAATTTACGCTTTTTTTTTCTTTTATTAAAATAATGAAATGCCGACACCAAATCACATTTTTGTTTTCTAAACATTCTTATTTTTTCTGAAGCGTTCCTTCTAAGTTTAACAGCGGTGACCGGTGGAGGCTAAAAGTGACAGTAAATTAGAGTTTGGAACAAACAAAAAAACTTTAACTACTGGGCCTTTAACCACCAATTAATTAATTAGTTAATATGTTATAAAGAATTTTAATACTTTTCAACATAGCGAATCTTCAACAACGCAAATCAATTGCAAAATTTCAAAGTTTCTGCACTATTATAACATATGAATTTTTACTATAAATACTTACAGCATAGACTTTTCCCTTATGGCTCTATTGTACTCGCGATTTTTACGTTAGTATTGTTGGGAATAAACAAAAAAAATAAATTTGCCGTTGAAATAACGTAGTTTGTGATACTTTATGATGATAGTATATTTAGAGGCAATTTAGCAAATATATTCGAAATAATTCTAATAATTCTTGAGATTATTTAGTTGAGATATCATGTATATTTTCTGTCAATATTAGTAGTTCTATATGGCAAAACATCTTTTTTTATAAAAATGATTCGTTCAGGTACGTGTAAAACGGGATTGACATGTTATGGTTAATATTCGATTTATTATTTTTTTTGCTATTAAAGATTGATTGTCATTTTTATTGATTACAATTAGCTAAAGATAATTAATTATTAATTAATATAAGGTTATTCGCTCTAGAAAAATACAGCTTAGTTATATCGTACTCGGAAAAAAAAAATAAAATATGTTCTTATAAAATATAAATCGTTTTTTACATATCTATTCTCAATATCGTAAAAAGTTTTGATTTTGTATTCTTAGCATCATCTGATCATCATATTATCGTAAAAAAAAATTAAAAGTACACGCTAACACAATCAAGAAATCCAAAGTGATGACGTTTCTTTCTTGAACTTTTCTTTGAGGCTTCTTTTTGGTATTTTCAACGGGAAAGTTATAGTGATCATATGGTGTATCTAGAAGAAATAGATATAATAAAAATTGAAGATATATATAAAAAAAAATATGTGCAAAATTCGCACATACTACTCTTAGCTTAACAACAACTCTACAATAATCCATGACGCTCCCCAGTTATTCGTAAGTCCCTTTGCCTCTCTTTCCGCTATTTTAGAATAATCACCACGTAACCATAACAGGCTGTTCATAGCATCCAAGTCAAACAAGCGGCCGAAGCGGTCCATAAAAAGAAGTCCAATGTAGCGCTCTCTCTCCAATGGCAATGATATGTTCAAACCCATAATCCCTAACTTCTTCAATATAATATACAAGAACTTTCTTTCACATAATCAATATCATCGTCTTGATATTGACCTTGGAGCTCATGTCCAAGTGAGGTTGCTACTGAGTTACGATTGGATTTAATAATTGTGTCAACTACCATGGGTCGACTCTTTCTGCAAAGCCCATTCGTTTCATTGTTTTCATCACACGTTCGCACAATACACATAGAAGTATCAATCTCAGTCAACAGGGCTCTTCTTTGTCCATGTAGTGCCCTCAAGAGTACCAACTCTGCGCAATGGCCCCAATTTTGAGATAATTTCTTGAATATTCACGAACATTTTAACCTGCACCATTTGATTCCCGCCATCATCTCTACTTTCGACATTGCTATTGACTTGTTGATCTCTCTCGGCTCCGAACATGAATAGTTCATTTTTACCGAAATCGTTAAATTCAGCGCTGATGGGCGCTTAGCGAGTTCGGTTCCATCATAGTGACTTTTTCGGCCAGAATAATCAACATTTCGCCAAGGTATTCTTTCTTGTTTCTGAAACTCATCCCCTCGAAGGGAGCTGTCTTCATGATGTAATGCGCCCATAACAAACATAGCCCACACCGTTATCATTAGAATTGGGCGGCAGAATGGCGGATGTACCATAACACCCGTGGTATTGAACGCCAATACGATTCCTTGAGTCCTAAATAAAATACGATGAATAAATTTACTTTTTCTCTCTTTTTCGAAATAGTAATACAAAAAGATGAAAAAATTAAGAAATCTGTAAGGTGACACAAATCTTATATCAAGCATTTTTCTTTTATGCTTTTAGAAACGAGATTTACTTGTTTAAGTAACGTGAGTAACGATTTATATTTTCTTTTGAGTATTTCTTGGATTACTCCTTTAACGATTATGTGGCGTAATGAACCCTGTTTATTTTTTATTTTTGATTTATAAAGTTTGGATCTAACATAATTACATCATGATTACGGTTTAGGCAGTTTTAGGATACTAATGATTTCACGATTTAATATAAATTTTATCATTATCAATGGGAACATCCGCTATCAAACGAATTTCTTAGATAAAAAAAAAAATTGATTTATTTGAATTTAATTTGTACGTTTTTTTTTATCATATAGTGGAGCAGTGGGTCAAATTGGATGTGCGGGAATGTGCGCTCCACACATCACTTTAAATTTGCGCACAAAAATGGGGTTCGGATTTGAAAATTGATTAATAATGATAAGTGTTAAGCCGTTAATGGTTAGTCATTAGAACTTAGTTCCTATGAAAGTATTGGATTTGATAATAAAGTTCATATTTTTTTAATAAACATGTGACATTTGGCGTGCACACTGCACACACATATAGCGCATATGATTTTCAATATTGCTCACATTACTAATAATAATCATGTGTTCTGTGCTAACTTTTGAATTTTGAACACTAATTCCAGCGGAATATCCGCTTAATTACAAATTGATCAAACCTGTTGTCTACATTTTTGGTCAAATTAAATGAAAATTAATTACTATATATAAATTAAAGTTTTTTAGCCGCTTTTTTTTTTAATAAAAAAAAAGTATTTTCAAAATATTTTAATAAAATTAATAAAATTAATAATAATAATTTAATTTACATATTCATATTATTAACACACGAAATGGGAACAAAATTTTGGCCGGAACTTATGAGTGGACTTGAACAACTTTTTAATAATAAAGAGAATTATGACGTGGTTATACAAACGGGAGATAACAAAATTTATGTTCATTCCATAATTCTCTGTTGTCAATCAACTTATTTTCGTTCTAATTTAAGGAAAAAGAAGAACGGAAAGTATTTTTATAAAAAATTTAATACTCCAGTGAAAATTTTAGAAAATATTTTCAGGTAATTTATTACTATTTCAAAAATAATTTTTTAAAACTTGATAACTTTAAAAATTTATGTAAAAAAAAAACTAAGCCCAAAATAAACTTTTTTTAATTTAATAATAGGTTTCTATATTGTGGAAAGATTGAATTAAATGTTGAAGAAGATAGTGTTTCAGATATTTTCAACTTATTAAAAATAGCGAATGAATTTGAATTACATTCACTTGTTTTACATATTCAAGAGTTTTTAATTGATAGTAATCAAAAAGAATTTATCAAAGATAATGCTCTTGAATTTTTTGATAACACTTTCCAAAATGAGAATTTTGAAGTAATAAGAAATTATTGTTTAGAAATAATTTGTGAAAGTCCAGAATTATTGTTTGAAAATGATATTTTTTTAACATTATCATCCCAAATGGTTGAATTCATTCTTAAACAAGATAAAATCACATTAGATGAAATTGAAATTTGGGATTATTTGATAAAATGGGCATATGCTCAAAATCCAGAAATTGATCAGGATCCTGAAGATTGGACCAATGATGAAATTGAAGTAATGAAACAAACCACAGAGAGATTAATTCCATTGATTAGATTTCAAGATATTTCTTCCGTTATTTACCATAAAAAAGTATTTCCTTATCTTGCATTACTACCAAGAAAATTACTAAATGAAATCATACAATTTTATTTAGTACCTAACACAAAAATTGTTAGTACATTACCATCAAGGAAATCTAAATATTCAGTTACAATTACTGAATCTCAAATTTTTGCTATTTTTGCCAGTTGGATCGAAAAGAAAAATAGTTCTTATTATAACACACAAAATATTCCATATAAATTTAACTTAATTTATCGTGCTAGTAGAGATGGTATCTCAGGTGCAGCATTCCATAATCTATGTGATAATAAAGGACCTACTATAGTTATAGCAAAAGTTGCAAATTCGGAACAAATAATTGGAGGGTATAATCCATTGGACTGGAGGCCGATTTTAAATAAGGACAATAATTATTATAAGTTAACAAATGATAGTTTTATTTTCTCATTTGCAGATAGAAATAACCCCCAAACTGCAATAGTAAGTTATCCGAAAGAAAATCATCAATATTTTTCTATATATAGTCATTCAAGTTATGGGCCAATATTTGGTGGTGGTCATGATTTATTGTGTAAAAATAATGGTACCTGGACATGTAATCCACAACATACTTATTCAATGGATTTACCACATAATTTCAAGGCGAATAATTATGAAGTATTTCAAGTTATTATTAAATATTAAGTCAGTCATATATATTTTTTTTTTGTTCTATATATGATAATTAAATAACTGTATTAAATATTTAGCTTTAGCTTTTTATGGATGAATTTCCTCGATTCATCACAATATAATATTTTAAAAATAGAAATTTCATTTTGTAAAGTTATATGTATTATAGGAGTGTCGACTTAAATAAATTATAACCTTGTAAATTTTCCATTTAGTTACAAAATATTTTATGAATTATTGAAATTATCAAATTAATCAAAAATATAACTTTTGATATACAAATTTTGCGATAATCCTTATTTAAAAAAACTAAATTTTTTATAGTACCGAAATCTCGTTATACCGAACCGGAATTTTCGGAACCGATTTTTTATAAATAATTTCACTGGATATACCGAACTTTTATAATAAACACTATATAACGCATCCGAACCAACCCATATATATTAGCCATATAATATTATATAACGAACAGTCATGTGACTATACTAACCCAGGCCAAATTTATAGTGCCGGCCGGGATTATCAAGTAAAACGAAATTATAATTCTGGCTAGCACTACAAATTTGGCCTAAAATATCCAGAAGTTCGGTATAACGAATTCACTATACCGAACTAAACGGAACTGTGATTCTAACGTGAGATGATCTTGGGAAATTTTATTTGAAGTGTAAATACTAAACAGTATCTGTTATTGATAATGGAACAAAAATGAATTTGCAATGATGGAAATATCCATTAGTTAGATTTTGCTATATACCTTTCTAAAGTATTGTGTGATTCATTAATATTTATACGTACTGTATATAATTTTTTTAAAATGAATAATAAATACAACCCGTAATTTTTAATAAATTTTATTGAATCTTTTAATTCACTATTAATATTAGTATTCCGGTTATTAAATTTCCTTAAAGATTTATTATCCGATGAGAAAGAATGAATAGTTACTTATGGAAGGTAAATTATTGACTGAAAATAAGCCACGTTAGCGGCTTCCCATCCTCCGTAATAACACCAATGAAATATCATTAAGTTGAACCTTTTAAATAATCTGAGTTGCCCGCTTATTTGATATTTAATAATTTATCGCAATCCCGCTCTGAACTGATCCAACATCCGGCATCATAAAAACAAATATATTTTTATTTATTATAAATATTTAATATAATGTAATACTTCCTAATTTTTATATAAATAAGATACGAATTGAGAAAGTATGTTATATTACATAGTTCTTTCTTTTTCATATTTCATTTATAATTACCATATACAGTATCTCCATATCATATTTCCGTAAAAACTCTATAGCTATGAACCTTTATGTTATGATTAGTGAGGGTAATATTATGTTTTGAATATTTCTTAGCGCAAGAATTATTTTTATTGAACCAATTTTTTTTATTGTAATCACCGTATATATACAATACATTTTATTTAAAGATATCAGTAATTTGTTGAAGCTCATTAAGTTTATTATATATTCCAAACATGTTTCTATTAGCTTAAAGCCATGATATTGAGCAGAAATATTATGATAATATCAAATATTTAAATATCATTACTATCATTAGTTAATTTATTAAGATCAAATTTTATAATGGTGATTAACTAAGCTTCTTTGTCTGTTGTTTTTCGATTTTTTTTTAAAAAAAAAATTTTGTTTTTCATCTGCTCTGTTTTATACCAGGAAAACGGGAACCGTTAAAGTACGTCGCGTTTATTTATTCAGTATCATTTTTATTAAAAAAAATGATTACGAAAAATATCATAATATAAGATATGTGAAAAAGCAAGGGCTAATATGTGGGGTGACGTCAGTGGATGGAGGAAGGAAAATTGCATGGGTTAACAAAAAATCGTCTAATGCAGTACAGTAGAATGTCCTTCGCTAGCGCTCCAATATGTACAAAATTCACAATTGAATTTTTACGTTTCCATATTATTAATAGTAAATGACGCGAAGTAAGGAGGCGTACGAGAGCATTTTGCCACGTTTTCTACATTGCACCACAATTATTTGAAAAATAAGTGATTTTTGATGAAAATTAATATGAAAATTTTTAATAATGTGATAATTCTAAAACGGTAAAATTTACATAGTATTTATCTATATTTATGTATTAATGGATTTGTCAGTCGACAAGGTGTTGTGTAACAACCCGTTAGCGTCACGTTTATAATGTTTTAATAACTTTTAATAACAATCTTCATTAATCTTCCCTTTTTTTAAAATAAGAACTGTGACGTTTATTTTCACTGCACAAGAAAAAATAGTGTTATACAATATCCATTATTCACATATAAATATATTAATCCTTATTGAAAAATTACCTTCTCGGGGTATAGTCAAAGCTCCTACATTATTTATAAAAAGATTTTAATATTTAAATAATTTAATAATTAATATTAATGTAAATTAAGTAAAAAACTGTATATTACCTGATGAAACAATAGCAAAGTCCAAAAATATATGTATATATTAAATTTTTTAAAAAAAAATATTTTTTTTTTCGATAACACGTACTTTCAAATTTTGAATTCACATAATTTGAAAGCCATTAATTGTTAATTCAAAGTTATAGCTAGTTAATGACCGGTTATTAGCCAGGTAAAACCGTTAAGATTGATTTCAATTATAGTATGTTTGCCACGTTTCACTCTAAATTAATGACTTGAAAATATGGCAATCAGATATTCGTTTATAATAATTATTCAAGCCGCAGTCATCCATAAACGTAAAGGAATCATTATTATTTAAGAATACGTCAAAGACGCGTATCAATACATTGATTGCAATTGATATGTCATCACGTGGTCAATGAATAATTTTTAAATTGCCATTCTCTAGTTGTTGTAAGAGATTGTTTTTATTAAAATAAAATATTGTTTCATTATGTAAATCGGATAGCGTACTAATATTATAATTTTATTTAAAATTATAATCGTGTATTTTTCCTAAAATAATTTCATAATTCTGCAAAATTCCTAAGAATACATGATGATTTTAAATTAACGTTAAAAATTAATTGATTGAGAACAAAATTTATAATGGTAATAATAAAATATCATTTTTTTTTTTAATACTTACTAATAGGAACGGTAGAACGAACATGCTTCACTTCGAAATATGACAATACGGTACATTTTATTTGTGTTTGCATCTACAGTAGTAGTACTGTGGAGCTGAGCAGATAGAATGATGTTTATGGTTCGGTATTAATGTTGCTGCAACTTCAACGTTGGTGATCAAGTGACAACAAGCTTTTTAAAAGACTTAGCCAAGTCAGCAACAAATAGTAAGATTTTGTCCACCCTCGACCAATAATTCTTCTGCCCCGACTTTGGCTCCTAATTCGCCTATACGCGTACATCCCTTAATCCCTTTCATATTACCAATACAACGCGTGTCGATACCGTGGGTTCATCAATTCCGATGTGGTTGGTTCTAATTATTTACACTCTGGTAGCTGGACCTCGTATATACATTACAATACTTATAGAGAATTCATAGATGATAATGTCAATTTTTTAACTTTTTTTTCTTTCTTTTCTTCCTATTTTAATTTGGTACCTTATACTTGCAATGCTAGTCATGCCTAGCGTTATTTTTGATAAATAACAGACAAGACGATCATAGAGGTTGAGTTTATACGTGTATAGTGGTAAAGTAGTTTTTCCTTTTGTAAGGGCTCAGCCCGCAGACCCGTCATTGTCTTAATTTTTAAAATAAAAATAAAATAAAAAATAGTAAGATTTTGTTCACTTTTATTAAATATAACTATAAATTAAAATAAAACATTTATAGTTTTGACAATAAAATAATAAATGATTCGGTGTCACTACGTTACATATACTATTAGAAACGATATTTATTTATTCTTGTTAAAACGAATAAGACATTCTAGTAGCGTTATCTTTACGTGTTTTTATATTATTTCTTTACTATGGAATATCTATATAATGAACGTAGTTCGAGAGCTATGTTATTTTTTACCTCTCACGTGATACAACATAGCATAACGTATAAAATTTTGTTCTTCATCCAGGTATTTTATTCTGTTCTTAATATTTATTCATTTAATAGTATTGCTTAAGAAAGAAGCATTAAATTTATAAATATAATTATTTTGAAATTTTAAAAATTTTTGTTTATATTTACTTTATTTATAGTTTTTTTTAGTTTTCTTTTATACTTTATTAACTAGTTTACAAAGTATAGGACTTAGTAACAAACTATTCTTTTCATCGAGTTGATTGTCAGAATGCTGTAAGGGAAAGAATTGTAAGTTCATCTAATCTATTGCGCCGGGTAATGGTGAAAGTTACACGATCTGCGGGAATACCATACAGGTACTAGCCCTGTAACAGAATATTAGAATACATTTTTGGTCAAATTAAATGACTATATAAATTGGTTTTTTTTTTGGGCGCATTTTTTATCATTTAATTTTTTTTAAAAAAAATATTTGAAATGGAGTCAAAATTTTGGCCGGAGCTTATGAATGGTCTTGAACAACTTTTCGAAAAAAAAGAAAACTATGACGTTATTATACAAGCAGGAGAAGAGCCAAATGTACAAGAAATTTATGCTCATTCTATAATTCTTTGCTGTCAATCAAATTATTTTCGTTCTAATTTGAAGGAAAAGAAGGACGGAAAGTTCATTTTTAAGAAATCAAATATTCCACCAAAAATTTTAGAAAATATTATCAGGTAATTTATCTCAAAATAATTTTAAACTAAAAAAATTATGCTAAAAATAAACTAATTTAATTAATTTAATAATAGGTTTTTATATTGTGGAAAGATTAATTTAAGTCTTGAAAGTGCTTCGGATATTTTGACTCTATTAACAACAACAAATGAATTTGAATTACATTCACTTGTTAAATATATTCAAGAATTTTTAATTGATAATCAGAAAGAATTTATCAAAAATAATGCCATGAAATTTCTTGAAAATATTTTTCAAAGTGAAACTTTCGAACTTTTACGAAATTATTGTTTAGAAATAATTTGTGATACTCCAGAGTTATTGTTTGAAGAACATACTTTTTTAAAATTATCATCTCAAATGATTGAATTCATTCTCAAACAAGAAAATATTACATCAGATGAGATCGGAATTTGGAATAACTTGATAAAATGGGCATACGCTCAAAATCCTAATATCGATCAAGATCCTTCAAATTGGACCAATGATGACATTGAAGTGATGAAACGAACCACACATAGATTAATTCCATTGATTAGATTTCAAGATATTTCTTCTGATGATTATTATGAGAAAGTATTCCCTTATGAAGAATTACTACCAAAAAAATTAAAAGGTGAAATAATGCAATTTTATTTAGTATCTAACGCAACAAAAATTATTAGTTCATTACCATCAAGGAGATCTAAATGTGATTCAGTTATAATTACTAAACAACATTTTGCTATTTTTGCTAGTTGGATCGAAAAGAAAAATGATTCTTATTATAACGAAAAAAATATTCCTTATAGTTTCAATCTGCTTTATCGTGCTAGTAGAGATGGTAACACAGCTGCAGCATTTCATAATATATGTGATAATAAAGGATCTACTATAGTTATAGCAAAAATTACAAATTCGGAACAAATAATTGGAGGGTATAATCCATTGGACTGGAAGCCGATTTTAAATAATGATAATTATTATAAGCCAACAAATGATAGTTTTATTTTCTCATTTGCAGATAGAAATAACTTTCAAACTGCAAAAGTAAGTTATCCGAAAGAAGATCAACAACAATATTCTATACTTGGTATGTCAGATTATGGGCCAATATTTGGTGATGGCAATGATTTATGGTGTAAAAATAATGGTGCCTGGAGTTGTAATCCACGTACTTATTATTCAATTGATTTACCACGTAATTTCAATGCGAATGATTATGAAGTATTTCAAGTTGTTAAAAATTAAGTCATATATTTTTTTGTTCTATATATGATAAATTAAGTTCATATTATGAATTTCTTTGATTCAAATTAAAAAAAAATATATATGTTTAATAAAAATCTAATTAGAGTACTGTCCAGGATTACTCCAATTTAAAGTATACTCAATTTCCTTAAGGCTTATATGTTAAGTTACCGTGATATTTCCGTGATATTTAGTATAAGTTTCTTTATTTGAATTATGACTTATAAATCTATCAATTGCGGTTTACTAAACCAGTTTACCTACGAAATTATAAATAATTGAATGCGCAATTATGTATTTTATAGTAAAGTAATTTATTTTTTCCTGAAATAACGCTCAACTTTATATTCTCCCAAAAAAGGTGTCATGATTTTTCCTCATAAAAAAGTATTTCAACAAAATTTTCAACTGCCAATTAATGAAATTACATAGATACTGATCCATTACATAAATAAATGTTATGTATAGAATTTTTTATTTTTGTTAAGATTTTCGCAATTATAGTTGAAAGTGAAATAAATATACAGTAGTTTTACTAATCATATGTAAATCGGATAGCGCAGATCGTTACACTTCGGACCAATAACTGATAATACTATAATTTTAACCGCATTTCAATAATAAAAATAACGAATATTTAAAATTATAATCATGTATTTTTCCTAAAAAAAATTTCATAATTCTGTAAAATTCCTAAGAACACATGATGATTTTAAAAATAACGTTAAAAATCAATTGGTTGAGAACAAAATGTATAATGGTGATCAAAAAACCCAAATAAAACATCATTTTTTTTTTCTTAATGCTTACTAATAGGAACAGTAGAATGAACATATTTCACTTCGAAATATGAAATAATAAATGTTAAAACAAGATTTCAGTTATTTCGGCGTCACTAATGACGTTACAATCGTTACATATACTACTGTATAGCGCATATAGTACTCCTTGTAATAGTACCCCTTCAAATAGTACCGGGGTATTATTATTCGAGTATTTTTGAAAAATATCCCAGTACTATGATAATCAAAATTCGATTTTGAATAGTATCCCGGATACTAATCATATTAATCATATTCCGACTACTAAATATACATATTTAATTGTAAAAGAAACTATTAACGAATCATCAACTAGTATCGTTACGCGAGCATAGCGGACATCCCTATTTTATCACAATACTGACTGATCATTTGTCGATCATTTGCCGATCATTTATTCAATTATCACATAATATAAATACCGTTGCTAAAAAAATCTACATAATAATTAATATGTTCAAATTTCACAAATAACTTAAATTTAGTTTTAATTTATTGTGTATTAAATTTCATTAGATTTTATTATTATTTGGCATATATTTATTCATTTTACGAAATTATTCACTAATTATGTTACTAATAAAAAACCTGCATTATGAATCAGATCACTGCATTATTTTTTTTATATATTCTACATAATATAAAGAATATTTGTGCAAATTCTTAAGTTTCGCACTCACATATTCATCTTCGCACTTCAATTTTTGTCTGATGATCGGCAATAATTAGTGAATTACCATATACAAATAATATTTTTATGATATTATTAAAAATTGTCTAATAATTACATAATTAAAGTCATATGATAATTTAGTGTTTTTACTTAGATTTCCATTATTTTTTTGCCACATAATTTGAAAAATATTTGTGATTTTGCAATAAGTTTTTAAAATCCGGAATTAGTGATCAGCAAATGATCGGCAAGGTGATATGAGCATGTCCGCTATGCTCGTTACGCGCCCATTATTAATCACATGATTCATATGGTAATTTACATTTTGAAATTTTTATTGAAAATTGAATTGAAAAATCGTTAAAGTTCTTTTGAGTTTTGATTACTTATCACATGATTAGTACCCCCTTCCAAAGTTCCAATGTACCTCCTTTTTATAGTACCATAGTTCCACCGAATACTATTCAATCTAAGCGGACTTTCTTGAATAGTACCGGGGTACTGTATGCAGCGCTATACGGTATTAGAAACGATACTTTCTTAAAATTATTTGTCATAACGAAAGATTAAAATGATGAATCTATTTATTTATTATTAAGTTTGTTTTTCATTCATTATTAGTGGTGTACTGTACGGTACATCAAATTGCTTGCAAGACATTCTAGTAGCGTTATCTTTACGTGTTTTTATATTATTTCTTTACTATGGAATATCTATAGAATGAACGTAGTTCGAGAGCCATGTTATTTTTTACCTCTCACGTGAATAACGTATAAAATTTTGTTTTTCATCCAGGCATTTTATTCTGTGCTTAATATTTATTCCTTTAATAGTATTGCTTAAGAAAGAAGCATTAAATTTATAAATATAATTATTTTGAAATTTTAAAAATTTTTGTTTATATTTACTTTATTTATAGTTTTTTTAGTTTTTTTTATACTTTATTAACTAGTTTACAAAGTATAGTAATTATAGGACTTAGTGACAAACTATTCTTTTCATCGAGTTGGTCAGAATGTTGTAAGGAACTTACAGGGAAAGAACTGTAAGTTCATCACGATCTGCGGAAATAACTAGCCCTGTAACAGAATATTAGAATCAGGAATTCGTTTGAACGCATGGAATCTTTTGAACTAAATTCAGATACCGATTTCTAAAAAAAGGAAGGTTTGTTAAATTGGCTGAGAGTTTGATCAAACCTGTTTGTATACATTTTTGGTCAAATTAAATGAAAATTAATTACTATATAAATTTTAAGTTTTTTTTAGCTTTTTTTTTTTGTAAACGTGCATTTTTTTTTTATATTGTTTTTTAGTCTTTTAATTTTTTTTTAAAAAAAAAAAAATTTGAAATGGCAAAATTTTGGCCGGAGCTTATGAATGATCTTGAACAACTTTTCGAAACAAAAGAAAACTATGACGTTATTATGCAAGCAGGAGAAGAGCCAAATGTACAGGAAATTTATGCTCATTATTTAATTCTTTGCTGTCAATCAAAATATTTTCGTTCTAAATTGAGGGAAAAGAAGGACGGAAAGTTCATTTTTAAGAAATCAAATATTCCACCAGAAATTTTAGAAAATATTATCAGGTAATTTATCTCAAAATAATTTTTAAACCAAAAAAATTAAGCTAAATAAACTAATTTAACTAATTTAATAATAGGTTTTTATATTGTGGAAAGATTAATTTAAGTCTTGAAAATGCTTCGGCTCTATTAAAAACAGCAAATGAATTTGAATTACATTCACTTGCTAATCACATTCAAGAATTTTTAATTGATAATCAGAAAAAATTATCAAAAATAATGTTATGAAATTTCTTGAAAATATTTTCAAAGTGAAACTTTTGAAATTATTGTTTAGAAATAATTTGCGATCTGTCTTTTTTAAAAAAATATAAATTAAAAATACTATCTACTCAATTTCCTTAACGTTAAGGCTTAGATGTTTTATCATTTAGTATAGATTTTTTTATTTGAATTATAACTTATAAATTAAACCAGTTTGCCTACGAAATTATAATATTTCCTCATAAAAAAGTATTCCAAACAAAATTTTTCAACTTGCCAATCAATGAAATTACATAGATACTGATCCATTACATAAATTAATGTTACGTATAAAATTTTTTATTTTTATAGGGAATAATTATTAAAATTATAAAAAAATTTTGAAACCAAGAAAGGTTATAATGCAATAATTTAAGCTAATGAATGCATTCATAGTAAAAATACAATCTACAATTAATCCATTTAAAATGTTTGAAATTCTTTAAGATATTTTTTTCAATTTAATATTTTAAGAGCTATAAAACCGATATTCTGATAATCCATTTATAAGTTATACTGTATGTATTATGGATCTTTCTATTCTACATTTCAATATGTCATATACCTTTTAAATCATATACCTCTTAAATAATCTGAGTCGCTCGTATAAATTTTTGTTCTCCATTTCTGGCTTAAATATCCCTTTATAGTATTAATTCATTTGCTTTAAGAAAAATAAGAAATATTGTTTCATAAATAAATTATTTGAAATTTAAAAAATTTTGCTTTATTTATAGCTTTTTTATACTTTATTAAATAGTTTATTGGTTAAACGTCACAACGTCAGATCAAATTCGGCAAAACTTAATATAAGCTTAAATAAACAATTGGTTAGACTTCGGATGATAATTTCATCCTTACTTTTGATGTTCAACAAATTGTAAAAAGAAGAAAAAAAAAATACTTTTTTATAATAAAAATTAATCTTCGTAATCAAAATGACTTCTATTTACCAACTAATCATAATTATCATGCCGTGGACTATTAGTTTTTAAACTGCATACAACAAATTAAAAAAGATGTTCTTTACAACAAAAAAGAATTCTTAAAATTATTATTATGATTTTAGTAAAAGAATAGCGGGAAATTTATTTACAGAAGAATAGTAACCAATCTAAAGTTACACAATCTGCGCAATAGGAATATGGTACTAAGGTTGTGTTCAAATTAAATGAAAATTAATTTCTATATAAATTAAAGTTTTTAGCCTTTTAATTTTTTTTAATAAAAAAAAAATATTTGAAATGGAGTCAAAATTTTGGCCAGAGCTTATGAAAGATCTTGAACAACTTTTTGAAAATAAAGAAAATTATGACGTTATTATACAAGCGGGAGAAGAACCAAACGTACAAGAAATTTATGCTCATTCCATAATTCTCTGTTGTCATTCAAATTATTTTCGTTCTAATTTGAAGGAAAAGGAGAATGGAAGGTACATTTTAAAGAAATCTAATATTCCATCAAAAATTTTGGAAAATATTCTCAGGTAATTTATCTCAAAATAATTTTTAAATTAATGTATACAAAAAAAAATTAAAATAATTTTAATAATAGGTTCTTATATTGTGGAAAGATTAATTTAAGTGTTGAAAGTTCTTCAGATATTGTGACTTTATTAACAACGGCAAACGAATTTGAATTACATTCACTTGTTAAACATATTCAAGAATTTTTAATTGATAATCAAGAAGAATTTATCAAAAATAATGTGGTTAAATTTCTTGAAAATATTTTTCAAAGTGAAACATTTGAACTTATAAGAAATTATTGTTTAGAAATAATTTGCGGTACTCCAGAGTTATTGTTTGAAGAAAATACTTTTTTAAAATTATCGTCCCAAATGATTGAATTCATTCTCAAACAAGAAAATATTGCATTAGATGAAATTGAAATTTGGAATAATTTGATAAAATGGTCATATGCTCAAAATCCTAATATTGATCAAGATCCTTTAAAATGGACCAATGATGATATTGAAGTAATGAAACGAACCACACATAGATTAATTCCATTGATTAGATTTCAAGATATTTCTTCTGATGATTATTATGAGAAAGTATTTCCTTATGAAGAATTATTATCAAAAAAACTAAAGGGTGAAATCATGCAATTTTATTTAGTATCTAATAGTACAACAAAAATTATTATTAGTTCATTACCATCAAGATTAAAGAGATCTAAACAACAATTGGAATATGATTCAGTTATTATTAAGTCTCAACATTTTGATATTTTTGCTAGTTGGATTGAAAAGAAAAATAGTTCTTATTATAACGTAAGAAATATTCCATATAAATTTGATTTACTTTATCGTGCTAGTAGAGATGGTAATACAGTTGCAGTGTTCCATGAAAAATGTGATAATAAAGGACCTACTATAGTTATTGCAAAAATTGCAAATTCAGAAAAAATAGTTGGAGGATATAATCCATTGGACTGGAAGCCAATTTTAAATAATGATAATTATTATAAGTCAACAAATGATAGTTTTATTTTCTCATTTACAGATAGAAATAACCTTCAAACTTCAAAAGTGAGTTATCCAAAGAAAGATTGTCAACTATATTCTATAAATAGTTATTCAGATTATGGGCCAATATTTGGTGCTGGTCATGATTTATGGTGTCATAATAATGGTATCTGGACATGTAGTTCACATACTTATTCAATTGATTTACCATATACTTTTAATGCAAATGATTATGAAGTATTTCAAATTATTGAAGATAAGTAATTCATATATGTACAGTATATATATATATTTTTTTTTTTGAAAAAAAACTAGCCATCACCACAGGTGATTTCACCTGATCATGTGAATTATTATTATGACATCATTTGATTAAACTATTAATAAACTTTTTTTCTCACGAATTGCCTTTTTTGATTTTTTTTCCTTTTCGTCAACCTACCTCCTTTTCTTTTGTTATACATTTTAATAATGGACTGTTGTGAATATGTTAATGAAAATTCCACTACTAGTGATGAGGAAAATGAACTTCATATTATATTGGTTTTAGGTGCAAAGTTTCAGACATGGGAAGTACTAGAAGGTCATCTGAAATGATATGCTTTGCAAGAAGGATTTTCCTATAAAAAACAAGAGTTGAGTATCATTTAAGTCCAAATGAAATGAAAGGTTTAACAATAGAGCAAAAAAAGCATAAAATTAAATGGAGAACTTAGGGTAAGGATTAGGGTAAGGATCAGGGTATGGATTAGAATAAGGATTAGGGTAAGAATTAGGGTGTGAATTAGGATGTGGATTAGGGTATGGATTAGAGTATAGATTAGGGTGTAGATTAGGGTGTGGATTATTAGGATAAGGATTAGGGTATGAATTAGGGTGTGGATTAGGGTAAGGATTAGGGTATGGATTAGGGTGTGGATTAGGGTGTGGATTAGGGTAAGGATTAAGGTGTATATTAGGATATGGATTATTGTATGGATTTCTTTGTTAAATATCACTAATACTTTCTTGCTTTTCACAGTTTTATAATACAGATTATGATGATCATAAGGAGAGTTTTCGTGTAGATGATTATGAGAATTACAAGCTTTATTCTAACTCATGATTAGAAATGTATAAAATGAAATGTTTGTTGAAATTTCAAACGTTTATAGATGAAAAACAGCAAGAATTACTTCAAAAGGACCAAACTATCGATAAAGAGAATAGTGACAATCATTAAAGAAATGATAAGTCTAATATTGTTTGTTCTAATCCAGTAACTTCAAGAAGGTGTGGACGTCCTCCAAATCAATATCTGAGTGAAGGTAAAACTGCAAGTAAAAATAAGAAGCAAAAAATAACTATTGATTTGGAGTTACAATGTATTTCAGAAAATAATAATAATGGAAATAACAAGAAAGTCATGATTTATGTGTAAGATTCTTAGTGAAAGAAATTAATATTGTATTTAGGTAGTTATTAGAATTTAGTTCAATTGTAATTTATTAATAAAAAATAAAATTTACTGTGATACTTTGGCATGATTATGTGATTTATTTATACTGGTGAAATCACCTGTGGTTATAATTAGAAATTTTCATTTTTTTTATATAATACTTTCAGATAAAGAAATATCTTTATAAAAAGTCTTTTAAGAAATATTTTTTAATGTAAAATTGTTAAATTATGAATTTTAAATTATGATCATTACCATTTTATGTCATTTAAAGTAATTTGTTGTTAAGGGTATGCTAGAAATTAGAGTTTGGATCTGTATATCCATCTATCCATGGATATGTATCCATAATAAAAATTCAATATCCATAATCCATATACAGTCACTCTTTTCTACAGCAAACTTCAATATAGCGAATAATATGATATAACGGATTATCTGTGTGATACCAATTTTAAATATGAAAAAAAACCTTGATATAATGAAGTTTACTATTTATTTACTGTATAATGTAGTACAAAGTAAAGAATGCAAATAGCATATACAAAATGACCCTTCTTATACCAAATTATTATTATAACAAATTTTTTTTCAATAAAATAAAGAATTTTTGCGACTTTTAATTGAATATAATTAAATAATTCTATTAATAAATATTTTATAATTATATTGATATATTAAATATTGTATGACATTAAATATCACCCACACTTTATATTCAAATTGTCATGTCAGGATCGTATCAGGATTGATTAAAGCTCTGCATAGGTCAGGTTGGATCAGGTTATTTGGTTAACCTAAAATGAAATTTTTTTTCAGATCAGGTCAGATAAACTGTTCTGACCTGGCCTGATCCAATTAATCCAAAAGTATTCGGGTCACTTCAGTTATCTAAAGTTTTATTATTAAATTTCAAGTAAAAAATGTTTTGTAACATTTTTTTATTAATTATATAAAAAACATTGGGTTCGACGTTTTTAATTAAAAAAATGATTTTTTTTTAATTTTTATTGAAAAAATATCAGGTCTGAGTGAGTGATCTAGTATTTTACTTTTTGTTTTTATATATAAAAATGCTGAAACTATTTGTTTCAGCATTTTTTTTTTGATTTTATATGTAAAAACATCAAAATCATTAGTTCCAGTATTTTTCTTTTTGATTTTACATGTAAAAATACCAAAACTATTAGTTTTAGCATTTTTTTTCAATTTTACATGTAAAAATGCCAGAATCATTAGTTTTGGTATTTTTCTTTTTGATTTTACATGTAAAAACTACAGGTCAAAATGCTAAAAATTGGCAAAAAAATGGCACGAAAAGCAGTAGCTATTCTTAACTATTCTTGGCTGTTTTTGGCTATTTGCGAATTAACCTATACTATTTGTAAATAGTTCATACAAATTTGCAAATAGTTTAGCTTGTTTTTGGTTATTTGACGTGTGAACACTGAAACTATCAAAATGCTGAAACTGATAGTTTTAGCATTTTTTTTGATTTTACATATAAAAACGTCAGAATCATTAATTCCAGCATTTTTCTTTTTTAATTTTACATGTAAAAATGCTAAAACTAAATGAGTGATCTAATGTTTTACTTTTGTTTTTATATATAAAAATGCTGAAACTATTTGTTACAGCATTTTTTTTTTGATTTTATATGTAAAAATATCAGAATCATTAGTTCTGGTATTTTTCTTTTTAATTTTACATGTAAAAATACCAAAACTATTAGTTTTGCCATTTTTTTTTAATTTTACATGTAAAAATGCCAGAATCATTAGTTTTGGTGTTTTTCTTTTTAATTTACATGTAAAAACGTCAGAATTATTAGTTCTAAGGTTGCTTGCCGAAATTAGGTAATTTAGGCCAAGGCCGAAACTTTTTTGTAGCTGAAAGTTTAGGCAATCAAAAATAAATTTGCCAAAATTTATAATGCCGAAATTATTGCCAAAAGTCCGAAATTTGACCGAAATTATTGGTATAATTCTGGCCAAAAAATGATTAACATTATAAATTTCCTTTTTTTGGAAATTCATGTAACCTTTGTGAAACTGATTTCACCAATTTTACTGGAAAACAAAATTTCCTTTTTGGAAATTGGTGTAATGTCACATGACACAATGTCATAATTTTGGCCGAATTTTAATTTTGGCCAAAATTAAGATTGAGAAATAATTTTGGCATTTTCGGCATTTAATTTGATTGGCCGAAACCTTTCAGAATTTCCTTTTTAGTTTTGGCAGGCAACCTTAATTAGTTCCAGCATTTTTCTTTTTAATTTTACATGCTAAAACTGAATAAGTGATCTAGTGTTTTGTTTTTGTTTTTATATATAAAAATGCTGAAACTATTTGTTATAGCATTTTTTTTATTTTATATGTAAAAATATCAGAATCATTAGTTCTGGTATTTTCTTTTTGATTTTACATATAAAAATACTAAAACTATTAGTTTTGGCATTTTTTTTAATTTTACATGTAAAAATGCCAGAATCATTAGTTTTGGCATTTTTCTGTTTGATTTTATATGTAAAAACACTGAAACTATCAAACCACTAAAACTGATAGTTTTAGCATTTTTTTTTTTATTTTACATGTAAAACGTCAGAATTATTAGTTCCAGCATTTTTTTTTAATTTTATATATAAAAATGCTAAAACTATTTTTTTTTTTTTTTTTTTTTGCAGCGCATTTGCAGTTTTATTAAAGTAAAAAAATAAAGAAAATATATACAAAGTAAAATTCCCTAATAACTACTCTAATATAATTAAACTACAAACCACTCGTTATACTGGTAGTACCCCACGTGTGCATTATTGAGTGATCGTTTGACTCTGTAGGTAGACTTCATTTAGTAACAGGTCATCTTAGCCATAAAGGCCCTATCTTCAATGTCTGGTGATCACAGGACCCAAATGCTGAAACTATTAGTTTCAGCATTTTTTTAATTTTACATATAAAACGCCAGAATCATTAGTTCTGGCAGTTTTCCTTTTGATTTTATATACAAAAATACTAGAATTATTAGTTTCAGTATTTTTTAATTTATTTGATCCAAATATATGTTAGGACAACGAGTCAGGTCAGGTACCAAATTTGATAACCTGACCTGAATATTTTAGGTCAAGCCGTCAGGTCATCTGATTTGTTAAATCAAGTTGCAGAGCTCTAGGATTGATAATTCTGACCATTTTATTTAAAGTTATTGTTAAATAGCATTAAATTATTTTCAGATTAAAATCTACAAAAAAAGGACAGTTAATAAACATTCTTATATAAAAAAAATTAAAAATCCACTTTAAAAATACTACTCACTGGATTTCATTTTCAAGTTCTAAGCTGAAATCTACAAAAAAAAGTAGAAGAACACTTCAGGAAGCATTCCCTATAATAAAAATAAAAAAAGAATGTTATTTAAATGTTCTTAAACGAAATTAATAAAAAAAAATTGAGTTCCTACTTACTTCTTGTTTTAGGTGTCCATTTTGAAGTCAAGAAAGACCAGAAAGCGTCCTTGCAAAAAAAAAATGAAAAAAAAATATTAGTAAATGTTCTTAAACAAAATTAATAAAAAAATTGAGTTCCTAGCTACAGGATCCCGCTTACTTATAATAAAGGTCACTGTAGAAAATTGGCCCTTTACTAATAGTTTTTACCTTACTTTTTTCTTAAATTCTATTGGTTAATTAGCTAAAAAGGAAAAAAATCATAACAATGTAACATAAAATTTCCTTTTATAATAGGATCTGCAAAGAATTTATATATGATTTTTACTTTAGACCTGGGGATGACCTATCTTATAAATAAACAGGATCCTGTTACTGTCCTATTCCTATTTACTTCTCATTTCAGGTGTTCATTTCAAAATTCAGAAAGTCTACTACAATAAAATAAATAAAAAAAATATTAGTAAATGTTCTTAAATGAAATTAATAAAAAAAAATCTGATCTCGCTTACTTCTTATCCAGGTGTTCATTTTAAAGTTCAAAAAGTTCACTACAATAAAATAAATAAAAAAAAAATATTAGTTAATATTCTTAAACGAAATTAATAAAAAACCCTTCCAGTTTTTACTTACTTTTCATTTTAAACAACTATTTCAAAATTCAGAAAGTATTCCTATAAAAAAAGATTTAAAAAAAAACATTTAGTAATAAAATAAAATTGAATAATCAATAAATCAGATTGACAAGTCACATGATCTGTATGACCAATATATCTATACTAAAGAATTCATTATACTATACCAGATAATTTTATTATAATATTAACGAAGTTGCTTATAATGATGGCCTAATAAGCTGGAACATAACTAGTTAATTAACTAATAGAATTTAAGCAAATTCTAAGATAAGGTTTTATATAAAAGTAAAATTTTTACTAGTGACATATCTTAGTAGTAGGTAGAATCCTGATTCAACTAATATCGGCTAAAACACCTCTATATCTAGGAATGGGGACGGTTTGTTCAGTTCCATTTCAGTTCGCCATCAGTTCTACGTCAGTTTCCATTAAGAAAAATATGAGCTACATGTGTCAAATTAAAGACACAAGTCGAACATATATTGATTATAAATTAAAAAAATTTTGATTGATTAACAATCAATAGTTGGTTCATGATCATCATAATTTTGATGTTGATCATATTTTGAACCAGTTTTTAGAACCGGTTTGGAACCGGTTCGGTTCAATTTTTAAAAGCTATTAAAAAATTGTTTTGACTTATAAATTTTCTTTTTTTTTATTTATTGTAAAAATATTAGTGTTTCTCTATTCCCAATAAGATTTTTGGCTCATATAAGTTCGAAACTCACGAGATTTTGATCAGTTCCAAAAACCGCTCAAAATTACGTAATCAAACTGACCCCATCCCTATTTATATCATTATACTATCTTCACTATTGTAGTGCCATAAACCTGGAATTGATTTTAGTTTAAATAATAGAGTATTTCAGAATTATAGGATCATCTATATTTTGTGTAACATTAATAGTCTGAAGTGATTTGGATCAGAAATAAAGATCATTCTAATAAGGGAGCTTACACATATTATGTAATTATTATAGGGGGGGAGGGGGTAGTTAAAATTTTACGTTACACTTATTTAAATCATATGATTTATAAATATTATAATTTGATTGGTTATGAAATCTAACAGGGGGGGGGGTAAGGTTTATAATAAAATGAATATTACGTGATATGTGTAACTCCCCTAATAATAATGATGTGATAAGTTACAATTAATTTATTATTATTTACGTTGATCAAAGGATCAACATGTAAATTATTATATAAACCCCAACTTTTTGACTTAGTATTAGAGTTCCTTTCAATTCCTTTTTCTTAAAAAGTTCCTTTTAATTATTTTAAGTCCACTTTAATAAAGAAATAATTCTTTTAATTATTATAATTATTTTATAATGTTCTGACGAAATTTTATGATTATATTATTTTATATTTAATAAATAACTGTATTATAATGACATATTTTTACATAATAAAGAATAAACCTTTTATTAAATTATAAATTCTATGACTTTATAAGAGAGACGAAATTCTTGTGGCGACAGTGTGGCAGAAGCTGTCGTTGCACTATGTTTTATGATCAGAACAAAATAATTTACATTATGACTTTCCTTTAAAAGATACTATATATAAATATTTTTATCACTTTAAAATAAAGTGAATCCAAATTCATCACTTCACACAATTTTCTTTTAGTCATTTATTGTTTAATTGCCGATCTGCCTAAAATCGGCACTGCATTACTAATAAAATTTGGAAATAATAGTGATAATAAAAAAAGCATTTTTTGCATCTCGCACGCGAAATAAGTTTCACCCATTTTACAAACAGAAATATCATAAATACAATATTTTCTTTCATTTTATGACAAGTCATATTTGCCAAAAAATTTTATAATTATATTTCTGCAACTGGTTTTCTTCAACTTTCACTTATTTTTAATAATAAAAATATTTCAAAAAAGCTTTTAAAAACAACTTTAAAAGCTAAAAATTATAGGTTTTTAATGTAAATAATGCAATATAGTAAAATAAAATATTGAAATTTCATATATTTTAAGGTGTAAATCTGATGCATGCACATAGTAAACTCATTATTTTGCATATGAATGTATAACTTTTTTTTGCAAATTTGTTTTTTTCAAGTATTTTTTCAGTATATCATATGATTTTTTTTATAGTCAATATGTCATCTATGAGATATCCTTTTTTGAAGTTTATATTCTAGCACAAAATCGGAAAATTTAACCCCAAATTTTATTAATAACGCAGTGCCGATTTTAGGCAGATCTGCAATAAGAATGTTTTTACGAGCTTAAGATAAATAAATTAATCAGTTATTAAAGGTTTTTTGAAAGCAGCATAATTATAATATTCCATTTTATACAGTGTACGCTATACAGTACTTTTGTTTACTTCTTTTTCAGTTGATTCAATAAATTCTTTTTGCATTTTTTCTGCTAAAATATAAATTTACCAATCATATCATTCAGAGTTCAAAAAGTTTAATACTTGCAAAAAAAAAGAAAAAAAATTAAAATAAAATCAAGATAATAAAAAAACAAAATAAATTTAAAAAGTTTGAAATTTCTAAAATTTATTAAGATGCCAACCTATTATAAAAGAAGATCCCAACATTAAGAAATCCAACCAAAATCTGAGAAGTTAACATCTAAAGTCTTTATAAAAAATAAGAAAATTTTTAAAAAAAAACTTTTTTAAAAAAAATGCATGTTACCCTAAACTTTTTTTTTAAAAAAAATATATCTTATGAAGTTTAGTTCGTAAGTAAAATAAAGATCTTTTTTTTTAATAGACTTTTTTTATTGAATTAAAAAAAAAATCAATCAGCAAATTGATTACATAATACCAATCAAACTTTTTTATTAGATTTTTTTTTATTAAATTGAAAAAAGATTGATCAGCAAATTGATCATGTGATACTGATCAATAGGCTGTTCCAAAATTAATAATTAGTTTAATGTCAAAAATTTTGAAGGGAGAAGGGAATAATTTAAACAAATATAAAAATTAAACATATTAAAAATTTCAGAAATTTTCAGTAAAATCAGAAATTCTCAGTACTATTAAATTTTAGTAAACTTTTAAGCATATTTAAACATATCAAATATATATGTTTAAATAGTGTTCCGAAAGGGTCGAGTCGGTCGGGTTTGAGGATGTATTCGAACTCGACCCGAGTATAAAAACCAACCCGTACAAATACCCGAGTTAATATTTACATGACCCGACCCTGACCCGATCCGATATAGTTTAACCCTTGGATAACCCGGGTCCAAATAAAATTTTCAGATGTTTAAAAAGGACCCCAGATATCTAATATAAAGGTCATAATGGACTTTTGGCCAAAAACACCCCTTTTTGCTGAAACTCAAAAAATCGTTTTTTGTAAATATCTCAGCATCCAGTAATTCAATTTTAATGAACTTTTTTTTATTTTGTAGCCCTCATTTAGCTCTACAATTTAAAAAAAGTTCATCAAAATTGGACCACTGGATGCCGAGATATTTACAAAAAACGATTTTTTGAGCCCCTGAAAAATGGGCTAATCTGCCGAAAGTGTGACTTATGACCTGTTTTGGAGATATCCGGGGTCCTGTTTAAAATATATAATTTTTATTAAATCCTCCTACGCTCAAACATATACACGCAAGATTTGTATTTGGTTTTAGATTGCTTCTTTTGGCCGGTTCCTCCAGAAAATATCTTCAACTGTAACACTTTCAATTACAGGTAAAAAAAAAAATTTGACCAATTTTAATATTATTTAATGATTACTCTTACCATTGCTGCTAGGTGTGAAACTGTGAATACTTTACTATAGTTAATTAGTATATTTTCATAACGAATCAATAAAATCTAATAAAATATACTAGTTATTATTAAACATATACCTTCCATCATAGTAGAACATCTTGATTTCGATCTGCTCAAGGGTTATAGACTTCTTAACTAAATTCGTTTTCCAAGAGTTAATTTCTCAGCCTCACTCATTTTATACACAAAGTTAGAAATTAAAAATTGTGTTTATAAATATTTTAAATATAAATATTTGATTAAACCCGGTCAACCCGGGTCAACCTGGGTCAAGCAAAGGTGTGACCCTGACCCGACGGGTCAGGTTGAATATAAAACTCGTGTCAAATAATGATAAACCCGATTCAGATTTTAAACACGGGTCGGATCAAATGACCCAGGTTTGACCTGACCCTTTCAGAACACTATGTTTAAATCATTCCTGAATTTTTCAAAAATAGAGGGGGAAAAGGACGTTAAACTAAAGATTAAATTGAAACAGCCATATTTTGATCCATAAACTAAAAAGTTATTATAGTATAATTACATTACTCAACATCAGTATTATATACAGTGTATGTTTATTACTAGATATTGAGCAAATGATATTTATTGTCAATAAATATTGCATATACATTAAAAGAATAAATATCATAATGTATATAATTTGCATAAATGTACATATAATATATATTTTTCCTGTGACTTTCTGATGGATGTTATTTGCTTAAATTAATTATTAAGTGAACAAGTGAATAAGAAAAATAAAAAAAAATAAAAAAAAGAAAAAAATAAAATAAAAAAATAAAAATAAAAATAAAATAAAAAAGAAAAAGCAGGTAATTTTTTTAAATCAACCTTATGAACTTTCCAATTCAATTGAATAATCCATTTTAAATTTTTCTAGAAGTTATCCATTTTACTTACTCTTATCCAACTCAAACAAACAAATCCAGTACCTTTCTAAGTAAAATTTGTAAACTTCCCAATTTAATGCAGTGAGTAATCTGTTCTAATTTTAACTTTAGGAAGTTACCCACATTGCAAATAAAAAAATACACACCTCTTTTAAAGGCTCTTGAGCTATTTACATTTATTTAAAAATCAGTAACCATCAGAAAACTTTCATTTATTGTCCAGTATTTCAATATAAAATAGTGCTGTAACTGATAAATAAAAAAAGAAATAATTACAATTTAATAATAAAAAATCAGATAACAAATATAAAGTATAAACATAAAAAAATTTTTCACATTTTTAATATTTGATACGCACTCTTTTCAAGAACTCCTCTAAGAAATTTCTTTATTTTACCAGTGATTGTAAATTTCTGCATTTATCTATTATAAGAAAGAAAAAATTATTAATAATATGCTAAATTTTTATTTAATAACTAGGAAACAAAAACTGTTAGAATGTCTGAAGTATTCAGTATAATTAATAATTGTACATTTAATACTAAAAAAAATTATCAGCGTGCTGTGTATACCCAAATTCTTGTGTAATATTTGTCTAAGATATCTCACTAAATACTTTCATTCTAAGTTACAATATAATCAGTTTTCACCCTTAACATAATTTTTTCAATATTGCTTTTTCTATCAAAATAAGTAAAAGTTTTAGCCCTTTCTGCTTAAAGTTTATTTATTTATTTATTAAAATTTTATTGATATCATGAGATCCATAACATATGGCTAAATTTGTATATATGTAACACAAAATTTCATTTATTGATCAGGCTATAATACAGAATAACATTGCATTTGAAATGCGTAGAAGTAGTATGTTCTCATACTTCAGACAATGAAGAAAATATAGCCAATTCCTTTTCCAGAATTAGCAGACTTTATTAATAGTAAAAAAGACATAGCCAATTCCTCCTTTTAAAATTAGCAGACTTTACTAATAACAAAGTAGGATTTTATTTGCTTGAGTTAGTTATCAAGTGAACAAAAGAAATAAAAAGAAAAGAAGAAAAAAAGGGAATAAACAAATAAAAATAAAAATAAAAATAAAAATAAAATAGAAAAGAAAAAGCAGGTAATTTTATAGGAATTATCCACTTTGCTCACCCTTACCCAACCCAAACAAACAAATCCAGTACCCTTCTAAGTAAAATTTGTGAACTCCCTGACTCAAATAAGTTATCCGTTCTAATTTTGACTTAGGAAGTTACCCACTTTGCAAATAAAAAAATACACACCTCTTTTAAAGTTTCTTGAGCCATTTACACTGTAATAACCGAAAAATACAATAGAATAGAATAAGGATAAATAATTAGCCGAAGGATAAATAATTAACCGATGGGTAAATAATTAGCCAATAAAATTATATTTATAGTTTAGTTTAGTGTAACGAGATAGTCATATGATAATAGATCTTCAAATTTTATTAGAAAAGATAGTAAATATGGGAAATATTTTTCTTAAAAATGTATAAATACAAGTGGATTTCGATAGGAAATTCCACAGTCAATTTTTGGCTCAATAAAAAAATAATATAAAAATATTAATTATTAAAATTTATTCAAATATGAATATACTCATTGTACGCTTGAGAATTAATTAATATTATATTATTAAGTTTGAGATTTTAAAATAAATAAAAATAATATTTGGTAAGAAAATAATGTTTGTGTAATTTTTATAACTAATTTTATTTTAAACCAAGCATAAATATTATTCGAACTCAACACGTCAGTGGTAACATACAATATTTAATTTTAATATCCTATGGGCGGCATGTCACAACACTTTCTAAAAAATCAGTAATGCTCATTCAAAGAATTTTCATCTGTTGTCCAGTATTTCAATACAAAATAATGCTGTAATTGATAAATAATAAATACAATTCAATAATAAAAAATCAGATAACAAATATAAAGTATAAACATAAAAAAATTTTTTCACATTTTAATACTTGATATGCACTCTTTTTCAAAAACTTCTTTAGAAAATTTCTTCATTTTACCAGTAATTGTAAATTTCTGCATTTACCTATTATAAGAAAGAAAAAATTATTAATAGTGTGCTAAATTTTTATTTAATGGTAAAGAAGACATAGCCAATTTCTCCTTTAGAATTAGCAGACTTTACCAATAATAAAGTAGGATTTTATCTGCTTGAGTTGGTTATCAAATGAACAAAAGAAATAAAAAAAAAAAGAAAAAAAAGAAGAAAAAAAAGGGAATAAAAAAATAAAAATAAAAATAAAAGAAAAAAGAAAAAAGCAGGTAATTTCAAGGAATTACCCACTTTGCTCATCCTTACCTAACCCAAACAAACAAATCCAGTACCCTCCTAAGTAAAATTTGTGAACTCCCCGACTCAAATGAGTTATCCGTTCTAATTTTAACTTAGAAAGTTACCCACTTTGCAAATAAAAAAATACACACTTCTTTTAAAGTTTCTTGAGCCATTTACATTTTCTAAAAAATCAGTAATGCTCATTCAGAGAATTTTCATCTGTTGTCCAGTATTTCAATACAAAATAATGCTGTAATTGATAAATAATAAATACAATTCAATAATAGGAAATCAGATAACAAATATAAAGTATAAACATAAAAAAATTTTTTCACATTTTTAATACTTGATATGCACTCTTTTTCAAGGACTTCTTTAGGAAATTTGTTCATTTTACCAGTAATTATAAATCTCTGCATTTACCTATTATAAGAAAGAAAAAATTATTAATAGTGTGCTAAATTTTTATTTAATGGTAAAGAAGACATAGCCAATTCCTCCTTTAGAATTAGCAGACTTTACCAATAACAAAGTAGGATTTTATCTGCTTGAGTTGGTTATCAAATGAACAAGTGAAATAAAAAAAAAAAAAGAAAAAAAGGAAATAAAAAAATAAAAAAAAAATAAAAGAAAAAAGAAAAAAGCAGGTAATTTCAAGGAATTACCCACTTTGCTCACCCTTATCCAACCCAAACAAACAAATCCAGTACCCTCCTAAGTAAAATTTGTGAACTCCCCGACTCAAATGAGTTATCCGTTCTAATTTTGACTTAGAAAGTTACCCACTTTGCAAATAAAAAAATACACACCTCTTTTAAAGTTTCTTGAGCTATTTACACTTTCTAAAAAATCAGTAATGCTTATTCAGAGAATTTTCATCTGTTGTCCAGTATTTCAATACAAAATAATGCTGTAATTGATAAATAATAAATACAATTCAATAATAAGAAATCAGATAACAGATATAAAGTATAAACATAAAAAAATTTTTTCACATTTTTAATACTTGATATGCACTCCTTTTCAAGAACTTCTTTAGGAAATTTCTTCATTTTACCAGTAATTGTAAATTTCTGCATTTACCTATTATAAGAAAGAAAAAATTATTAATAGTGTGCTAAATTTTTATTTAATGGTAAAGAAGACATAGCCAATTCCTCCTTTAGAATTAGCAGACTTTACCAATAACAAAGTAGGATTTTATCTGCTTGAGTTGGTTATCAAATGAACAAGAGAAATAAAAAAAAAGAAGAAAAAAAAAGAAGAAAAAAAGAAGAAAGAAAAGGGAATAAAAAAATAAAAATAAAAATAAAATAAAAAAGAAAAAAGCAGGTAATTTCAAGGAATTACCCACTTTGCTCACCCTTACCCAACCCAAACAAACAAATCCAGTACCCTCCTAAGTAAAATTTGTGAACTCCCCGACTCAAATGAGTTATCCGTTCTAATTTTGACTTAGGAAGTTACCCACTTTGCAAATAAAAAAATACACACCTCTTTTAAAGTCTCTTGAGCCATTTACATTCATCTAAAAATCAATAATACTCCATTCAGACCATTCAGAGAACTTTCATCTGTTGTCCAGTATTTCAATACAAAATAGTGCTGTAATTGATAAATAAAAAAAGAAATAAATACAATCCAATAATAAGAAGTCAGATAACAAATATAAAGTATAAACATAAAAAAAATTTTTCACATTTTTTAAAAGATATGATGTAAGCCCAAAGCATCAGAAGAAATAAGTCCAAGACAAAAAAAGAAGCAAGTCAAACAAAATAAAATAAAAAACCCGACCAAAAAAAAAGAAAACGAGACTGGTTAGTTAAAGAAAATAAATTCCTAAAGACCGAAATGCCTGAAATACCTGAAACTATTTATTAGAACACCAATGCTAAAATTCAAGGCCAAGTTGAAAGCTAGAGAGAACTACCTAAAAAAAGAGGACGGTTAACATTAATTGATGAATAGAAATAGGCACAATATTAAAAAAAAACTTACTGAAAGCTCTGAAGCTAAGAAAAAAAGTACCTACAAAAAAAAGATCAGGTAACGTTAATTAACAAAAAGAAACATATATTGTAGGAATAAAAGACTTACTGAAAGTCCCCTAAGCTGGAAAAAAACTATCTATGAAGAAAAAAGAGTTACTTAAAGCTAATTAACAAAAAAATATATATATAATATTAGAAACTTGCAAGACGTTTCGAAGCTGTGAAGAAAAACCGCAACGCGTTAACGCGTTAAAAAAATTTTTATTTGATACCTTAAAAATGATCATCATGTGATAGGGGTTAAAAAATCATGTACCCGGGGACTTTACCTTATAATATAATATTTATTTACAAAAAAAAGTGATTGTAATCAATACTTCGAATTGTGGCTTAGTGATTAGTAATCATATTTTTAAAATACAGCTATCAAAGTACCTTTGTGATTAAAATACAATAATTTTATGTCCGGCATGAAGATGATGTCAAATCATACTATAAAGATCGGTCCAACTAAATTTTTACACGTTATAAAATTAATATTATCAATAAATTATTTTTTTTTCATTGACTAGTGATTAAAATTGCATCAAAACATTTACTAAATGTTTAGGTCAGGTTCGTAATTAATCTGATTTAATCTGATTTAAACGTGTACTCAAATTTTATTCATATGAATGGCGTAGTTCCTATTATAGTATACAAATTATATGGCTTTACAATAAAATACGATCTAATATTAGATTATAGATTTCTCAGAATTTATTTTATGACTAGTTTGTAACTCAATTAGATTCGGAGAAATCTAATCTTACTGTGCTTTATCTTTTTATCATCTCTATATCAAGTAAATGACAAAGCCACATTAGTTATTATAAATATTTTAAATATTTTGAGCCAACATTCGTATTACTCAGAGGTTTAAATTTATTTACCAGTCTACTCGATCAAACTGATCAAAAAATTCCGATCAATTATCTTACATCAATTACACTTAACACATTGCTTGCTAAAAGTATTGGGAAAATTAACTATTCAATCAAATTTATCAAAATTTTATTATACTGAATGAAACTATTCGTCGCACAGTACAGAAAGTACAGAAGTAATTTTAAATTCCGCAGGACGACTGTTTCAATATCCTATATATACCCATTCATTTTTTTTTTCATTTTATTTTTATTGACTTTTAGTAAGCGTATTTTTGTGTTTTCACTAATGATCAATACTAATACGCCAAAGGAAAAATGGGTCCTATCTGAAGAAATTCTTAAGAAAGTTCATTATAAAGGTAAGGATTTTATTTATCTTTACTAATCACTGAATTAAATATATTCTAATGCTGTATCCCATCTAGAATAGTTTGTGTGTGGGAGTTTGTGTATGTGCCGTTTCATTTATTTTTTTTCGTCATCTTTTTTTTTTTAGGTCTATCTTCTCTCTGTCTAGGTCTTCTCTTAATTAGATCTTCTTTTAGGCCTTTTTCTTTACGTCTCTCTTTAGGTGTGCGGGTTGGGAGTGTAGTGTGGGAGTGTGGGAGTGTGTGTGTGTGGCATTTTAACTTATTCTTTTTCGTCTTCTTTTTTTTTAGGTCTATCTTCTCTGCGTTTAGGTCTTCTCTTTATTAGGTCTTTTTCTTTCTTTACGGCTTCCTTTCATACAAATTCTGTATTGCCCGGTACCTTATATTACCGATCCACAAGATACTGGGAACATGGAAAAATGTGACAACTTTTTCTTCAAAGAAAACCATATGCTAAGAAAGCCGAGTTATACAACACTTTAAGAACAGAACTAACAAATATTAAAAATATTAATTAAAAATCTTGAGTCAGAAACAAAAGGATTAGAAAAGGCTCTCACATTGCAAAAGGTTGATATTCATGGGCGATGAGTGTGCTGCACTCTATGCTGATGGCATAGGGGAAGATGCGCCCAGACATGTACTAACAACACTACTGGCACGGGAAAGTGTAGTGGTGCATTTGTTAAGGTCTACTGATTCTGGATGAGGGATCAGCTACCTGTTATGATAATAGGAATTTTATTATCCGGGCTGACGTGGCACCATACATATGATATTTTGTAAGTATTATGATATTTATAGCTTACAACCTGGAACATCATAATATATTAGAGCACTTTCAAATATTATTGTACTCACACAACAATGTCCCAATCAAAATTTTTTCACTCGCGAACAGTGGAAAATAATTATGATACAAATCCATACAAGTTAAAAGATCACGGAATACCACCTTCAGTGTTGGCATCTTTACACGATGCTGCATTAAAGCATTTATGTGGAGATGATAGCTTAATTTATCCAGATCAAAACTCCTCTTAGCAAGATCTCATCACGAGCATTTAACAAACTGTAAGTTTGCACGATTTTTACAGTATTTTATAAGATTTGTCTAACAAAAATTATTTCATAACAGGACGAGAGAGCGTCCCCAATCTTGCATCAAAAACAATGTCTGAAATAGAAAATTGCTCAAAATTCTTATATCCTTACATAAATCCGATTTTCTGTAAAAGGGGTAAAGATTATGAAGTGCGAATGGACCATTCTGTTAAAGCAACGTATCAATTTGTTCTCTTTTATTATTTGCTAATTATTTATTGAAAATTACAGGTGATATTTTACAATCATATAATCATATGTTATGGACTTACGGTTTGATGGCTTATACCGATCATGGCCTTTCCTTACTTCAAGGCTCGTGATAGACGAACCCAGTTTACCATAATTGAATCGAATTTTATATATTTTGTGACTCCGGAGGTACGAATTCTTAATGTATCAGAACCACTGTTAAGTAAACACCATCTACATATTTATCCCATTTTATCATTTTATTCATTTACAGAGACGTGTTTCCGAAATTTCAGAAAACTATAAAAGTCAAAGGGATCTACAACAAATTCAGTATACGCGTAGCGTACCTGATTTTCTTGAGATTAAAAAAATAATTAAAAGGATTAGATTTAGTATGCATCAAAGTTTCCTTTGCAAATGCAAATCATGCGGTAACATTGTTTTTTCGAAATATTTGATCTTGATTGGCTATATTTTTTTTGGAACCTTCTCGTTATCGGCAATAATTTTCATGATCTCTTCAGTTAGTGTTTGAGAAAATCCAAACTACATAGCATAGTACCCATATGTATGTTGATTTTGATAAACTCGAATTAATGAACGTGTAGATAAAAAGGAAGGACGATAATTAATACCACAAAATCAATACAGAAAAAAAAAATATGAATAGCAGATAGGTTCCAAGCATTGGGAGCATTAAGTATAACTTACAGGGTATAATAAATACGCATGTAAAGATTATAGTAGTAGCGTGTAAATTTTTTGGTAATATTTCGAAAGTGTATCCAAATAAAGAATATATTTATTATACTATGATAAAAGGACATGACTAAGATTTCTTAATAAAATCGTACTATTATCAGTTTTAAAATTAGAGAAAATAATTTTTTTTATAAAGTTTATCAGAATTTCGTTCTTTGAATTTTATTTTCTTTTTTTTATAAGGGATTATTTAACATATTATTATGGAATATTTACGATAAACCTATTATTTATTTTAATAAATTTACCACTAAGAACGTCTAATGACATTGTCCTTGATATGATAGACCTTCATTTATATGATTAATGTTTGAAAGAAACGTAATCTTTGGATATCCGCCCACGCAAGTAATAATTCTTTCGCCGCAAAGAAGGTATATGTTAAGTTTATGATTTCCATAACATCAAATGAAATTGATTTGACAATATCGTTTGCATAATATTTTTAAAGAAAACAAATATTTTGATGGCTAAAAAAATATGGTGAAAATTTAGTATTATATGGTGCACACAGTCTAAAGCCACCACTTTTTATTATGTGATTTCAAATGAATAGAAAAAAAAATTTAATCAATATTTTTTAAAAAAACTTTCTGTAATATTGTAGTTTAAACAGTATGCTTTTATGTAACAGAGAGTTTTTTCAAATTGAATTACTGTAGCATAAGATATAAAAGTTTTAATTTTGGTTATTTTACTATGTTTTGAATAAATTTAAAGGAATTTGGCCAGTTTAATACTAATATAATGCAGGCCAAAATTTATAAACTGGCCTAAATTAAGAATTAATATAAAAATATTTTTGTTTAAAATAACTGAATGAGAATTATTTATCTTTAAACTTTATTTTTTTTTGAAACAAATTAAATATATGTTTATATTTGGGATAAGTTTCACCATATTTAATCTGAATACTATAATTAATAATTGACTGAAAAATTCGTGATTGGATCGAGCCAACGTATGGTGTTTTCATTGACTCAGCCGGTTATCTTATATTATTCATAGGGTAATTTGAAAATAAATAATTTCCGTCCGTGTAAAATTTTATTCTACATCCAGGTATTTTATTCTGACTTAATATTCCTTTAATAATATAATTCAGGCTTCAAGAAAAATTCTATATAATTAAAAAAAATTTGTAACGTTTAGATTACCTGTATAAATAAATTCTAAATTGTGCAACCGTATTTCCATTGGCCAGTTTATTACGTGACGTTCAACAAATTCAAAAAAAATGAAATTTATATGATTATATTATTTCCAGCCAGCCAATCCTGGTGCGAAGCAACAGGTTACAACTAGTAAATAATATATTAAATTTTATGTTATAGTTATAGAATTTTTTATACTTTATTACTAGTTTAAAAATAATTGTAGGACTTAATGAAAACTCAGCTCATAATCGTAATTACATGTTCATTCTCTTCATCGCGTTGGTATAATAAAGTTAGGCTTTAGTGATAATTTCATCCTTTTTGATATATTTTACTTTTACTATTTAACAAATTGTAATAAGAAAACAAAATAATAAAAATTAATTACCGAGATATGTTTATCCGATAGAAGTATCGGTCATTGTTAAAATATTTTCTATTCGCCAATTAAATCATAATTATCATACTGAGGACTATTAGTTTTTGTTGAACAAAAAAGAATTCTTAAATATTATTATTATTATATTATTTAGTAAAGGACAGCAGGAACTTTATTTACAGAGGGAAGAGTAAGTTTTTCAGGCGGCAATTATAATTCTTTCAACTATTTCAATCGTAATCGATTTATTTACCCTATTGCGCTACATATTTAAATAGTGAATCTGCAGATATAAATTGCTAGTAGCGTTGATCAAACCTAATATTTTTGGTCAATCAATTACTCTAGCGTTGATTAAACCCGTTTTTTTACATTTGGTTAATTAATGACCCGCTTTTACATTTGGAAAATTAACGCCTGTTTTTACATTTTGGTCAATTAATGACCCGTTTTTACATTTTAAAAAATTAAAAACCCGCTTTTACATTTTTGGAAAATTAATGACCCGTTTTTACATTTTGGTTAATTATTATATAAATTGGCCTATGAAATTTTTTTTTTTTTAAAAAAAAAGAAGAAAATGGAGTCAAAATTTTGGCCGGAGCTTATGAAAGATCTTGAACATCTTTTTGAAAATAAAGAGAATTATGACGTTATTATACAAGCGGGAGAAGAATCAAACGTACAAGAAATTTATGCTCATTCCATAATTCTCTGTTGTCATTCAAATTATTTTCGTTCTAATTTGAAGGAAAAGGAGGACGGAAAGTACATTTTAAAGAAATCTAATATTCCATCAAAAATTTTGGAAAATATTCTCAGGTAATTTATCTCAAAATAATTTTTAAATTAATGTATACAAAAAAAAATTAAAATAATTTTAATAATAGGTTCTTATATTGCGGAAAGATTAATTTAAGTGTTGAAAGTTCTTCAGATATTGTGACTTTATAACAACGGCAAACGAATTTGAATTACATTCACTTGTAAAGCATATTCAAGAATTTTTAATTGATAATCAAGAAGAATTTATCAAAAATAATGTGGTTAAATTTCTTGAAAATATTTTTCAAAGTGATACTTTTGAACTTATACGAAACCATTGTTTAGAAATCATCCATAAAACTCCAGATTTATTATTTGAAAATAATACTTTTTTAATGTTATCATCCCAAATGATTGAACTCATTCTTAAACAAGAAAATATTACATTAAATGAAATTGAAATTTGGAATTATTTGATAAAATGGTCATACGCTCAAAATCTTAATATTGATCAAGATCCTTCAAAATGGACCAATGATGATATTGAAGTAATGAAACGTACCACACATAGATTAATTCCATTGATTAGATTTCAAGATATTTCTTCTGATGATTATTATGAGAAAGTATTTCCTTATGAAGAATTACTACCAAAAAAACTGAAGGGTGAAATTATGCAATTTTATTTAGTATCTAATAGCACAACAAAAATTATTAGCTTATTACCAAAAGATCAAGGAGTGATTCAGTTATAATTAAGTCTCAATATTTTGCTATTTTTGCTAGTTGGATTGAAAAGAAAAATGATTCTTATTATAATATAAAAAATATTCCATATAAATTCAATTTACTTTATCGTGCTAGTAGAGATGGCGATACAGCTGCAGCATTCCATAATCTATGTGATAATGGAGGACCTACTATAGTTATAGCAAAAATTGCAAGTTCGGAACAAATAGTTGGAGGATATAATCCATTGGATTGGAAGCCGGTTATAATTAATTCAAGGTATTATAAACCAACAAAAGATAGTTTTATTTTCTCATTTGCAGATAGAAATAACCTCCAAACTGCAAAAGTAAGTTACCCGAAAGAAAATCAACAACAAAATTCTATATATAGTAATTCAGTTTATGGGCCAAGATTTGGTGGTGGCCATGATTTATGTTGGCATCAAAATGGTACTTGGGGATGTATTCCACATACTTATTTAATCGATTTACCACGTAATTTCAATGTGAGTGATTACGAAGTATTTCAAGTTATATTTTAATAATAAGTAACTTAATATTTTTTTTATATACTATTTATGATAATTAAGTAACTGTTTTACATATTCAGCTTTTTATGGATGGATTTCCTCGATTTATCATCTTTTAAAAACATAATAAAACACATATAATAAAATACTACCAAAATTACTCCAGCCATTAAATAAAAAGATATTCGCTTTTTCATCATTAAATCAGATACCGTGATTTACGGAAGATTTATTGCAATTCTACAACCACCCCATCCTCTGAATGCTACCAGTTTTCAGATATCTGTGTACGTGATTACTGGGTGATTATAATTACAAGATGATTACCGGACAATTTGTCCAGTAATCATCCTGTAAACCAATAATTTTATTTTGCATTGGTAACAGAATTCTGAAAACAGCGATAATATAAATTTCTTTATTTTAAATTACGATTTGTAAATCGAATTATCATTATTGAAAATTATCAAATTAATCAAAATGATATAAATGATATAAATGATATAAATGAATTTGTAATTAACCAGATTACTTATTTAAAAAAACTAAATTTTTTATTTTAATTTATTATCTATCTTTGAAGTAATTCTAACGTGAGACAATTTTTTATGTTAGTGAAATTTCTATTTAGGAATCAAAAATGGAAAGTGGATTCCATTCTTATTATGTGAATTTTTCAAGACAATTTTATTCTCACGAAAAGGGAAATCAAAAATGGAAAAGTGAATTCCATTTTCATCTGAAAAATTTTTAATACATCATTATTACGCTTTGAATTTTTTCCAATCTCACGAGGATATGATCGTCAAAAAAATCCCTTGGATAATTTCCACATTATTCACCCAAAAAAGGTGATATTATGTTTATTTTGCACATTTGACATTTCTAATGGTGTAACGTCATTCGGATTATAAATACTTCTACAAAAGTGATTTTTATAAAAAATTATTTTCTCATTATGTCTATAAATTTTTATAAGGAAATAATTGATAATTATAAAAATCTTTATGAAACCAAGGAAGGATATGACACGAAGATTTATGCTGGTGAAAAACAAAATATAAAAGAATTTCATGTTCATTCCTTCATATTAAAAACACAATCTAAATTTTTTAAAAGTGCTTTTACGGAAGAAATTCAAAAAAAGGATGGTTATTTTATTTTAAATTTAAATTATTCACCTAAAATATTTGAAATTCTTTTAAGGTATTTTTTTTTTGTAAAGATTTTTAAGTGACTATGATAAATGGATTGTTTCATATGAAGATTTTCATTTTTTTTTTTAGTTATATGTATAGTGGAAGCATCGACATAACAAAATTACAACCCTTTGATATAATAAATCTACTGTTACCATTAGATGAGCTTGGACTTCAACCTTTAATTACTTATATTCAGAAAATTTTGATCGAAAATTATTTTGATTTAACTGCAAATAATGTTATTGAAACTCTTGAATTAACTTATCAAAAAAAATCTTTTGATAAATTATGGGATTTTAATATCCAACGAATCTGTTATAATCCAGATCTCTTATTTAAATCAACTAAATTTCTCACCGTTAATCCATCTATTTTAGAAATATTTTTGAAACGAGATGATTTTTGCATTGATGACGAAATCATTATTTGGGAAAATTTATTCAAATGGGCTTGTGGTCAGAATCCTGTTACTCACCAAGATATTAATAAATGGAATAAAAATGATTTTACAGTGATGGGAAGAAGATTAAACAGGTTTATTCCATCAATCAGATTTTATAATATATCTTCTGAAGATTTTCTTTTAAAAGTATATCCTTTTAAAGAATTATTACCAAATGATTTAATCAATAATATATTTGCATATCATATGGTACCAAATAATAGACAAAATATTATTACTCAACCTTATCGAAAATCACATTCAATCATAATTAATTCTCAACATTTTGCTATTTTTGCCAGTTGGATCGAAAAGAAAAATAGTTCTTACTATAACGAAAAAAATATTCCATATAAATTCAACTTACTTTATCGTGCTAGTAGAGATGGTAATACGGATGCAGAATTCCATAAAAAATGTGATAATAAAGGTCCTACTATAGTTATTGCAAGATTTACAGATTCAGAACAAATAGTTGGAGGTTATAATCCATTGGATTGGAAACCGGTGTATTCATATAATGGTTATTATAAATCAACAAAAGATAGTTTCATATTCTTATTTACAAATAAAAGTAACCTCCAGACTGCAAAAGCTAGTTATCCTATTGATGAGAATCAAATATATTCTATATGGTGTAATCCATGTTGTGGGCCAACTTTTGGTAGTGGAAATGATTTATTATGTTCTAATGGTAATTGGTCAAGTAATCAATTTACTTATCATAAAATTCATTTTCCATCAAATTTTAATATAAATGATTACGAAGTATTTCAAATTAAAAAATAAACATGTAATGTTTTAAGATGTCACATTATTTTTCCTTCAATATTAAGTTCTAATTTTTGTTGTAAATTATTTTCACATAATATACTGTATCTCAATAAATTTGTTTTTAATATTTATTCTTTCTAAAACAATCATCGCACAATCCCTACGTAGAATTATCTTTAATTGTAAATAACTCGATGGATTCTTATGAATAATTTGTATCAAATCCTTATGCCTCATGTTATGTGTTGTTTATAATCTGCAAATCAAACATTTAGAAATTAATTATAGAAGAAACTCGATATTATTCACTTGCCGGCATTACGAACGATATTAGTTTACCTTAAAACAAAGCTATCCTATTTATCCCAGGAATTATTTAAAATTGAAATTATATCAGGTATTTGTACGGAACATGGCTAAATTGCCCAGAATTAGCCTAATTCTACAGAATTAATATTTTTTATAATGGGGTACGCCGCAAAAGTGGGGCTCTTTTAATCAGTTTTCAACATTTTTGATAAACTCAACTCTTGCTTGATAATCAAAACATTATAATAATACAATTTTATTGGTTAGTACTGAGACACGACTACGTGACTTGAATTTTTTTGATAAAAGAGCGCTATACATGAATTATTTTAATCATTCTTTAGTAATATCTAATAAAAATCATCAAAATTTCCAATTAATTCATTCATAAATTAGATTTTTTTTTTTAGTAAATAGTAAATTTTCTTCAAACAAGATTTTGAGATTTTTTGAATTGAAATAAAAATACCTAACCAAAACCCGCATCATCCTCTAAGTAAAATATTCAGATTATGCAATTAATTTTGTATACATTACTGACAAGCAATTTACAAGTGTTTTTAATAAAGCAATCTATAAATATTTTACATTACAAAGCAATTTACAAGTGCCTTAGATTGTGTGTTAACAATAAATGATCAAGTGACCACCAAATCCTTAGTATAGCCGAAGAATAGACGACGCGATAAATTTAGACACTTCTAGTCCGATATTTATAAAGTTGACTGTTAAAACCGGTGGTTGGACATAAAGTCCTAGAATCACCGCAAGTGATATTTCTAATAATGGCGGTATAACAATGATTACATCATGTAATTTATTGTAAATAATTCCTACACAATTTGAATTAAAATGAAAATTTTGGTTGATTTTTCGCTTGAAAAGTAAACTGCGCTTCCTATACAAACGGAAATTGTAATAATTGCGTAAATGAAAATGGAAATCAGTCCACAGAAGACTTCCTATCGGTTTTATAGGAAATAAAAAGTGACGAAAAACCTTTTCAGTGCAAATGTGAAATATATTGATCGCAAAATAAGTAAATGAGTATGTGAGAGCACGATAGTTGCGATAATATTTTATAAATGTGCCGATTTCTTTCGATCTTCTAAAATCATTTCCAACACTCCGACTTTACTGTTCAAAATGCAGGCATTGTAATCCCTTCTCTGTTTTGGAGTCAAGCTGTCAAGTACTTCTTGTAGTTCGGGAGACAGTTGTAGTTGTCCTTAGATGACAATAATGGTATTAATAAACTTGAAAACTTGCTATATACTCTAAAAACTTACTTACCACCATTACTACTGTTACCAGCACCATCCATATTTGTAATATTTACGAGAAATGTATAAAAAAAATGTATTTTTTTTTTTGAAAGAAATTATTTAAAAACGTATTTTTTTATAGATTGCTGAAAGAAATGATTTAAAAACTTTTATAAATTTTATGTTACATGATAATTGTCATAATGATATAATTGACTTTCTTCTCACAACTCCCCTAGATTTTAATATCCTGGTACCGGTTAATGGCGCAGACGCAGCGTCACAGCCACCTATCATGTGATACAACAAATTAGAAACTCTTGTTGCGAACATTATATTCCAATAATTTATAATTTTATCATAACGATTAAAATATTATATAAACAATACAGTTGGACCTCTATGTACCGATACTATATCAGTATATCAAATTATTTTTACATATACCGTCATTAATGCAGCACTAATATGTCATGTGATTTGGATGGAACCTTTATGTTAACTTTGGCCAAATTTATAGTGTTGGCCCGAATTAATACCAGTGTAACCTAAAGTATTGGTACATTTTACCATGTATTAATTATAAAAGGGAAAAGTATTGAGAATTGTGAAATGAGACAGGCAATTATGCTCTTTCAGGGTGAAGCAGAAAAAAATTATAAAGCTATTTTATTCGAGAGTATTTTAAAAGTTATCACCCTGCAGTTAAAGATCTAATTCATGCTATTTTTGATTTACCAATACTATATTGAAAAGCTTATAGACTTTCTCAGCCCTTTCCCTCTTTCGCAAAAGCATTAGAAAATTTTGGTTTACCTTTAACGCAAAGCACGACAACCCTACTGCAATGATTGGGTTTTAAGCTTAAGTATAAAGCTTATTTATGACTTCTGTAGCTTAATGCAAATTTTTTATTTGTGGCTTATTAGTTATTACAAATATGGAGTGAATAAATACAAGAGATTATACTACGAAAGACTATTAAACAATTTGTTTCAATGTTTAATGTTGAAATCGATTGTTGAAAATTTTACTAATACACCAGATTACAGCTCATACAGGATCTCTTCCTCTTCCCCTTCCCCTCCCTTTACTCACTTCACTATTCTCTTTTAATACTATTGGTAAGAATTGTGAAAAGGTAACAACTCTAGATCGTTCTGGTGTAACTCCAGTTGCATACTTGATTCTAGACTTCACAATGCGTTGCTAACTTTCCCTTTCAAACTCCTTAAACTTCTCAATCTTTTCTGACACCTCAAGCAAAAATAAAGGAATTTGCCTTGGTCGCTCAAAAAGCTCCAAAGATACCATTAGCTTTATACCCATTATTTTGAGCATCGATCTTGGTAGAAATATCTCGTTCACATGAGATAAGCTAATACATGAGCTGTCCATGTACGTTTAGGAGTATTCCTCATTAAACCATTCATTTTTGTGATTGTATTAAGGTGACTAGAGATGCTCTTAATAACAAAAATATCGGGCGTTTCTGATTGATCATAACTCTCTGCTGGAATAGGAAAGGTGTTAGATATATAGTGAAATTTTTTGGATAGACTGTCTAATTGATGAACTTTTCTCTTTATTTTTGCGATGGCTTTCTCAAACTCCTCGCTGTTTCTTTAATCAGTTATATCATTATTCTCGCCTTCTATATCATCATCATCATAATTACTTTCCTCAATGATCTCATCAAACAGTATCATGTACCTATGCGCCTCCGTACTTATACATTCATTCTCATCCGTCAAACTTAACCTTTCAGACAAAAAATTCAATTCATTATCGCTCAAAAGTTTATGAACCTGATTTAGTGTTTCCTCATCTCCCATATCAATAATATAATAATTCGCCTTAGCATCTCGAGTATGCCATATCGACTTGAGTTTCTCGTAATATACTGGGAATTTGGTTTTCCTGAAAGTATCAGAAACTTCGAAAACAGAGTTCAGAACATCTTCTTGAGTAATATCTTCTTCAGCCAACTCTTCTTCGTTTCCATAAGAAGATCTTGCGGGTTAATAATTAAATTATATCCTGAGTCCTGACCTTTTTTAATGAAGTTGATGGTAATTCATCATCGTATGATCGCTTATGTCCAAATGATGTATCTGCTTCTTCTCCTTTTGACATCTTACCTCGTTTCAATGAGCGTGAATTAATTTTATCAACATATTCTTCACATTTTTGATTACAAGTAACCTCAAGCACATTTAATGCGTCAATTTGCGATTGTTTATTGAAAATATCCTTGAAAATGAGAACGCAACCAAAGTCATTGGCACTTTGAGAAGTCTTAATCAACGTTTATACGTACCTCCTTTACCATTAAATCTTTTTCAGTCTTGACATTATTCCAAAAGTTTTCTTCTTCAGGTGGAATGCGGTTAGTAAATATCAATAAAGATGGTATGTCCAATATGCTATTTCGCATGATCTTTCTGGAGGAACAATACCTCACAACCGTCACACTGAGGAATGATACTCTATACTCAGAGATTATTTACGGTACGTACAGTAATTCTTTTTTTCAAATTGACAAACCTGTTGAATCAGAAAAGTTGCACGCTCTTTGCTAATACTATCCTGTTTCTCGATAAGAACGTTACTTAAATATGTAAGATATCGTTTTCTCCATATAGATTTTTGATCAGCCAGCGAACGAACTTCAGAGACACAATTAGTTTTCAGTGCTTCTAAAAATCCCATATACGACCATTCTGAGATAGGTGTACTCTCGAAATATAGATTTATCAGGTCTAAACAAAGTTTTACAGATATCAAGCAAAAAGTAAGCAAATCGAAAGTTGTCAGAAATTGGGAAATAGCATTACGCGTAGAAATCTATACGTGATCTGATTTCAGATAATAGGCCAGTTCACAAATTCTATTGGTTGGTATAACTCGATCAGACGTGAACCAGTGAACTACCAATACTATTTGCCATTCAGACTCGCATATAGAGAATCATTTTTACCAAAGCATCATCTTGCAAAGAGGAAAGAGCTTCAGAGAAGCTTAATTAAAGGTACTGCGCATGAATGTTTTGAATTAGGTGGTGTAAGGCATTTAGCTTAGATTTCAAAGTTACATGATTCTAATCGTTACCAATGATAACAGTTTTCTACAAAGAAAAAAAAATTGATGCAAATGCCCTGAAGTGGATGAAACTTTATTAATAATTTTTCAAGTTCATAGTTAATCAGAAATGATGGAACTATCAAAATGCCGATATATAATAAGAAAAGTAATATATTTATTTTGGGACATCTATAGAGGCATAAAAATCGATTAAGATGATGGTGTTCTTCTAAAAGCTAGCTGAGCAATAAAACCAATTTGCCTTATTATTACTTTGCGGAATATACGGGTTCGTTTGATTGTAAATATTGATGATGCAAATAATGGTAGATTTAAATTTTATTAATTTTATTAGAATTTTCATTTAATTTTTCTTGCTTTTATATTTGTACAAGAAGGATAAAAAGATTTACTAACTGGGATATCACCTTTTTATGTAATTCACAGGATCGATTTTGTTATACGCTTTTAGGGGAAATTATGTTAATATGTTTGCATCACGAAAATGTGATCAACAGACTCAATTGGTTTGAAAAGGATAAAGGAAGAAATGGGGTTGATACTTTAATGATGTGTCAAAAGTACAAAATATATACAGAAAGAAAAAAATATCTTAATATTTTCCCTATTTTTCTTGCCAAAAATTCATTTTATTCATCAATGTGTAGATAATTGTTTAATAGAAAGTCATGATTTATTGCAACCTTATTTGCTAAATGAGTTTTTCTATAATGTGATATGATTATTTAAACAATAAAATTATCCAATATATCTTATGTAATTGAAAGAAAACTAAATTTAGTTTTAGATAATGAAAAATTCTTGTAAATAAATTATTTATTTTTATTTTAATTTATTTCTGAACATTGTCTGTTACATTAACAGGATGTTAAACCAATTTAGCAGTACTTTAAGTTTTTTTTATTGAAAATTTTTAGTTATGTGGAATTTTGTGATTTCAATCATGTGTAATTTGTAATATAAACAAACTTAGTACATTACTTTTTTTCTCGGTAGGATTTCTGGTTTTATTCCCTTTTAAATAAATAAATATGAGAAACATATTTGTTTTTTCTCAGTAGGCTCTCTTTTGATATTTAAAAATGTAGTTTCAAATGTTCTTTTTTGTTTTTCTAAGTAGGTTTTGTTCCCTTATTTGGAAAAAAAAATATTAACGAAAGTTTAAAAGGACAGTTATTATATTTAAATATGTAGGCTTTCTTTCTTAGAAATGGTAAGCTTTTATTTTTTGTTTTATATTATAGGGAAAATTCTTTTACCTTGAATCAAGTAATATACTTTTACGCTATTAAAGCTATATAATATTGTAGATATAGGAAATAATTAATTATGAAGACTAATATACCGGCTGAATCTGCTTATTTGTTAGATGGAGATAACTTTGAAGTTAATGTGTATTCCTACCTAGTAAATAAAAGAAACAAAAGTTAACTCAATATTTAATACATATAAAACAAATAGAACTTGATAAAGAAGATGAAAGTAACACAAATATTCTTATAAAGTCTATTCTCTGGATGAAGATGGAAGGTCTCAACTTAACACAATACCCTCTGCTAAGTTAACCTTTAGAATTGTCCATTAGTGTACAATTTAGTTTTTGGGAAATTGCTGAACACTATATAAGAGAATATGAAAGGTAGAAGGGATTTGTGGTAAAACGATATAGAGTTTTGATTTTGTTTTTCCAGAAATAAAAATTTTATATTAAAAAGAAATAGAAATAAAGTTTCCAAAAAAAGAGAGAAAAGCAACAAAGTTGTAAAATTTAAGAGATTTACCTTTCTAAACCAAAGCATGAAAATTAAGAAAATAGAAAAATCTCATCTTTCAGTAGGTAACTGATATTAAATAATGCTTTTTTTTCTTATATATAATATCTAATAAGTCTTATTAGAATAGTTCTCACTCTTTAGACATTAGCATGCTTAAAGTTGTCTGCCTAAACCTCTCCAAAATTCTATGATTAGTTTCTCCAAGATTTTACTATAGTTTTATTATAGTTTTGGCAAGGTTTTGGCAATTTTGGCATTTATAATAAGTTTTGTCAAGTTTCACTTTTCTCCAGAGTTTCGCCAACTTTTTAATAAGACTTTCATATAGTTTCGGCAAAGTTTTGCTATTTCAGCATTTTGCCAACTTGCCAAAACCCCCTAATTTCTCTAGCAACCTTAAGCATGCTATTAATTAAAGCATGATCAGAAGGCTTACTGCGTAAGAATCTATTAGGATACTAATGTTGAATGTTGATTTATGTATGATGTACTGTATATTTCTGATCTAACTAAATATTATTTATCTAAATATTTTAAATTTACAAATTTATGTAATATATTATAATTTTATACATAATACTTTTACAATATAATAAAGTTATTTCTACAATACTTTTATGATACTTTTACGATGTAGTAAATTATTTTTGCAAATCTTTAAAATATTTTTACAGTATAATAAAGTTATTTTTACAAATCTTTAAAATACTTTTACAATATAATAAAGTTATTTTTACAAGTCTTTAAAATACTTTTACAATATAATAAAGTTATTTTTACAAGTCTTTAAAATACTTTTACAATATAATAAAGTTATTTTCAAAATATTTTTACAATATTTGTATAATATTACATGATCATAAAACTATATTTTTACAATATTGTATTGTGCCAGAAGTCTATACTCGACAATAAAAATGTAACACTTAAAAATCTTTCAACTTCTTAAAAAAAATACAATTTAAAAAAAATAAACTGGTAACTTTATTCTTTAAGGTAAGCTTTATCAAATTACTGGTCAGATTTTTAAAAGAAGATTTACGTAAAAAGTTATAACTTATAAGCATTTGAAATTGCATAATTTTCATATGATCAGCCCAAATTTGAAACAAAATATGTTGGCCAGAACTTATGATAATTTGGGCTGATTCCATGCATTGTGATAATGCAGCCAGCCCAAATTATTATAATATGAATTAAATGCAATTTTTTTTAAAAAAATTTTTTTATCATTATATGACTTTTATGAAATGGTAGTTGCGATTTATTGCTAAAATCTACTTTTTCTTATGTTTTATCTTGTTTGTAATAATAAATTTTTAAAAATTGCATTTTATTAGTACTTTACATAAGAAATTCTGATTTTTTATTGGCTGAATTTCAGATCACATAATATAGAATCGGCCAAAAAATTAAAATAAAATCACGTGATTGTCGAGTATAGACTTCTGGTACCATATAAAAATTTAAATTATATTCTTATGAATATACTTCTCAGCGTAATTGATTTTTAAATGCTATAATATTACAGCATAATGCCAAATTGCATATTGATGTAACGTAATTTATTTATACTGACGTAATTAATTTGTACTGACGTATTAAATTGTACTGATATAATTAATTTTATATTAGACATAATTATTCAATAAGCTAAAAATAAAATTTTAAAAAATAATTCTTTGATACCACTCAAAGTATTCACTAACAGCTACAGCAAAATCATTTGAAATAAATATTTATTTTCGCTTTAATAGATCATTTGCTGATAAAAACATCATTGACTAATTCTTTATTCATAATATCATAGCATTTCTAAGGCTATTCCCTATAAAAATAAAGAAAAAAGAAATGTTAGAATAGTTGTTTTAAATTAATTTTACAAAACTCCCTTCTTTACACTTACCTAAGGTCTCCAAGACGTTCCCAACTCATTATCTACAAAAATAAAGGAAAAAAAAATGTTAGAACGTTTTATTAAGTCAAATCACAAAAATTCTCTTTATTCAACTTACCCGAGATCCTTCAAGACCGTTTCCAAGTCTTTTCTACAAAATAAAGAAAAAAAGAACTTTAGAATGTTTTTTTTAAATTAATTTTACAAACTCTCTCCTTTCAACTTACCCGAGATCTCTAAGACATTTCTTAACTATTTCTACAAAAATAAATAAAGAAAAAAAGAAACTTTAAAATGTTTCTTTTAAGTTAATTTCCCAAACTTCCTCCATTCAACTTACCTGAGGTCCTTTAAGACCATTCCCAAGTCATTCCTTACAAAAATAAAGAAAAAAGAAATGTTAGAATGTTTCTTTATCCAAACTCCTCTTTAAAATTTTACTATTTTTTTATTTTTCCCTAAAATCTAAAAGTACGTTTCCTACAAAAAAAAAACCAATCACATTTTTTTTTAAGAAAAATTCGGTTTAAAAAAACTGAAAAATTGGTGATTAAATAAATATTTTATTTTATTTTTTTTAAAGCTGTTTTTTTTTTAGTTTTTAATAAACCGAAACTTAAAAAAATTTTTTTTTTATTATTTGGTTTACCAGATTTTTTAAACCAAAAAAAAAGATTATCCACAAACAATCAGTGGTAAATCGATATAAATCATATGACCGAAATCAGCTGATTAATCTGGATAATCTGGGAATACCATAATTAATTCGATAGGTTAATTTAATTACGGTATATCGGCATTTTTAAAATTTGTAACTGTAATTATTACGGCATATTACGTCAGGTATAATGCCGTAATTAAATCAATTACGCTGAGAAGTATACTTATGAGTCTTAATTGTTTATAATTTTATAATTGCTATTATATAATTGCAATATCATAAAAATATTGTAAAAACATTGCAAAAAATTAAGGGTTTTAGTAAAGTTTTCTTTAAATTAAAATGCTATCTTGCTAAAAAAAGTCTATATACAGTATTTCCTAAACTTCTGCATTAGTAACAAGTAGTAATAAAAAGTTATAGGTAGTGCTCAAATTTTTTTAGCAGTGATAAGTAGTAATAGGCATTTTTTGGTAATAATGGATAATAACAAGTAATACTCAAATTTTTTTTAGTATTAATAAGAAGTTGTAAGTAGTATCCAAATTTTTTTTGGCAGTGATAATCATTAATTATTATGATACTTCAAGTAAAATATTGAATAAAAAATTTGTTCAAATAGAATTCTAACAATTTTTAATTTAAATATTTCATTTTGTTTAATAAAAGATTATATTTTTTTTAGTGAATTTATCTTATCTCTTACTATTACTAAATTTAAGATCAATTTAAAAAGATTTAATTATGTTAAATTTGATAATAGGTTTAAATCTATTAGTGATATTATCACCATTAATAGCAATTTTATTCATAAAGTTTTTGCAAATTGTAAACAGTATTTATCTAAACCAAAAGGTAAAAGGTGATGCAAATGAAGTATACTTAATAATTCTAATAATTCATTAAATAGTTATGTTATTCGTTATTTTCTTTGCTTTGTAAGATGCAAGTTTTCAGATTTTTGAATTACTAATTCTTTACATAATTTATATCTTTCTATAAAATAATTTTCTTTTATTCTTTTAAATATACTAACAATATTACTATTATTTCAATTTTTATTGTAACTTATAAAATTCATTAAATAATGGCCAAATAATTTTTCAAAAAATCAATTAAAGTTTGCATTAATAAATAAAGCCAATAAAGTAATTAGTATATGAATTTAAAAAAGATATGTTGAAAGTTAAATATAAAGTTATTAGAGAAAGATAAACAATTAAAGGAATTGGATTAAATAATGATTTATTAAGCAAACTCCCTATAATGGTAATTAATTTTCAAATCCAAAATGATTTTGATTTTAATTTAATATAAAATGTTAAATAATATATTTATTTATTTATTTATTTTATGGCTAGTCAGGAGGACTATATTGAAGATCAAAAATTACAAGTATACTATGAAAAATATGAAATACAGTATAGAACTTCACCTCAGAGTAATGAACTATAGTTTGGAATAACAGGTCCTAACTAGTATTAAATTGTAACTATTTAAAGAGAAATAGACATTAAACAGTAACAAACTTAAGTAAAATATATGAAAACAAATACTAATTATTGGTGAACTGTACCATAAACTTAAAAAAACCTCAAGGAAAAGAAAAAACTGGAACCTCTGCAGTTAAACAATTACGTAACTGCTGAAATAAATGTTAAATAATATATATTTTTATATTATAGAAATTTATGTAATAGATTATATATAGAATTGTATGAATTTATAAAGATTCAAAATATTAAATGTTTATTAATAGAAAATTAGTTTCAAATTAAACAAATTAAATTTCATAACAATGTTTTTTAAAAAAATTCTCCTCCTGTTTTTCATTAACTTATATTACAATTTTACAAGTTTAAATTCATTTAAGAGTATAAATAAAAGATGAAGATTTTATACATTAAATTCAAATTTGAAATTTTTATATTATAATAGTATCAAATAATTAAATAATTTGTTTTTTTTAAAAAAAAATAAATAAACAATTTTTTTATTAAATGTTATTTTTTGATTTTAGTTAATTTATTTTTAGTGATTTTATTTTTAGTAACTGATATAATGACATGACCTTTATTATATACTGGGATTATCAACTAAAACTATATTACTTATAATATTTTAATTTTAGTAATAAATGATTCAGTTTATTTATAATTAATATTTCTAGTAAAACCATTAACTAATTAATTATTTATCATATATTATTACTTTTAAAGTTAAAATTTTTTCATTCTACAAGTAATTGTAAATCTCTGCATTTACCTATTATGAGAAAGAAAAAATTATTAGTAGTGTGCTAAATTTTTATTTAATGGTAAAGAAGACATAGCCAATTCCTCCTTTAGAATTAGCAGACTTTACCAATAACAAAGTAGGATTTTATCTGCTTGAGTTGGTTATCAAATGAACAAGAGAAATAAAAAAAAAAAGAAAAAAAAGAAGAAAAAAAAAGGGAATAAAAAAATAAAAATAAAAATAAAAATAAAATAAAAAAGAAAAAAGCAGGTAATTTCAAGGAATTACCCACTTTGCTCACCCTTACCCAACCCAAACAAACAAATCCAGTACCCTCCTAAGTAAAATTTGTGAACTCCCCGACTCAAATGAGTTATCTGTTCTAATTTTGACTTAGAAAGTTACCCACTTTGCAAATAAAAAAATACACACCTTTTTTAAAGTTTCTTGAGCCATTTACACTTTCTAAAAAATCAGTAATGCTCATTCAGAAAATTTTCATCTGTTGTCCAGTATTTCAATACAAAATAATGCTGTAATTGATAAATAATAAATACAATTCAATAATAAGAAATCAGATAACAAATATAAAGTATAAACATAAAAAAATTTTTTCACATTTTTAATACTTGATATGCATTTTTTTTCAAGAACTTCTTTAGGAAATTTCTTCATTTTACCAGTAATTGTAAATCTCTGCATTTACCTATTATAAGAAAGAAAAAATTATTAATAATGTGCTAAATTTTTATTTAATGGTAAAGAAGACATAGCCAATTCCTCCTTTAGAATTAGCAGACTTTACCAATAACAAAGTAGGATTTTATCTGCTTGAGTTGGTTATCAAATGAACAAGAGAAATAAAAAAAAAAAAGAAAAAAAAGAAGAAAAAAAAAAGGGAATAAAAAAATAAAAATAAAAATAAAAATAAAATAAAAAAGAAAAAAGCAGGTAATTTCAAGGAATTACCCACTTTGCTCACCCTTACCCAACCCAAACAAACAAATCCAGTACCCTCCTAAGTAAAATTTGTGAACTCCCCCGACTCAAATGAGTTATCTGTTCTAATTTTGACTTAGAAAGTTACCCACTTTGCAAATAAAAAAATACACACCTTTTTTAAAGTTTCTTGAGCCATTTACACTTTCTAAAAAATCAGTAATGCTCATTCAGAAAATTTTCATCTGTTGTCCAGTATTTCAATACAAAATAATGCTGTAATTGATAAATAATAAATACAATTCAATAATAAGAAATCAGATAACAAATATAAAGTATAAACATAAAAAAATTTTTTCACATTTTTAATACTTGATATGCATTTTTTTTCAAGAACTTCTTTAGGAAATTTCTTCATTTTACCAGTAATTGTAAATCTCTGCATTTACCTATTATAAGAAAGAAAAAATTATTAATAGTGTGCTAAATTTTTATTTAATGGTAAAGAAGACATAGCCAATTCCTCCTTTAGAATTAGCAGACTTTACCAATAACAAAGTAGGATTTTATCTGCTTGAGTTGGTTATCAAATGAACAAGAGAAATAAAAAAAAAAAAGAAAAAAAGAAGAAAAAAAAAAAAGGGAATAAAAAAATAAAAATAAAAATAAAAATAAAATAAAAAAGAAAAAAGCAGGTAATTTCAAGGAATTACCCACTTTGCTCACCCTTACCCAACCCAAACAAACAAATCCAGTACCCTCCTAAGTAAAATTTGTGAACTCCCCGACTCAAATGAGTTATCCGTTCTAATTTTGACTTAGAAAGTTACCCACTTTGCAAATAAAAAAATACACACCTTTTTTAAAGTTTCTTGAGCCATTTACACTTTCTAAAAAATCAGTAATGCTCATTCAGAGAATTTTCATCTGTTGTCCAGTATTTCAATACAAAATAATGCTGTAATTGATAAATAATAAATACAATTCAATAATAAGAAATCAGATAACAAATATAAAGTATAAACATAAAAAATTTTTTCACATTTTAATACTTGATATGCACTCTTTTTCAAAAACTTCTTTAGGAAATTTCTTCATTTTACCAGTAATTGTAAATCTCTGCATTTACCTATTATAAGAAAGAAAAAATTATTAATAGTGTGCTAAATTTTTATTTAATGGTAAAGAAGACATAGCTAATTCCTCCTTTAGAATTAGCAGACTTTACCAATAACAAAGTAGGATTTTATTTGCTTGAGTTGGTTATCAAATGAACAAGAGAAATAAAAAAAAAAGAAAAAAAAGAAGAAAAAAAGAAAAAAAAGGAAATAAAAAAATAAAAATAAAAATAAAAGAAAAAAGAAAAAAGCAGGTAATTTCAAGGAATTACCCACTTTGCTCACCCTTACCCAACCAAACAAACAAATCCAGTACCCTCCTAAGTAAAATTTGTGAACTCCCCGACTCAAATGAGTTATCCGTTCTAATTTTGACTTAGGAAGTTACCCACTTTGCAAATAAAAAAATACACACCTCTTTTAAAGTCTCTTGAGCCATTTACATTCATCTAAAAATCAATAATACTCCATTCAGACCATTCAGAGAACTTTCATCTGTTGTCCAGTGTTTCAATACAAAATAATGCTGTAACTGATAAAAAAAAATAAATACAATCCAATGATAAGAGGTCGATAACAAATATATAAAAAAAAAGAAATCGCGTTTTTTAATAAGAAAATATGTGTACCTTCATCTTCGTTTTATCCTCTCTATAATAAAAAAATGATTTTTTTTTAATATTTGTAATAAAGATTCAAGTATAAAAATAATAAAGTAATAAATACTTACTACTAACTTTGCTGAAAATATTGTCAAAAAATTTTGTTCACAGATGTCACTTCGTCTCTTTCTTACGTCTTTATTTGTTAGGCTTCTTCAGAACAGTATTTTTAAAACTCCTTAGAAATGAATATTGTAGAATCGTCCGATCATGAGTCAAAAAAGAATTTACATAAAACAATACAAAAAAAAATAAAAAAAAAATTTTTACCATAATGCAAAATCTAAAATTTAATTTAATCATCATCATCGGAATCATCATTACAAGGTTGATAATATGAAGGATATACATTTGTTACTTTATCCCAATACCAAAATCCATTAGATAACTTATGAAAATCGGCAGTGATACGCATTCCGGGCATAGCATAAATTCCTAAATCTGAATTTACACAGTTATAAAAAGGTTCCGCAGTAGACACATCGAATTCACGTAACTTTATTTTCTTGAGATCAGTTTCTTGCGTGTTGTGTAATTCATTAGAATTTTGAAGGGTTTCATCTGCGGAAGCCTCCGATATATCCTTTTGAAAAGGTTCAACTCCAATAATTTCACATGTCAAAGCGGTTCTAGAATCTTTTTTAACTCGGTCAACTCTTAGCGCCAAATAACTATCATTGACGCTACCATTTCTTCTCCATTCCAAGGACCATCAAGCATACCATATAATTCTCCTCCGAATAACAAAGAATACGCCTTGTTGAGTTTTCCTGGCGCATTCTGTGCGAGCGCTTTGCAATTTGGTAATTCTTCTTTTGCTTTGTGAGCGATTTGCAAGCCGTTTGCATATCTTCTTCATACTCCGGACATACCTTATGGTTATGTAAATAATTTAAAAACGATATCACAGCCTGAGGTCCTTCGCGAAATTGGTCCATTTAAACATAACCAGATTTATCGATTAAAAAGCTAGACAAGGCGAACAATGAACGTGAAGTTTACTTCCAAGTCATCTGCTTCATCGTCGATATATTCTGTTGCGCGGCGTGCAGCAATTTCTTCCGCGTCCGCGTCTGCGTTATCGAGTCCATCCTGACCTAAGAAAGACTTAGGACCAGTGCTATTAACCAAAGTTGTATCACTTTTGTTATCGTTTAAATTTTTATTTTCTTTTAACAAATTTCCTGCCGGATTCTCGTCTTCCTTCATATTCACAATTTCACTGGTTGAAGAGGGATCGTTTGTGCCATTAACAAAGTCGTATCACTTTTATTTTCGACCAAGTTTTTATTTTCTATTAATAAGTTTCTTCCGGATTTTCGTCTTCCTTAGTTTCGCCAGTTGAAGAGGCCATGTCATTAATTGAATTCATATCAATTTTATTATCTTCTGAATCTTTATTTTTTTCTAACAAGTTTTGCCCCGAATTTTCGTTTTCTATTGTTACTTTTTTATTCTCCACATTAACCTTTTGACGTGTTTTGCCCTATATCATTCGATTCTTTTGTGAGTGCAATTGTAAAAGCTTCTTGTTGACTTTGTTCTGCCATGGTTGACTATTTTTATTTTACTTTGTTTTTAAAAATACCGGTTTTATTTTTTAAAGAGTATGAGAGAGTTTGTTGAGAGTATATATATATTTGTAAAAAAATCGCGACTCGCGACTCGTGAGTAAAAAAAATGATGACTAACATCTCATGTGGATGAGATGATGTGCGGAACTTGTGTGCGCGCCTATCGATTGAATATATTAATACACTAACAGCTAATATATAAAACAACTACTTTATGTATATATTAATATAATACATAAGTAGCTATAATATTTATTTACAAAAAAAAGGTTCAATACTGAAAATACAGCCCTTTGTGATTAAAATAGTATTTTATACAATAATTTTATGTCCGACATTAAGATGATGTCAAATCATACTATAAAGATCGGTTCATAAAATTTATGATTTAATCTGATTTAAACACTTACTGATTATTTTATGTAAAAAAAATAGTAATATGATAATGTTACTACTGTAAACTCATAAAATATTGCAATTTACTGTATGACTAGTTTGTAACTCAGAAGATGCTTACAAATGCACAGCCGCAACAAAAAAGTTATATATCCTATTTAAGATAAATTAAGGGTATCATAACAATTAGATTCGGAGAAAATAATGAGTGGTCGGAGTAAGAAAAAGGTTGTATAGTCTTACCAATCTTACTGTGCTTTATTTTTTTTACCATCTCCGGCAGAAGATTCCTGGAATGCCGGCCAAAGACACGTGTAATTACGATATTTAAACACTCATAGTTATCAAATACGAACTTGAATAAATATTAAACACCTTTTGTAAGAGAATTCGTATAAATTCTACTATTCAGTATTTCAATAAGACTTGTATATCAACAATAAAAGACGAGAGGATCCTAAGATATCATCTAATTACAGCTAATACATATTTCAATGAACGTTAAAGCGAAATTAACGAAGACATCCAAAAATGGATGTTCTAATTACAATTGTATACGTATTACTTTTTTTGTGATTACTACTAAATATATCATATAATCCTTATTATATTGTATTACGAATCCCAACCTTACTTATAGTTTGTCAAAAAAAATAGAAGTATGTAGTTAACCGAATTCAATTATAAAATATTTGCAATCGCAAAACTTTTTTTCATGTGATATTCCACATACAATATTGTTTACCATTGATCTCACAATAAGTCGACTTATTAGTCGATTAATTTTAGTTTATTCCAATCTTCAACCGTAAGTTTTTGTGATAGATACTGAGAGTAGTCAAGTCGTTTACTGGTGAGCAAGTTCTGCGATTCTTTCAGGGGTATTGGATTTGTAGCCAATTCTGCTAATCGTGCTTTCCACTTGTCTTCCCTTTCCTTACTGAATTCTTTTATAATTTCTAGCCGGCTTTCCTTGTCAAGGCCAAGTTCTAGATCAAAAATCTGTTCGTTTAATTCTATGGCCGTTGGACGATTGGTAGGAATAGGATCCCAACAACGTTTCATTAACGCAGCATATGGTTCAGGAGTATATTCTGGAATATGTGGACGTTGACCAAAGCAAATAGCCAAAGCCAAATTCTCATCATAATCCCTATCAGCAAAGGGTGGTTCGCCGCTGATTACTTCTGCCATCAACATCCCGATCCCATAAATATCCGCTGCTTTAGTGTACTCTCTACCAAGTAAAACCTCTGGTGCGACAAATGGTAAAACACCACATATAGTTTTATCTGTGGAACTTTGATCCATAGGACGACACAGACCAAAATCTGAAATTGCTGATTCAATTATACCAAGTCTTATATTTAAATTATTGATCAAAATGTTGCCACTATGGAGATCTTTGTGGCAATAATTTTTATAATGAACATGACGTAATCCCATGCAGACGTAAAAAAGTATATTAAGAACAATTTCCCATGTTAGGCTACTATGATTTTTTTTAATCATTTCCCTCAGATTTCCACCATTTATGAATTTAGTAACAATTCCGTATTCCGCACTTTGCGGATCACGAGTCACTCCATATATTGTAATAATTTCATCACGGTTAAACTCGAAACATAATCTAGAGTTAATATTAATCTGAAATATATAGTATAAATTACTTAATTGATCTTTGTTCCTTAAAAAACTTCAACATCTGAAAAAAAGGTTAACCACCTCATTCAACAACTCTGGACTGACATGAGTCACATTTTGAAATTTCTTTATCACTACTTCCTGGTTATGACGTCGTTTCCATATAGAATAATCAATGTCCCAAGCTTGTTCCGTTAATGGACCATCTTTCCAAATTGCTTTATAAACACTTCCAAATCCACCGTGTGCAATTAGTTCAATATTTTTGAAATTTGAGTAATCAATCCATTCAATTAATTCTCTCGAACTATGTGCATTAAGTTGCGAATTTTGAATCAATATGTCAAGTTTCGAATCATCACTGGTCCAATATGCAAAGTTGTCACGGAAACGTGTTGAGTTACATGGATTACAATACTCCTTGGAACTGCATCCTGAACATGGATTCATTCTTATTTGTTCCAAAAGCGATTTTGAAGCCGGAAAGAATGTTTTTGTGTGGATAAGGGAAAAAAGAGAAATTATGCACCCTTATGCTGTGCGACGATAATGAAGGACCCTACTCTCTGCCTAACTGTTTTTAGTAGCATAGTAACCTCACAAAAATGGGACTCGTAACACAAAGAATAATAGTAGGGCAATAGTTGAGAGATCTTGTTAACTCGTCCATAACAATTTACGTTACTGCCTTATATGAACATTTTCACAAAAGTTAGGAACATAAAAAGAGATGCATTGTGTAGGGAAATTGTATGGGCCACGATGTCATGAACGCTAAATTTTTTGTTCTTCGTTGGAATATAAAATATTATTTATTGAGCTGCATAAAAAACATAAAAAAGCAAGTATACCGGTAGAGTGATCATGTCACCTGAAATGCGCAGAAAGATGCTGTGCGACGTAATGACATGGTACCACCTTTCTGACCGAGATACTCAAAACATTTAATTTTTTTGAGGAAGAAAGATTTGACTTGACGAAAATGGGTTTTGAGGAATGTGTTTACTAATCGCCGCGATTTATAAGAGGCAATAGTGAAATGACGAAATGCAATTTTGATCCAGTGAATCGCTTTCTCTTGTGGAATTTACAAGTACTATAAAAACAAGTTAATTTTTTCGAGACAGAAAGCAATTAAATTCAAAAATGTCGAACTCCGAACAATTCAGTGTATTGAGAGAGATGCGCCCTGCAAGCATATTGTGATTGCATCAATAATCCACGAAAGTCGTCGTACCCTATATGCCGTCAACTGATGCTTTGGAAACAATTCCGGAAGAATCTTCTTCGCAGGAAGAGGAAGCGCTGGAGGTACTGTAATGGATCAAGAAATGGATATTAATAAGGATGTGGATGAGGATGATACAGAAGTTCAAGTCCAACCCAATACCAGCGGGTTAATGAAGTTACGGATGCGTCCACTGCGAAAAAATCTTAGAAATGGGTTAAGGGAGATGACACTTTCGTATTAGAAGGCTTATCCGGGGGTTGACGTCTGATATCACTCAATTTTCGGACATTACTCACTGAGAATCTGTGCGAGAGGTTGAAGATTCCGGAACTTTTTTTCGATCTATTACAGAGGGAAAACAGCATCAGATCGGTATTGGCTTCGCTCACGGTATAGGTGTAGTTTATCTCGGCTTGAGCTCTTAATAACGAGCTTTTATCTCCACCCTGTAGAATGTCATACAATGCGAAAGTACTTACCAAACCAATAGAGGAAACGAAAAGCTGATGACGTTAATGGAAGGAATATGACTATTTCTATGGAATCATTATCACAACCACGGAGTGGTACTTTCTCCTTTATACCTAGAAAGGTATTTCGTGTACAAGTGAACCAAATACTATATCAATCTTACTAAGTCCATTGTTAAAGAAGAAACCGAAGCCAAATTACGCAAAAATGAGTGTAAGTCATTGGGATATTAAAGGATAGGGTAGGCGTGGAGAAAAAGCTGAAGAATAAAAAAGAACCATGTCCAAAAAGAATAATGTCCAAATTTTGATTGTTGTTTATCAAAGTACTGTATATAGAAAAGTTTGTGTCCGATGCACAAGTATTTATTATAATCAATGAAAAGTGTATGGAAAGTTTGCGCCTCATGCAAAAGTATAAATCAGTTCCATTCAAAAGTGGAAGTTACTCTCTCTTTGCTTCCCTTTGTGGAAGCTCTTCCGTGAAAGCTACTCTCCTTTCGCTTCCTTTGTCCCTTCGCTTCTTTAGAAGCATCTTTTGTTTTTTACAGATACTCTTGCTGCGACAAGGCCGGTCATCCAGACTCTTAACTTTATCGAGATATAAGACCGGATTAAAACTATTTCCTCATTTCCGTTTGCGCATGCAAAAAAAGGTTATTATAATTAATAAAAAAATTCAATTTTGATAAATCTAATCAATTATTAATAAATAAATTTGATGAATATTAGTTACGCGTACATTCACTTTTGATACACATAAAGATGCTATTTATTTTTTTAATGGTATGAAAGGAAAACAATTTGATGAGCCAAAAGGTTCCAAAGTTAATTACCTCATTGAGGTAAGTTTTTTATTTCCACTTTTGACCTTTTGACCTTATGTTATACATTATGCACATTATGTAATTCGACCACTTTTTTACTTTATCAGATTTGGGACGTGCTTTAACGAAGAAGCTCAGGATCATGAATCTACCAAAAAATAGATGCAACAAAATCTCAGAATTCCTAAACTTACTGGAAAACCGGAGCAACAAAACCAAAATCTTCAACCTACCCCAAACCTACAAAGAACGGGTTGGATTTTCAAAATGCCTAACTGTCCGAACATCACGTACGAATTCATCACTTATCGAACCGAATTCAAAACTTAAAAAAGATTTTGTCGATAATGTTTGGTCGCGCAAACTGCAGAACCGCCCGATGAGGAAATTTCTAGTCCATTTATCACCACGCACTCCCTCATTGTTTTATACCCGACTATCCTTTCGCTTTCCCTTAAAAAAACAGGACAAATCACATATATAGATCTTAATTACACTTTAGGTATAAATTGCCGATTTCGTAATATTTTTGGGTTAAATAAATTAATCAATATTTATATTATTAGAAACACTTTGAGGAACTTGAAGTAGAACTATATATTCAAAATTCAGATCAGGGAAAACAACACAATAAATTCTTGAATTGAAATTTAAATTTGAAATTTTATATAAAATTTCGGCCAGATTTATAGCCAAATGCAATATATAATTATTGAAAACTTTTCAAAAAGATTAGAAAGATTGCAATTATTAAAAATTTTTACGTTAAATATGAGTTAACTTATGACCGGAAGATGATGATAGAATTGTCCTGGTCATCTGTAAATCCAGGTTAGGTTTCAGTGAACTATCTATAATCCTTTGAATTTCTTTAGTAAACTTTGAAGTGGAGTTCTCACTGTATGATTTTTCGAATAACTTGTAAAATTCTGCGCAATAATAAAATCATAAATAGACCTTTGGCTTTTCGTGCCTACCTTATCTTTACTCATGATTTCATTAATGCTTTTATCAAATGCTATAATAAAATTACACCAGCATAAAATCTCCACTTGATTGGCCTTTATCTATTCTTCTTCCACATTACATGCTTTTTCATATGCTGTAAGTTGACTATATTTTGCAAGACATCTGACTTTTTCTGAACTGAGATCAGTCGAATGTGAAGTCACGATCCGATCCTGGATATATCGTTAAATAGATGTTTCTCGAATCATGAATTGTCTCCCTGTTCATGCGAGGTAAAATTCGTGTCTTGGCTAGCAAGTAATAGAAGTGGCATTTTGGAAAATTGGAGATGCCTCCTGGACCTTTGTTACAAATGCGTTATCTCACGCTGAAGTTTTTCTTTCGCTCCCTCTGCCTGATCTCATTGCTAACCCTTTTGCCTCTTCGCACTAGGTTTTTTGTTTAATTTCATCAATATCATGCCTCAATCTTGAGCTCGGAATTCTCGGCAGCAGTATCTGCTCTATTTCTCGGTTATGCTCTTAAGTTTGGCTCTTAGCTTTGCATTTTCCTCCTTAAGTCCAGCAATTTCAGCTAAGAGCTTGGGATTCAGTTCTTTCAACGAATCAACAGATGCATGATTGATATTATTTTTCTTTTTATACAAGATAGAATAATCGCCTTTCTCAATCATAAACTTCAGAAGGCAAGCAGAACAACAAAAAAAAAATTCGGTCAGTTATATAACATATCCTTCGAACATAAAATGTGGGAATGCAGAATAAAATGTCACAACCAGAATTATTGTTAAATTTTGACTTTATTGATATAGAAAATAAAATACATGATTCGGTGATACATGGGTTTGTTTTACAAAGTGAGATGGCGTTTCTATACTAATGCCCGCGACAACACCAGTTTTTCGTTACCTGTATTAATTATTCCATCATTAACTCTAATCCGGTTTCATTTGTCACAATCATCATTCTGGATAAAACAAAAACGGACATCAGTACAAGATATGCAGTATTGGAAAGTAAATCTCTTTCAGCCACTAACCAATTTCTCGGAAGTCCTGGAAAAGTTTGTAAGCTCTGAACCCGTTTTCTTGTAAATGCACAATAATAACCAAAAAAATATATTTCATTTATACTATTCATACATTAATTGTGTAATGTCTCGACCAAGAACCTCGATAATTTCTTTAATAAGTTCAGGTGAAAGAAAGAAAAAATCTTAACATCGCACAGTCACTGCGCTCTAAGCCACATTAGGTCAATTGTATGACCGAAAAACTACGTTAAATAATATTCGCGTACTGATAAATTACTATATATATATATATATATATAATATACTTATTAATTTTTCGAAATATTCAAGAGTATATTAGTCACGATATATTCAGAAAGGTTTAATTGAACATATTGAACATGTTTAGATACGCAAGAAACGCAAGAACGTCACATATTTAAAAATTATCCCGATCCCTACAAGTAACAGTTCTTACTAGTAACTCAACTCCCAGTTTTGTGATTGTTGTGATTTGGGCGGGACATCCTTGGATGGGAGTGAAGTGAGTGGGAGTGAGTAAGTTTTAGTGTTGGATTTGGATATGTCCAATTCATATAACTGGACATTGGGACCAATTGGATAAAGTCCACATTGTCCAAGTCATAAATAATCGGACAATGGAATATCCAATTGGACGTCCAATGTCCAATTGAACAGATAGCCCAACATCAGTCTAAGTTCTTTTAACGTCTGGGGCATTTATAATATAAAATGTAATTTAAAGGACATTCCACAAATTTATAATCAAATTTTAATAAAATATAACTTATTACAAATGATAGTAATCTCTTATTTTTAATTTTAATATTGGTAGAAATATGATAGTTTAACTTATTTCATAATTTGGCAATTATTTTGGAAGAGGAAAAATCAATCTATAGATATTCAATGTCTTCTGCTAAACGTGAGAATGAAATGCTCGGAAAGGTAGTGATATTTTTTTAGTCGGATATCAGCCGGATATTCACTGAATGTTCGCTGATACGGTGAAGAACTACTCCGGTTAATGTAAACGGACATATCCGGCGGATCAACGGATTACGGATTACACTAATTAAATGGTGTTTCTTTGTGTCTAATGTATGAAACAACTTGTTATAAAATTGCATAAATTTAATAAAAAATGTGAGAAATGAGCCTTTTTTATTGGTTTTTCATGTTTATACATTTTGTTAAAAACTCAAAGCCTAACTTGGGCGAATTTATTAAAGTTCATTAGCTAAATAATTATACTGATATTAGTTAACAAATAGAGCTGATAAAAAATTTAGGATTTAAACTAAAATTTCGATTATATTGAACGGGTTGACCACTGGCACACGGTCATAGAAATTTTATATTAAAAAGTTCAAGAATTTCTAAATTTTTCAATTTTGACATGAATTGAAATGAACAAATGTTTCAAGAACTTTCTTTCAACATACCCACTAATTTGATTGCCACTACCACAGGTTCTCCAAGACATCAAATAAAGGGTAAAACTGTATTAAGCTGACAAATAAACATCAAGAATTTCCGTAATTCATGACGTCTGATTATTATAGAAAGTAAATAAAAAGGTAACCCGAGCTTTAATTGAATTTATTGTTTGTTTATTAAAACGTTAATTCGAGGGTTTCCCGTCATTACACCAATTACCTTTGTAAAATGGGAAGTTGATATCATCAGAAGAAAAATTGGATAATTTGACTTGGTGTAACAAAGACTTAATCATAATCATTTAATATAAAGAACGTCAAAAAGATAAGATTTGGTTCACGCACTTCATTTTTGAATGAATTTATGGATTGCACTATTTATAATTATTGAACCCTTCAATGAGTTCAATCACTATCTAATTGTCACATACTTACCTTCAAGCCATTGGCACATTACACTAACTCGGCGTTACATGCCATTAAGAATTATTACACCCTTATGTATTAAACCACTAAGACTAGACAAAGTTTTTTAAATTTGGGTAAAAAGAAATACAATGTTTATATTTAGAACTTGTCGCCCTTAGCCACAATAATGCATTTTATTATATAATTATGTCGTGATATTTAATGCGGTGAAATTTAATTAATCACATTTGCAAATTTGGTAAATAATTGTCGCGTGTATGTAAATCTCTAAACAATATATAAATATATAAATATATAAATTGACTTAAATTAACTTTGTGAACTTTGTGAACCCAACAGAATATTCGTATATTAAATAACACCAATATAAAAGAATCTATAAATAATAAATGACTTTGTGTCACATAAGATATGCAGGATTTAAATTACATTTCAAACCTACAAATAAATATATAAATTGCATGAATTCGTTATGTTTGTTATCTTTTTTTTTTGGTTCTTTCGTTATTACATTTTAAAAATTTTAACACTCCTTTTTTTTTAATTCTCAACACTCTTTATATTATAATAATTTTTTTTTATTCTAGAATTTTTTTCTAAAATAAATTAAAAAAAAAATAATATAATTCACCATGATACCAAATAAACGAGCCCTTGCGATTGTGGCTCTCTTCATATTAAGTGTTGTGATTAAATCAACCTTATCATCTCCAACAGTCGATTTTAGGTCTATAAACTTACATAAAAGGCAAGCACCAGCAGATGGTGCCCCAAAAGAAAAAGCACCGTAAGTATAATTTATTTTATTTTTTAAAAAAAAAATTCTTTCAACATGAAAATTTGCTTAAAAAAATTATTATTTTAGTGATGCACCAAAGGATCAGAATCCACAAGCAAAACTTCCAGTAGTGGATCCAGCAAAGGAACCCGCAAAGGAACCAGCAAAGGAACCAGCAAAGGAACCCGCAAAGGAACCAGCAAAGGAACCCGCAAAGGAACCCGCAAAGGAACCAGCAAAGGAACCCGCAAAGGAACCAGCAAAGGAACCAGCAAAAGATCCAGCAAAAGAAGCAGCAAAAGATCCAACAAATGATCCTGCGAAAGATCCCGCAAAAGTTCCTGATCCTGCAAAAGATCCAGCAAAAGTTCCAGCAAATGATCCTGCGAAGGATCCCGCAAAAGATCCAGCAAAAAATGCCGCAAAGGATCCTAAAGCTCCTACTGATCCAAAGACCGTACCACCCCCTCCAGCTCCGGTTCCCGCTAAAGCCGCAGCAAATCCTCAAAACACTCCACTTCCAACCATAACATCTCTTAATACAGCAGCAAAAGGATCTCCAAAGTTAACGACTAGTACGAGTGTAATTCCTGAATCAACGACAAAAGTTACTAAAACTTTAGATGATGGACAAGTAACTGTTGTTGAAGAAAAGGTTCCTGCAAAAACTGTTGTTGTTGTGACAGATGCACCTGATGCCGATGGATTGGAATTTAGTTCCACAAATTCTTTAATTGACTATAAAAATATTGTAACTATAGTGTTAGGCTTAATTATAGCAGCATTCGCTAGCATCATATCTCTATAATTTTTTGAGCGAGAAACATAGAACCAAGATAAATTAATTATTATTATAATTATATAAATATTTATAAATATTTCGTAAAAATAAAATCTATAGATTGATTCTAAATAATAAGTTAATAAATAATTAAGTTCTCATTTTGAAAGTAGTTCTATTTTTTAAACATGGCTGTCAAATTTTTGGTTTGAATCACATGAAGACATGATTTACATTACCCGGTCCAAATTGAGTAGTGCCTGGGTCCAATTGCCGTGCATATCCAGAATGATTTGGTAAGTATGACGTTCATAGTGATACAATGTTGATATGCATGTCTTATAAAATGCGTTATTTGCTAAATCATCATTTAAAAAAAAAATCATGGAAGAAATGAAAGAAACACCACGTTCTTCGACGACCTCGGTAGACATATCAGCAAGAGGGATAGCTGGTCAAGAAGACATTGATTCAAATTTTAACGTGAATAATAATTCTGACCATGGTATTCGATCTAATAATAAAGAAATTAATATTCCAAGTATCAGAGGTGGTAATAAGACCGTGAAAATGATATTATTGACTCAATGTTTAGCTGGGTGAGTTTATATTAAAACAAAAAAGCTTTGGAAATTATCACCATTACTAATATTTACATCTCAATAATTTTTACTTCTTTTAAGTTTACAATTTACTTGTAGGTAAAAAGCAAATTAAAATTATGCGTTGGATTTTTTTAACGATATATATAATGATCCATGTAATAATTATGATTAAAAAATTATTTAGGGACAGTGGAACTGGCATATGGTAATTCTTCTACATGCAGTTGCATACCAGATTTTGAATTTATGAATATCGTAAATTTCGAAATGGCGGACTATATCAAGTGTGACTATATGTTATAATTTATATTCATATGATCAACTACTAATTGAAATATTTATATATTTGTTTCATTAGGAACACCATATTTACTTTCTATAGGATTATCAAAATCAATAATGTCTTTAGTTTGGCTTGCGGGGCCTTTATCAGGTAAATTATAAATTTTTTTTTCTTTTTTTTTGGTTTAATCATATGTATAGTATATTTATTTTATAGGCCTTATAATGCAGCCTATAGTTGGAACACTTTCAGACAATTCAACATCTAGATTTGGCAGAAGAAGGCCTTTTTTATTAGCTGGTAGTCTTGCCGTAGTATGCGCTTTTATGTTTATTGGCTGGTCCAAAGAAATTATTGGTATCTTTTTTAGTAAAGAATCATCAATGGTAAATTTTAAATTCTTTTTTTATTAAAAATACAAAAAAAAAATATATTTTTTTTTCTAAATTTAAGTAACTTTGTTTATTTTTAATTAGATGACATTATTAACACAATGTTTAGCAGTCGTATCATTTTATGTTCTCGATTTTGCGATAAATTGCGGTAAGATATTTATTTTAATTATCTTTTGAAATAAATACAAATTTTATTCGTTTCAATTAATAATTTTCGTTAAAACTGAAGTTCAAGCAAGTTGTCGAGTTCTCATTGTTGACATTTTACCACCATCTCAGCAAGAGGAAGGCACAGCTTGGGCTGGTAGAATGGTTGGAATTGGAAGTGTTTTAGGTTATTTTATGTAGGTGTGACAAAAAGATATGTCGGATCAAACTTGATTTATATTTAAGAGTGAATCTTAGTCTAACATATTACAATTGTTATACAGGGGATTTGTTAATTTAGTTGAGGTTTTTCCTTTTCTTGGCAAAACTCAATTGCAAGTTTTATGTGTTATTGCATCTATTCTTTTATTAGTGTCAGATGCATTAACATGTTGGGCCGTTACTGAACAGATATATACTGGAAGTTCGAATAAATCCACAAGTGCTTTAACTGCAGCTTATGAAACACTAGCATCCATAATTAAATCTATTCGTACCCTCCCAAAGTATATTCAACAAATATGTAATGTTCAATTGTTTGCCTGGATTGGCTGGTTTCCATTTTTGTTTTATTCAACAACTTGGGTTGCAGAAATTCATTCCCGTTTCGCTAATGATTCATCTGAGGAACCATCTGATGATTCAGTTGGTGACTCAATACGTGCTGGTTCTTTTTCTTTATTATTATACTCGATTATAAGTTTAGTGGCATCATTTGTCTTACCATTTTTAATCAGCTCTAATGATTCAACCAGACCAAAATTTTCATGGAGGCAACTATTTCAAATACCTTTTGTATTTCTCACGGTACCAAAATTATGGACGATTTCGCATTTTATTTTTGCATCTTCAATGTTATCAACTTGGTTTGTAACCAATGGTACTCAAGCAAATATTTTAATTAGTTTATGTGGGATCGCATGGGCTATCACCATGTGGGCGCCATTTTCAATTTTGGGAGAATATATTGCAAAAGAATATAGATCTCCCAAACAAAGTAATGATATAGATGATGATACAAATCAGTTAATGTATAATTTAGTTGAAACTGGAGCTGTTCTAGAAGGTGGAGATAATGAATCGGAAGATAATGATGAAAATTTAAGAACATCTATGAGGACTTCAACCGAAGAAACTACGTCAGAAATTCCATTTATAGATTCACATGGTGATATTTCAACCAAAGATTCTTCAGAAGCGGGTGTGTTATTAGGAATTCACAATATATATATCGTATTACCTCAATTTTTAGTAACAATTTTTAGTAGTATAATATTTGCCATATTAGAACCTAGTGGTGATAAAAATACTATAAGGCAACATCATCCACATGACAAAAATTTAGATGCTGATTCTATTGGTTTTGTGTTAAGGGTTGGGGGTTTTATGGCTATTATTGCGGGCTTTTTATCTATTAAATTATGGAAGTGAATTAATTATATTTTTAATCTATTAAACTATGAAATTATATTTTTAAGTTATAAATATTAATTTTCTTTTTGTACATATGCATTTTTAAGTAAAAGTAAATTGCTTTATAACATTTAGAATTTTATTAATAAATGTGGTTACATCAATAGAGTATTTAATCCATCCAATTAAAAGCACGCGAGGTTATTTTTTATGAAATAAAATAAAATTATATATGATTTTGATTGAAAAATTTATTTCGCCCACATTTGAGTTAATCGGTATAATTCCTCGAATTTAAACTCAATAGTATAAATAACCTCTTTCCGCGAGGGAAACATATATTAATTTCAATGATATATACTGAATATATCGAGTTGATTTACCTCCAAGTGTATTTTAGATTATCAATCAACAATTATTTCCTTTCAGAATAAAAGATACTCGAAATTTTACAAGCTAAAGTCACACCTATTTTTAAAGTGAGAAGATTTGTAAAATGGTTGGACTTACGTTTTCTGAATTTTAGAGAATTTGGGGGTATAGTAGTTCTATCGCCAAATGGAATCATGACAAAAGACTTTCAAGAATTTGAGAAACATATTCCAAAGAAATGTTATATGAATTCATGAACATTAGGATTTAGGAGACTATTATTAACATCTCTTATTTTTATAACAAAAAGAATTTAAATAAAAATGAAGAAATGAAGATTGGAAATCAAAGAAATCTGAAAAACAAATTAAAAAGAATTCATCTTTAATTATCGATATTAAAATTGACGCTAAAATTGGTGTTTTTCAAAAAAGTTAAAAATAATGGAATCATGTGAAAAGTTTATAATCGATTTATTTGATTTATTTTAGATTATGCAAATTTTATAATTTTATACACTTCAAAAGCATTGCTTAGCAAAGTTTTTTGTAAAAAAATGTAGATTCTCACCATCATTTGATTTTATTGATTACTCATCAATATCAAAGTAAAAAAAGGTATACACATATGTATTATTATTTTATACCATGTTTATAATCCAAAAAAAGAACAAAACTTTGTATATAGCAAGTAATTTGATATATAACGGCTATTATATAAGTATATAATTATTATCTATTATTATAATTGTGTAATTGATTACTTAATTCGCAAATGATTCAATTGATAAAGTGAGTAGATTAAAGTTAGATCTTGATGTAATTTCAATTCATAATCTTTTACATATAACACATAATATCTATTCATATTGAATTTGAAATATACACAGGTTAAAGGTTCCATTATTGATTTGCACAACATTTAAGTTCACGTCTAGAAAGACTGCTGTCAAAAGCATGTCTTTCACGGTATTCCCTTGTTAAAATTGTAGCGTATTATCATTACAAAACTTTTTCACTTTCTAAAAACTCCAGTCGCATGTGACTTGGCCTAGATTATAAAGGTAATTTCATAGTCTATAGGTATCTTTATAGTCTATAGGTAACTTCATAATTTACCAGTAACTTCATAATCTGTTGGTAACTTCATAGTCTACCAGTAATTTCATAATCTATTGGTAACTTCATAATATAGCGGTGATATCATAATCTAATTTCATAATCTGGTAGTAACTTCATAACCTATTATTCATGATCTGATAGGAACTTCATAACCTACTTATGGATAGCTCCTTTGCATTTATGACATTGTTTCAACTGTTTCCTGTATAATATGGTGGTATCTTCATAGTCTAATGGTGACTGGTAGTGCTTTAATTTAATGATAATGTCATGATCTAATAGTGAGTGCTTTCTTCTTGTTCCTAATCCGTTTACATATAGTAATAAAATCTATATTGTTAATTCTGGCTTTCCAGTCATCTTTGAATACCTGGTTCTATAATGAGGGTGCCAGCTCTCTATGCTAGTTTGGATACTAGATCTATATTAAGAATTTGCACCTTTTTGGTTGCCTTTCTAGATACTGAAGTGGTATAAAAAAAGGTGATGGGTGGTGCAGTAAATTTGTGATTAATTTCAGCTGACATTATGCCATAATTCTAGCTGATCTTAAAACTTATAATTTGGATCTAACTTGGTAATATAATGCGTCATGATAGTCACATGATAGCTAAGCTACCGTTATTATTTGATTAATCATTATATTGATCAATTAATTTGCCTCGCAATGATCCTACTAACATATCACTCAATATTGTTTTATAAAACAGATCCTTAAAAAATCTTCTTATCATGTAAAAAAAAATTAACTATAGAGTTCTCTAATGCCCAACTTCACGTTCTTATTGATAAACGAAAAAATAGAAATGCAGAGTATCATTCTACTACAAATAAGAAGAAGTATCTCTTTTGAAACAAGATTGCTGAAAAATTAAATGTTCAGGAAAAGACTAATTATTTCACTGGTGACGAATGCTATAAAAAATTCTTAAGCCTCACAAAAGCTTTTTATGTAAGTAGAGTTGGTTGATAGGATATTTCCCTTGAAGACCTGTCTGGTTAATATACTTATTATTATTTTTTTTAGACTGCCAAGAGAATAAAAGAAGAAACTGAAGACAAAAGGAGTATAATTGGAGAAGAGCTTTATGAAGAGTTTTCGACAAATAGTGTTTAGAATCGAATATATTCGAATATACTCGAGTATTCATTTAATAATATTCGAATAAGTTAAATTTCCTTTTATAGTAATGATTTACATAATTTTTAGCCTAAATTATGATTTTAACTCAGTTAAATTTAAGGATTTAATGCCCAATTAGAATTTTAACTATACTATATCTGGCTAAATGAATATTCAAATAACCACTATGCTTATTCGAATACTCAAATATACTCGAGTTATTCGAATAACTGTTACATGATTCCAAATACTATCGACAAAGTTCTGGCAAAAACCAGGTATATATATTTTTTCTGGTAAACTATTTGAGAGAGAAACTTTTCATTATTAATAACATATCTATTTTATTTGATAGAATCACAATTCAGAAAAACATGTAGTGGAAGCGTTAAGTGGTTAAGGGATCAAATAGGGCGAGTTTATCATCTCGCTCATCAATCTCTAAATCTGAACGAATATCAGATATTGCAGATTTATTCGAGATCTCCTCTCCAGCATTAAGACCGGTAACACTATCCATGAAAGCATTTGCCGTTTCTAGGCCTATTACTTCTACACTTCCCTCCTTTTCACAAAATGCAAGTGTAATAAATGTTACTATTAATTATGGTGGTAATAATTCCAAAAGAACTGGTTCAAACTAGTAGAACTAGGCTAAATATATTATTTTTCTGGAGCGCAAACCAGAAGTTTTTATATAAATGGGTTGGGATTATAAAAATTTTTTCTTTACCATTACAGAACGTATTTGTATAAAAAGCTAAAATTAAAGGTTCTTTTGGACCAAATCTTTAAGCAAATAAAATATTTTATTGTAATATCACTTTGTTGATATGCTCTTATTGCAAAAAAATCAGAATAAAGAATATATCATTTACATTCTCTGTACCTTCTTCTGGTTCAAAACCCGTGACACCCTCATTTTCTCAAAGTGTTAAAAAAATTAATATTTTTATTAATAACAAAAAGCCTGATAATCAAGAGTGATTTTATAAATAGTAACAAAAAAAAGAACATTTAATTCGTGATTCGTTTAAGAAGCAGAGAAAAATTTTTATTTTTTAGAATCTCGCAGACTTGAGTGATATATAACTTAACAATGAAACGCTTTCTCCTATGCAGAAAGTATATTAAAAAATATGTCTTTTCATATATCTGCCGTTAAGGCGCTTCGCATAAACAGATCGTAAATTAATTTACTTTGCTATTTTGTATTAAAGCAGGATTTTTTCATATCTATAAATAACTAGTTTAGTAAATTTTATATTTTTTTATAACTGTAAGGCAATAGATTGTAAAGCGAATGAAATATTTTATCATAGTATCACTTGAAATTTATTCGATTGTTCAGATGAAGACAGATTAATAATTTTTTGATTTGGCTAAATTAGACCAGATCATCATGCTCAACTAAACTATTCGCTATGATCAGAATACATTATTCGATATTTTATAAAACTGGCCCAATTTTTACAGAATTCTTTCACCAATGTAAACATATCTTCTTCTACTAAGTATTTTGATGCTCAACTTCATCTTCTCATCAATGAACGTAAACAAAGAAATTTCAAATATCATGCCACCACAAATAAGAAAAAATGAGTTTTCTGGGATGATATCACTAGTAAGTTGAACAAACAGGAAAATACTAACTATTTCCTAGGTGAGGACTGCTACAAGAAGTTTTTAAATCTCACGAAAGCTTTTAATGTAAGTATATCTACTTGGATTTTACGTGGAATCTAAAATTAATATACTTACTATTTTTTAGACAGCAAAAAGATACAGAGAAGGTACTGAAGAGCTTGGTTAGAGAGAAAATATATGATGAGTTCTCAACGTTATTCTGGTTAAAACCAGGTATGTTTTTGTGAAAAATAAGTGGGTGATTATTTCTAAATTAACACGATTCTCACCATTTGCTAGAATTTCTATTCAAGCAGATACATAACGAAAATGTTGGGTCAAGTTTTGAGCAACAACCATTGGAAAAGACTGTCAAAAAACCTCCTAAATTATCATCACTCACAACATCAAATCCATCAACTGTCAAAACAACTAATACCTCCAGACCCGTAATTTTAACAATTCCTTCTTTTTCACAAAATACTAACGTAATCAATGTCACTATTAATTATAACAGTACATGAGAAGAGGATTAGAGTTTTTTCCATTAATTTAGTATAGTGGTCGAAGGATATGTTTCATATCAATCAACTCTAACTTTTTATGTATTTTTTACCTGTATTTATGCTCACAAAAAGATTTATCATAAGGGAGTACAAAACCTAATTATTTTTAAAAGATCTTCAATAAAAAAGAATATGGAAGTTCTGTCTGGGTGATCGTGAAAAAGCTGAGAACATAAGAGATTTTGTATGTGAAACAATAGAAGGAACATATTCATCGATCGATAGTAAATTTAAAATTTTATTGTTTTATCATGTGGTATTGGACGCAGTAGAAAAAACAAATGTTAAATATAATAAAAGTCTTGAGGATTACATTGCAGATTTGCAGTAATACAAATGAATTATTTACTATGTATATACTAGAGAGTATTCTGTTTTGAAATTTCTTCTAGCAAGTTCCAGTTGCTATAATTTTGCGATTACAAGTGGAATATGTTCAGAAGTATAAAAATGCCCTCCTTTCGCTCATCATAACATTTTTCCTGTAAATCGCATCTCAAAAAAAAAATACTAATGGAATCAAAAAGTTCTAATAACACCCCTCCACTTGTTCCATAGACCATTGAAGAAGAAATATTTGGGCTTCAACATGAGGGTATACTCAATAGAAGTATTCCTTATCACACTATTTAACTCACTGCACTTATCAATTCTCAAAGGGAATCCGCTCGAGAGGGATCTGAAACATGTTCTTTGTGTAATAAATTCGATCTATTATTCGAACCTAATGGAGCTAACCTGTGAGATTGTCCTGTCTTCATAGCTTTCATCTTAGATGTATTATTATTTCCTTAAAAAAAAATACGACATGTTCTCGTTGTCAACGACTTATTTATCTTGGCGAGGATAATGATGTAAGGTTAAATCCTCAAGAAGAAGATCATAGGGTTAAAAAATTTTTTAAAGAGTTATCCAACAAACCACAAGACTTTAATCCGTCACCAGTGACAAATATAGAAACGGAGAACTCTACAACTCCAGATATAGTGTTCGTCGAATTACACAATAAAATACTTGTTGCTGAAAGGATTCTTAAAGAAAAAACACTTAAAGTATCCCACATGGAATATGAAATCCTTGACTCATACTATCCTCTCGGAGAAGCATTGGAGAAGAAATTGGCTGAATTTAAATCTATTCACCCTGGCCAACCTGTGAAAATCTTGCTTAATAATGTAGAAATTAAGTGACAATTTCCCTCTGAAATGACTTGTAATGTCTTTAACAAGAAAAAGCACTCAGCCAAAAATATTTACAACATATTCAAAACAGAAGGTTTGGGAAGAGATGAGATCAAGCAAATTAGGAGAATTTCACTATTATCTTTTGGAAAATTTACTGATAAAGAAATAAAGATCATTCAAGAAAAGGTTAGAGCGAATTCTTCTCGACCAAATTGGCTTGAAAATCAATTTAATGATTTAGATCTAAATAGGGAGTCGGTACCAATGCAGACTGATTGAATAACATCATTGGCCGGTGCTGTGCATATTTACATATAGATTCTAAAAAAATGATCACGCTTCTAATTTATTTTTTTAATATAATAGAAAGCATTAGCTCAAACATATTTACATAGATTCTACTATATGATCTGTTTTATTTTTATATGTAATAGAAAAGCATTAGCCGAACATATTTAATAAATGATCTGATTTATTTTTATTTTTTCAAAGATCGAAATTTTTGGTTATAATTTTTATCATGTGATCAGAAAATGATTGGCTATTAATTATCTAAACATATGATTTTGTCACGTTTCTTTTGTAACACAATTAATGAGCATATTAAAAATTACGCAAATCAATTACCATTTCGAACTACTTGTGCTATGCAAACAAATCTGACGCAACAACATCTACATTATGTAATATAATTACGCCATAAAAATGGATCTCGATTTATACAAGACAGATAAAAAGTCACAAATCATTTGGAAAGAGATCAACGGATCACATCTATGATGTCATTTGGAAAATTTCATTCGTATTAACATAATAATGCATTAATAATAATAATCATGAAATAAATTGGAGGCAAGTTTGTCTTCAAAAATTAGTAACACGAGATGGCAACATTCTACGAGAAGAACGGAGGCTGCATAGAGAAAAAAATGGTGTGCAGCAGGTTGACCCTGAAGATATTATCACGTGGATCACGTATATTAAAGAAGAAAAACCGCGAAAACGTTCCGATATTTCAGACGAGAAGTGGAATGAAGTGATTGCTAAAACGGACGCCTTGCTAATCGTTGATAAGGATAAAAAAAGTACGTGTATCTTGATCTAATACAAATGCTTAACCATGTTAAACTCAAACTTAATTATTGCTAGATAAATGTTCCGGCGAAAAAATGATCGATACGAGAAATGATATTTGCAACATAATTGGAATGTGGTACAATCTTTTATTAAAAACTTACAATACCCACTTACCATATAATAAAAGATTCGTGAGTTGTATGAGGAAATGACTAAAAACAAAAGTGTTGAGGGGAGAGTTTATGTTTTAGCTAAAGATCATTATGGGATGACAGCTGATGAAGTGGGATCATTATTTGGGTACAAATTCAAGCGAAACCGTACTGTTCACAAAAAGTCCCTAGAAAAGGGTAAAACTAAACCAGTACTTTCTCAGCAATTGCAAAACGCTCTCGAACTATTGCAATTAGTAACTGATCAGCCATCGGATTTTCCGATAGCATTTTGAAAAATGCGCAAAATGGGTGTATAGAAGTAGTTAAACTTTAGTTTTTATTTTCTAATAAATATACATTTGATATACGACTATTTTATTGAACGATTAATTTCGTGCGGTTCTTTAACATTTTTGTTTATTCTTATTCTTCGTTAAAATTATAAATAATTGATCGTAAGGAAAAAATTAAGGGGACAAAGCTGCTTGGGTGTTTTGCATCTGCTTCGCACAATACTGTTAACTATATGTATAAAGAGAATGTTGTAACTAGTAGCGGAATCTGTGCTCAAGGTCCTCCTTCCATTAATTCAAAGGCTTTACTAAAATATTCGACAGCTTTTGAACCTTCGTAGGCTTTACGAAATGCCTCCCACATAAGTTCGTCCTGTTGATCCTCAGACAATATTTCTCCTTGTGGCGCGTCAGGTAAATCATCACAGTTTTCATTATCCAAATCATATTCGACTTGCCTCGGTAATGATGAGATAGCTTCCATTGCCATATAAAGTAATTCTTGCACGGTCTGATCATGTTTATTACGTCCATTTACAAGAACATCACGGTAAGATAACTTTGTGTTATTATTCGTTGGTATAAACTCGTTTTTTTTGTCTTTTCCTTTAATAGAAATGGTAGCTTCATCTTTGCTAGACTTTTTCTCCACACGAACATCATTTTTATCTTCAGTTTTCCCTTCAACAAGAAAAGAACATGTGTCTTCAGAAGGACAAGTGGAAATATAATTCATCATAATATAATAACAATCCAAAAAGCTATTTAATACAATACAGATAATTGTAGCAACATACCTAAGTTCAATTTTTCATTTTCATCACATAATGTATCATTATCGGTGTCAGAGTCCACTACACTATCATTATGGTTGATAATCAAATGTCGGTTTAGCGCATCAAGAGAACAAAATCGCGAGCCAGTGCAAATTGGACACTAATATAAAAAAGTCACACAAAAAAAGTATCAGGTAGTGTTGTTAAACAGCGCAAATAAACTATTGGTATAACATCGCAGCAACTCTTGTCGCGAAACAAACCACGCCAATTGATAACACTATTATCAGGTAGATATTTGTTTGAAATTACCTTGAATGGTCTTTGACGAGAGTGTCTATGTAAATGTTCTGCAAATATAACAATAAATTTAATTTTTACGACATCAGCGGAACTAGTAAAGTCAAAAGTACTTGACATATTTTTCTATACCTTCTAATTTAGTAATACTACTTTGATGCTTATTGCAACCTTCCCACGGACATATATAAATTGGATCTCCTATAGATGCTCTGTTGCAAGAATTGATGTCGTGTTCGTCGATGTGCTTTCTAAGTTTCTCCTGGGTTTCGAAATGTTGTGGTTTTGAATGAGAATATAACCACTTACAGACGAATGGCATCAGATTAGCACTTTCAGTCATGGTAGTATGGTAGATTATATCCAGAAAAATATTTTGAGTGGTTGATATGTTACACAGTTGCCTCGTGCTAACCGGCCGATGGACGGTAAGTTATTCCAGAAGTTGATTCGTGAAGGTTAATAGACTTTCGGATTATTTAGAAGATATTGGGAACGCATACGTCTGTGAATTCGAATTAGATCCCTTAGCTGACTTCTACTATCCGGCTCTAATTCCACCTTTATCTATCCTAGCTAATAGATCAGATATTCGTAAAAAGATTCCTATTAGTGTAGAATCTGCTGTTATGGGAGGAGTGAGTCTATTTACTCTAGAAAAAAAATAAACGATCTTCACTCCAGAATCTAATCCAAATGAACTATTCCATTGATAACTTGACTACGTTAATAGGAATAACTTGGGAGCAAGAAGAGATGATATGTCTCTGCTATTCGATTTAGTGTTTTATCGCCAAACCCTGTGCTAAAATTTAAATCTAAATGGGCTATATTTGGGAATATACGCGAAAAGCCATTGAATTTTTTATCTGAAAGTGGATAGTAGTTCAAAATTTCTAGATGTGTTAGATTTAAGCTATAAACCGGCTTTTGCCTTTTACATACTATTTTCATAAATTTTTTCAATTGAGAGTGGCATTTATTCTTCCACTTTAGCTCGATGCGTTTCCACAGAACAGGAGCACCGCATCTGTACCACAATCGGGAAACAAATAGAGTGATAGAGTGGGATAGAGTGACTTATCTACTGCTAAGAAATGTAAAATATGTTCTAGTAATTCCTGTATATTAAAAATACTTGTATGCACCATAAATAATATATGCTGTATCTTTAATCAAAAAAATAAATTTTCTGGGTTGGATCAGACTCCCAGATATCCACTCAGCTCAAAGTAATTGAACACGCCTACAACTCCATCCTGTCTTATGTTCTTAACAGTGATTAAGCCAGTGGCCCTATCATATGTGTGTTCATATTTGACCGGATTGCATAATGGCAAATACTGCGTGGGGTTAGTAGTGAACTTACCCATTGTCTTGCGCCAGTTATTCCTTGATTTTTTAGCCATACTAATAATTTATCTGATTCAATTATCTTTGATCAAAAATATGCAAAGTGCCTAATTCATCTCTTTAAACTACCACTCGCTTAACCTTTCTTGGTTGTGTCCTACTTTATTGCTTAGCCAAAGGCGCAAAAGCATGAGGGACAGCCTTTTCTTCTCTTACCCAGTACCCATAGGATCTCTCAATTATCTCAACCGAATCAGAATCTTCAGAAAACTCAGACAAATAGGCAGAACCCTTACTTTTTTCATTAATCAGTATGGGAACTGTTTTATGTATTAAGTCAATCACAGTCTCCCTATCCACACATTCATCCAGTAGTTGTACATATAGATCTTCTTTATTTCTTTCCAATCTTCTTACCATCTTTTTAAAGCTATTATACTCAGAATGATAATTATCCAGTTTTTTCTCGAGCTTTCAAATCTGTCCAGAGAGTGCTTTATATGCTCTTGCATTCTGCTCATCCAGTTCAAATAACCAGGCTGTTTTCTCTGTACCTCTGATTTCTTTTTGCTCCTAGCTATACTATCAGATAAATGCTTTTGATCGGTTAATTCCATTCTGGCCATTTTTGTGATATTTTATATATGCTAGATCTTAGGCGAATGAAAAAATAAAATTTAATAAATGTTGTCTAACTCATCTATGTGATTAGTTTTCGTCAAAGAGCTTAAATGCCATTGCCTAATCATAAAGCTGTCCTCTTTTTCAAAATTGACTATAGTATAGTTTTGCGCTGGGGAGGCATAATTGTCTGGCGAATATCGAAGGGCTTGACTGGCGATGCTCATGCATAGCTTCTGATAAATTCTTCGCACCATTCAATATGACCGCAAATACTGCCCCTAATTTGCGCAAATAGCTAGAAAGAAGTGGTTTACCAGTTTCAGGAAGAAATCTATCTTTTTTTCAAAAATGTATTAAACTATTTACACTGGTCAAAAACCAATATATCAGGTAGTAGATATGTATCAGATATGTACCCGATATGTGTAGTATTAATGCAGAAAATTGGGTACCCGATATGTGTAAGATATATGTAAATATATATATCATATACATATCGGGTACCGATATGTATATGATATGTATATGATATGTAGACGATATATATATTTACACATATCTTACACATATCAGGTACCCGATTTTCTGCATTAATACTACACATATCGGGTACATATCTGATACATATCTGCTACCCGATATATTGGTTTTTGACTAGTGTTAACTCCTGGCACTTCTGGATCTCTCAACTGTCCATAAGAAATTGCATTCTGAATCCAAGTAAGGCATATGGGCTGATTTGTTTACTCTGCATTAAAAAGAGTTATTGATTGATTTTCACAATTTTTGTTACTCAAAATTGTTTTGTAATACCAAAAAATCATCTGATTGATGATCACTTAACTAAATAATAAGTTGAACAAAAATTTACATTTGTGAAACTTAAATTATTAAATGTAAAAGAGCTGTGAAAAAACTCATTTCACTAATAAAAAACTCATTTCTCATATATATGGAATTTTTAACATATATTATTAAAAAGTAAGTATATTTTAATAAAAAATAAAGTAAAATAAAAATTTATATAGCCTTAGTAGCTATAAATGTTTATAAAAGTATAATAAAAATATCATATAAAAAATGGTATCATAATAGATATTTTCAAACAATAAAAATAATTATTTTATGTCAGAGTTTGTATTACCATCTTTAAACGCAAATATATCAAGATTCATTGATCTGTTTTCTATAATTTTAGGCTCGTTGGAAGCTCTTGTTCTAGACTTTATAGGCGAAAAAAGAGCTCGCCAATTGAATCATTAGATCCAGAAATATTTACATTTAAAGTTGAAGTATGAACTTTTTAACATGCTTAAATGCAAATATCTTGGGATTCACTGATCTATTTTGTATAAATTTAGGCTCTTTGGAAAGCCCTTAATCTGTTCTATATGAACGAAAAAAGAGCTTGCTGATTGGATCACTGGATCTGGAGATATTTACGTTTTAAGTTAAGATATAAATTTTTAATATATATAGTAAGTGCTAAGAATTATATTAATTTAAAAGAAATATTTACCAAATTATAGTATAATAACATTAAATAAAAATTTTTTAATACTCATTCCCAATTTACTGTATATTATATAGTATTTTGTATAATAAAAATGTAATAAAATTAATATTTTAATTAAAGGTAGACAAATCAGTCCATATAGAGAAGTTTAGCCCGCTCTTCATCTCTTTTTAACGATCTAAATATCTGAGGATTATCCTATTGGCCTCAGTTTTTTGTGTATTCAGTTACACTTCCATTAGATATGCGCAAGTCTTTAATTTCGGTGGGACGGATGCAGAGCATTATTATTATATCGGCTAAGGCTTGTACATCAGATGTGTTAGACACATCATAGAAATTGAGTCTCTTCTTAACTGATTCTAACGAAAAGTAATCTGAAAAATCAATCCCTTTATTTTTACGTTAATCCCTATGCTTTATTTGAATTTTATTAGATACGCAGGTTGTATCTTTGTTTAATATAGCAGAGATTATCTTTTCTGGGCATTAAGTCACAAATTTTATTTTTCATTACACCATTTGGAGTTTTTGCAACTCTCTTCAGAACTTACTAAGACGGGATGTTGTGGCGATAGGATTAAGGGATGTTATAGTTAAAGCTTTGGCTATCGCCTTTACTTCTTTTTCACTAAGATTATTTCGAACAATACGCTAGACTATACTTTCGATGGTTTCTCTGTCTGGGATGATGTTGAATATTTGGCATATATTAACTTTCCCTGTTTCTTTGGGAATTACCTGACTTTTACTTCAGCAAATTTTCTAATCAGGAACTAATACAAACGCCTGCTCTTTACTAAAACTATACCCTTTCTGAAAGCGCTGGCGACCCTTGTCTCTTTTCAGTTTATCTGTCAAAAGCTTGAGTAATGCTAGGACGTGCTGGCTAAGTTCTTCATTACTCATATTTTTATTGAGTTTGTGCTCTGCAACATACTTTGTTACAATCGTGGACATAGCTGTGTAAATATAGGTTGTGAAGTAACTACTAGATTTTGCGTAATTGTTAGATTATTATATATCTGAAAAACTTCAATTCAAAAAAAAAATATTCTGACAATTCTCTATATGCAGACCTCACTTATAATCGGTAAAAAATAATAATAATAATTTAGATTTATATATCGCCTAATTGTAAAGAAAAAAAAAGACCCTCTTATTCAAACACCTTATTTATAAACTGGCTTCTTATTTGCTCTTTACCAAAGCATACCATTCTCCTGGAATATACTTACATTTTTTTGCCATTCCTCATCAGTATCAAACCATGAGGATGTGAGTCCTTTATCTTCAAATTCACATCAGATAATCTCTTCGCCTATTAATCTTTCTCGTACTGTCATTTCCATATGTTCTTTGGGGTCTTCTCCACCCTCTTTTGCATAACCATACATTCGTGTATCTATTTTCATTTTATATTGAAATGCGGTAAAATCAAGCCTGTCTTCTTCAGTGATGGTTACAAAGACATCTGGATCCTTTTCAAGTTCGACTGCCTTTTTTCTGAGACACTCTTCTCACTAAGCTCTCGACAGAAGTATAGCAGATAATACTTCATTAAGCTTGGGTAAATTGCGCTTGACACTTATTTCTTTAGGAGATAAATTCACCACTTTGTTGCTAGATTCGTTAAATTTGGAAGGCTTATTAACTTTGGACTTATTGATTAGTGACTCAGGCATTTTAGAAATCTCAGATATGCCAGATATTGAGGTGACTGCCTGACTGGAACTTTGGCTTACTCTGATACATAATCAAAAAGGTCTTGAGTCGAATCACCCTACTTATCTGCCTTTTTATTTTTATTAGTATTAGGTGGAGGCGTATTCTTTTCTGGAAGAGTCAGGATTATTTTGGAGGAATGATTTCTGGCATATTGAATATGAGTATATTTGTGGTCTCATGAGCCAGCAATTCATTTTGAGGTATATCAGAAAATTCTTCGATATTACCTAAACCAGATTCTTGGAGCTTGACTACGATCTTGAAGCAGTCAAGAATATACTGATATACTCTTATTTTATTATTCTATAAACATGTCCGATCAATACTAATTAGTGAAAATTTCTTACCATCGACTTTACTAATTAATGGCTTTTTTTCATTAAACCTGCACTATTTGAGATAATTCTGGTATACTTTTTCACAGCCAAACCTGCTAATTTAATTTTCAGGCCAAGTTGTAATATAATTAATTATAAATCGAATAGGATTAGAAAGTTGCTCTCGTATTGTTTCTATCTTTATCTTAGTTGCAGGAATTTTTCCTGAACTCCAATTTGATAAATCACAGCTAAGAAGATATGACATGACTACTCTAAGTGCATTAGCCAGGTGCATCAGGATGGTCTAGAATATCCTTAGCTGATCAAAATATGGTATATTACCTCTACAGCATGCAGAGACATTAAAACAAACTATACAAAAATCACTTATATTTATTTTGAGTGGTGCATCCTGATTGCTTGTAATTATATACCTAGCATAATTATTTATTCATATAGTTTCAAGGTCTTTGCGTTCTATAGTTACCATTCGTTTTGTTATAAGTGATTTGAGATGTCCATTAAATCTATACCATTCCCACTAGACATCCCAGTCTTATTTATTATAACAATAAGCTTTCGAGCTTGAATGGCACTATTAAATCGTCCAAGAATTTTTTCCAAATCTGACGTTGTGAAATGGAAGTATAACCCTAAGACTTTGTCACCAATAAAGTCAGTAATAATATTTTTTCTGCACTATTGCAATGTAGATTTTAGTACCAAAATTGTTCAAGGCTTATTTTCTGGCTTCTGCACTAAATATGTCTACCAGTTCCAGATATACTCATTAAACTCTTTGTTTTTATCACAAATTACATTCGATATATACCAGAGAATCAGATCTATAATTTCTTTATTAATTTCTATCACTGGTTTAGCCAAAAATCCTAAGAAAAGGTTAAAGAACTTTGTATTGAGAGCTGGAGTATTCAGTGAATACAGTAGAAAATTAATATTGCGGTAAAGGATTAGACCCTTAGTAACTGCCCGATCTATTAAATTAATTAATTTCACTGCCTCACCACCTAGCTCAACTAAGTTAACTTCATACTTGGCAAAATCTAGTTTTGACGCCATATCAAAATATAGCCCACCATTTGTATTTTCTGTTTTGAGCACCCATAATCTTAATGTTACCTGAATACAAATAACTGTTACTTGAATTGCACCATAAATTTTATTGCGAGAAAATTTCTGCCCAGATATGCATATATCAATTAGTTCACCTCACGTGAAGCAATTGTTGAGATCTGAAATTCTGGATTGGTCTAGTTTTGTAAGATTTAAAAGCTTTTATTCTTGATCCAAAGCAGTTTCGCTAATAACTTACTTTACTGAAGGATTTCTCATTCCAGAATTTCGTTCATGATTGGCACGATGACAATAAAATCTATATGATTTTTTATTTCGTAAAATATATCCATTATCACTAGTATGCTTCTGTTTACATAATGGACAGTCTGATGGAGAGTTATGTGTTAATAAATATATTATTTGAAGAAAATGAGAGAGTATAGCTTTTGATAGAATTATCTCTGGGTAATATTTCTATAAAATCAAATTCAGCTTGAATGGTTTTACTACTTATATTATTATTTTCCTTCAGGCATCTGGTTCTGAAATTGCCAAAAAAGGACTATCAATGACTTTAGAATCATCATTAGGTGAACAAATCATGAAGTCAAAGATAGTTCTATCTTTTGGACAAATAGCTTTTTTTACACGAATGTGTTCCTCTGTTTTTTCATTGTATTTGGGTGATCCAAACATTCGCAAAGAGAAAGATTTGAATGAACTTATATTTGCTATGTTATTGATAATACTTTTTTTCTGCAACTTCACTGGAAGTTTCTTACGAATAAGTTTAGTGAAAACTGAAACCTTAGCAATATTTGGAAGTCTCATACCAAAAGTTAAGACATGTAGAGATATTTTTTTCTCATCACTACTTTTGGCAATAAATATAGTTTCTTTATCCCATTTTGGAGAAATTTTTAGACAAGTATCTCTAAAGGTACAACATAATAAATTTTTCGCCTGTTTGTATAAAAGCTTGGGAATTATAGCATCTAATGTTTCTATAGGCAAGTCAAAATTAATGATAGGATAGAGAGACTCATTCCCATCAATAATTTTGTATAAGAAATGGCCTTCACGTTCTAAAAGTATGGCTTCGATACCATCTGTATATATGCCACCCAAATTATTTTGGACTGCCGTAATTATAAGTAAAATCCCAAATTCAATTATGGCATCCCAAATTATTTTGGCACTTTACATAGTAAATTATATATAAACTGAATGAATTATGGCATCCCAAATTATAATTATGGTATCCCAAAATAATTTGGGCAGCATATATAACCATCTGCATTATCTGTGTCTAGAAATTGCCTTGGCCTAATACTATCATCACAAATTTTATAAAAGTATTCACCTATATCAGAAGCTTTAAAATCTTGTTTATATGGGGCAGAGATATCAAGGAATTCTGAAAGCTCAGATTGGGTTATGGTATTTTTTTTTCAGAATATGATAACTAAGTATACCATTTCAGTATAATACTTCAACAAAAAAGTTTAAAATAAAAATAAATATTATTATAGACATCAAAAAGATTAACTGACTGAAGGAAGAATAATATTAATGGGCGGTAAATACATTTGCCAGTATCCCTCTGATGAAGGAATAGTTTGTAGGAATGGAAGTATGTGACCAGAAGGGTGTAGTATTCACTGGAAAAGATGCCAGTGATATGAGCTCTATACAAACAAGATGGATGTGTAAGACTGACAGCTTCTAAATATAGGTTTTGTAATTTACATGTAAATAAGTGTCATTCAAAAGCAAATTATCACTGGAAGAAATTGGATAAAATGTTTCAGGATTAGCAGACTCCAGAAACGTTAGGAGAGGCTCTCGATAGAATGAAAATGCCTAATGCTATAAGTTAGCCCTAATGACTTATCAAAAATTTTGCCCCATGAAAAATTTATAGGGACTATACATGAAACTGAAATTGGTTAATTTTGACCTCCGAAATGGTTGAAATAGTCAAAATGATTTTGACTTGGACCTCTCTAAAAGTCGAAATAGTCGAAATTACGTCATAATCATATGATTTTATAGTAAACAATAATATTAAAATTCAAAGTTAACAAACTCCACATCCAGTGATTCAATTTTTATGACCTTTACATGGTTGGATTCAGCTTATCGAGAGGATTCTAATGATATGTATTTCATATCTGTAGCATAAATATTGACGGAGTTATTCACGTTTAAAATTTTATATTAAATTATAATTATAAAAATCACATGACTATGATGTAATTTCGACTATTTCGACTTTAATTTCAACTTTTGACCTTCTCAAGTCGAAATATTTCTACTTTTGGGCTTTAATTTCAACTTCATGTATAATAGGGATGGTAAAAAAACTTAACAAGAATGCCGTTAATATAGCAAACTGGAAATTTTAGAACTTTGGAAAGGCATTTTTACTACTTGTTCTTAAAAACTCTATGAGCTCTATGAATTTTCGAACTCTTTACCTTTTTTTTATTTTTTTTATATATATATCATATATCAACCATATATCAACCATCAACCATATACATGACTATATTTGCCCAAATGGTATACTATAGAAAAATTTCAATTTTTTTTCTAGAACTTTAAAATTTCTTAGAGTTGATAGGGTTCTTAAGGATAAGTAGTAAAAAACTCAATAAAACAAGTTAAGAAGCCCAAAAATGATATCAAGATTCAAGATTATCCTTAAGAGCGTCCTCAAGAATTTTTTTTATAGGGATAAAGAATTTTTATAGGGACACTCAAAAAAATAGCATATTCATTACTTTGACCCAGATTGAACTATGATTAGGCCTCAGAAGTATCCCACCAATATCCCTCGAAAGTAACGAGAAAGTTGTGAGAAAGTGATGAGGAGGTGACAGGAAAGTGTCCGGAACTGAAGGCACAGTAAAATTAACAAAAATTTCGGCCAACACTATTCCATGGTTTTGGCCAGATCATTGAACATAATAATTTGGCATCCAAACTAACATATAAGTAGGATCCCACTTACTTATAATAAAGGTCACCGTAGAAAATTAGCTCTTTACTAATAGTTTTTACCTTACTTTTTTCTTAAATTCTATTGGTTAATTAGCTAAAAAGGAAAAAAATCATAACAATGTAACATAAAATTTCCTTTTATAGTAGGATCTGCAAAGAATTTTATATATGATTTTTACCTTAGGCCTGGGGGTGACCTATCTTATAAGTAAGCAGGGTCCTATATAAGTGGTCTGAAACTGGCGAACTAATAGAATCTCTCTAGCTCCCCACCAGTTTTCTAATAGTTCCATGACACTACTATGGCACTATCATGGTGCATTATGTCACCAAGTTAGATCCAAATTATGAGTTCCAAGATCGGCCGGAATTATGGCATAATGTCAGCCAAAATTAATCACAAATTTACTGCACCACCCGTTACCTTTTTTTTTACACCACTTTGGCATCTAGAAAGGCAACCAAAAAGGTGCAAATTCTTAATATAGATCTAGTATCCAAACTAGCATAGAGGGCCGGCACCCTCATTATAGAACCAGGTATTCAAAGACGACTGGAAAGCCAGAACCAACAATATAGATTTTATTATGTAAATGGATTAGGAACAAGAAGAAAGCAGTCACTATTAGATCATGACATCACCATTAAATTAAAGCACTACCAGTCACCATTAGACTATGAAGATACCACCATATTATACAGGAAACAGTTGAAACAATGTCATAAATGCAAAGGAGCTACCCATAAGTAGGTTATGAAGTCCCTATCAGATTATGAATAATAGGTTATGAAGTTAATACCAGATTATGAAATTAGATTATGATATCACCGCTATATTATGAAGTTACCAACAGATTATGAAATTACTGGTAGACTATGAAGTTACCAACAGATTATGAAATTACTGGTAGACTATGAAGTTACCAACAGATTATGAAGTTACTGGTAAACTATGAAGTTACCTATAGACTATGAAGATACCTATAGACTATGAAGTTACCTTCATAACCTAGGCCAAGTCGCATGTGACTTACATAACATAATTATGTTATGTAAGTCACATGCGACTACTCCACGTGTAAACTTGCAAACCTTTACATGAAACCAAAAAGATCAGGACATCCCAAAAATTATAATTTGGGAAAGCCATAATATTCATCAGTCGCGAAATTAAGAATGTTGATATATCAATATTAAATAAAAACCATTTGGACGATGAAATATATTTTAATTTCACTAAAGTTTAGCGTGACAATAATCACGTGGTACAGTTGGTACTATAAAAAAATTTACAAAGCGCATTATATATATTATATAAATAACCCTTTATCAGTAGCGTAGTTTTACTGTTAGAATAGTGTAGCCCGGAGGGTGAGGTCCTTTAGACATGATCTTAGATCTAGTTTACGGGATTTTTAACCACAGCACTCTTAATTGTATAGTTATTCACTAGTAATAGTTGTTTACTTCTTTTATGTATTTGTCATTGGTTACTCCTCTCTGAAATAAAATAAAAATAAATAAAATAAATATATATTATATAAATGGTTTTAAAATCGGAAAAAAATTAAAGATGATACTGATTGATGTTATTAATGTCCACTATTGATATTAGACTCGATTGATATTAAATTCGATTTCACCTTGAGTTTGAATTTTTTGTGGATAAAGAGTAAATTTGTACAGTCAGCTATGCATACATAAAGTGGGACATAACGAAGGTCTATTAGAAGTTCAATTAAAGAGTATGAGAAACTTGGATAATATTTAGTAAGAAAATTAGAATTACAGAATAAACACAAGTGTACATTCGAATAATTACTTGCAATAACGAGAATTTAAAATAACTGTATATATTAATTAAGTGTATTATATGTTAAAATACAATTGCAAAAGTTTCCATTCATTCATGAAACTAGCAATAATAATTTACCATTATAATTCATTAGCAAATAAGTTATTCCCCAAAATTTATGATACTTCAACGTATTGATTGATCATTATAAGCATTCATATGGTTAAATTGATAACTGCTGAAATTCGATTATCATTGTAAGCATTATGGTTAAAAGCTTGTTCTCCTTGTTCTCCTACTGACCTACTCGATCCGAATTACCGAGTATACCGATGACCGAGTATTCCGACAATTAATTATTTTAAAAGGTCGTGACCATTCTAAATTATTATTTGTTTAATATTCTCATTATACATAATTGCAGATATAAGGTTAATTCCGTTAATTCCGTTAATTACAGACTTTTTTTTATTACAGATAAGTACAGATAAGATAAGAATTAAATATAATAATATAAATAACAAAACAAAGATAAATTAAATTAAATAATTTTCGTAAAAAATTTCTAGAAAAAAAAAAAAATATTTACAGTTTTTTTAATGCTTTTTTTTTCAATGGATGGAAAATTTAAAACAAAGGGGGGGCTTAAAAAAAAAAAAAAAGACTGCAAGTCTGCAACTCCTACATAATCCAATCATTGAACCGGTAATTACCGGTTAAATTATTATTATATGAGAAAATCATGCGATAAATAATGTCGTCCTCATATTTCTGCATATTTTATCTCGTTTTATGATTTTCATAAAAAAAAATTGATCCGTTAGGACTTATTCCAATTTTGGTTTACATAAAAAACTCCCTTTATCAAATATAAATAAAAATTATTGGATTTCTAAGATTAACTCTTTCAAAAAATAAAAAATTTAACCAGTTAGGAGTTAGAACCTTTGTTTAACAATAAACCTTTCATTTTTTTTTTTGCCAAGAAAAAAAAATTTTGTATTATTACTGGATGATAAAAATGTATGTATAAAATTATTAATTATTTTAAAATTTCTCTCTCTTTTTTTCCCTTAATTTTTCTTAGTAATATGAAAATGTATCAAACCAATGCGAAAATAAAGAAAGAAATGAAAGAAAGAATTTTTTTTTTATAAAATTCTATCAATCATGTATAATGTTATTTGATCGAGAAAAATTATTCATAATATATTATTTACTTTTTGTTTGCCAATTTGGACTTATTATCAAATCCTAAAATCATATAAAATTAATCCGAAATTAATGTTTACTTTTTTATTTTCCAATAAAAAAAAATTTGGATTATTATTGGACGGTAAAATAAGTCACGGTAAAATATTAATTTATTATACTTAATAAATCGATAAATAAGTAAAATATTAATTTATTATATTCACTTATTAGACTATAAATCGATAAATAAATAAAATATTAATTTATTATATTTACTTATCGGACGATAAATAAATATTAATTTATTAATGCTTAAAATTTCCCCTAATTTTCTTAGTTATATGAAAACGCATGCGAAACAAAGAAAAGAATTTAGAATTTTTTTACGAAATTTATCGATCATGTATAATGTTGTCATTAAAAAAATATTCATAGGATAACCCTCTATTTCACTTTTGTTTTCCAATTTGGTTTTATTATTAAATTCTAAAATAAAATTAATCCGAAATTAATGTTTTAAACTTTGTTTTACAATAACTTTTTTCATTTTTTTTCATTTTCTTTTTTCGCCAATAAAAAAAATATTTAAATTATTATTACTGGAAGATAAATGTAAACAAGTCACGATAAAATATTAATTTATTATGCTTAATTTTTTCTTAATTATGTATAATGCCATTGACTGAGAAATAAAAATATTCATAGGATATACACAATTTTTATAAAAGTGAACATTTTTGTTTGCCAATTTGGATTCATTATCAAATCCCAAAACCACGGAAAATTAATCCGAAATTTTGTTTAACAATAACTTCTTTCATTTCTTTCATTTCCTTTTTGCCAATAAAAAAACATTGGCGATAAATAACAAAAAATAAGTCACGGTAAAATATTAATTTATTATGCTTAAAATTCCCTAATTTTTCTTATGAAAATGTATCAACCAATACGTAATGAAGAAACCAAATCATGTATAATATCATTTGACCGAGAACATTTGACCGAGAAAAAAAATAAATAAATATATTCATAGAACATTATTTTTGTTCAACATAATAAAAGTGTTTACATGCTTACATGATTACATGCGGCTTACATGATTACATGAGCTTTACATGCTTTTACAAATGGAATGGACGCTCAACATTGTTTGTTATTATTGTATAACCCTTCCCTTAACGATAATAATTTTACTTGTATAATCAGTTTTTTATCTTTTTTTTTTTTTTATATGAATGTTTATTTATAAATAAATATTATTTAAAACTAATAATTTTAAATTTTAATTTAGTTTTTACGGTTTTACCGCAATTAATCGCATATCGGGTATGAACATTTTTGAATTTTTTTATTGAAATATATCTATTTGTAAAAAAAAATATATATATAAAATTTTTATTATTTATTATTTATTATTATTTATTATTATTATTTATTATTATTTTATGTATATTTATCGTTCATACATTGGAAAACCCGATACAGTTAACATATGTATTCTTAAAAAAAAAAAAAAAGATAAAAACATCATATATACAAATATATATACTGTATATAAATATTTCATATATATAATTTTTTTTCTTTCGGTCTTCTGCGATCATAGATTAACTATAATTGGTGTAATATATTTTTCTTTTGGGTATGTGTAACTTGTCATATTATTAACAATGAAGAGATAATGACTTTTGTAATAACTTGTTTTTTTCTTAAAAAAAAAATGATCATCAAAAGTACCTTCTTTTTTTTTAGCTTACATGCCAAATGATGGTACAAAATACAAATGCCAAAATGATGGTACAAATTATTTAATTACCTGAAAATTTGTCTTACCGTCACACACGATTACTCAAAAGTACTGGTACTTTGCCTCGTGTAATAACACGCGAAGATATTAGTGTAACATTTTTTTATTATTTACGCGGATATGTACGATATAAAGATATACTTTAATTACGTTAATTACGTCAATTACGTTATGGTTCGGTTTTTTTCGAAATTATTATCATGTTTTATCATCATAAATAAATATACTGTGTAATTACCATAAACAAAACTTAAAATACTTAAAATACATATCGTTATTTATAAATTATTAATTAATTAATTATCTATTAATCGCGATAATCGCGGACCGATTTTTTCACGAAACGATTTCTAAAGGAAAACCTAATGAATATCTATCGTTGTGTTATAAATACAATATATGTTTAATTCGTTTAATTCAATTCGCAGTTTTTAATGCAATCAAAACAAATACACGATGGACATTTTATTGATTGGTCATTTACAAATTACTTATTTGTTTCTTACATGTACATAATACATGTACATTTGATTATCACAGTTATCACTGTTAGAACGTGTTAAAATTTACGAAGAGAGACTTTTTTCATTTTTATTTATGTGACAAGATGGTTATTTGTTTATAATACACGGAATAGGAGGAACAAAGAAAGAGGAGAAGAGAGAGTGAGGTAAAATGTTAAATGTAAAGTAAATAAAGTAAATGTAAAATAAAGTAAATGTAAAAAAGTAATATATGTATATATTACTGAGAGAAAATTTATATACTGTATATAATAGATAGGGTAACAATTTTTTACAAAAAAAAAAAGTGATATAAAGAATGTGGGATATTTATAATTTACTATAAAAAAAAAATACCGTAATATATGAAGTGATATAAATTACTATAATATTTAATATGTACAAAATGAGTGTAAATGTATATTTTTTTAAGACTATTTTAGGTTTTTTTTAAAAATTCAAAATAGTAATGATAAACATTTACGTTTATAATGATCGAAAGGAAATTTTTTCTATGTGATGATTAATCTAAGTGTATAACGGTCTAACATTAAAAAATCATATTAATAATTATAAACTTGTTAAAAGAAATATTGTATAATAAATTAACGTTATTACAACTTACAATAATAATCTGTCTCCCCATTTTTTAACTAGAAATCTCCAATATTTCGGGTTTGTCTTCAAATTTTGACATCCCAATGATTCGTACAACTTTAATTGTTCTCTAAATCCCAAATTCGGACTACGTGAAAAAAAAACATTGTAAGTAAAACATTGTGAAATCTCGTGAAATATCGTAAAACATCGTGAAGTATCGTGAAATATCGTAAAACATCGTGAAGTATCGTGAAATATCGTAAAACATCGTGAAATATCGCTTACCAGATTACGGCACGTTTTGACTGAACATGATTAAACGCGTCATCATATGACATCTTGCGAGTTTTCATGATATAAGCGATCATAACTAAAAAATAAAAATAAAAATAAATAAAAATATATTTACATACATATTTACATACATATAAAATATATACCTGTTGGGCTTCGAGAAATTCCGGCTTGACTAATATAATAAAGTTTAAAAGTTAGAAATTATTGAAATTATTTAAAACGTTTTTAGAAAAAAAGACGGAATATTATATTTTTACCAATGGACGAGAATATTATTTTTTTCTTCTTGTAAAGCCATTTGAATAAATTTATTTGTAGTATCAAAATGAGTAATGATATTTTGAGAAGTATAATCGCGAATGGCAATTACTTTATACGTATAAGACTTTTTAAAAAAAAAGAATTATGTTAATATTATATTTCGATTATATTTCGATCATATTTAATAAATACCTCTGGATAAGTTGGATTGGATCCTTCGGTAATGGAGAGAATGTGAGTGATATGATGATCTTCTAACCAGGTTTTATCATTAGCAGCCATTTGACTTAATTAAAAATTAAATTAGTTTTTTCTTTGATAATCAAATATTTTAAACTAATAAAGGTTAATAATAATAACTTACGTTCCCAAATAAACTCTAGGAAAAATTTCGGAAGCAAACATATTTTCTAAATAAGCATTTTGATGTTCGTTCATTTGAAAATTTTCTTTTTTCCATGAAGCAACAACGCTCCAACCCGATAAATTTACTAAATTATCTTGTTGTTGTTGTTGCTGTTGTTGTTGTGTTGGTAACGTTGTTGTTGATAATGGATGTTCGTTTAATTTCTTCTGTTCATTATCAAAATTATTCTCGTTTTTTATCGGTAAAGTGAATGATGATGTTTCATTAACATTTTCAGAAACTATTAAATTAGTAGTAGAATCAGATTTGTTATTTGATTCACTTTCAACTGTATTACTGCTTGAAATGTTTTCTTGTTGATGCATGTTTTTTTAGGGGGGATTTCACACGTTAAATTTTTAAATTTGATTATTTAGATTATTTAGATTATAAATCTCCTAAATCTTAAATCCCCTAAGAAATATTGTTGAACGATAGTGATACCTCGTCTCCGATACACGAAAAAAAAAGAAACAAGGAAGGAAAAAGAACGTCAAAAAACAAAAAAGAAAAACGAATGAGAATTCATCTAAAACAATTATTATTATATATATATATTATTTTTTTTTTTATTATCAATATCTTAATTGTGCGTTTTTTATTTCGATAAAGGAAAACTTGTCTATGTATATATATAAAAAAGGTTCTTTATATCGAAGGAGAATAAATAAATAAATAAATAAAAAAAATGATAAAAATATATATATATATATATATATAAAATATATAAATATAAAAATAAAAAACAATAATAATAATAATAAAATTTTTAAAAATTTGTAAAAAAATGATAAAAAAAAAAAAAAAATATTTCTTCTTTCTTATTGTGTATATATAAATATGTTGTGCGTAAAAATTTTTTTTTTTTTTTTTTTTTTTTTTTTTTTTTTTTTTTTTTTTTTTATATTTTTATACATTTTTATTCTTTATCTTTTTTTATTTTATATTATATTCTTTTATCTTTTTTTATTTTATTCTTTTTATTTTATTTTATTTTTTTTTTTGTTTGTCAAAATAATGGACAATCAAAATTCCGGTTCTTTTTATTAAGAACACGTGGGTATATTATTTGAACTTTATAAACTCTTTTTAACTCGTTGATCTATTTCAATCAAAAAGTTTATGAATGAACCATGCAACGTTATATTTTTTTTTTAAAAAAAAAAAAAAAAAAAAATTTTCTCAATAAAAATATATTTATCCTCGTACATAAAATTTTTTCTTTGTTCTTTTTAAACATTAAAAAAAAATCTTGTTATAAATCTTGTTTTTTTATTGGACTCGCATATGTTACACGAGAAACATTTTTGATGGATTAATAATGACTCTATTTAATTTTATTTATATAGTTATAATACATAGTTATAATATAGTAATATAGTTAATATAGTTATAATACATGGTTATAATATAAGCTATAATACATAATTTATAATATAGTAATATAGTTATAATACATCGTTTATAATATAGTTATAATATAGTTATAATATAGTTATATATAAAAAAAAAATTTTTTCAAGAAATTTGATTTTTTAGAATGTATAGAAAAGGTTAGAAAAGTTTAGAAATGGGTAGAAATGGGTAGAAAAAAAAAAATTCGTACATAGTTTACATAGTTGGAATTATCCATAAAAAAAAACACTTTCAAAAAAAAAAAATTCAAAAATCATATGTATCATACGTCCTCAATAAAGATAAAAACTATTACAAAACTTTATTATAAACTTTATTTATATGACGTGTTACAAAAATGACATAATGACTTTTTTTGCACTCATTATTTTTGACCAATCATATTATTCATAAATAGGTTGATAAGGAATGAACAAGGAAAACCTTTTATATAACAAATTTAGAAAATTTATGAGGCGCAATATTGTAAATGCCCTTTTTTTTATGAAAGATTTCGTACGCGGTACGCCGTATGTTATGTCGGTAATGTGTCAAGCATATCATTAATGACCTTAGCGTAAAAAAAAAAATGCAAAATGTACTTTTATTATACAACCTGCGCAAAATGAAAAAAAATGTACTTTCATTATACCACCTGCGAAAATGTACACCTGCGCTTTTATTATAACACCTGCGCAAAATGTACATCTGCGCAAAATGTAAATGTACTTTTATTATATACCTGATTTGAACAAATTTCACTTTAAAAGTGATCAAATTCCGAAAGAAACTTTTTTAATCTATCAATCAAAACGAAAACGAGAATATTGTATGTACATTTGCCACATTTTTAATGTGAAAAAAAAAAAACGCGAAAAATATATTTATTTTTTAATAAATTATATAATATATATACATATGTACGTATATTATATTCTATTTTTATTATATTTCTTTTTTTTTTTATTACTTTTAAATAAAAAAAAAAAATCTCTCTTCTAATATTATTTAATCTATTTTTTGATTTTTTTTTAAACTAAAATTACATTAAAAAAAAATTTCTTTATTTCTAAATTTTTTTTTTTCGTTTTTAAAAGAAAATTCCCCAATAAATAAATAAATAAAATAAAAATTTTTTGTTTGAAAAAATGATGATGAATAAAAAAAAATGCTTAAAAATGTTTTTTTTTTTTTGTAAAAAATGAACGGAATCGTTAAAAAGTTAGGGATTTAACGATTATTTGTTCATTTAATGCAATGAAAATTGTGTTGAATTGTGTTTGAATGATAAAAATGTGAATTGTAAAAAATGTTGAAAAAAAATAATTTCTTAAAAAATGCTTAATGATAAATGATTTTTTTTTAAAAAATGAAAAAAATTGTGTGGAAAAAATATTAAAATTTTTTTTTTTAAAATTCTAATAATTTCCTTTTTTATATGTAATGTGTGTTGTAAAGGGAGGAAATCTTCTAAAAACCGTCAAGAGAAAAAAAAAAAAGAAAAAAAGAAAAAAAAGTCCTTTGCAAATTCTATAAAGTTATATATTTTTGTACAAAAAAAAAAAATTCAAACAAGTCTATATTCTATTTAACGTGTGTGTGTTATATTACAAAAAAAATGTTTGTTTTTTATGAGAAAATATGAGAAAAAATGCAAAAAAAAAAAAAATTGTTTCAAATTCCAAAATTCCAAAATCCGAAAATAAAAAAATGTAATTATTCAATAATTTGAATTCAATTATTTCCGTTAATTTTTGAGGAAGTTGTTTTAATCAATTTCCTATATTTTTGTTTTAAACCGGCACCAAAAGTTTGTTTGGTACGATTATTTTTATTTGTTGAACGAGTAATTCCACGAAAATTAACACCGGATGAAGAAGAAGAAGAATAATCAGAATCTACACCTTCACTTTCTTCACTCGACATTCTTAATTCAGTATTTCCAGCTTCAAGTAAGAATTGATTGAAACTACTTGCTTGCATCAATTCATATACTTGATTCCTAACAGGGTCAAGTATTGAAGGATGATAATTATTATATTGAAAAACATTAGTTAATAAATCATCTCTTGTTACTGAAAGAATATTGATTTCTTTTGGTGAATTTGGTAAAATAAATGTAGTAATTATATCAACAAGTTTTTGTTTAAGAAATTCCATATGAGCTGGGGTATCCCCACGTAATGAAGCGTCATCAAAATAATAATCTTCTGGAACTTCTGGTATATCGGTAATGTCTGACATTAAAAGTGATGTGGCGGAATTATTGGAATTGAAATAATTTGATGCATAATATCGATATCTTTTAACTGCTAAATAAAATTCTAAATTTTCCAAACAAAATGTTTGATCCAAGAATGTTGCAAAATCATCTAATGAATATGGATATGATGTTTCATTATTGAGAACATCTGAAAGTGTTGGTTTAGTTTTCGCCAGCGAACGCATATTTATCAATTTATAATGTAAAAATGTAAAAATGTATATATATATGTATGATATCTAACAAAAATTATTAATTTATTATTTTTAATTTTTTAAATTTTCCTTTTTATTTTTTTTTTTTTTGTAAATTATAAATTTTTTCTTTTTTTTTTAATTAGAAAAAAAAAAGAAAAAAAAAAAAAAAAAAAGAGAAAAAGGAAAGGAAAATTTAAAGTTTTTGTTATTTTCTTTTTTCGAAATCTAGAAAAAATTTATTTGTTTTTTTTCCGAGGGGAGTAAAAGTTAATGAAATTTGAGGAGCATATATATAGTTTTTTTTAAAAAAAATAAGGGGTTAATTTACATCATGATGAACACAAATTATACCAAATAATGTATCACAAAAAGAACAAAGATGGTAAAAATTTATAAAGTTCTAATCATGCAGACAAGGAACAATACAAACAACAAAAATCCTTTTTTCTATTCTCCCTTTTTTCAAAAAGAAACAAAGAAATTTCTCCTTTTACACAAAAAATCTCACCAATTTACAAATTAATGTACTAGTACGATTTTCATATCTATTCTTGGTAAAATCATCGCACATCATATAAAAATATTTTGATATACCTTGATATACCAGGAGAACAAAAATTTTTTTTGGGCCGTTTTTCATTATGGGTAATAAAATGAAAATAAGGATGATGAAAAAAAATAATAAATAATAAAAAAAGAAAGAGTAGAAAGAATAATATGACTAAAAAAATAAAAAATCTTCAAAATTTCAAAAAATAATAAAAGAATAGACAAAGGGATAAAAAATGTAAAAGACAATAATTCTTTCATGTCTCCTTTAGTATGCAAGATGTGCTTTTTTTAATTTTTTAATCTTCAGTGTTAATCTTGAGTGTGTGTTTATCTTCAATGTTGATCATTCTTAAATAATAATTATGGCATGCGTTTAATTAGTCACCTTATTAATTTAACTTTATTTGATACTTATAATAATATATCATTATATTTTTGATGTTCTTTAATTAAGACTTAAGAGTACTATATTCGTACATCTTCGTTGTTTAAAAATGTTTCATCTCCGGTAAATCTTGGATTACTAAGTAATTGTGGCGGTAATAAAAGTGTAAAAGTGTCATTGAAAGTCATCATAATCATCATAATGATTATGATGTGATGTGATTGACGTACCAATGTTTATAAATAATATAAAATTATATATAATTGATATATATAAAAGATATATAATCGATATATATAAATGTATATAATTGATATATATAAATGTATATATAACACATAACAAATATCCGAAGTGGATTTCATATGGATCATATCATATAGGAATCCATATAGATTATTCGGCAAATTTCTGATTAATTTCGGCAAATTTGGATCCGTTTTTGATACAATCTTAATATAACAATATCATCGGTTATATAGATAGTATGTCATCGGTTATAAAAAAACTGTCATATAAGTAAATATCCGATTAAATCCAAATAAATTTATTTAAAGAATTTTACATATTTATTATATTTATTTATTATATTTATACAATTAAACACAATTTATACATAATTTTTTTTTAGAACCAATCATTTCATCCCATTTATTATTAGAAACAATGTAAATCATTTACAAGTTTGATTACAGTGCAAAGTATTTAGTGTATTTAGTGTAATTTAGTGTAATTTAGTGTATTTTGTGTAATTTAATATTTAATTTTATATTTTTTTTTTATCGAAATATATAATAAATTAATGTTGTGATTCCATTGGGGGTAATTGAACACAGTTTCGAAATAAAATATCGTGAAACATTCATTCATTTTTATCATTCAAATAATTATCATTTATAGTATTCACGTGTTCTAAATTGAAACATTTTTAAAAATCTAAAATTAAAAAAATTCTTTTTTTTAAAAAAATTTTTTTAATGTTTCAAAATAACTATTGTGTTCGATGTGTTCGATGTAGATAACTTAAACTTTATTATAACAAGTTTTAATTTTTTTAACCAACCAAATTAAGAAATATTTACATATTTACATTTTACCTTGCATTTTTTATAACATGTGTTCATGCTGCAATTCTAAAAAAGTGTTGATAAAGAGAGAGATTTTTTTTATGTTAATCAAATAATCAGATGGAGAAATTGTTTCATAAAAAAATATAAAAAACTTTTAGTTTTAAACATTCTTTTTTTTTTTATTTTTCGTTTTAATAATAAAAAATTTTGAATTTTTTTTCCTTAATTATCCTAAAAGTTATCTGAAACACAATTTTTTCGCGTTTCTTGAACCGTATTATACGCATTACACGCATTTACTCTAGTTGAATCGATTGGATTTTAATTAAAAAGTATTTTTCAAGTTTAGATTCAAAATTATACAAGTTATACAAGTTATACAAGTTATACAAGTTATACAAATTGATACAAATTGATACAAGTTAATAAGTTAATAAAAGTTTTTAACTCTCAAATTCAGTTTGATTTTATTAAATGAGGTCAATGAGATTGATGTTACTATGATACAATGATACGGTGATACGGTGATACAGTGTTTACAGTGTTACAGTGTTTACAGTTCACGCGGTTCATTTTGGGTTTTTCATGTTACAGTCCTGCTTGACTTTAATGAAACCGTGAATAAGTTGACGAAATCCAATGGCCAGATGGGACTATGGGAGATGAGCATGGGAGATGGAAAATGGATAATGGAAGTGTAATGGATGATATGGTTCTGTTTATGAATTTTTTGATTTGTGTTAAATGCGGTCATGCGATCGTGAGGCGGCTTTGATCCACGTGATATGATGTAATTTTGGCAAGAAAAATGGCGTCAAGCCAAAATGTTGTTACCCGTGACAATCACGTGATATTATACGCGACCGATAAGAAGTTAACACAATTTTTTTAAAAAAATGATCATATTTTAAAAAATAATACAAGGTATGCTAAAAACAACATTGAAATTTTTTTTTTCCCGTAAATTATATACATAGAAATAGAACATTGTGGAAGAATGAAGGGAAGGAATTATTTACGAAATGTTGAATGATGAAACAATATGTAGGAATTAATGGTATGATGGTATGATGGTATGATGGTATAATATGAAAATATAACGCAGGGGGGTGATTTTTTAAAAAAAATCCAACTCTAGGGGAGAAAAAGTACTTGGAAAAGAAAATAATTTTCAAGTTGTTTTTTTTTTTGTTTTGTAACGGAATTTTATAACGGAAGTCCTTTTTTTTTTAAAATAAATAAAAATATCTAAATGTCTATTTCTATTGAATATTATTACTATTTACGCATTATCATCTTCATCATCGTCGTCATCATCGTCTCCTTCTTCGTTATTATTATCATCTTCATTATTATTTCCTCCTTCATCTTCGTCATCCTCTTCATCATCTTCACCTTCTTCATCTTCATTACTCTCTTCTTCTTCATCTTCACCTTCTTCATCTTCATTACTCTCTTCTTCTTCTTCATAACCCTCTTCATCATCATCATCATCTTCATCTTCACTCTCTTTTTGGTCAGGGTTTGAAACATATAAAGTCCCGAATTGGTATGGTATATCATCAACACTGCCTTTGGGTTTTATATTACCACTTACTCTTAATCTATCTTTTTTATTTACAGGTTCACTATCATCATCAAATGTATCAAAAGGAGATATATTTGAACCTTCACTTTCAGGAGAATATTGAAACATTTCTGGTTGATCACTAAATGTTACTTTCCCAACACCTGAAAATCTGGTAAAAGGTCCAATATTTCCAATACCTCCAGCACCTCCAACACCTGAAGCAAATGAATGTCTATTAAATGTTCCAGAACCTGAATTATTTGAATATCTATTATTATTCATTGTCATTGTATGAGGTGTTGATGGACCTGTTGACGGTGACGTTGGTATTGAATAATTATTAACTAATCCTTGAGCAGATTGAGTGGATTGAGTGGAATAATGTTTATCTCTCTTGTTACTTCTACCCAAGCAGAGAAAAGCTGGACGGGGTCTAGTAGGTTGTTGTGGTTCAGCTGATTGTATAGGATTTGATTCATATGGATGACCTACTAAATGAATTCCAGCCCTTATTTTATAATCATCAATAAGTTTATAAATAACATACCATATTATTATAATAAATAATATACCACAAACAACTGCTAAAACTATTATTACTATTAAATAAATCCTTGTAGTATCAGCATTATTGGCGTTATTCTTACGATTAATATTAGGATTAGTTATATTTTTCATTGTAGTAAAAGAATCATCTGAAGGTAATTCCATAGGAACATATTGAGTATCCCAAGACCAATTAATTATATTTAAAATATAAATACTTGAATCAATTGTAGAAGAATCAGTACTACCAAATGCGACTATCATATTAGCACCTACAAGAGTTGCAGTATGACCACTTCTATTTGGAGGGGAATTTGTTGTTTCCTGTTTTGACCAAGTCCAAGTATTTGTATCTAATATAGCTACATCACCATATAATTCTGATCTTGATACATCGGTACCTCCATAAATTATAATTTTTTCATTTGCAACAACGGAAGAAAATTCCCTTCTTGGTAAAGGTACATCACCAGTAGCAGTATTAACTTCCCAAACATTATTTAATAAATTAAATACATAAATTACATTCATTCCTAAAGGAGTATTACTGACAACACCACCTAATATATACATTTTATTTTCTATAATTGAAGCAGTGTGACTTCTTCTTAATCCAGGAGAATTACTTATAGAAGGAAACCCATTCCAAGTATTTAAATTAATAGTATTTAATTCCCATAATTCCGAGGTCATTAAAGCTTTTGGGCTACCAGTCCATTGATCGACATAACCACCATAAATTAACATTTTTCCTGAAGGGCTAGTTACAGCGGAATGATCATATCTTCTATTTGGACCATTTGGTAATTTTAGATTTGTGAATTCATCATTAACAGTATCATAAACGTATAAACTACTAGTAAGAGCAGTTACAGGATCATCCACACTACCACCAAATATTATTATTTGATCATTATTTGGACCACCTTTTACCGCCGTATGACCTAATGCTTTTGGTACTCCTACGGTATCAAATGAGAACCATTCAGGTTGTAAACTTGTAAATGATTTTGATACATCTAAACTTAGGAACTCTGTTGCCAGAACATTTCCTAACGTTCTACCTCCAATAAAATATATTCTTGTACCTACTAAAGTAGCAGTATGTCCCCACCTAGGTGATATATTTGTTGTTAAGATTGGAGCTCCTAATATTAAATTTAAAAAATTTAATAAGAAGAATATAAAGTATATTATTATTTTTATCACAATCATTTTTATATGACCGTTTTTGTGATAGTCGAAAAAAAAAAAATATTTTTTTTTTGTAGGAGGAGGGGGAAAAAAAATTATTTTTTCGTATGAGTTTTGTTTGATAAAAAAAATAATAATAATAATAAATAAAAAAACGAAAAAAAAGTCGTTTCCGTCAACCGTCACCCCTGCGTTGGTGAAATGTTGGGGGGGATAAAAAAAGGAATGTATTAAAGTCTTTTAAAGACCTAAAAATGAAAAGAAAAAAAAAAGGACGAGAAAAGTAGGATAAAAAAAAAAGGTAGGTTACTTGAAAGTGATAACTATATTTATATATGCATAATAATATATATTAATTCGAATATTAATGGTGTTAAATTGATTATTAAGTATTTGCTTTTTTGTTTTGAATTCTGTGTAATAAACAATGTAACAAATAATAATTTCCCAAATAATTAATTCCTTTCCTAAATTCCTTCTTTAAAATATATAATAAGTAATTCTAAATAGAAAAAAAGTAAAGGAGAAAAAAAAATAAAATAATGAACAAAGGTAAAAACACAAAAAAAAATAAAAATAAAAAATAAAAAAATAAAATAAAATAAAAAAACAAAAAAAAAAAAATATTTTTTTTCTTTAAAGAAATCTTAACTTTTTTCGAATATTTCATTTAGATTCACTTAAAGAATGAATTTTTTTTTTATATATATATAATATAAATAATTGATCATTTTTTTATCTTCCTTTTTAGTTTTATTATTTTTTTTGTACTTTTTGGAAGATAACTACATTAATTTCCTTAAACAATGTGTTGCGATGATCCATCAAAATTAATCATAAATACTTTTATAGTAATTTTTAATTAATGTTCCTTCACTTCAAACATCGATCTTATTAAATAAATCCGTTTTATATTTAATTGGTATCTCACATTGTACATTGTGTTGTCGTTGGTGTTTAACTGAGTTGTATTTGTTTATTTAATTAATCACTACCCGTGACGTTTTTATTAAACTTCCACGTGGATTATAATAAAATTTTTTTATTTTAGAAAAAAAGTAACCATATGGAAAGTAGACTTATATAAACAACAATATATGCAAAAAAATTCTAGGTTTTTTAAATATTATGATGACATATCACTTTAACTTACATTTGGAAGTTTGGGACTAACGGTTTTTAAATAAAAAAGCAATTATAATTTTTCCAGAGTTTTTTATTAAGGTTTTGAATTCTAAAAGGATTGAATTTTTGGTTGAAGAATATATTTTTGGTAATTTAGGGCAATTTTCTTGGCGGTGACGTATTTTGATGTGTGGTTATATAATAATAAATAATAATAATAATAATAAACTTGTAATTATTCTTTAGATGGAAGATTCGAAAAGAGAAAGAAAAAAAAAAAATTTTTTTATCTCTCTTTTTTAATTACCTTTATTATTTTTAAATTACATGCGATAACATGCAATAATACTTTAATTTATAAATTAAAAGGAAAAAATTTTATTTTAAAAAAAGGTTTCTCTGTTATATTTATAATGTTTTTTTTAGGAAAAAAAAATTATTGTAATTGATATATATATAATGTAAATATATATTTATTTGTTGTTTTATTTTGTGTTCGAATATTTTTTTTTTTTAACGCCAAAGGAAACATATATATAATAAATATTATTTTTTTTTTCTTAATTTACAATTTGCCGAAATTATTCGAAATTCGAAACTTTATTTTTTTATAGAATTAGAATTTTTTTTTAAAAGAATTTTTTTTTTTTTTTTTTTTTTTTCGAAACAATTCATGAAACAAATTATTAAAAAATAAAAATCTTTTTTTGGTTATAAAAAATATAATTTTTTTCCAAATGGGATGCGGCGCAGTTACGATCGATTATTTTGAGTAACATGTATTAATCTTGCATGTATTTTATTGGAAGTAGATGGAAAAGAGATTTGGGGAGAAAAAGAATACTATTAGATGAAATGATAAAAAAAAATAATTAATTATTTTTAAGCAATGCAATCAATTTAAAAAAAATTGGATATTTGGGATCCCATTTTAATTATGGTTTAATGTGGTGTAAATCATCAAATACGCATTATAATAGATGACATAAACGGGACTATTTAACCGATTAATCCTTAATTGATCAACCATGTTCAAACAACATCCCCCCTGACGGCTGATGCACGCCCACATGAATCATTATCTCTATAAAATTTATTTTTAAAAACTATTAATAAAATAACGGACCCGACGGAACAAAATATGGACGAATTTATATTTATTTTGTAGACGACATTGTGCAACGTGTTTTTTAACATGTGTATTATACAGTATCTGGTATATTTTTACATAATTACTACTAGATCTATAAATACTACGATCTATTACTATCGAATTTTATGATCTTTATTTTTCTTCATTACGTTCTCTAGTTTCTTACATGAGAGTTTGGTAGTTGGTACTAATCAGTAGCTTACCAGCTACAACTACAGCTACTAATTTAGTTCTAATAACTTTTCCAACTGATTCAGAGTCGCTTTCCTTTAACGCTAGGAGTTCGGCAAATAATATTTTAATATATTGAGATTTTATAAATGTTCCTGAGATTATAAATAGTCATCTTCTTCAAATGGTTCAACATACTTTTTTTTTTAATACATCATTATGTATGTATATTGTATGTTACAATTGACGCCAAGCGCAGTGTAATATGTCTAAATAATAGGGCTATGTAAGATATTAAAGCTGGATTCACATTCATATTACTCAACGTTTTCATATATACTGTATCAAATTTTTTTTCAATTTTCTCAAAAAATAAAAATAAAAAAATCACAAAATGGAAACGTCTAGAAAAGACTTCTTTTTTTATGTCATAATAAACAATATTAACTAATAGCGCTAACAAGGATACTTTTAGTAATAATGGTACGATAACAATGAATTTAATGTAATCCTTTATATAATTGGTAGAACAAAATTTCTTTTTCAATTTTTTTTTCTTATTTACTGAAATTTTACATTAAAATCTTTGATATGTAGGAATCTTCATAATAATATTTTATTTTATATTTTTCGGTTTCACTTTTTAAAAAATTGTTATATAATTTATGTCAAAATCAGATTTTTATAGAACGGAATTTACGGAATTGCATTATTCGAAATTTCTAAAATCGAAAATCCTGATAATTCACATCACCCATGGATCCCGAAAATTCATAATCCCGAAAATTTTACAATCTCAAATATTCACAATCCTCAAAATCCACAATCCCGAAAATTTTAATATTCCCGAAATCCATTATCTGACAGCTCATTATCCCGATATTATGTTTCAGCCAAATAGGATCTTAATATATTTTTTAGATAAATTATTATTGCATAAATATCTTTGATATTTTTGACGCATTACGTCATTTAGATTTTTATAAATACATAAATAAGATACATTATTATTTTTTATATTTTTATAGGGAACATAATCTTGGACGTCTGCATAATAACACAGTTATTGGGTATAGTGGTTAAAATATCATCCGAACTGCTTCGCAGTTCGGTGATATGTCAACCACCATATCCAATAACTATTAATTATTAATTTTAGTTAGTAATTGAAAAATGGAATTAAAACAATTTTTAATGATCATATTAGATTATCTTTGTCGGTGGAATTGCACCCAAATTTACGACGTTGTAAGAGTATTAATAAAATAAATAATACGTAATTTAATGTTTGAAAAATTTTATTAATTGTGATTCATTTCGTTCAACCTAAAATCTATTCACCTAATGCTTTACTTATTTGCAATATGTAATAAATGAGTCACTTTGCATTAATCAGAATGTTGGGACAATCGGAATTCGGGATAATAAAATCTCGGGATTGTGAATTACCAGGCTTGTGCCTTGTTGGAACTTTGATTTTCGGAATTTCGGAGTAAACCTGCGATATCTCAATTATCAATGTGAATAAGCGAGTTATAGACTCATGCTGAAAATTCGTTGTGTGAAGATGAGGTACCTACGAGATAATTAGCAAAGTGATAACAAATATGCAATACTTCATAAATCGATTTGAAATTACGGAAAATTCAACGTAACTAAATATTTCATTTTATACTGTATTATGGTTAAAGTCGTACAGTATTATTATTTATTATCCGATATTGCATAATTGTTAAAAACACTGATGATGAAAATTTTAACGCAATAAACCCTGTAACTGTCACTACAACCTCATCTTAGCATACGACATATAAATATGACAAAGAAGTTGTCACATACAATTACTTTATATGCGTTACTCAAATATCTGTATATCTCTATTTGTATATCTTTGGTTGTTTCCAAACCAATAGTTTCTCGGTAATGATCTTTTGATGTAATGTAACTTAAAATTACATCATACCTTCATTTCTACTATTTTTACATGCTTTAATGTCAAATTTTGGTAATTGGAGTTTCGAGTTTTATTTTTAAATCAGCCTCAGGACGCAATCAGTTTATGCTCTACCAAATTTTAATCTCTTTCTTTTTTTTTTGTGTGTGTAATCTCCTAAATATTAGGCTTTAATAAAGAAAAAAATATTATATATACAGTATATATAGTATATATATATATTATTCTCCCTTAGCGAATCATCGTTTCTCAATGTGGGCATGTAAGGTCATATATTAAGGCAGATTCCTTTCTCAAACATGAAAAGAAATGCATAAATAGCAAATAAATGTAAACCATTCATAATATTTGTTTTTTTTGGTCCAGGCTTCGTCGAGAAAACCATCCAATAGTAATAAATGATTATTACGATTATTTGCATGAATTAGAAACAGAGTATTAAATGTCATTTAAAAAAATCACACTACGAATGCTAATAGTGTGCTAGTACTTATTATAACTAGCTCATGAGTAAGTACAACTTTTCATTTAATTGTAAATTCCCTTAACTGTTAAAATTTTTTTCTAACATATTTTACGTCACATGTGTAAAAATTGAACCAATGATTCTATACGTATTGCGCAATGTTTGTCATATGCTTTGTCAATCTTGTTATTAATTTCTAATACGTCTAATATAGTAAATTTTAATAACACATTTCTTCTTTTTCTTTTTTTTTTACATTTATATATATATAAATTTGATGCAGACTTTTTCTGAACTTTCATTCCTAAAAATTAATTCATGAATAATTTGATAATGAATAGAAACATTCTTTTATTAATTTTAGTCATACTTTTCTTGGCATCGACTATTACAGCCGATGTATACCGCAAACTTCATAAACGTCATAAACTTACTAAAATTATTCCTACTCCCCGCCCTAGTTACTATCAAATTAATAATGAAAAGAAGCATCAAAAAAGATATGGTCATAAACGTTACGAAAATGTTGTTCCTTGTACACCTACAACTGCAATGTGTTTTACGTTAACGCCAACACCTCTTGTCTGCACACCTTCAGGTGGTAGTTGTGAAATGGCAAATCCAGAAGCGTGCTGTTCTAAGGGGTGTGCACGACAAACTGATGGCACTTTTGCCTGCTGTGAAAGAACTGGAGATGTTTTTAACTGTAATATAAAATAAATATCTTATCATACCTATCATATCTTCATGGCTTCATTCCAGTTGGCCTTGCCTTTTGGACTAATGAACTAATGAATAATTGAACAATATAGACAACTATTGAATTATTAGATTATTAGATTATTGGATTATTGGACTTCGTTTCAAATATAATTATTTTAAATTTTTTAAAAGTATTAAAAAAACTTTAATTATTATAATAATATTAAATTATTGGATGTATAAATATTATTTTTTAAAAGATATTGGATTATAAAAAACTCAATTGAACTTGAAGTTTAATTCCAATTCAATTCATTAATACGAATTTTGAGATCTTATTCTTTCATAAACTATTGAAATATATATCATTATTATTATTATTAGGCTTAGTTTATTTTTAAAGTGGTTTATTGGGTTTTATATTCTTAACTACTAATTAGATTAATAAATTCATTTAACTATTTCAATCTGGAATGACTTTATATGCTGTTATTATGATCCAACAACTTTTTGAAACGATCGTCATTATATATCGTCTAAAGGTAGAGGCGAGAACCTTAGAAAAAGAAAAAATATATATTTTTTTGATTCTTTGGTTTATTTTCTTTTTACATAGTTTCACACTCATTCACTATCCGTCATTTCTCATTATGATCAGTAATGATTTGGATCAACGCGATGTATATAATATTCTTTTTGTAAATAAAATTTATAATTTACTAAGCAATAATTCTTAAAGTGATATGTATGTACAGTATATATATGTGTTATGAGAAGAAATTAACAAACCTTATCTTTTATTTATTAGTTACTTTTTATAAAAGTACATGTTACGAGGAGACGAGGTTTTGGTTCTACCGTACCGCCGCACTGCTTAAAATACCCTCCTTTGAGAATACCCCACCCGGATACAATATACGATTTAAAAATGTTTAATTCTGATAGAATTAAACTAATTTTGGCCATGTATCTCATGGGTATTATATAATTTTTAAATCATCTTGTGCAGTGCGGTACGGTAATACGTACATGTTTTAATCTAATTATCTAATACGTTTAATTGACGAGCTAATAACCAAAGTTTTACAAGGTAAGATCGTTAAAATTAAGTGAAATTATTAAAAATGACATTAAATATATTGTACCCTTTTAAACCTTATCGTTATTAAAAGAGGAGAAGAAAGGACGAACAAGCAAAGAATTTTTTTTTTAAAAAAAAAATAAATAAATAAATCTTTCTTTAGGTTATACTTTCAGAACAGAACGATAATTGATAATTCAAGTAATGAACTAAAGTTCAAGAATAAATATCAATTAATGGAATTAATGCGTGCAATAAAATTTTTCGCAAGAATAACATGTTGAATAAGATGTTATAATAAGGATTATTCCATTTAAAGATTTAATGTCAAAGATTGCAAATCATGACTAACTCTAAATATTAAAATATTTCTTCTAACAAGGCTTTAATTAACTAAATCAAGGCTATTAGAATTCCGATCAAATATTCATTGCACGATGCGCATAAAAAAATCACATGTAAAAATTTGCAAATGCAAAAATGCGGAAAGATGATATCACAACACTTGCATCTGAGACCGAGGAGCTGGAGCTAAAAGTGCAACAGACGTTGAATCCGAAGAGGAACGCAAGTATCTATATTATCCCAAATTAAGATTATATGCTCATCAACGGAGGCACAATAGTTCCAATTACAAGTCGCAACCCATAACAATTGATGCTCAGCTTTCAATTCAAAAATATAAAGCTATTTGCTTTATAGTTTTTCTATCTCCTTCAGGGTCCAATACTTTTGTTGAACCAAAATGTTTATCGATTTTATTAAGCTCGCATATATATGCGTTACTCAAATACTGCATTTTCCCTTTTCAACCGCATAGTACTACTACTTTTGATTCAATTGGACGGATAGGCATTTTAACCTCCCTTCGAAAAATACGTCATATATACTGTATATTATGGTACATTTCACTTTATTCAGCCTTATATTTAGAATGGTGTTCAAAACAATAAAATATGAATCAATAGTTTCAAGAAAAAATAAGTCAGTACTTCATTTTTTTATATAATTATATAAATCAGATGAAAAAATCTCTGATTTCTTTAGTTTAATTCACAATCTCATTATGAAGGTAATGATTTGGATACACGATGTAATATATCTCTCGGAACGCTTTCGTTATTTACAATAATCTTTGTTTAATTTGCTTTAATATATTAACGTATATAGTTATATATGTATATATATAATACTGGATAAAAATATCTATTAATAAAACCTTGATCTACTGAACAATAAAGACAATTTTTTTTTCAATAATATAAAAACCAATTAAATTAAATATTGTATAACATAATAGGGATTATTCCATTAAATAAGTATTATAATTATAATACTAATTAAATAAATTTCTTTATTTATTAATCAGCAAAAAAAACAAAAAAATTCTTTATGTTCCTTGTATTCGATATTAATTGTACTGTACATGTGTACGGTACACGCATGCATTGAACCAATGATCTTTTTCTATATTGAGTAAAATTTTTTTGTTTAGTTTGCTTTGTTTAAATTTGTCATAAAATAACATATGATTAATGAGTTTAATTTTTCCTATATATAAAATCGATACAATTTTTTTTTGGACTCATTTCCTTAAAATTAAATTTTTATAATAATGTATAGACAAACTCTTGTATTATTCTTAATCACTCTTTTCTTAGCATCAACTATAACTGTTGATGCTCGCAAACCCTGCACTATTACTAAAACTAGCTCTGATACAATAACTATCAGTACAACCTGCTCATCCACTCCCACACCTCAACAAATTCATCAAGGAAAGAAGAAACATCAAAAAAGACAAGAACAAGATTGTAATTTTAAACGCAACAAAAAAATTGTTACCATTACACCTACAACCACCGTATGCACTACTTCAACTCCTGTTTGTACACTTCCTGGTGGAACATGCGATATTAAGAATCCGGAAGCATGTTGTTCTCAGAAATGTTCTATTCAAAACGATGGCTCGTTTGCTTGCTGCGCTAAAATCGGTAATAAATTTGAATGTGATACGAAGTTGAAAGATATCTTATTTATACATAATTAATTGTTTCTTCAAATAAAACTTTTTTTTGATAAACTCTTATAATATCATTTTAATCACCAGACTTTAAAAAAATTTTTTAATTAATTAGAGTAATTAGAATAATTGGAATTCGAGCTTTCTCTTTTAATTGATAGATGTATATTTTATTTCATGTGTATTTATCAGAATATTATATATTTTTAAGCGATTCTTTTTGGGATTGTAGAATTGTAAAATCTTAACCATTTTCATATAAAATATTAAACCTTTTTTTAATCGACGAAATTTCTTAATTCTCTTAATAGAATTCTGTCTATAAATAATTTATTGGAAGACTCTCATTTATTATATCTTGAGTTCTTTACTTTTTGTAAAGCTTTTGAGTTTTTGTATTACAGTATTTATTCCGCCTAATATAGGGATGGTAAAGTCCTAGGTCCTGGACTAAAGACTTGGTCCTAGGACCTGGTCTGCAGATCTTTAGGTCCAAATTTTGGACCAGAAGCGGACCAGGTCCTAAAAAGTCCTAGCCAATAAGGTTATAAGAGATCCATATGTTTAAATTATATATGTATAATTTGCTGTAAATTTGATTTTAAGTAATTATAAATTATAAAAAAGTGCATTGCAATATTGCAATACAATTTTTATATTATTAAAATCATATAAAAAATGAGTTGCGATATTGCGATCCACATTTTTATATTAAATCATATAAAAAGGTGAATCGCGATACCGCAACTCACTTTTTTTATATAAAATCAATATAAAAAAGTGAATCGCGATACCGCAACTCACTTTTTTTTATATAAAATCAATATAAAAAAGTGAATCCCAATATCGCAACTCTCTTTTTTTATATTTAGTTATTACTAAATTCATAAAATCTATAAATAACTTAATCAGGACCAGGACCAGGGACCAGGTCCAGGACTGGTCCTAACAGGACCTGGTCCGCACTCCGCAGGTCCGTTCAATAGGACTTATAGGTCCCAGGACCAGGACCGGACCAGGACCGACCTAACCATCCCTAGCCTAATAGCATTATAAATATATAACACTTTATTTTATATATAAAAAAGAAATATCCATATTAGGTTTATTTCTACAATGTATTAGTAGGCGAATGTCATTTGCTTACCAAATGTAAAAGAAAAGAATAGCTCAGGTTAGCAGTAAGGAAATAAAGATCTGAGGCCCGGGTAAAGTTTTGTTTTTTACACAAATTACACAAAAAAACACGATCAGATCTATCTTAAAAAAATAAATTAATTATCAGGAAATTTAATATGATCACTATTAAAGTAGCTAAATGATAAAGCTGAAATCAGATAATTGACTGATTTATTATTCTAATAGGATGTCAAAAAAAAAAAAAGTTTAACATTACAGCTGATTTCATAATGTATGGGACACTTAGCAAATTTAAAGAACTCGGAAATATTCGGTAAAGCTTTATATAAAATAAAAATTATACGCTAATTTTGGAGTACTATTCCGAGAATAGACATTATTAAAAATTTAATAAATTCCAAATACGGCCAATCGTATTATGTATTAAGCCCTTGTTAATTTCCATCCATTGAATGGCAATAAGAATTTTTATTATTTATACTACATTTAATTTTATATTTATATAAATTAGGCCGCTCCAAGCCAATTCTTTGTTTAGCATAACATAGGGGGTCCCGGGGGGGGACAAAAAATAATACATAAAATAAAATACATGGCCAGAATTACCATTAATTTTGGCCAAAATTTTGACCAAAAGAGCGAGCAAAAATTTTGGATGATAATTCCGGCCAAGACTTAAAGATTTATCTAATTCCGGCCTAAATTACATGTATTTTTTTTACATAAATTCTCAATTTTTCAGAAACGGACTCAAGATAGATATTGTAGTACAAATAATGTATAATACGTTACAGCATTAGATGCAGGGGTATTACACAGTCAGACAAGTGCTGCATATTGTGACGGAAAATGATTTCTCGTTTTTTCGATATTTTCTCGTTGAACAACATTTCTTTCGTCATTTCTATTGAGTTGGACCATCTGTTATAATTTACCTTCTACAATTCAAAAAAAAAACCGAGAAAATTCTATACCTAGCCAATAGTTTATTGTTTAAATATAATTGTGGAAATATTACTTATATGTCACTTTAACCCGGAGTTTGCACAAAAAAGTTAAAAAATATATACGCTTTTTATTACTAAATAATCCCGGCCCTTTATTGTATTATTGCAAAGGTACAGTTTTTTTTTAAAACGAAAATATTATTTAACACCGAAATAAGTAAAAAAATATGTAAACTAACTCCGTCATTTGGTTACCAGAAACTCAAAAATTTATCAGTTGATAAAATTTAAACAGAACTGGGAAAACAGAACCAAGATTAAGATCAAGCCGATATTTATATCAAAATGGTTTTTTTTTTACCCCTAAAAAAAATTTACCATGTAAAAATATTCTGCTTTGTTAAAATTACCAAATTCGGAATCCATCTGCGCATCAATAATGCATATTGGTGTAATGGGCGTAGTATTATACGATTGAGTTGAATAAATTATTGAAGTTCAAAACAATTATCCGCTATGGCTCTCAAGATCTTATTCATATCAAGAATATCGGCTCCGAAGGTGTTTATGCCGCGAATTGGAAGAATACGTCAACAATATATGTAATTAAAAAATTTGTCGATAATAAAGAGGTTCGTCACCGATAAAGTTATTTATTATAACTTACATATTATTTACAGACTATTTTCCTTCTAGGTTTATTTAACGAGAATGGCTGATGGTCATCAAAATATTATTCGATTATACGGAGTTACAACATTAGACGGTAAAACAAACAATTATGAAAATTTATGATAATTTTTCATTTCATTGACATATTTTTTATTTAGGTAAAGAAAAATATTCGCTTGTTCTCGAGTATGCGGAAGGTGGGACATTAAGAAATTATTTAAGGAACAATACTGTACCTTTTAATTGGGAGAACCAATTAAGATTTGCTAAAGAGATTGCAAGTGCGATTTTATGGTTACACGATGTTAAAGAAATCATACATGGTGATCTTGTAAGTGCATTCCCTATTGCTTTAAATTACCTATTGGTTTAAATTATATAGCGGAACTTGTCCACTGATTAACATATCTTTTTAGCACCCCAACAATATCTTAATACACAAAGATTCAATAAAATTAGCAGATTTTGGGTGTTCATGTCTAAAAGAATCAGATGATAACCCTGGAGCACATGGCGTAATACCTTATATGGACCCTAAATTTTTTGAGAATAATGAGAATAATTCATATCGTATAACAGAAAAATCCGATATATACAGCTTGGGCGTATTATTTTGGGAGTTAACAAGTCGAAAATCACCTTTTAGATATAAGTCGGGAGTCGATCACGCTCTTAGGTTACATATCCTTAATGGTTTAAGAGAAAAACCTATACAAGACACGAATGCTATATTTGTTGAATTATATCAAAGTAAGTATAAAATAGAGTATAATACTTTTACGTAATATTTTTTCACAATCTATTTTTACGTTATTTTATTAGAATGTTGGAAACACGAACCAGATAATAGACCGAATATTCACCAAGTAATTTCAGAACTTAATTCTATTGGTCCTGAAAACAATAATATATCAACTACTTTTACTCCCGAAGAAAGCGAAGAAAGCGAAGAAAGTGGAAAAACAGAGAATTTATACTTGTCAGATAGTGATTAAATATGCTTTATCACGATTTTAGATTATTTCTATGTTACATTTGTTTTTCGTAATTATAACATTTTCAATAATTCTATCCGAGTAGAATAACTATTTGTTTTTTAATTTTTACACGAACATTTTATATAGAGTAAAATAAAAAGCTATGTACGTAATACGTAAAAAAAAATTACACACGTCAAGTGATAATATTTATGACTGTCATTGTGCAACGTCCAATAAATCAATGACTGGTCACGTGCCATTTGGGTCATTATTATTTATTTTATGGCTGACTGCATTGAAAATCATAGATCGAAGAGTGAGGTCCCGTAGGGGATGACAAACAACGATCTATACACATATATTAGTTTTAAGTCTTTTCGAACTCTTTCTTCTTATATTTGTAATAGTCTGGGTTCACCACTCTTTTAGTAATAAAATAAATTGAAAATCATAGGATAACAAAGTAAAAATTGATGTACAATATAGAACTTCACCTAGACTTATAAAGACAGGTCCTAACTAGTATTAAAAAAGGGAGCTGATTAGAGAAAAACCGACCCTAAACACCAACAGCACCCAGAAAATTCTTCGATCACGTGATCTGTTTTATTTATCACATTGTCACACCCCTGTCCGAGTTTCACTGTTTATATTTAGAACATCCTTAGTATCCTAGACCACCAGTTCAAGGTTTCTTATTCTAGACCCCCGGGTATTTGTATATCATAATTCCGGCCAAAAATTAACATAATTTTGACCAGAATTATACTTACAACTTTATTGTATTATAGCTCCACCAATATTAATCGTAGAGAGATGATCTTATTACCATTTGATTCGTCTTGATGAGACGATTCTAATGGTATAAAATACATTGAAATCCAATCACTCAATTAATTTCTGAAATTAAAAAAATATTAATGGTTTATGTGTAATAATTCTGCCAATATTGATTCTAGAAAGACGATCTTACTACCATTCAATTCACTGAGATCCCCTGATTCCCTCTTTCATCAATATAAAGAGTTGCTATATCAAATCGGCATTCTCATGGATGATCAAATGAATAAATAAACGAACAAACAATTATGAACAACAAACAATATAATAATTAAACAACATTCTTGGTTTACATAAATAAATCACGTTAGTAATACAAAACATCAAACAATATAAAATAAATTCAACTTCTCTAAATTTTCCTCATGATTTATTTACTTTAACTTCAATTTCAAACTTCGATAGCTCTCACTACAAAGTATTCTATTTATTTCAACTTCAAAACTTCAATAATTCTTCTTATGAAAATGTATATTTAATTCATCTTATAATTATCATTTTTATTCAATTAAATTTAATTAAGCGAACATTAATTAAAGTTTAAGGCGAACCTATTACCTTTTATTAATATTATACTTTATTAACAAATAATTAAATTGAGTTACTCTAAACTGAGAAATTCCTATTGAATTTCATAGATACCTACATCCATCTGATTACATTTCTATCAGAAATCCACCATCATCATCTATGCCAGTTTATTTATAAGCTGTTTTTAGATCTTTATTATGATAATTTTAGTACATTTAGAAATGTATACCATTCTCTAGGTGGTGTTTATGTACAGTTTGGAAATATGCCAGCACATCAAAGAAAGCTAATAAAGAACCATTTTGTTATTGGGTTTATCCCATTTGAAGGAAAATTTGACAAATTTATGATACCATTTATTTCAGAAATAAAGGAATTAGAGAAAGGAAAGGTGATGACTGTCCAAGGACAAGATGCATAGATAATTGCTAGTTTAGGTATTGTTACGGCAGATTTACCTCAAGGTAACGATATGACAGGAGTACTAAGGTATTTTTTCAACTTAGCTAATAATATAATAATATAATTTTATGACAACTATTAAAATTTTTTAAAAAATAAATTTAGACATAATGCAAATAAAGGTTGTCATACTTGTAAAATTACTAAAGAATCATTGAGTGCTCACAATCAGAATATCGTAACAATATTACATTATCATCATATTACAGATGAAGAAATTTTAAAAATTTCTCATGAGATTATAATGCCAAGAAGAAATCAACTTTGTATAGAATATGGTTTACAATCATTACCTAGTATTTTAGATAAATTAAAAAGGGAAAGACATTTACAGACGCTGCAGGATGTTTATCATGTGACTGCAGGCAAGATTGGACGGCTACTAAAATTAACTTATGAATTATTTTCATGAGAAGGAGAAGATAATTTTATCAAAATTTGGAAAAATTTTGAAATCCCAAAAAGGTGGTACCGCTTACCAAATCCGATTACTCACTACAATAGTTTTATGATGTCTGATTTACTTAGATTAGCTATGATTATGCCATTTTTATTAAACCAGTTTTTAAAAGAATCAAGTATCAAACGTAATGAAACAGCCATGATTCAACAAAGAATTGATGCATTTCAAGTTAAATCAGTTCCAAAAATTATTATATTTTGTTGGATATATGTTGCAAAAACTATGAAAGCAGTTTTTAACAAGAAATTTACATCAGATAGCTATAAGGAATTGCAACAATGTCTTGAAGAAGAATTTTCAATCCTTTTAAAGGTATAGTTACAAATTTGATATTGAAATTATGACCAAATCCGATTACTCACTACAATAGTTTTATGATGTCTGATTTACTTAGATTAGCTATGATTATGCCATTTTTATTAAACCAGTTTTTAAAAGAATCAAGTATCAAACGTAATGAAACAGCCATGATTCAACAAAGAATTGATGCATTTCAAGTTAAATCAGTTCCAAAAATTATTATATTTTGTTGGATATATGTTGCAAAAACTATGAAAGCAGTTTTTAACAAGAAATTTACATCAGATAGCTATAAGGAATTGCAACAATGTCTTGAAGAAGAATTTTCAATCCTTTTAAAGGTATAGTTACAAATTTGATATTGAAATGTGAAATAATTTCAAATAATTAACAATATTTTACTTTTTATAGGTTTTTGTAAATTTTGTTAATTTACCAAACATACATGTTAATATGCATCTTTTGATGCATGCTAAAACCTTTGGAACACTTATTAATACCCAAGTTGGTATAAAAGAAATGGTCCATCATATTTTTAAGAGGATGGTACCAAAAACTAATTGCAAAAACATAGATTTGGATTTATTAAAGCGTTACAATACTTTATTTGCAATTCGACATTTAGCAGATGGTGGTATTGATTCAAGATTTAATAGATCTTGTACTGGATTTACAAATTCAAATTTTGGACAATTATTTTTAAATTAGTATGTTTTTGGTTTTTTCACACAGAAGCTCGCCTGAACTTAAAAAAAGAAAGAACGGTTATTAGTAACCGTTTATTAATATTAAAAAAAAAAATTAAAAAATTAAACCTTAGTTTTTCCATTCTTCAGAACATGAAAATTTCACCTGAATCTAAAAAAAAGAAAGAATGGTTATTAGTAACTGTTCGTAATATTAAAAAAAAAGAAAACAAATTAAACCAAGATTCATACTTATTTACGAATTTTAGTTTTTCTATACGGAAGCTCATTGAACCTAAAAAATAAAGAAAAGAACGGTTATTAGTAACCATTCGTAATAAAAAAACAAAAAAAATTTATAAAGATTTATACTTATGAATTTTTATCTTTGGGAGTTTCATTTTAGGAACACCAATTTGGCACCCGAATCTAAAAAATAAAGAAAAAAAATGGTTATTAGTAACCATTAATAATATTAAAAAAAAAATAAAACCAAGATTCATATTACTTACTACTTATGAATCTTAGTTTTTCTCCTTTCTCCTTTCCTTTTCCTGTTTTTACCTTAAAGTAGAACCCCGCCTACTACTAAGATATGTTACTAGTAGAAATTTCACTTTCATATGAAACCTTACCTTAGGATTTGCTTAAATTCTATTGGTTAATTGACCAAAAAGGAAAAAATCATAACAATGTAACATAAAATTTTCTTTTATAATAAGATCTTCAAAGAGTTTTATATGTAAACTTTACCTTAGGCTACAGGGTGACCTATCTTAATAGTAGGTAGAGTCTTCTTAAAGTCCAGTTTTGTGAACAAGCCAGCGTCCTCTTACACGTTCTATTAAAAAAATAACGAAAAAAAACATTAGTTCATTTCTTAATTAAAATTAAAAAGATAAATTAAAAAAAAAATCAAAAAAAAAATATGTAAGTTTTGAAATGAATCTTATATTACTTTCAAAAAAAAGAGGCAAAAAAGGATGTGAGAAAAGGAAAGAACGAAAGAGAAAGAGAAGGACGAAAGAAAAAGGGAGAACGAACAAAAGGAGGGAAAGTGGAAGGGGAAAGGGAGTTTAAAAAAGAATATCCTTTTTTAAACTTTAAATACGCGTAATTCGTGATGTTTAATTAGTGCAATTATTCAACTAATATCTAATTGTAGATCATGGTCGAATTTTTGATTTTAGTTGAATATAGGCCAAATTTTACTAAGGCCAAATATTCCTTTTTCAACTAGGATTACTAACTCTTTATATTGTAATTTTTTATATTTTTCCAAATATTACTAACTCTTTATATTACTAGTAACTTTTTATATTTTCCAAATATTACTAATTTCTAATTACAGAACACTCTGAGTAGGCAGCATGTTTGATAGTTTTTATTTTGTATAATATGAAATATTTTTAATTCTATTTGTTCTTTAAAAAAATTATGAATGTTTTTAAATAATATTATAAATTATAAATAAAGTAATTTTATATATATTGTAATAAATTTTATTATGGTTAATAAAAATTTATCAATTGCCATCATTCAATTATCAATCGGTCATCAAATGACCATCAAATGACCATTAAATTGACCATAAAATAACCATAAAATAACCATTCAATTGATCATAAAATAACCATAAAATAACCATAAAATAACCATCAATTGACCATCAAATTAACCATAAAATAACCATAAAATAACCATCAATTAACCATCAAATTAACCATAAAATGACCATCGATTGACCACAAAATTAACCATAAAATGACCATTGATTGATCATAAAATTGACATCGATAGACCATAAAATTGACCATAAAATAACCATCGATTGACCATCAAATTGACCAAAATCTGATACCAATCAGTCATCAATCAGGTACCCAATTGATAGTTGATTGGTATCTAAGGTTGCTTATCTAAACCTCTTTAAAATCCTACGATTAGTTTCGTCAAAATTTTACTATAGATTTATTATAGTTTCAGCAGAATTTTGGCAGTTTCGGCATTTATAATAAGTTTCAGCAGTTTCGCCTTTCTCCAAAGTTTTGCCAGTTTTTTAATATAACTTTAATATAGTTTCAGCAGAATTTCACTTTTCGGCAAAACGCCATCTTGTCTAAACCCCTAGGTTTCGGCAAGCAACCTTATTGGTATCAGATTTTGGCAGAAATTGACCATCAATCAGGCAGCCTGATTGGTATCTGATTGAACAGATCAGGTACTAATCAACCATCAACTGGGTACCTGATTGATGACTGATTGATATCTGATTTGACATTTTTTGACCTGTGTATAAAATTAAAACATCTTAGTTCACAATACCCAGACCATCTTGAAAGTATTGAGGCTTTAATTCTTGAGATTAAGGCTCAGAATGTAAATGAAGAATAATCAATTATAAAAGAATATGAAAAGAAACTGGAATTTAAGAAAAATCACAAATTCCAGACTAAATGTATTCAGATAGCTAAGGAAATTCTTAATGAGAAACCTATGATTGAATAATGTCACCCTTCTTTCTTGAATGGATTAGAGAGCTTGATGCCTTCTTCCAAAAATATTGAATTGCATCAGAGATGCAAAGGGCTCAGCATTGGTTTTATAGCACTAGCTGGTATAAAGATGTCAAAAAACTCAAAAATATTGTTAATTATGATTGGCAAAAAAGATGTATTTGCCTAGACAACGGAATTTTCCTTATTGAGGTATATTATGATCAAGATCTGGAAATTGTTATTCCAGAAAGGATACAAAAAGTTAAGGAATTCATTAATCAAGCATCTAAAAGGTTCAATCTCTTGTACAGTTGGATCTTGATATACCAATGCTGCTGGTTTGGGTAAAATATATCATTACATCGAATTATCATTACATAGTGAATCATAATGCAGGCCAAAGTCTAATTCTTGGCGGCATTATGCAAACTCTGAGTTTATTTAAAGATTAAATTATAGCTTCTCATTAACATACATTTCATAAAACAAAAGTTGTTCACATTTTGTGTTGAAACAAGAGCTAAAAAATCTAATTACTTGGATGGAATGATGGAAATCCTCTTATTAATTCAGGCCAAGTTTATAATGCTGACCTGAATTAAATCAGTGTAACCTAAAATATCGGTAATTCGGTATACCTTACTATAGACTACTATAAAGGGACAAGGGGTGAGTATCGGTACATGTTACAATGTTACATCGCGAAATTATATACGATATCGGTACAACGAGGTTTTTTTATTAATTGTGAAATGTGACAACAAAAATTTATTGGTACAGGCAATTATCGGTACATAGAATATCGGTACATCGAGGTCCGACTGTAATCAGTAACATTATAATACATGTAAATTTACATTTAAATTACAGGCTTCACGAATGTATCATGCTAAGTATCTTCACATTTACCATATCAGTGGGGTGTCACATGTATTGACCGGAATTTCACTGCGCCTATATGCCAGTCTATGTTTCCCGGATAAAAGCATAAAATATTTGTTTTCCCGCAATTATTTAATTTTGTCATGATGTCATGTGATAATTGTGACGCAAAATTTAATCAGTTACACAGTTACACTAGTTAATTCTGATTTAAGATAATCTTTTTTTTTTTTCACATCTTTCCTAAAACATCAAAATGTCAATTTATACCGGTTCTGCAAATACCAGTTTTGGTAGTTTTGCGACAAGGACAAGTGCAAGCACTGTGTAAGTAGATATGTGCAACTAGATATGTGCAACTTATTTTTTTCGCTAACTTTCCGGAGATTCTTAGGGACAGTACTGATGCGGTTCCAGAACGAATGCCAAATTGTAACTATTATCGGAATCTGTGGTGGGATAAGGGGGAACTTAGCTCAAAAGCAGAATGGGATAAAGTGACGTAAGTTTTGTTTCTGATACTGGATTGATATTTATAAACTAGTTACTAATTTTTGTCGTTTATTATCAAGGCTCCCATATAAACTTGCTGTTGGAGTTACTTTAAATGAGTATGAACGTCGTGTAGAAGAGTTTAATGTCCACGGTTGTTGGGAGTGGACCAATGGTGATGTTATAATCTACGAGTTGCCGTCGGAACCGCACGAAATCTGCATTGGTGCGATAACTGAAGAATTAATGGATGCCGTTAGACCTGTTAAAGGGACCAATGCCCAGATCTACAGTCTAGGATCAACCAGTAAATATTATTTATTAACTTTTTGGTCTATAACATCATAATAATTTTGACCATTTAAAGGAACTCGTGCTGGTGGTCAGGGAAAGAAGCCGATGAGTCATTTAGACCAAAAAAACCACTCGTAGTTTCTCCACATGGGAGTGATGGACTCGTACGTTTCATCTTGCCATTGGTTTTGGACTTTTCAATCCTGGTTTCATGTAATACATTTTTATTTTCAGGATTGCCCTTGGCCAAATATTGTTGTAGAGGTTGCGTATACAGAGTCCGTAGAACATGTATTGGAAAAAGTAAAAAATTACTGGCTTAAACCTAATCGTGCTCACGATGCTATAGTTGTTAAAATCGACCCTGTCCCCGCAGGTGATAGGCCTATTTGCATGAAGGTAAGTTATTTTTATATAGTATGGCAATCTAGCCATTTATACCACATTCTAAAGATTTTAGCCCATTGCAGGTATGGCACTACTGCGTTTCAGACAGAGTAACAAGAAATTTGTTTCCAGCAAGGGATAAGGTAATAATAAATTACGGTGATTTTTCTTATTGATATATTGAAATTTTATATATTTTTGATTATAGTTTGATTTCGGCCTGCATCCACCATTAACTATGCAACCTGGTGCGTTTCTGATCGATATTCAACTGGACTGTCTATATCATGGTTTAAAATCTAATATACAAATTCCTCGAAATATTCTTCCAAATCCGATTGTTTTGGATTTCTTTTATGTTAAACGAGCAATTGCAGAAATGTTTGAGGATAGGGAATAATGAAGCGTATTACTGTATGTTACTAGTAGCCTAAAAAATCAAGAGAAAATTACTACATGCTGTCATATGATACTGATATGTTAGTTTAGCTGAGCCAGCTTCTTTATAAAATAAAATTTTTCGCTTATTGCATGATGTGTGTGTTTTATTACTAGTTAATAAAGGTTTATATGCCATCGCAAATTCATGCCATAAATTAGATTTCTAATCACAGAGTTTTCTGAAATATTGATTTGTAATGTTATTCATTCTTGTCCAAGGCTCCAACAGCTCAACCTTAGCGGTTGTGGAATTATCTATATAACTATCAGAGAAACTAGATTATGTCCTAATTTTTTACTTAACTGATTAGTAGTCTTAATCTTAGGAATGGCATGGTTGAACTGAAAGAAAACGGTGCAAATTTTGATATAATCATATAAGTAATTTATTACTCACCATAGACGATAATTTTGCGATCCCAATCAAAGAAGCAAAATATGAACCTGTGTAAAATAGTAGTGATCATCAGCTCGTTTTTGCTGAGCCACATCACACCCGTGCTCTAGACATCGGTGCTAACTGACAGTGGGTTTTATCATGTGATATTTATGCGATGATCCCAATTTTTTCATTTTGTTGTAACGCGTCAACGCGTCGCTATCCTATAAATAATTAAAAAGAATTTTACAAAAGTAGTTAAGTATTTTAAGTATTTTTCAACAGTCTATTTATGATCGTTGATGGTATCCTACGACCATATGGTTCAGCCCTTTGGCCGATGTTTGGATTAGAGTGCTGTGGGTAAATCGCTATAACTTGTTACGTGTTCGTAATGGCTCTTAGTGTCTCAGCCCGGGCCTCTATTCCAGTATACCGACAATATATTATCCTACGCCCATATGGTTCAGCCCTTTGGCCGATGCTTGGATTAGAGTGCTGTGGGTAAATCGCTATGACTCGTTACATGCTTGCAATGGTTCTTAGTGCCTCAGCCTTGGCCTCTATTCCAGAATATATATTGTTATTGTAATAGTCCAACAGATTATTCTATTAAAATTATGTCGTTTAATACCATTAACAGTAACCTTCTTTTTAGATATGGAATTTGATTATTATACGGATACCTATGTGTAAGATTCCAATCCTAAGAACTTGGGTGTTCTAGACTGTCTTAATTATCTGAAAGATAAATTGGTATTCACATCAGATAGCAAACAAGAAGTCCAGGATGCGTTTACAAGAACGGTCGAGAGGGTTATGGATTCACCTATTGTACAGGCTGGGATAAAGAAACGGTTAAAAAAAATATCCGATAATATCAGTGATACTTTTGAAGGAAAGGATATTGTCGAATTTTTTGCGGAACTGGACAAGGAGTTTGAGGCAGTAAGTAATTGCGGTTTTGCATGATATGGCCCCATATATATATTTGAAAATATTAAATTTCATTTGTAGAAGCTAAATCAACGAAATCTTGAGAGATCTTTTGATAAGAATAGCTCCGAACTACTAAAGAAGTCTGGTGATTTAAATACATTGAGACTTTCATCTTATTATATAGAAAGGTCTGCTGAAGGTAAGATCAATGCTTTTATTCTGTTCGTTCCAAGTTTGAATGCTAACTTTAAACCTATATTTCTTTGTTATATCACCTAGAGAGAATCAACTTCTGATCAAAGCAATTATATTCCAAGAAAAAGGCAAGAAATTGATTTTAATGAGGAGCGAACAATAAAAGAAGCAATATCAAGTTGGAAATACTACGCCACTTTCACTTGATAAAAATGAACAAGATGCGGATGTTGCTGTCAAACAGGATACGGATAGCATGTATTGCCAGGAGCTGTCATCAGTTGAAGTTCGAATCTCTATCTTTTACATATTTTATTATTGTCTGTTATTTAATAACCCTTTATCTCATAATAGACTTCATTAAATTCGGCTATCAAAAGGCTTGTTAATAGTGAATGTGCTATTGCAAGATATCGGATTTTATTTTTACCAGAAGATAATTTCATAGTCCAATTAAGCGCTTATTTACCAATGAAAAGTGGTCAATAATGGAATCGAACTGGGAAAAGGTATTATTTTTTATTTATTTTTAGTTGATTTTACTTTTATTTTAACGTGAATATTATTTTAGGTTGAAAAAGGGATTGCGGATTCGCTTCCCCAGATTGATGAACACGTAAAATCTCTTTTGAGAAGTATAACGAGTGTATAAAAAATGCTACCATCAAATACTATGTTGACTTAAATAAAGTCGAAGGCATCATTTGTAAAAGCCCGTTTGAAATCAGTTTATATCTGTTCGAAAGAGACTATCATCTTCGATGGATACAATCAGTGTATAATACTTTTTATTATATATCCTTATAGGATCACACTGTATTTTTTTACATTTATTGAATAGCTTTATTGATGATATATATAATAAATGAATACTGTTTAAATCATTACAAATACATAGATTTTTATACAAATAGACTATAAATTAACTCGTGACTGATTTAATAGTGTGATTGTGAGAATCTATATAATAAAACACTTATTGTATAGGTCTTTAGGCAATACTTTACTGTTTTCGATCTCAACCATTTAATCGGTCATATTGTACCACTTTGTGGCACAATCTGAGCCAATCAAATGGCCTCAATCGAAAACAGCATGTTATTGCTAGGGATGTTAACGGTTCGGTCCATCCGGTTTTCGGTCCAAAAACTGGTGGTTTGAGTACAAAACCGAACCGTTATAGGTTTAGAACCAGAGTTTGAACCGAAGTTTGGACCGAAGTTTAGACCGAAGTTTAGACCGGATATTTATAGTATTTTATACAAAATTGTGTAATGCAGATCATGAATTTAAATATATCGTATATCATCAAAAAATTTTTTATTATAAGAAAAAAAATTACCAACAAAATTTCACATAATGTAAAAAAAAAGGAAAAAAAAAGACATATTGCAAGTATTGATTCAATTTTCCATTCTTTCTTTTTCTGATATCCAATTTTTCATGCATATAATTGCCCTTGCCGTTTCAGGATCTAACCTATTTCTAGTTTTTGAAATAGTTAATCCCGAAATTGAAAATGCCCTTTCTGATGGAACCGACGTTGCTTGGATTGTTAAATAATCCTTAGCTATTTGAGATAGTACTGGGTAATCCTTTTCATAAGTTTTCCACCAAATTAAAGAACCTGTATTACTATCTACTGGAGAATTTAAGTATCGATCTAATTCATCATGCGATACTTCTTGACGAATATTTTGGATTAAGTAAATTAAGAAAATAATCACGAGATGATCGTGCTGGTGCTGATGGTATGGTTTGATTATTTAAGGGTAAATATGACAAATATAATTCTTGTAATTTACTAATAATTTCAGTTATATCATTATGACTAAATAATGTGGTTTTGTAGCGTGGATCTAATATTGAAGAAGTAATAGAAGATTGATTCAAATATTTGTCCCAATAGGCTTTCAATTTATTACAAATTGCTGATGCTATTGCCTTTTGTGTATGGTGATTTCCTCTTTGATAATGATCCAATTTTTTAAACATTCCATTAAAAACCAATCTTATATCACCTTGTGTAGGATTTTTTGATGATGATAATAAATTGGTTGCTTCATACATAGGTTCTAATACCTTTGCTAATTCCTGTAAAAAAAAAAATAATAATTAATAAATATATAATTATAAAATAAAATAAATAATAATTTATAAAATAAAAAATACCTTAATATGTCGCCATTCAGATATTGTTGGAAATAAATCTCCAAGTTCTTCAACATTTGTTGTTGCAAGTAATTCTGAAACACCCTGCATTAAGATTTGTCTATTAATCATAAAATATGTGGAATTCCAGCGAATGTCTATATCTAAAATTGGTTTAAGAAATTTAACTTTTTTAAGGGTACAAATTTCTGATAATTTATCCAAAAATAATGGTGAATTCTTGATTTTAACAACAAATTGACGAAGTTTTTTGATTTCATTTCCAACATGACTCATTTCTGCTTTTACTGCTAAATTTATAATATGTGCAGCACATCTGTAATGAGTAAAAGCCATATTATTAAACTCCTGATCTAATTCAGTTGCTAGTTGATTACGCGTACTATCGTATTTGCTTCCATTAGTACGTAGTTAATGCAAGAATATTATTACTGATACTAAACTCTTCGAGAATTTGTAAAAGCTTTGCTAGTAATTAACCCAGCTGTATGAGAACCATTTACAGGAATTAAATCAAGTAAGAGATTTTTTAATTCCCAATTGTTGTTAATATAATGCATTGTTACTCCAAGATAACAATCTTTTGAGATTTCTGAAGTCCAAATATCAGTAGTAAGAGATTTTTGAGTTAATTTGTGAGACTTCATTAATTAACACATTTTTTCTCATTTTATAATTTTCTATGAATTTTTCCTTTAAGGTTTGTCTGCAAGGTAAAATATAGTGGGGATTCAATTTATTAATTAATAATTTGAATTCAGGATTTTCAACAATGGTAAAAGGTTGCAAATCAGTTGCAACAAAATCAACCAAAGAATCTGTAATAGGTTTAGATTTTGATGGAGAGTAAGGTTTAAAACGTAAAGTAGTTTGGCGGGTTTCAGGTTTTTTATAATGTGATGGATGTTTTTTAGTTAAATGACGTCGAAGTGTAGATGTTGGATTACCGGGTGAATAAAGTTTTGCACACAAAATACACTTATAGTTTGTAATTAACCAACTTTCCTCATCTTGAATTTTTTGAAAAAACTCCCAAACATCTGCCGACAATTTCTTATTTATAATTCTTTCATCATCAGATGCTAGAATCATCTGATAAATTATTATCGTCATTTTCAAAAACTCCTGACATAGTTGTAATAATGCAAGGTGATATAAAAAAATGTAAGAATGTAAAATCCGTTATTCTTTTATTGTAAAAAGTTACGCGTGCAGATACACGTAACTGTTAATTGAACTGATCTAAAACCGGTTCACTAAACCGGTTTCTATCGGTTTGGTCTCGGTTTGGTTTAACGTTTGAACTGAACCGAAACCGATCCTATGATCAAACTGCGGTTCAAACCATCCAATCATAAACTGTTAACATCCCTAGTTATTGCCTAAATACTATACAATAAGTATATAGTAAGAAACTTTAAAAATATTCTATAATTTTCGTTTAACTAATATACTAGTATATAATTGGTAGTATATTGTATCTTCGACGCCATTCGGATACATGCGATCCAGATACATCTGAATATGTGTATAGAAGCCAGATTATAAATTATATTTGGAAGGGACTTTTTTATGATATAAATAACATGGTCATAATGAGGACGTAAGTAATTTTATTTTAGGTTGACTTTCTAAGAAGGTTGTATATTTATGTGTATTATTTCTAATCAGAGGTTAATTTTGGCAGGCAACTTTAAGTACAGTCGATGAAAATGGAAATTTTTGAAAACGTCAAACACTAATCAATGGATGTGGAACTGAATGATCAAAACATCAAACACCAATCAGAGGACATGATACCTGAATCTTCAACAAAGAACTCTAAGCAGAGTTCTACAAAATTAAACGCCAAAGCCATACCTATATTCTGAAAGAAAAAGGACTGACGCACTGTTATGTTTACAGAAAAGGCCTCCAGAAATTTAGATGTAGGCAGCAACTGTGACACATCCGACTCCTTCAGTAATAGGTCTAAAAATAACGTGACCAAGCGTACGGACGTCTGATACAAGCTCACTGTAAGAAGAAACAATAATACGCTCCAAAAAAAATACAGTTGACCCCTTCTATAGTCACCCCACATATAGTCACTTCCTTCTCTTTAATCACATGGTAACTGGTACTGATTTTTTAAATAATAAAATACCTTCTTTATAATCACAAATATAAGTATAATCACTATCACATGAATTTTTAGGACGATATCGTTAGTTATTATAAATAAAATTCCCTCTATATATAATCACATTAAATCACGTGATTCATTATACATTTGCGAATCGAATCTGTGCATTTAATATGAACCATTCCTTTTTTACAAAAATCTATGCACTAAACCATTCCTTTTTTTACAAAAATTCACACATTAAATCATTCTTTTTAAAGAAATCTCACACTTCAAAAAAATTTTTTTGGAGAAACAACATATTTTAAATCTTTCTTTTTACAAAATTTTTTATGTCAAAATGAATCTTATACTTTCCTTTTCTTTACAAAAATCATTTACAAAAGTATAAAGCATAATGCCGCCTACATGTTTACAAAAAACAAAAAGAGAACGAACTGCTATTAATATTGATATAAAAAAGGAAATATGCAAGTACATGTTAGCAAATACTGATATAAAACATGCTGACGTTGCTTTGTTCTTTAATACAAAATATAAGTTAGATATTGATAGGTCAACCATTACAAAAATATGGCAAAGTCGTGAAAAATGGTTAACAACTCTTTTAAATTCAAACATTTTTCATTATCATTCTGTTCAGTTTCCAGAACTCGATAAAGCTTTGCAAATCTGGACGTCATAAGCAGTATCTGCTGGACTTTCTTTAACTGATGCAATATTACAACAAAAAGGACTAGAACTGGCACAAATGTTGAATATTAGTGAAAATCAGTTAAAGTTTACTAATGGGTGGGTATATAGGTTTAAAAAACGTAATGGTCTTCAAAAGATTAGATTTTTGGAAGAAGCTAGTAGTGCTCCACTTGCTACTTTTTCAGAAAAATGATTAAAATTGTGTAATCTTTTAGCTGCTTATAATGAAGAAGATATTTATAATGCTAATGAAACAGGACTTTTTTTTGAATGGAACCTGATCAAACACTTAGCACAGGTGCAATTGCAGGTCGTAAGAAGGTAGGATAAGATTATATTGATATAATACAAGAAAATTATAAAGTTGTTTATATAAGAATAAAATGAGATTTTTTACTGGTTTGATTTTTTTACTAAGATATTTTTTTTGATTTAATAGGATAAAAGTCGGGTTTACATTCTATTTTGCACCAATGCTACAGGATCTTATAAATTTTGTCCTCTTGTGATTGGAAAATCACTCAATCCACAATGCTTCAAAAATTTCAATAGGTCAGCCCTACCTGTAACCTACCGTGCTAATTCAAAAGCCTGAATGAGATCAGATATATTTGTTGATTGGCTTAATATTCTTAATAATTATTTTTGCTTCTTATTGATAATGCGGGTTTTCATTTTAACCCAAAGTTTTTTGATGAAACTGAGGATGATTTTAATAATAAAGAAAATAATGAGGAAGAAATAGTGGCAGAATCATTCTATTCAGCTCAAAATAGGAAAAAGGTTAATAAAAAAAACAAAAAAAAAACCTGACATAAAGCTTTCTAATATTGAGCTTGTTTATTTACCTCCAAATACCACTGCTTACCTTCAGCCAATGGATGCAAGAATTATCCATAGCTTCAAATCTAAATATAAAAAAGAGTATTGTAAACATTTAATTCGCAAATTTGATGCTGGAGTAGATTACACAAAGTAAGTTATAGTAGTTTTTATTTTTATTTTAAAAGAATTTCATATTTATTTAAAATACAATGAGAATTTTTAAATATTTATTACAAAAAGTGGGCGTTGAAATTAATACATAATAAAATTACTAATATTAATTATTCTTTATTTAGAAATAAGTTAAATCTTAAGGAAGCTATTGAATATATTGCCAATGGATGGAATGATGTTACTCAAAAGACAATCTGAAACTGTTGAATTAAAACCGGTATACTTCTATCTTGCATAGATAATGATGATGTAAATTTTGATTTGCAAAATTTTAAACCAGATTCTGATATTACCGAAATTAAAGATCTTTTTGATAATTTGCCAGAAACTGATAATGTGCGAAACTACTTTCAAATACTTGATCATGAAATTCCAGCTGAAGAAAACCTTATTGAAGAACAAATTGTCAACCTGGTACAACTTGAAAATAAAGAAGAAAGTGAAGATGATGATGATTTAGATAATGAAATACCTTCAATATCAATAAAAGAGGCAGTTTATAGTGGTTTGGAAACATTTATTCCTGAATTTGATGTTAATAATTTACGTATTTTTCAAAAATATCTAAAAGTGTCTAAAGTTCAAGAATTTAATTCAAAAAAACAAAGTACACTTGATATGTTTTTTAAAAGTTAGACATTATTTGGTTAATGTAATTAGTAATCACTTTATATTAATATGCATAATATAATTTTGTTAATAATAAATTGTTAACTAACTTTTAAATTTTTGTTACTTGATCTGTTTATACTTTATATGACTTTAATTTTATTTTTTAATAAATCATAAAATAAAGCTAAAACGATTTTGTAATTTTTTATATAATCACACTGATGCTAAAAGTTTATATATGTGTGATTATATAGAAAAACCTCGCTAATAAGCCAGACTAACATAGTCGCGGCATTGGACGGTCCTGAGGCCAGTGACTATAGAGGGTCGACTGTACAATTAGTAATGACCGGATATGATCCAGCATTTAAGGATAATGTTCGAAAAATTACTTTATACAATATCCCTTCCATCTGAGCTCAGTTCGAACTTCTCTAACATCTAGAGAAATGGGGTTATGTAATCGCTTTTAAGACTAAATGTCAGAAGAAATATTTTACAGTCACTATTTCAATTGACTTCAACAAATAGGCTATAAACTTATGGAATCAAGAAGTTTAGACTGCTCCTTTAGGAGGCCTCCTTGTCTGATGGTATCCTGTTAACTGGAATCTTCAACAAAGAAAGGAAAGAGAACGATTTCAGGTTGTGGTGAAAGATTTACTTGGAACTATCACCACTTCGATGCTATATCTGCCAGATTCTTTCTAATTACCTATTTCCCATTTGGAATGCAAAGTTTTTAAGGTGATTCAGGAGAAAAGTACTCACAAGCTCATTACATATTACGAAAATTAGGCAGATTTGAATAAAATCACGAATACCAAGTTGAACTTGCAAGAATATGAAGGTATTTAGACTAGGTACTTTTCGCCTCAACTATCTAAAGGTCGTAATCGATCACCAAGAAGTGGTCAAAATCAGAAGCAGAACTAAAACTCAGCTCACAAGTAAAGCTCTAATTGGTCCAGTTCTAATCTGGCAATCCAAACCAAAAATTCAGATTGGTCAGGTTTGGGTTGATATTTCAACTCAGACCAAAATATTCAGTCTGGTCTGGTCTGATTTTGGATTATAAATCTAATCCAGACCAAATTTTACAGATTGGATCAGACTGGACCGAATAAACGTTTTTGCAATAGTTTTATATTAAAATTGTTGTGATTGTAATCTATATATTAAAAAACACTGCAATCACGTGGGCGTTATGTTTAGATTAACCATATAAATAAGTCATTTGAATTGTGTAACCCTACTCCTATTCGTCGCCAATGTTACACAAGACCAAAAAAGGAAATTTTATTTCTGGCGAAAAACTGAAATTTTGAGTTACGCAGGATTCCATAAAAGGAAATTTTCGGTTACACAAATTTCCAAAAAAGGAAATTTTGTCTTCTGTTACTTTTCAGAGAAATTAAAGAAATTGTATTGCTCAAATTTCCAAAAAAGGAAATTCTTTGCAGATCTTTTAATTCTGGCCGGAATTACATATTAACTGTTGTCGTAGACAACAGGTGAACACTAGTTATTAAATAAAAAATGTTGCAAAACGTTTTTTTTAATATATTATTATAAAAAAATGTTTACGCAACATTTTTTTAATTAATTTAATGAAAAAATATTGCGAAAACGTTTTTTTTAAAATATTATTATAGAAAAAACATTTTCACAATATTTCTATAATAATTTAACAAAAAAATGTTGCAAAACGTTTTTTCAAAATAATTTTAATTAAAAAATGTTTACACAACATTTTTAATTAATTTAATAAAAAAATATTGTGAAAACGTTTTTTTTAAAATGGCAATGTCTGTCTCGTAACAACCGAGCGAATATATTATTATAAAAAAAATGTTTTTACAATGTTTCTATAATAATTTAACTAAAAAATGTTGCGAAAATGTTTTTTTTAATATATTATTATAGAAAAAATGTTTTTGCAACGTTTCTATAATAATTTAATAAAAAAATGTTGTGAAACGTTTTTTCAAAGTAATTTTAATTATAAAAATGTTTTCACAACATTTTTTTTATTATAGGACTGAACCAGACTAAAATAACTGGTCCAGTCCGGTCTGTTCCCAGATTTTCCTTTTAATATAAACCAGACCAGACTGAAATGAACTAATTTTTCAGTTCAGTCCTGGGTTACTCCCTAACTCAGACCAATTTGGACCATTTAGAGCTTTACTCACAAGGTTAGACCAAAGACTACAAATAACAAGAATAAGAAGAGCAAGCCTATCAGAAAAGAAATTAAGAATATTAAGAACTTAAAGAAAGGCTTGGACAGTGGCAAAACTGGTAAACTAACTCTATTGGCAGAAATCAGATCGCTATTAAGAAGACTGGAAAACTGACGGAATGACTTTACCTTTCTTGGAGACTATAGGCAGGGCAAATGGAACACTATAATAGAACTTCGTATTTGTAGGATACTAATATTTTTTTTAATTAGTTTACCCCCTTTTTTAAATTTTTTTTTTTACCCTAACTTTTTTGTTATTGCCCTTTTATTTCTTTTTGTGTTTGAGTTTGGGTTTCATCTGCAGTAGCTAAGGTTGCTTGCCGAAACCTAGGGGTTTAGGCAAGATGGCGTTTCGCCGAAAAGCGAAATTCTGCCAAAACTATATTAAAGTTATATTAAAAAACTGGCGAAACTTTGAAGAAAAGCGAAACTGCCAAAACTTATTATAAATGCCGAAACTGCCGAAACTTTGCCGAAACTATAATAAATCTATAGTAAAATTTTGACAAAACTAATCGTAGGATTTTGAAGAGGTTTAGACAAGCAACCTTAGCAGTAGCAATGGAGTGTAGCACTCGATGATGTAGATCGGAAGGATAGAATCCATCAGAAAAGACACCTTTATGGCAGCACTTACCTCTACCAAGTCCTTCATGACGGTGCATATATGGTTGCTTCGCTGAAGTTAACGGGTGGTGTAATTCTTGCAGTAAATTAGAATTTAGATTATTTATACGTGTATTATATTAGCTCGTCTTTTTATAAATCTTAATAAAGAATTATATGTGCTGCAGTATACATGCTGCCCAAATTATTTTGAAATGCCATAATTATAATTTGGGATGTCATAATTGAATTTGGGATTTTATAATTATGGCAGCCCAAAATAATTTGAGTGGCATGTATATGCTGCAGCAAAAAAAAAATAATAATAATAATAATTCGTAAGTTAGTATTATTATAAAAAATGGGATAAATTTTACAAGTATTAAGTAGATTTTATACTGCTAAACAACTTTTAATTAATAAAAGAAGTAAATTTCATTTGACTAAAGTGATGAAATTACATTTTAAAGTTAGTAAATGGAAAAAAGAAAAATTTGAAAGTTAGTACCATGATGAAAAACGTAGATTTCTCTATATGGGGACTGGCTATAACAAAACAAGGAATTTGGTACCAAAAAAAATTTTTAAGTTTATATGATAATTATATGTCAATTTCACTAAAAATTACAATTATAATAAAATCTCAAAAAAAATTTTTTTGGTCTCAACCCCTTGTTTTGCTAGACAGGTCCCATATGTATTATACCTATACCTATAAAAATTAATATACAGTCAACTCCCTCTATAGTCACTCCCGTTATAGTCACATTCTACTATATAGTCACACCAGTTGAATGTTCAAAACACTTTATTATTAAAATCTATCCTATATAGTCACAATCTATCTATAGTCACTATCACACCTATCCTCAAAAATCTTATATTAAAAAGAACCGTTTATAATCACAGTTATATAAAGAATATATTAAATAACTTGGCATCTAATAATCATACAAAGATGTATCATAGCTTGTTAATCGTCTCACTGAGACGAATCAAATGGTGGTAGTTTTATCCTTTTCCTTTGCTAGTGTTTACGGCCAGACCACCCATTGCCTCTTATGACTAATCTCGGGTCTGTGTCCTATCATCTTCACTGGGCAACCATTATACCGAGTACTTAATTCCTCAGGTAACAGCACCACTATAGAAGACATCCCCCATCGGGCAGTTTTATCCTTTTCCTTTGCAAGTGTTTACGGCCAGACCACCCATTGCCTCTTATGAGGCTAATCTTGGGTCTGTATCCTATCATCTTCACCGCAACCATTATACCGCACTTAATTCCTCAGGTAACAGCACCACTATACAAGACATCCCCCACGGGCCATTTTAAGCTGATCTAAGCTAGCAGACACGCCGCCTACTCATCCTATACCCATTGTACGATACCGATACTCAATTTATTTAACGACCTTTTAAAGAAAGATCTACTTTCATGGAGGACTTTCGACAGGTAACATCAACCATCTAAGTCTCCCTTACCACCACCATTTTAGTATCTAAGCTCACTCAGCCACTACAGCCCGCGATTACCTAGCACCGATAGTACAGTTGTTTACCCCAAGTGGTATACTTTATAGCGACCACTGCACATAAGTAGCTAAGATCTGTCCAGGATCACCCCTTATGGCCGTATCAACCACCAGGATCACCAACCAGGACCCAAGGAGTAGGGAATCGAACCCCATAGCCATGCTACCTGTTCTGTGCACGAACACCTTGGTTGGTCTAAGACCTAACAGAAGGTCTAACTACCACTAAGACATTGCACCCTCAAGTTTTATCCTTTTCCTTTGCAAGTGTTTACGGCCAGACCACCCATTGCCTCTTATGAGACTAATCTCGGGTCTGTGTCCTATCATCTTCAATGGGCAACCATTATACCGATAGCTTAATTCCTCAGGTAACAGCACCACTATAGAAAACATCCCCCATCGGGCCATTTTTAGGCCGATCCGGTTGCAGACACGCCGCCTACTCATCCTATACCCATTGTACGATACTGATACTCAATTTATTTAACGACCTTTAGAGAGCATCTACTTTCATGGAGGACTTTGACAGGTAACATCAACCATCTAAGTACCCTTCCATACCACCATTTTAGGTACTAAGTCTCACTCAAAGCGCCACTACAGCCCGCGATTACCTAGCACCTGATAGTACAGTTGTTTACCCCAAGTGGTATACTTTGTAGTGACCACTCGGACATAAGTAGCAAGCATCTGTCCAGGATCACCCCTTGCTGGCGGATCAACCACCAGGGATCACCAACCAGGACCTGGGGCAGAGGGGACCGAACCCCATAGCCACGCTTACCTGTTCGCGCACGAACACCTTGGTTGGTCTAAGACCTAACAGAAGGTCTAACTACCACTAAGACATTGCACCCTCAGCTTTACCATCTAGGACGACCATCTAGCCATTACTGACCCTAAGCGGTATCGTAGAGTCCACCCGGACAGGAAGTCCCCCCCAAGGTATAGTAGTGACCTCAAGGACAGGACTGCGCACATGCCAATGGCCTCATAGGGAACGTTAGAAGGACACCATAACCCTTAGTTGAAATGTGCGGCCTAACTGTACACACTAATTCACCATGATGCAGTCCACCTACACTAATCCCTGTACTTTCACGCTATTGGTTGTAGCGTCCGCAGTAAAATTCTTTTTATTTCCGTGGTCATGGGAATCGAACCTGCGATCTCACCATACTTAGGCTTAATGAGGGTCTCAGTACTAACCACCGAGATAGGGTGACCAACCCTAGTTTTATCCTTTTCCTTTGCTAATGTTTACGGCCGTACCACCCATTGCCTCTTATGAGACTAATCTCGGGTCTGTGTCCTATCATCTTCAATGGGCAACCATTATACCGAGTAATTTAATTTACAGAATAACAGCCCACTATACATATCCCCCATCGGGGCCATTATAGGCTGATCTGAAGTAGATACGCCGCCTACTCATCCTATACCCATTGCATGATACTGATACTCAATTTATTTAACGACCTTTAGAGAGCATCTACTTTCATGGAAAACTTTTCGACAGGTAACATCATAATCTAGCACTTCCAAATACCAGCCATTTTAGGTGCAAGTCTCATCAAAGCGCTCAGCTACAGCATCGCGATTACCCCTAAGCACCGATAGTACAGTTGTTTACCTCAAGTGGTATACTTTGTAGTGACCACTCGGACAGGAAGTAGTAGGCTTCTGTCCGAGGATCACCCCTTACGGCGGGTATCGAACCACGTGGGGATCACCAACTGAGACTCCAAGAAGTGGGAATGGAAACCCGAACCCCATAACCACGCTACCTGTTCGCGCACGAACACCTTGGTTGGTCTAAGACCTAACAGAAGGTCAAACTACCACTAAGACATTGCACCCTCAGCTTTACCATCTAGGACAACCATCTAGCCACACGGACCCAAGTGGTATCGTGGAAATACCACCGAACATGGAAAGTCCCCGGAGTATAGTAGCGATTTCAGGGACAGGACTGCGCACATACCAATGGCTCGTGGGAACGTTAGAAGGACACCATGCCACTTAGTTGAAATGTGCGGCCTAACCGTACTGTCTAATTCACCATGATGCAGTCCAACTACACTAATCCCTGTACCTTCACGCTATTGGTTGTAGCGTCCGCAGTAAAATTCTTTTTATTTCCGTGGTCATGGGAATCGAACCTGCGACCTCACTATACTCAGGCTTAATGAGGGTCTCAGTGACTAACCACCGAGATAGGGTGACCAACCCTAGTTTTATCCTTTTCCTTTGCAAGTGTTTACGGCCAGACCACCCATTGCCTCTGGAGACTAATCTCGGTCTGCGTCCTATCATCTTCAATGGGCAACCATTAAACCGAAGTACTTAATTCCTCAGGTAACAGCACCACTATAGAAGACATCCCCCATCGGGCCATTTTAGGCTGATCTGAAGCGTAGCGTACACGCCGCCTACTCATCCTATACCCATTGCATTGATTACTGATACTCAATTTATTTAACGACCTTGAGAGCATCTACTTTCATGGAGGACTTTCGACAGGTAACATCAACCATCTAGTACCCTTCCATACCACCATTTTAGGTACTAAGTCTCACTCAAAGGCCACTACAGCCCGCGATTACCTAGCACCGATAGTACAGTTGTTTACCCTAAATGGTATACTTTGTAGCGACTACTGCACAGGAAGTAGCAGGCATCTGTCCAGGATCACCCCTTATGGTGGGTATCAACCACCAGGGATCACCAACCAGGACCAGGGCTGAAGAGGGATCGAACCCCATAGCCATGCTACCTGTTCTGTGCACGAACACCTTGGTTGGCCTAAGACCTAACAGAAGGTCTAACTACCACTAAGACATTGCACCCTCAGCTTTACCATCTAGGATGACCATCTAGCCATTACTGACCCCAAGCGGTATCGTAGAGTGACCACCCGGACAGGAAATTCTCCCAAGGTATAGTAGTGACCTCAAGGACAGGACTGCGCACATGCCAATGGCCTCATAGGGAACGTTAGAAGGACATCATGACCCTTAGTTGAAATGTGCAGCCTAACTGTACACATTAATTCACCATGATGCAGTCCAACTACACTAATCCCTGTACCTTCACGCTATTGGTTGTAGCGTCCGCAGTAAAATTCTTTTTATTTCCGTGGTCATGGGAATCGAACCTGCAACCTCACCATACTCAGGCTTAATGAGGTCTCAGTGACTAACCACCGAGATAGGGTGACCAACCCTAGTTTTATCCTTTTCCCTGTGCAAACAGTCTTATGACTTTATCTTTTATTTATATTTTGAACTTCGAAAAGTAGTCGAACAATATTACAAAAATAAGAAAATAAACTAATAAAAAATAAAAAGAGTAGCTTCACGACTCATACAAGTAAAGAAATCTAAACTAAAATAAAATTAAAGCAAAGAAAAACTGAACTATTACAGAATCGCATACCCCAACTTTACCCGAAGGCCAGTGTGAGTCAACTATCCAACATCCAAAAATCCAGTCCGTTACCAGAAAGAGATCCTAAGAGGTTGAACTGTTAAGCGGCGCAGAAAATCCAAGTGCGAGATCCAAGATCCACCCCGAATTATAGAAGAGGATATCCAAGAAATCCAGGAATCCTGAGAAACTGACGCCAAAGAAGAGTTGTGTTGTTGTGGAGAAGTAGTATTAGGGAAAGAATTTGTAGATGGGCCACGTAATTTGGAAGCAGCCGAGATACCCTGCGACTCCTCAAGCATGGAAAAGAACATTCCGACACAGCCAAATTTCACCATATAATTCGACTTGGAAGTCATTAAGAAGGGGAGAAATAGTCTTGTATATAACGAGAGAGGAAAGTATTGATTCAAAAATGCCGTTAAATGCGCAGGCAACAATCCTCGAGTAAGCCAAAGACAAGATGAAGAAGGAGCTTCATAGTTCCAGCAATCCAAAGCAAAAAAATTGGTATGAAAGGAATTATCCAAAGATTTCACAAAGGAAAGAAGATAAACAAGAATCTCCTAAATTTAATGACTTCAGACCGGTGCGTTAAACAGGGATTTAATTCCGGTAAAATATAAGGACAAGTCCAAAGATGATTCAAATCTTCAGGAGCAGAATTACACTGCGGACAGAGCCAGTCAGGAGAATATAAGTAAGGTTTACGTTGTTGAAGAGTAGTTAAGGTAGGCAACATATCCAAAAGAAGTTTAATGCGGAAGATCCAAAATTCAGGACGACCATTCCTATGTGAAGCAAAACCTTTAATTTGTGAAAGGCAAAAATATATACCAGCCCAATCAAAAAGTGAAGGAGCACCAAGAGCAGTAAAGCGCGCAAGTGAACAGAAAGATAAAAGAGCACGAGCATCAGCAATAGAGCGGAGAAAATGTCGAATATTCACGTCAATTGGCAAGGAGTTAAAAGTCAACACGCATGGAGCATAACAAAATGTTGAAAGTAGAGTAGTGGGTTGTAAAGACGAATGAGCATCTTTTGCCAAAGAATCCGCTTGTATATTGTAAATATCATCGCCATGAGCAGGGACTTTAATCAATTCGACATTAAGATTACGATCCATGATAAGTTGTCGAATAGAAAGCCAAAGAAGATGATTAGGTTCTCGGAGCAACTTCGGTGAGAAAGGAGCATCAACAAACCGTGTCCATAGTGAAATTAACTGACTACAATCAGTATGAATAGAGATTGATGAATCACGAAAAAGAGCATTCAATCCTAATAGAACAGCAGAAATTTCAGAGCGCAAAGCGGAAGGAAAGTGAGAAGGGAGATGCATGGAAGAAGATTCCAAAACAAGTCCATCATCATCAAGAGCAATCCAAGCAGAAGTCATGGAAGAAGGCGAAGAATCATTGGCAGGATGGAACGAACCATCTGTGTACAAAGATTGCACCGAAAGTGGTAAAATAGTATCTTCAATTCTATCGATTCTATCCTTAAAGAGAGGAGAAAGAACGGGAGAAGCGTTTGAAAAATGAACAAGAGCCAGGGAAGTCGCATAACTCCATGAGGTAGATAGAGTAATGGGAAGATAAGCCGCGAAAACTTTGGCATTTCTGGTAGGATAGCCCACAGTTTCTGATAGGGTAACATTGAAAAAACACTTTTCGCTGTTACAGCGCTGTTTAATGGCAGATTTTTTGGATAAGGCAGGAATGTTAACCGCACAACCAGAACAAGGGTTATAGGATCGTTCATCAGCCACAGTAGTAACAGGAAGCCAATGAGACATAATAGCCAAGTTTTGTTTCTTATAAGTGATACACACACGACCAACAGATAAAGTTTGAGTAGCAGAGTCAAGATTAATAGCCCATTGAGGATAAAAAGAATAATCTTTAACAGTATGATCTAATAAACAAGGAGAAGCTAAAGTAAAAGAAGAATTAATAAAATATGAAGATAAAAGTAAAGTAGAAGAGGAAGAAGAAAGAAAATTATTATTGATAAAAGTAAACCAATTAGGAATCCGTCCTTTACGACCAACGATGCCGAGATAACGAAGGTCAGGCCAATTCATAAGATAACGTCCACAAGGAGAAACCAATTGAGCAAGCACAAATATATTCAAGTTTTTCCAAAGTTTCCAACTTGTTTGAAAAATGGAATGTGGTAGAATAGATCGGAGTGGTAAAGCAGGTTGTAGATCACGCCTCGGAGGCCGGAAAGAGAAAGACCACGTGATGTTCAAACGCGAAGAAAACAAAAGCGAATTAAACAAGGTATGCGTTCGTAAAGAAACAATATGCGACCATGGTTCTAGGTTAATAGTAGTCGGGCAACTTTCAGCACCCAAATATCCTTGAAGATAGGAGATAGCATAAAGGGCAAAATCTTTAAAATCAGGATGAGTGAAGATTTTTTGCCAAGATGCAATATGGGAAGAAAGAAAGCGATAAAAAGCATTTTGAATCGAAAAGGGAAGTTTGAGAAATAACAGGGGCAACGGAGTAGTCGTAGCAAGACCAGCTTTTCTTCGGAGTACTGAAAACATAGGCTTGACTATTGATTGAATAGTACTTTCAGAGAAAAGGGTAGTTTGAAGACGAAATTCCAATCGCGGAAGAAGGACAGCATTATAGAGATAGGCCACATGTTGTGCTAATAATTTCTTCGGTCCCAAGAGAGCAGCCATATCTTTAACCATGGAGCGCGCTTGTTTCAGAACAAAATCAGAAGAGGCGGACAAAGAAAACCAAACTCCTAAAAAACGAAATGAAGTTTTAAGAGGTAAAGAAGAAAGGGAAAAAGATATATCGGAAATTAAAAGGGAAGGTGAAAGTTCAAAAATAATCTCCGAAGAAGGCGAAGAGGATGAAAGAAGAACATATTTTGCTGAATTGGCTTGAACATTATTCAAAGTATAAAATTCAGCAGTAATAGAAAGACGGTCTTCTATTCCAGATTTTGAGGAAGCAATAAGTGTAGAATCATCCATAAACGTTAAATGTGAAATTGGTAAAGAATGTTGTTCAAATTCAAGTGGGGAGTAATTTAAAAGAGCTGAAGATTTTAAAATAAAAGGATCTCGTGCTTCTTGATTTAAAACAGTGAGTAAGGGATCCAAATAAATAACCCAAAGAAGAGGGGAAATGATTTCTCCTCTGATCGATACCAACACGTACTCTATAAGCAGCTGTATCGCCACGACAAGTAATTATCTTATTATTTCGTCGTGTAAAAAGATTTAAAATAAATCGCACTAAAAGTGCAGGGATATGTAACCTATTTAAAGCTAATTTAAGCATATTTAGATCCATAGAATCAAAAGCTTTAGAGATATCTTGAGAAACGATCCATAGTTCCTGATCATCAGTAGAGTCATGTTTATGTTGATGAATAATCGCATCCAGCATTTTGATAGGGATATCAGTAGAGCCACCAGGTAAACCAGCAAAATTACCACCTTGAAGAATTTTATTATCAGCAAGGATGCTGGAAAGACGATTCGTGACGACCTTAACTACACATTTTCGAACTGTTTCCAGAAGAGTAATAGGTCGAGTGTTCTTGAGTTGAGCATCAAATTCGTGAGGTTTAGGAATAGGATAAACCACAGCTTCACGCCAGTCAGCAGGAATATCACCGCGAGAAAGGCAGGTATTGGCCAGTAAAAGAGAGAAATCCAAGGCTTCACCGGACAGATGTTTAATCATCTCATAAGAAATTTTTGAAGGGCCGGAAGCTTTGTTATTTGGCATGGAGGAAATCACAGCAGACCATTCTTGTAGGGAAATAGGCGCCAAAACAGGATCGTATAATGAAGCAGACGCATTTGTAAAAGGAGTGTAAGCTTGTTGCCATCGGGCGGGAAATGAAGTGATGGAAGAATAGTGGACCAACGGAGGAGAAACAATTGATTGAAAATGAGAAACAGCCGCATGTTTAATATCCGAAGGATCCGTTAATAAAGTAGGAGTTGAGTCCAAAACGACCAGAACACGGTCAAGAACAATTGAACGTTTTTCTACTGATAAGGCAGAATCGATAAAGGTGCCGAGCGAGTCCGAAAAGTGTTCGTCACGTAGTGCAGTATAATATTCCACTGAGTCCGTAAGATGTTGGGCGAATTTAGTAGATAAAAAGGCAGAAACTAAAGTCTTCTGTGATCGTAAAAACGATTTAAATACAGATGCAGGGGTTGTAGAATAAGTAGGAACTGAGTAATCAGGAAGTAAGGATGCAAGATTTTCAAGATGGGAGGGCAAAGCGGCAGTCATTTGCGCAATCTGAGTAGGCCGATTAGAACGACGAGTAGTAAGGCGATATAAAAATCGATCTAAAAACTTGTTAATAGCAATAAGTTTTGTCAATTCAGGAGAGTACGAATGTCGGTGTGTATTGGAGACTTTTTGAAAGGGTAAGGTTTCAATTGCAGCACTAATTATGGCAGCTTTCAATGCATGCCACATACGATCAAGAGAAAGAGAGGAGAAATCAAAATTGGGGTGATATTGTCTATCTAAATAAACTCCAAGAGAATCATCTACTTCAGTGGTAAAATTATTCCATTGTTCAACTGAAGTGGAAGCGTAAGAGAAAATAGTACGCAATTCTTGTTTTTGTTTAAGACGAGATTTAGCCAAAATAGCCAGGCAAGAACTGAAATCAAAAACAGTTGAAAGAACTTTGTGATCTGTGAAAGGACGCTCAAGGAGATCTGGGCAAGTAATCACTTGCGAAAAAAGACCAGGGGCAGGAAAACCAGGTGAAGACCAAATATAATCCAGTCTAGAAGATCCATTATCATGAAAGAAAGTGGGATCAGGACCATTTGTAGAGGTGACGATGATGGTCGGTAAAAAACCGAGAAGAAAGCAAGCAAAGCTTAAAATGATTAGGTGAATAATTAGAATGAGCGATTGCATCAACATTGAAGTCGCCAAGAATAACTACAAAATAATTATTAGCTCGGGCATAATCGAGCCAAGAAAGAAGTTTGGCAATAAGATCCTTGCAAATAGATTGATGAACAGAACCAGAAGGGGGATAATATATAGAAATAATAGAAATTTTAGTTTGATGAAAGAACAAGTCTAATTTAAGAAGTCGACCGTTCCAAGGATCAATCGTTTGAACATGTTTATGAAGGGGATTACGTAACAAAATGCCAACACCATCATGAGGCGAGAAGAAGAAGATGAAGCAAGCAATAGGATTTAAAATGATGTTGGGAGTGTTCGTTTTGAAAATAAATTTAGCATTTGAAGGGGAAAGACGCGTATCATTAATGGATAAAGCACTAAAAGAGGAGTGGAGAAAAAAATTAAGCAAATGTTGTTGTCGAACTGGGGAACATAAACCATTAACATTTAATTGACCAAATTTAATAAGGGGAGAGGGGTGAGGGGAAAAATTATGTTTATTGTTGTCCATCATTATTACACACTGATAAATCGGTAATAAAGAAGGGGAAAAAGAGAACAATTATTGATTAGCTTGGCCTTGTTGCCGAGCTAAGATGAGGTTGTTTTGTTGGATTCCTTCTTTAATCGAGCCAGCCAAAGAGGCAACAGTATCAGAGAGAGAGGAGGAGACGCTGTTCCATATCAATAGGGGAGGAAGGAGCGACGTTGGAAGGTGGAATGGGAGCAAAATGAGGAATCGGTGAAAAACCACTTGTTGATTGCAAAGGAGGAGAATTAACATCAACGAGGATATTATTATCATTTCGATTCACTGTATCATCCCATCCTTGCATAGAGGAAGGGATGTAGGAAGGAGGTTTGGTAATGAAAAGAGGCCAGGAATAGGAGCACGAGCAGCCATAGCAGATTCCAATTTAGTGATGCGGCTGTTCATAGAAGCAAATTGTATGGCAGTAGCATGCTAACTCTTCAACTACTTTTTCAAGAAAGCAGCACCAATAGATTTCCAATCAGTAAGTACAGTAGGAGGAGCAGGGTACGTAACATCCATGCCATCAATATAATAATCAAGTTCCTTTTCATCAGGAATGCGACGACGTTGATCATTATTATTATTATTGAGATTATCGCGATTCCATGGTCGGCGTTGAGAACGAGAACGAGATTGTTGTCGGTTATTAGCTCTGGATTTAGAACGATGGCGAGAAGCATTGGTACGGCTTTGTCCATCATTATTGTTATCAGGGCGGGCAAAACGGTTATGTCGTTTAGCAGGATGAGAAGGAGGTAGATGCTTGTTATATAAAGCACGTAATTTATCATTAGATTGCCAAGGGCGAGAAGGGCGATTAGGTCAGATGAAGAACCACATCGATCAGGGTTACAATTAGGGCGACCACATCGATGACAAAGAGAAGTGACTTCATCGGAGAATGCCAAGTAAGGCCAACTTTCTTGAGGGCACATGAAATAGATTTAGCATTTTCCATAGCCATTTCAGAGGCAAAATGGCAATAGGCGTAAGGTTTGGGATTGTAGGAATTCATAGAGAAGGGGACATTGATAGATTTAGCGGAAATTTCATCGGCAATTTCAGCAAGATCGGCCGCTATAGTACCACGTGGAAGACCGGCAAGTAAAGCAACATAAGCGCGTCTTTCAGCACGCTGGTCAGGAGAGAAAGAAGCGGGGCAAATTCGCAAACAATGTCCTCCACAAAGGACGCCCCAGGTAGAAGTCGGGGTTCTGTAAAGCACCAGTAGATTCAAAGGTAATGTATGCAGTACGATAAAGTTTAGATAAACGGGTATGGCAGCGAACAATATTGCCGTAACGGGAAAAGGTACCACGCGAGCGTCGGTTATAAAAAGAGGGATGTCGGTAACCACAGGGGTACGCGCGTGTTCATCTGCTTTAATAGCCTGGGGGGTCATATGCATGGAAATGCAAGCCAAACAAAGAATCCATAGGGGAAGCTGTGGCTGTGTCAAGATCATCCTTTTTTCGGAAGTGGACGATGATCCTCTTCAAATCGTTGGATCCACTACACATGGCACGACTACCATAAGAGGAGAACAAGGAAAGTTGTCGATCAACCGCGTCGCACGCGTCGCGGTTCGAAGCGAAGTGATTCCAAAAGCCATCAACGTCATTAGGAGCGGCCGCGGCGTGAAAAGTGTAGGTTGAGATTGTACTGCAGCTTGGGACGCGTCCGGAGAGGCAGCACGTTCTGGGGAAGCGAGACTGCGGGAGTAATTTCAGGGCTTTTGCCTTTATCGTTGTTGTTAGCAGGGGCGTGTTGCGAAGCATCGAGAGAGGAGGTATCGGGTTGAGAAGGTATCTCAGCGGAAGTTGTCTCAACAGGGCCAGGAGGCGTGAGAGGTTTATCAACATCCTGACGAAGTAGCCTTCAGCACTGACTCTGGTACGTTTATTAGTAGAGGTGGTCAAAGGTGGAGTGTTCGAAGGGCCAGACATAGAGGAACCTTGACCAGAAACGTTGCCAGTTGGAGAACTAGAGGCAGGACGTTTAGACGTAGTATCTTTGTTAGACTGGTTATTTTTCTTTTTGTTATCTTTACCCATTTGTAAAGTGTCGTAGTAGTTATCTAAAATAAAGAAATTATAAAGAAAAAGTAATAAAAAACTCCGAAAAAATTTTTTATTTTTTTCGTAAATATTGTCAAGTGAGCAGAACGGGAGAGAGTTTTAGTTTTATCCTTTTCCGATCACTGGCTGACGAGTTATTCAACAAAATGTTAAACATCGGCATTATAATATTTCTTGATTTACGTTTACTGCGCCATTTAACATTTTGCTAGATTTCTCAGTACCTAGTGATTATAAAAAGACAATTTATAGCTCGTTAGAATCGCCTCATCGAGACGAATCGAATGGTGGTAAGCTCATCTTTCTGTGATCAATATTGACGGAGTTATTACTTAAAAACCATTTAATATTTTTTAATTTCGGAAATTGATCTAGTGATTGGATTTCGATGTATCTTATACCATTAGATTCGTCTCATCAAGACGAATCGAATGGTAGTAAGATCGTCTTTCTAGGATTAATATTGGCAGAGTTATTACATAAAAACCATTAATATTTTTTTAATTTCGGAAATTGATCTAGTGATTGGATTTCGACGTATTTTATACCATTAGAACCGTCTCATCAAGACGAATCGAATGGCGGTAAGATCATCTCTCTACGATTAATATTGGCGAAGTTACGATACAATAAAGTTTTAAGTATAATTCTGGCTAAAATTATGTTAATTTTTGGCCGGAATTATGATATACAAATATAAGAAATTTTTTATATAGTCACATCTCTTTATAATCACCAAATATGGGTTGGTCACCCTATCTTAGTGGTTAGTCACTGAGACCCTCATTAAGCCTGGAGGACTGCAGGTAGGCCAGGATTGCAATTCCTACGATTTCCTTACGGAAATAAAAAGAATTTTACTGCGGACGCTACAACCAATAGCGTGAAGGTACAGAGATTAGTGTAGTTGGACTGCATCATGGTGAATTAGTGTGTACGGTTAGGCCGCACATTTCAACTAAGGGTCATGGTGTCCTTCTAACGTTCCCCACCCTGGCTGACCGTGGCATGTGCGCAGTCCCTAGTGCCCGAGGTCACTACTATACCTTAGGGGGACTTCCTGTCCGGGTGGTCACTCTACGATACCGCTTGGGGTCAGTAATGGCTAGATGGTCGTCCTAGATGGTAAAGCTGAGGGTGCAATGTCTTAGTGGTAGTTTGACCTTCTGTTAGGTCGTAGACCAACCAAGGTGTTCGTGCGCAGACAGATAGCTTGGTGATTGGGTTCGATCCCTTCTCTGATGGGCCCTGGTTGGTGATTCCTGGTGGTTGATACCCACCATAAGGGATGATCCTGGGTAACACCTACAAGCTTACTGTCCAGGTGGTCACTACAAAGTATACCACTTGGGGATTACAACTGTACTATCGGTGATGGGTAATCGCGGGCTGTAGTGACCTTTGAGTGAGACCTGTTACTTAATATGGTGGTATGGAAGGGGTCTAGATGTTTGAAGGTTATCTGACAAAAGTCCTCCGTGACAGTAGTAGTGGTGAGGGGTTTATAATAGTAGCCATTACAGTATCATGCAACGGATTAAAGGACGAGTAGGGTGGTGTTCTTTCGATCCAAAGGCCTTCAGGTCCCTGGGGTATGCCTGATTGATGGACGTGCTGGATAAGTTGTCTTGGTTAAAAGGTGGTTTTGATGACATCTGGTGGTTTAATGATGGTGAGGATACGAACGACCTACCTCCATAACCTTCAATAGAGGGTGCGAAAAGTAGTGGCCACTAAACGTACAATACACTTGTAAAATAATCACCAAATATGGACTGTCCCAAATGTGTGACTATAAAGAGAGTTGACTGTACAAGTAGTTTTGACCTTGCTGAACAATTTTCAATTAAGTTAGAAAGTTGATTTCATTTGACTAAAGTAGTGAAATTACGCGCTGATGTTAATAAACAGAAAAAAATTTTTGAAAGTTAGTACTATTATGAAAAATGTAGAATTCTCCATATGTATTATACCTACACCCATGAAAATTAATACACAAGTAGTTTTGACCTTGCTGAACAATTTTCAATTAATTTAGAAAGTCAATTTCATTTGACTAAAGTGGTAAAATTATGCTCTGAAGTTAATAAATAAAAAAACAATTTTGAAAGTTAGTACCATTATGAAAAATATGGGTTTTTTTATATGTATTATACCTACACTTATAAAAAATAATATACAAGTAGTTTTGGCTCTGTTGAACAACTTTTAATTAATAAAAGAAATTGATTTCATTTGACTAAAGTATTGAAATTACACTTTAAAGTTATTAAATAAAAAATATAAAACTTTAGGAGTTAAACAGTTAGTAGTGTTATAAAAAACACAAATTTCTCTATAAATTTCATTTCTAATTTATGAAATTGAGTTGTATGGGTTTAATAGTATGTTTGAAAAAAAAGTTACAGTTAAAAAAATTCATAAAAAAATTTTTATTACATGTATGAAATTGTAAAACGTAATACAAACAAAACTAATATAAAACTAAAATTATCATATTACTGGTGAATTTCACCAGAGGTAAATTCACCCCTGGTGAATATAAAATTAATCCTAAATTTTATATCATCAATAAATATATTTATATTTACTATTAAAAAAAAAAAAGAGTAATTTATTTAATTTTTTTATTTTAATATGAAAAAATCTATTAATATATATCAAATAAATTGATAAAACCGTTATCTTTACTCAAAAGTACTTTGAAATTATTATAAAAGCCAGAAATTAAATAGTTTGTAAAAATAAGAATAAAGGATTTATTTAACTATTAATATAAGTGTATTGAAATAGTAAAAAAAAAAGCAGGAAATCCATTTGATAATTTGAAAGAAATGATAATATTTTAGGTATTTATAATCATTATAGAAAATTTACCAATTGAAAATCTTTAGTTATAAAAATGATCTGATAAGTCTATTAATACTATACCAAATATACCAAAGAAGTGTCACCGCAGTATTCCTAGTTTAACAAATAATCATGTGAACAAATATGATTTGTGTAACAACGTGCAAAGTGCGCCAAAAATATTGCTAAACTAACGTTGTAAAGAATAATAACGAATTTAAATATTTGCCATTTTAATCATGAGGGAGAAAAGTTTAACCGATTCAACCAATATGAAATTTATATCAGCACTTTTGCACTAAATGATCGGTGTTTTACGAGCAGATGCATAGAGTTGTAGTAACAAAACAGACTAAGTTTATGTATTCTTCACTTTTCATCTTTAATAATGAATAATAATGACAAAGGTGCGTTTTTTTTTTTGACGTCGGATTTTTTCATGATTTATTTTAAAAAAAAAAAGAAAAAGGGAAAGAGAAAATTTAGAAAAATTTAAAAAAAATGAGAGATTCGAATGCGTAGTTTCTTTTTATCAAGCCAATCTAGATTTAATCTGAACTATAAAGCTAAAAATCGTAATGGATTTTCGAAATAAACATTAGCCAGCCATGATGACTAAACAAGAGATGTGGCAGATCGACATATTTCGCATCGATCTTATGTAGAGATTAGTACGACGATCCTCATTCTTGGCTTTGTATGGTAAGTGATTATTTTAACGTTATTTTACTCTTTTCTTTTCAGTTATTAAAAGTTAATCGTATTTTTATTTACGTAAAAAAAATTTCGTCAAGAGAAAAAATTATTAAACTTGTTACTTCTTAAACTAAATCTTCAAATAAATTAAATAAATTTAAGTTCTTATATACACTTTCTTGATCTTGTGAAAAGAATTATGCTTATGAGAATCTCATATGACATGCAAATTATGTATTAAATTTATAATAATATCTTAAGAAGGTACTAACATACAATATAAGCTTATTTATCATATATTCTTTTTTTATCGTGTATATACATATATATATATTATCACCTAAAGCTTTTTGTGGCGGTGACTAGATATATGTTGGTGTACGCCTGGGCAATATTCAACTTCTCGATGCATTCTGAAAGATATTCTTTAATAGCTTTATCAGTCATGTTTAGTTTCTCCTCCATGACTGACGCAATAGTAGTAACTGCACAGATAAACGCTTCAGCGTATAATTCACCGACCTACGAAAAAAAAAAGAATGATTTAACTTAAATTTTTAAATCCAAAATAATTAATATATGTATATTTCCTTACCTTTCCGCCAAACCCCCCAATAGGTATTGATAATTTTGAGTTCGTTATTCCGAAAAAGTCCCTCTCCAGGAATTTATCCAATTCAATTACATTATTGGGATCGTAACCTTTACATGCACATAAATCCCGCCAGATCTTTCCAAGTTTCTCTTCATAATGTTCCGTCGCATTTCTAATTTATTTATATACACACATATATGAATTAAAAATAGTAAAAATCTTTCATCCAAGGATAAGTAATGATTACTTACTTTATGATGACGTCGGTCTCCTGAAAGTGAAAAGTTAAATCAATCAATTATTTTTATTTAAATAATTCTTCAAAAATATGTTGGAAAAAACATACCAGCATCTCGAGTTTCCCGCCAGGGATCGTTACCCTCCTTATTTCCTCGATCACAAACGAAATCTTGTCCCTGGGTAACCAACCTAGTAAAGACCTCACTTATTAAGTTAAATAATAAAAAATTTTGTTATTAGTAAATCAAATAATGACAAATATTTTTCATTCATGAGCTTACCGTTAACGTAATCAAAATAATTATCCGGATAGGGAAGACCATCTTTTAGTGAAAAAAAAAAATAATTATATTACTTGGGCAGTTATAAAAATATCAATCACGTGATCGTTCAGTTAAAACTCACTCTCAAAAATATTCCCGTGAGTGAACGTTAAATTTTCCGGCAACGAATTCATGTCGATATTCCCGGTCTTAATATCGAATCCCTCAAATTGGATCTCTCTGTTATCACTGATGAAATAATTTTTTTATTAAATGATATACATCATCATTCATCAATTAAAACAAAAACATCCTGAATTAAACATAACTTACTTAGCCATCTCAATTAGCCAAATATTATGTCCCGACCTAAATATTAAAAGGTTAAAAAATAAGTCAGAGGAAGGCATATTTGCCCCAATATTTACCATACAACTTACCCGATATGTAAGCACCTCTTTTTTTAATGTACAAAGATAAGGCAAATATGAATAATATTGCCTAATTAGTTAAAATGGAAAATTATTTTGGAAAAAAAATGTAACATCTTGTAAATCATACCCTGATTGAAGTTAAAGGGGTTCTAGTATTTCCCCTCAACATATATTTATATATATCATGCATCTATTTTTTTTTTAATAAAAGTTTTTACTTGTATGAATATTATATTAATAAGAAGTATAAAAATAATAATAGAAACATACCAAAATGCCTAATCGATCAATCTTAAAATTTACATTCATTAAATTAATTAGAAATTTCAATTTATATGAAAAAAAAAAAATTTGAAATTCATTAAATTCATTTCTTACTCCTTCAACTTGTCGAGCTATGGGAAAAAAATCGTCTGCTGAAACACGGCGGCCTTCTAGCCATGAAAAGTTAGCATCCCGAATTGTATCAACGTATATAAATCTATGGCATTTAGAGCATCCATCAACACTCTTTTTTCTCTTAATCTTAAAGGGTTTTCGTCCTGAGAATGTATTTCCCATTATTTTATTAAAAATTATTGATATTATAAAAAAGAAAGAATAAGTAAGTTTGAACTAAATGAAAGAAAGGGTTAGGAATGAAGACGGAGTGGAGTGTATTGATATTAAGGAGAATAAAAGCAAACAATCATTCAGTTCTAATATCGTGCCTATAAAATATTGAAGTAGGTAAGTTTTGAAGTTAGTTAATTGCTTTTGTGGAAAAATGATAAAAGAAAAATTTTAAGGTACTATATTTTTTTTTTAAAAAAAAAAACTTGCTCACATATATGTAAATTCGAATAACGAAGAGAATTCGATAAAATTTTTTTCATTATGGACTAATGGCTAATTTATATATATTTTTTTAAAAAAAATATTTTTAAGGAAATAAAAATAATAACGATGAATTAAATATCTTTTTGCGCCAAGTTTCCCATAAAGATTGTTTTACGAAAAATTGATGCATAAGAGTACAACATATTGTGAGGACAATATAATATCATTCAAGGAGGCGCCAGAACATAATAAAAATAAAAATAAATAATACTCTGAACGCGATTTTAGTCTTTAAACCATTTTAGGAACTATCATTAATAAATAACCCTGGTTAAAATGTACTATCCGATTTCATTACATCTATTAATTAATTGGTTCAAATTGAATTGTTGTACAGAATTGTAGATTCGGGGGATGTAAAAATACAACAAATAGTATATATTCATTCATGTTTAGTAATTTAGAGCCTTTTTTTTTTTTTGTTTAGAAAATCCTCCACAATATTTTCTGTATAAGGTGTATCATAGTTTTTTTTTTTTTCAGCCGCCGGCAATAAATAAAGAAATCTCGGTATCTCCCATTATAAAAGATATAAAGATGAAAATTATCAAGGGTTTTTGCTTGGCAAAGTCCAATATCAGATTAACTTAATCGCGAGCAAATTAGACAATTTGTAAGTCAAAATTGTGTAATAGAGTAACAGTTTCAGTGGTACTGATCATAAGTTTATGAGTTAAACCTTTTTAATCAATTAAAATAAGAATCAATAAGGAATCGATAAAAATCTAAAAAAACTCCTTGTAATGAATATTCAAATTAGGAATATTAGAAAGGAGTTTATTTGTAAATTTAATTATTTAAATTTTTTATCCCAAATTTATATATTAAAAGTTCCACTAAGATTGTTCTTTTTAGAACTGGATTATATAACAATTCACGTGTGTATGGTGTACACATGATTTTTTGACATGAAACATCTCAATAATTTATATGGACCAATCAAAAGTGGAGATTCTGTAATTTCCTAAACCGATATTTTCTCTCAGCCATATTACGATTTTTTTTTTTTTACGAATTAGGACTTTTTTTTTTTTACGAATTAGGACTTTTTCTTTTTACGAATTTTCTTTTTATGAATTTTCTTTTTATGAATTATCTTTTTATGAATTATCTTTTTACGAATTAGGAATCTTCTTTTTACAAAATTGGGAATTTTCTTTTATATATATATATATTAATATATATATAAATTCACTTTCATAATTTAAAAAACATAATACTAAAAAGATCAATTTTTAACAACAAGATTTTGTGCTAATAATGATGTCGGATCAATACTCAACATGTGTTTAAATATTTGATATCTAAAAAATTTGATTTACAATACATCAATGATTTATTATGTTACAACATATAAAAACTTTACAATTGGATAAAATTTTGCCATTATCTTTTATTTATTGTATGAACTAATTAGTATATGTTATTGTTATTACTTCTTTACTAAAATTGTTAAGATGTTCATAACCGATGCATTGTTTTGCATGTGCAACATTTTACTTTTTTTAAAAATAAAAAATTTACTGAAAAAAGGAAAAAGGAAAAAAAAATAATAATGCCTGATAGGATGAAATAATTCCTTAAACATGTTGACTAATTAAAAGTATAGTCCTCCCGATGAATTGCAGTTAAATTCCTCCCCGCTAGTTGAAATTAGGAATATTTTCGGGGAAATACGGGAATCCCAGAGGGACACATGTAAGGATGTACCAAATAAACGATTCCTATATAACCGATTTTTTTTTCTACAAAAAGAATTTCGGACTCGCGTTTTGATTTATATCCTTTCACGGTACCAATACTATACAAGTAGTACTAAAAAGGATTCAGAAATGTTGATTGGCAAATATGTTGCTTGATGCTATTCAGTTTTAACATTTATCCGTTGTTTCAAAAGGTCGGATGTTTCCTGATATTTTTTTGCAAAAAACTTTATCCGGTTTATTTTCCATAAATTATAAATTCCGTGAAAACCCATTAAATATAACTGATAAATTTGCAGGGTATCAAAATTCGGGTATGAATAAATTAATGTTTTTGTGTTACACTTAATATTGTAAATCATTTTATCATTGGTAGTCCCTATATTATGAAGGACTACTATATATTAGTTAATATTCATAATATTGGTACATTTTATATTCGTCAAAAAAAAAATATTTAGTTCTATTTTGTTAATTTCTTTCGATTACCAAAAGTCATAATATTAATTACTCATTTCCATCCCCCTTTTTTTTTTTTTTAATATGCAGTATCAATAATAGTTAATGATCTAGGCGAGAGTAATTAGATAATCAAATTTTTTATGAATGAAAAACAGTAACCAAATTTGGAGACTTATACCCATATATAAATAGTGGATTTATTATTGACGAAGCTGGATTTATTATAATACTAAAGAATTTTTGATTTTTGAATCTAATCTAAAGATAATCGTTATTTTTCATTTCAAATTAATTGGTGGTCCAATTAATTAGGCAGTTCTTTGAATTTTACTGAGAAATGTACAGAGGATAAATTATTGTTAAAAATATAGACCTAGAAAACTTCTAATAAGCATCAATGATAGGACTAAAAAATTATAAATTTCTATTGTCTAAAAGTATTCCCTCGTTCAAGTATTGATGGTCAAATATGCAATGAAAATTAAACTTATACACAAATAAAAATAGTTTCTCGGAAATACATACATTGCTATAACTATCTAAATTAACTATCTAGATTCCGTCATTTCAGCAAATTTTATAAGATATCCGTCATTTTCGGTAGGATATAAAACTACATCAATGTTGCCCGAATCTAACTATATGATTTTATGACTTACCGAATGTGTCGAGTGTCGAGTGTCTTTTAGCATTAGACGTTAATAAAAAGGTTTATAAATTTGTTGGATAATATACGCTAAAGTCTGATTTATAAAGTAAATTTGCCTCAATTTCCAAAGTAATTTGCTATAAAGACAATATTAGGGATCGGAATCGATTCTCGAGAATCTATATTTTTTACACATTGATAATCCAGAATTCCACTTCATAAAAACTTATAATTCGACATTTTATTCCAATTCTAGAATAAATTCTCATTTTTTTTCAATGTCACAATTATCACATGATCCCTCTATATCCTCACGGAAATATGTAGAATTTCAAATTCTAGATTCATCCGTTAGTTAATGATTCTATACTACAGTATTGTTCTATTTATCTAGTAATTTTTGCGAATTTTTATATAACGAATAACTTGCTATAATAAAGAAAATTTCAGGTGCAAATTTCTTTTAATAAAATAACCCTTAGTATAGTGAATTTCTCACTATATTATAACGAATTTTAATCTCCAGCCCATGGGAACTGTATACTATGATTGCTATTCCACTTTTATATCTTATCGTACCACTGTTGTTGATAACTGTTTCGCATTAATATTGTTGTCCAACAACAACCTTTCTTTCTCCTCCGTGTCCAAGGGATTATACACTCCGTCTGTACCTTTGAATCGGTATAGGTTTATATGCTATGTATAGTACAACCTTCTTAAATAAATACACATTCTGTTTAAATCCCTAACCATGTCGTGCCTCAGATGACGATTGTATCATATTATAATTTTAAAAAGAAGTTATGACTGCTGGAAAAAGCTTAATTTTATTGTATTACAGATTATTCACATAATTGATATCTGAGGCGCGTCATTATCACAACATAATTTTTTCGATCGTAATTTCTCAACCTTCTCAAAGAAGATAGTTAATCTTCGAGACCTAAAATTAGTTAGTTCAAATACTATTATGTAACACGAAATTGATAAATATATCATTATAATGAATTTTGTTTTGCTGGCAAAAAAATAACGTACTGTTTAATTTATATTGGGAAGTACATGTACGTTGACAATCCAGAAGAAAAAAAAGTGTGTACAGATAAAGAAATTATGAAGAAGAAAAATTTTGTTAATCGCGCTTTTTTATATCTTTCGATTTGGTAAGCGTGACGTTAAAATAAACTAAGACCAAAATAATGGTGACCTTCCGTTTCATTACCTGTATTTACTAGTTATATTATTAAGTATGGGTAAATGCGCGCGACCTGACTTTGATGCAATATGATAATATGATGTAATTGTGTAACGATACATCCTTATATGCACAGTTTGGTAAGGGGTTTATTTTTTTTTTTTGATCTAAATAATAACCAAATAATAATAAATATCGCAAAGTGTTGATCAAGTTATTAATTGTTTTTTTCGAAATTGTGCCACCCCCTTATAATCACAAATGAAAAACTAAAAATTACTTGCAATTATTATGAATTCTTTTTTTTTTGTGACTTGGTAAATTTACTATATAAGTAAAAGATTATTGTAACATGATATGTTTTTTATATTTTTAGCAAATTTTCCGAAAAAAAAGAAAAGATTTCGGTGATTAATGATAATTTAAATCCTCTTTTTATTTATTTTTTTTTAAAAAAAAAAATAACAAAAGTAAGTAATTCCCAATTTAATTGTTTGTGATTAGAACATATAGGGGGTCGTAACACAGAATCAGATAAGAAGGATTAGTAATTTAACTCCACGTAAGATAAAAAAAAAAACGAGTACTGCGCCACGGACATTTTTGTGACTGTGAGACGGAAATTTAAGTTTAAAAACTTAAATATTGAACTATACCAAACTTTTACTCGATCTTCTTTTGATTGTAACATTGTAAGATTCGGGGTATTTGCGTAATTTTAAGAATTATATTTGATTCGCATTCTAAACCTGTCTTAAAGTTTTTTAAATGTTGTAATACATGTGTTTACATATTTATTTGTAATGTCACAATGCGCCATGATTTTTTTTTTAAAAAAAAAACCTTCCTTTTGATATCACTATTACCACGATACAAAAAACATTTAAATAATTTCCTTTTCTCTTTATTTTATACAAATAACAAAAAATGGGGAAAATTCATTCAAAATTTCCAAATTATTATGATAATCATGTACTGAATGATGATGAAAAATATAATCTGCATTTAAGACATCATCTTGTAAGAGAAATTTTTAAAGGAAATTTTTCTTCACCTGTACATAATATTCTTACAGGATGGAGTGCAAGAGTCCTTCATGTAAAGTTAGTTGATTTAAAACCTTATGTCAAAAAAAAAAACGTTCATTAAAAATTGCAGTAGCTTAAATTTTTTTTTTTATATAATTTTTTTAGTAGTATATTAGGAACATGGTTGGCTGAAATGAGTGCGAATTATCCCGGATGTACATACATAGGGGTGAATTCTATATCTTCGGATGAAGATGGAAAACCATTTGATGTTGAATTCATTAAATCGGACATTCAGAATGAGGGACTTCCCTATGACGATAATAGATTTGATTTTATCGTTATTAGATTTTGTGCATGGGAATATTCTGAATCCGAATGGAAAGATATAATAAAAGAATTAATCAGGTGTTTGAAACCTGGCGGTTGGGTCGAGGTTTGTAACAAAAATAAAGAATTTTTTTTTTATTAACATGTTTCTCTTTTTTAAAAGTAGAAAAAAAAAAATTTAAAATTCCTATTGTCTGAATTTAGATTACGGACTTTGGCATGGATTTTCAGAATCCGGGACCAAAGCTGATAAATTTTTTAAATAATTGTAAGTAATAATTTAATAGAAGCTAAATTTTTCATTTTTTTAAAAATAATAATAATAATATAAAATTCTTTTTTTTAATCATATGATAGTAACCAATATTAAATGTACGAAAGATAAAAATATTAATGTGGTTAATAAATATGAAGAATTTTTAATGGAAACAAACGAAATGGAAAATATTCAAAAACAAACAGAATATTTACCAATTGGTGAACATGGTGAAAAACTTGGTGAAACTGCTTTACAATTTGCTCATGATAATATTAATATGTATTTACCACGTTATGCAAAATTCATGGGAATGCAACTTAAAGATATTCCATGCATCGCTGATACACTTTGTGAAGAAGCAAATGAAAATAATACTATGGTTCCTATTACTCGTGTTTTCGCACAAAAAATATTATGATTATTATGATTATTTAATTTATTATAATGATAATAATTTATCAGTTTTTTTTTTAGTTTTTCTTAAAGCATATACATAATATATATTATTATAATTATTTATAATTTATCATATAAAATTATTTTAATAATAAATCATATAAGAAATAGATAATTGATGTCACAATATGACATTTTGAGGCTGATCGACCGTGCCTTTTTACGCCAGTGGCTTTTACCGCTTTCCGTATATAATAAATATGCTCTTACCGTAAACGTGCTTTGTCCCGTCAAAAAAGCTTTAAATATTTAAATTTTTTCACAGTCACAAATAACGGACTATAATTAATAAATCATGAATAAATTATTTTCCATCACATTTCTCTTACTTCTCTTTGCCCTTGTCACTACATCATCTTCTAATCTAATTCCTCGACAATTAAGTCAATTCCAATTATGTGATAGTGGGAAAACATATCCATTATCCATTACAACACTTACTTATACTCCTAATCCAATAGTTCTTGGTCAAAATTTAACACTAAAAATAGTAGGAACATCGCAAGTTCAAGTTGATCAAAATTCAAACTTAAAAGTTCAAGGGACCGGTCTTCTCTCATTTCTTGTTTATAATATTGATTTTTGTAACGAACTTCTTGCCCCTAACGTGCCTAGTGGTTCACAATTATGCCCCATTCCTGTTGGTAATTTTGATTATGATATTACTGTTACTGTACCTAATAGACCGGAACTTAAACCCTTCAATGGAGTTACTGTGAGAATTACTCGTAAGTATTTACTGTATAAGAGTATTGATTTTTGTACATTAATATTTATATATTAATTTTTTTTATTGATTTATTATAAGTTATAAATCCGGATGCTACAGAGTTGATATGTTTAGAAGGTCCAATTCAATTAACTTCATGAATGTACATATAGAAATTTTGAAATTTGTAATTACATCATCCAAATAAATCTGAAATAGATTATGAATCTTTAGAAACAGATGTACTATTAGTCACCATACAAAAAAAAAAAATTTTTTTGCATATACTTTTTATTTTTTTAAAAATCGTCTTAAAGATACAATATTTTTGTAATCAATTGAATTTTGATTTTTGATATTTTATGCTTCAAAAAATGGCTTAAAGCAAGTTTCATTTCGCTTTATTCGATCTGAAAATAATAATACCAGTATACAGGATTAGAAGCCCGGATTAAATATCTGTTCAAAATAATTAAAAAGCCAGTTTAACAAAAATTTCAAGCATAGCCACACACACGGTCATTCGACCTATAATTTAGTTTTTTTTTCAGATACTACGAAAGATTTTATAACACTGATGATGCAGAATTCGTGATTTTTGGAATGTAATAATCGATAATTATACGAATAAGTTTCATTGCGACTACGAGTGACGTTTTTGATGTGAGAATGATTCACTGTATATTTATGAATATACTGCGCCTAATAAAATTCCTAATTGTATAGAATTAGGGTAGTAAAAAATTTTTCATTAATTAATATGTATATAAATTTTTCATAAAAATTTTATTGACAACCTTATTGTATATCAGAGATGATAGAGATATCGTATCATTTTACTAAATTTATTAATTGAATAATACTATTTTTTTTTTCACATAGTTAATATTATTATGAACACGGTAATACCGTATATACAGTATGTATTATCAAATTTCATATAAACACATACTCATGTAATAATTACTACGAATCGTCGAATCGTCGGACTAAGTTCGATATACTGTGATACGTACGTATATCTTTATTTATGCGATATTACTCTTCGATCCTTCATATAAAATGTCACACAGCAGTTAATTGATGAAAATCTTAAAGGTCAAAGTGATATCAAATATTACAATGAAAGAAAAACTCATTAAAATAATTATTGTTTTATATTTGAGTTACTGTACATAGATCTACGGACAAAATTATATTATATATGCTGCTTACAATAATATGTCAAATATGATATACTGACAGACAAATCATCCAACTTCAGTTTTTATATTCGTTCAAGTATATTTGACCGTGTGGAGAGTTGGTTGTACCTTACCTTCACTATACTTGATGAAATATAATAGAAGGAAAAGGAAGAAGAGAAAGAGGTAATTTTTTGCAATTTGCTTCGCTGCGAACTATTAAATAGTGATCTGGTGTAATAATAATAATAATAAATGATGAGTCACATATTTTCGGTCACACAATTTATTAAGATCTTTGTGTTTGTAAGTGCTATATTGAGTCGCACTGACTGCTGTTATTTTAGAAGAAAATCCTTTTTATTCATAATCATGTAAATGAATGGCAACGTGGCAAATGATCATGTAAAGATTGCAATGAAAATGGAGCGTAATAGTTTCTTTCGTCCCAAGTTGAAATTTTTGTTCGTCCTCAATTTAGACGACACAAGTTAGGATAAATATTTTATTTTCGTCCCCAGATGAATATTTATCTTTCTCAAGTTCGATTAACAAATAGATTTCATAGTACATGCGTATTTTTGATGTTTCTAAGTTCCTTTGTCGTCGTTTCACTCATTTGATGTTTTCGTGGTGGTGGTGTGATGGTTAGTCGATACGGTGATCGATGTGGGGACTGGTGGTTGATGTGGTGGTCGATACGAAATTCTGATTATTGGCATCGTTGACAATTTTAGTATTTATTCTAACGAAATTGTTAGTTCAAAATCAAAGTGTGATGTTCATTTATGATTATCAAATATATCAAAGAATTTCATCGTTTTAAAAAAAAGAATCAAAAAACTGTTTTGCTGAAAAAGGAAGGTTATTTCATTTTAAATTCAAATTATTCACCTAAATTTTTGAGATATTTTTCTATATATTATAGTAACTTTTTAAGATAAATGAAATATTTCTATTTTCTAATATTTTTTTTTTTATATATTTTTATAAAAGCTGGCTTAACAAAATTACAATCCTGTGACATTTATTACAAAAATTTTTTAGAAAATCGTTATCGTTATTAAAAGTGTTATTGAAATTATTGAATTAGCTTATCAAAAGTATCTTATAAATTATGGGGTCAATAACTTGATCAGCCTCGTTTAAAATTTCTTACCTTTAATCCATCTATCTTAGAAATGATTTTAAACGAGACTATTTTATATTATTATGAAATTATCGCTTGGAAAGATTTATTAAATTGGGCATTTGGTCAACTTCAACAAGATATAACAAAAGTGAATTTACGGTGAAAAGAAGATTAAGTAGATTTACTTCATTTATAATATAACTTCGAATTTAAAAATATATCATAGTAGATAAAAGATTTGGATATAACCTTGTCGAAAATAACGATATGATTCAGATATAATTACATATACAGTATATTTTTTGCTAGTTGGGATTTAAAAGAAAAATAAATTACATTATATCGCGAGAAATATCCCATATAGTTATAGTTTACTTTATCGTGCTAGTAGGGATGGTAGCATTTCATAAAAAATGAGATACCGTATTCATCGGAAAATAAGCACCCCCCGAAAATAACCAACATGGGCGGAATATGGCATTTTTTGGCCCGCATTACTAAATCATGGCCTGCATTACGTGCAAAAAGTTGTTGCTTATTTTCGGATGAATACGGTAATAAATGATCTATCTACTATAGTTATAGCGAGAATTATATATTCAGAAAAAATAGTTGGAAGATATTAATCCACTTCAGAATCCCACAATCCTGACAAATCATAATCCTGAAACTTCAAAATCCCGTAATCACATTATTCCCGACATTCATTATCCCGATTGATATATCCTTAAGAAATATTTAATTTTTACAATAAAACAATGTTAAAAAAAAATCATTACATATTAATAAAAATATTAATTGTTACTTAAATTTTGCAATGTATTATTAAATATTAATAAAAAAGATAATAAAAACATTTATTTTTGTTAAAATTATTAAATATTAAAAAAAATTATTAATTTTTTACAATAAAAACTGTAATTTTGCGATATATTTTAAAAATTATTACATATTTATTACAAAATATTACAATAATATTACGTCTATAAAAAAAGTAAAAAAAAAAAAGTGGATTTTGAAGTTTCGGGATTATGATTTGTCAGGATTATCGAGCGTCGGGTGTTGTAGCGGGATCCTGATTGTAGGGATTTCGTAGTAAAACCGATTCTTTTAGTGGTTATAAGTCATTTTATTTTCTCATTTACAAACAAAAATAAACTCCAAACTGCAAAAGTAAGTTATTCTAATAGTGTAAAAGGTTTTGGGCTAGTATTTGATGAATTTATGATTTATTATGTTAAAATAGCTGGCTTGGCTATCCAATTACTTTAGAATATTCTCCTCGTCGTGATATATGGTACTGTATATAGATTAATTAAATTGTCAATTGTAATTATTCTTCACCGACAATTATTTTCCCGACAAATTCACCGACAGGGTCATTTTGCAGACGTTCTCACCGACAAGATTAGATTAGGGTTAGACTAAGGTTAGAATAAGGGGATTAGGATTTCAAAACTGTCAGTGAAATAATTGTCGGTGAAATGTTTGTTGGTGAATTGAACCAGTCCCTTAATAGGTGGTGATTTCATACATTTGTAAATTTTTATTATGTTTGATTATCAAGGGGGACACAGTAAAGTATGTTTAGTTTATTCATTAGTTACTTTATTTGCCGTAACAGTATCTATCTTAAGTCCGTTCAAATGGCTAGTAAATTTAAAAGAGAAATGACAGAAAGTCTTGATTACGAAATTCGTAGTACCATTCAGTTAATGAGAGGGACTGGAAAGAGAGTACAACGAAATTCTGAACAAATTCAAAAAACGTATTGTATATAGAACGAAGCAGGAAATCACACCCTTCGCCCAGGAGGGAAAAACAATATTTTACACAAATTTCGTCCAATACCGATTATCACTATTTGGAATGCCTGGGCTCTTCTCTGGACTCACGCTTTCCGACCCCAAAGGAAAATGAAATTAAGTATGCAAATAAATAATAATCAACCAAATTAAAAATTGAGACCATCAACTGTGAATCTAACGTACTCGAAAGAGATTTCGAAACGAAAAGAAATGGTGGTGAGATTCATGATGGGCACATCAGTTCGTTATCCAATACGGATGAACAAAAAGTGTGCACAATCGAGAGTAGAAAAAATGGAAACGTTACAATGGGCAGCAAATTATCGAGATGTCCTAACCAAAGAACAGCTGACCGGTGGAGACTATGATTGGACAGACTTATATATATATATATACATATATATGCTCACCCTCTTCCTATCCCTGAACTTTCAAACACAATTGAGTGTCAAGGAACCGTGCGACATCTGTCAGTATGTGATGAAACAAGTTTCATCTCATCGGGTAGCAACAATTCACTTATCTTAGTTGATACATTCGAGGAATCTGTTTGATCTCGAATTGCAACCATTATCGGTTGCAAGTTTCTCTCCAATAGTAATCCTAAAGAATTGGGTTTCTATATAGCAAATGCTGCAGAATTAGGCTTTGATCATATAATCTTCATCGGGGAGGTCGATTTTTTTTAGATTGTTATGGCCGTGTATTTTATTTGGGAAGACATGGGTCGAATGGCGTACCCGATTGAAGATATAGCATGGTTTGTGGTATATGAACTTATTGAGGAGCCTTAACGTACTATGTGTGCAAAAATGCTATAGCACATGTGTTAATTGTTGGTATTTTTTTTACTTAGTTTTTGTACTATTTTCTCTAGGTGTATATACCGATACAAAAGGAGGAAAGAAAAAAGAGTTCAAAGAAGTAAATTATATATAATATTATAAAAAAATTTACAACAGACAACGTAAATTAATATAATTATGTATTGCATCATTTGGCATGTTTGGATCGTGGTTCGTGGGAAAATTGTTGGTGCATATTTTTAATATAGAAATTTAATTTTTTTTTGGTTCATATTTTTTTTAACTCTTCCTGGGATATTAGCGGTATTGTCATTAATATCTTATTATTTTGCAAATATGAAAAAAAAAATTTCAAAATATGCGGATTATCCGTAAATTCAAAGAAATCCGAACATCAATATGCAAAATAGTAGCGCACATTTATTACATTTATTCAATTTGTTTAGTAATATATAGCGCACATCATCTATAAAAATTTTCACACAATCAAAAATTACCATTTATGCTGGGTTTCCTTTGAACATTGTCCCGTAATCCTATTGACAAAATAAGTTGCGGATCGCTGTACTTTCCGGGTTAGCTGGATTGTCGGTAATATAAGTAAAATAATCATCGTCAAATAATAGAATTTATTATTTGTCATTATTATTAATTATTAAATAAGAAATTTTAATGATAGGAAAATTTTTAAATTAATATTTTTTAACAATAAATTAAAATTAATAAATTAATAGTACGAAAAAAAATAAAACCAGTAATTTCACCATTAATATACTAGGTCTTGAAATTGCTTACATAATTAAACGAAAATGAAAAAAAAGTCCGAAATAAAAATTTCTTTCGATCGGGAAGACTATTATTTTCGGCAAATATTGAAAATCTATGTAATTTAATAAGCAGTACAAATATTACATAACGTTACAATGAAAGAACACAATTTATTACCGTACTTACAAATGAATATTATAGGATTACAAGATTACATTAAATTAAATTACGAATTTAAGTATCTACAAGTAATCTAATTTAGTGGTAGATTTTAGTTGAAGATCTTTTCTTATTAATAATTCGTAATTCGGGGTATTTCTATATATAGTACAAATTAATAACTACCCTGTTAAAAAAAAAAATCCATGTATAGATATATAATAATAATAATAATCGCATACTGTATACAATATAATTGTTAAGAGAGATAATATATATATTATAATTAATAAATAAATCATATGTACTAAATATTAGGTGCAGTCGGTCCGAAATAAATTTCTGTCGTTATATTTTTATAGCAAAGAATTCAAAAATTAATTGATTAACTTGGTCATAACGAGAAGTTGACCGAATTACGTAACTTACGTTAATCAATGCCAGGCATTTCTAATTTCTTTACTAAACCCAAAAATTAGAAAAGTGCAAATACCAATAACACTACCAGCCCAATCATTGAGATTTACTTTCTTTGAAAGTGATTCATGGGTCAGAACACTTATTATAGTACCTATACTTCCTAAACAATGTATTAAAATAATACTTGAAGAAAGAATGGACATTCTAATTACAGCCTCTTTTGTCAAACTATATCTTTTTTGATCAAGATTGTTTTTAGTTTGTGAAAATTGTCGCGATATAGGAGATTGCGTTATTTGTGAATTTGGTGAATTAGGGAATGTTTGACTACTTTGACTAGTATCTTCATTTAATGAGAAATCTTTAAATCGATCCAAATGTTTATATAAAATATATGCTGAGCGTGCTGTAATAAAAAAGAAAAAAATTAATATATAATTAAAAAAAATTTTATCTCGTGTGATAATTAAAACTGAATAATTATAATTACCGCTGAAATACATTCCAGGGATACTTAATATAAAATTAGCACCAGAATATCCCAATAATCTAACCCATATAGGATTAGCCACATCACTATAGTGAAATTATCAAAAAAATTATCATGAATATATTTAAATAAAAGGTTATCATATAATAACAATAATGAAATAAATATCTTACCATTTTAGTTCTCTTGGAATTATGGCATCAGTTTTAAAACATACAATAAATAATGGTATACCCATAATTAAAGGATATAATATTATTAACAAATAATAACCCTTTTTACTTTCAAAAAATGTTGAATGTTTGTGATTCATTAATAATGAATAAATCTCATGTGAAAAACATATCGCTGACATTGAAGTTATATAACAAATAAACTGAACCTATTATATAAAAAATTGATTAATACAATAATAAAATACAAATTATTAAATTATTAAGTCATAAACTTACCATGTATCCTTGGAAAAAACAAAAAGCTTTTGGGGCGGATGACAAATCATTCTTGAATATAACTCCGCTTAAAATATTACAACATAATAAACAATAAGCACAACAGTATATACCAATCAATGGATTTTTTCTAAGTTTTAATAAAGAAAGTGCTATATAAATTGAGCATATGAATGATATTAAATAAACTATGTTAATTATCATTACACTTAGCCCCATTATTAATTATCATTGACAGAGTAAGGAGTGGAAAAAGTGGGTAATTTAGGAAGAAGGATTTTTATGTGAAAAAAAAAAATATAAAAATTAAAAAATAAAAAACAATTGAGTTTTATAAAATATATCAAAAAGTTTTTGTTTATTGGGGAACCCCGAATTATGCCATTTTTAGTCAAACTTTTAATTTTAAAGAATCTATTTTTGAGGAATAAAGTGATTGTAATTCAAATTAGAGAAAAGATATCAAAAAAGGACGAATCAGCTTTCGATATCAAATTCTTTAATGTGCCACAAAAGTGTATTTTGACAATTTCCATTGTTTTGATGTTTATAATATGATGAATCAAATAATCCAATATGGTATAATAAGGCGTAAGAGATAAAATCCAAAGATAGGTGAAAAGAGTTTTAATATATAAATATAACTCTATGATCATTGTTGGCTATAAATCACATGATTAGCACATTATTAATATGAGCATTTCGGGTAAATAAAGAAATACTATTGATGTATATTAAAGGTATTAAAGGACACTTGTATCATGGGACATCATGTGACATCCGTGTACACGCGTACACAAAGTTACCCACAATGACGTGATTAACATATATGTTAAAAACTATATTAATAGAGTACATTTGTTCCTCTCAATTCTCGTATTCCTCAATTCCTGTAAATAAATGAAAAGTTGTCATGAATATCAAACAACATTAAGATCAAGTAAATTTGTAAGAAAGCAAAATCACCAGAGGTTATAAAAAACTTACGATATACCTAATTACACCATTTTTAGAAATAATTAAAAAAAGGTCGGCATTGTGTAATGGTGCAATTCCTTATATTAAAATTTATAATTTTAGTCGGTCAATCATTTGGTTTATTAACATTATTTTTGAATTTATCACGGTTGATACATTAACTCCATTTCTAATCTAGTCCTTATAGAGGTGGTACGTACGATATTCAATTGAGGATCAACGGTTCCGGGTTTACTATTAATTTTTTAATTATTGGGAACGAAAATTACTTTATATTCGTTATTCAACCGATATTGATAACCAAAGTCTTTCGCCCTATAGTAATTATTCATGATGAAAATTAAAAAATTTATGAACAAATTTTATTAGAATTGAAAAGATTATTCTATCGAAAATTATAGAAATTTCAGGACTCGGGAGTTGCAAGGATTATCCAAAGCCGAAACACGGCAATAAAAAAAAATTCAGGGTGATGTATAATCAAGACGAAACACTTTGGTAGTTGAAGATGTGAGAACGTTTGATGTTACACAATACATATATGGTAATTCCGAATTTGTTAATGAGTATTACAAAGGATAATGAGACTTTTTAAGGCTATCCGAGAATCACGAAGGATCTTACAGTATTTTTTAATATTAATATTACCCCAGAAGCTTCTCACGCAAGTTGTTTGAAAATCTTAAAACATAACACATGAATGCAGACAATCGAATTTACTTAAAATAATATTATAGTATGAGATTAGATTACGTTCATATAACAAAGATAATCCTTTCTTTTTTTAAAAAAAAAAACTATATATATATATATTTTTTTATCCTTACTTTCTTAATTATCAATATCCATTTTTTTTCTTCTTCTTCTTCTTTTTCTTTACTAAAAATTTTTGTTAATATTAAAAACTTTTTTAGAAAATGGCAGACTTAATCATAATCGTATATATAATAATATTTATTTCTATTATATGTTCATCATATGTTGCAATAAAATTATTCAAAAACAAGATAAATTATTTAATCGGTATTCTATCAGTAGCAACAGCATTAATTGAATTGGTTGTATTATCTAGCGTTATTTGGATAAATGATTTTGAGAAATTAGTTCCAAGAGAATTTTGCATTTTTCAAGGGATAGCTGTAAGTTGAGAAACCTTTCTTTTAATTATAATTATCATTGTCATTCCGAATATGCAATAAAATTACATAAATTGTTTATTTGTAACAAAATATAGCTTCAATATTGTGCATATTTACAAATTATATCAGCTTTATGTTTTTCGATTCATCTTTATCAATTACTTGTTCGACAAAAAGAAGGAAATTCTCAGACATTACATAAAGCATATATATTTGCTATAGTAATTATTCCTATTATAATGACCATAATTGTATCTATTGAATCTATACAACACGATGCTATTCAACCATTTAAAATAGCCTGGTAAATTATTATTATATTATTTATTATCCATTTTATTATTATTATTATTATTATTAATAAATTTTCTTTTATTTTATTATTAGTGATATTAAAAATCCTCAGTGGGTTAAATTAATTGGATATCCTGGATTTAATTTAATAGGAACTATTATTGGCGCATACTTCAGCAGTAAGTAACTGTAAAACACTCAAAACACTCCTAATGTAATTCGTCACATGAAAACTCAATAATTTTTAATTTTACAGTAAGAGCGGTCTTCAAAGTCTTCAGACATCTAGATCAGTTTAAAAGTCAAATGACCGATACAAGTAAAATTGCAGCAAATAAATCAAAACCAACGGGCGACGTGAATGAAGGGGGGGTCACTAATGAGATAGCCGAAGAAACCGGAGTTAAGAAAGATTTTATACGGAAGATACGGAAATCGTATAATATGACAAAAGCTGCAGCAATACGTATGGTATTATTTTCATTTGGACTTACATTAATTAATACTCTTGCTTCTGTACATACCGTACTTCTTTTTATCAAAGGTGGTGAAGATAAAACAACAGGTTTACGCACTGCAGATTTTGCTGTCGCCTTTACTGGCATAATTATTTATGTTATTTTTGGTTTACCTAGTCTTTTTAGGAAAGGGTCGTAATGAATGAATTCAATTTTTATTAATTGTTTTTATGTTCCAATTGTTTAAGGGAACGCGCCAATGAATAATTATTATAGAATTTTCTTCAAAAAACATCATCATTTTATAATTCGAACATTTTCTCATTAATTTAAATTATTTGTATAATAATTTTAACACTCTCATGCATATTAATTCACTCCATTTATTTCCCGTCCTTTTATTTATTTATTTTTATTTTTTTTTTATTAAAAAAATAAATAAATAAATAAAACAAATTTGTAAATGAAAAAAAAAATAAATAAACCAAATTTGTAAATGAAAAAGATAAAACAAATTTTGTAAATGAAATCCAAATTTGTAAATGAAAAAGAAAAAGCATTTGGATTCTAAAATAAGTGGTATAATTGGTTAAAAATGGGATAAATAACCATTAAAATGCATTCCAAAATGGCAATCAGAATCATCATGTCAAATGATATGAGCATGTCTTGATAAACAAGCTGAAATGCTGAATGAATATCAAATATGCCAAGAATCTTCAAATTAAAAATATAAATTCCTTCAATTAATCCAATTTCAATACTTATACAATAGTATTAAATATTAATTCTTCTTTTCCTATAAAAACAATGTCGCACGAAAAATCAACTGGTAAGACTACTTATTGTAAATATTACATTATCGCCTTGTTTTTTAAGAAATAACTTACCAAGCCTTTGAAATGCAGTTGATGTATACGAAGCCTGTTTAATGACTAATGAATATGGTGAAACGTACTTAGATCCAGAAAAATGCAAGGCTAGAAACTTTGATCCAGTAAGGTAAATTATTTGGTTATTTGGTTATTATTATTTCTTTTCATCATTTTTGCTAACGGTATCTTTTTTTGTAGAGCAAGTCAAGAGCAAAGAGAAAGAATTAGCTCATACCTTGAAGGATTACAAGAAACCAGCAAAGAAAAGAGATGGCGTGTTTCATTTAAAGCATTCGAGTCCATGACGTAAGTTTGCATAAAGTAAAATTATAGCCTAATACAAATACTAATACCAACTTGCTTTATAGGTTAAACCCTTCAAGAAAAAGTCAAGTAAGCGTTTAAAAAACAGATGTTAAAAATTGACCAATGAAAAGTATTAATGCTTCTTTATAATTTTTACAGGAAATTCGTTCTTTAATTACCAAAGCAGCTAAACATATTCGACATAAACATAATCATAATGATGACCGTGGCAAAGATGTTGGTGCCAAAGTGAATGAAGTTTTGTTAGAACGTAGAAGAAAAACTGAAAAAGTTAAAGAGAAAAGAATTATATGACCATTTTAAATATTTATAATAATATAATATAATAATATAATATAATAATATAATTTTGAAGTATGTAGCAAATGCATATACAACTTAATACTAACTGGTTTTCACATTAATATAAAAATGTGCTACTCAAGTAGCATATTTACTATAATGGAAACTTTTTCCTCCCTACTTGAAAAATAACCCATTTATGATGTAGTATTTAATGTATGCGACTATGCGTATACACAGGGAAGGATTTGGTAACTATTCCAATTGTTCACTCAAGTACTTTAATATGTTGCTCAATATACAAGTCCTGAAAGGAGAGATATTACAAAACAAAAACCAAGGTTTTTCTGATAAAATTTCACGATTTTCACGCCCGCATTATTATATACGGTATCATTCTTTTCACAAAAAAAATATTATCGTACGGTTGATACGCCATCATAAATAAGTACTGTGCACGTCGAAATTCACATTGATACTTTCAACACACTAATACTTTTTTTCTTTTCTCTCGCAAGTTTTGGATCGACTGGTAAAAGCCAGTCATATTGTAAAATTTTAGCCTTGCTTTAGAAATTTGGAAACTTCTGCCAGGCATATACTAGCAACTAATTAATAAGATTACACAATTTGTAAGAAGAATCAGAATATGTATGTGGGAATCGGTTAATTTTATTTCGAAAATCATAGATAGCGATAAAAATTAGAGCACTCCCTTCAAACTTATTATACGCCATTTTATTATATTTCAATAATCAAAATTTAGTATCAAAATCAATTTCCAATTTCCATTGAATCGTCTAAAATTCATATCTGTGAAGCCCACTTTCCAGGATCGGCTGCAGAGTCCGTATAAACGGGCGAGGTAGGATATTGTTAGCCCAGTGTTACTGTGACCTTGATTAGTTCATGCTGATTTGCGACATCAGATGTCGTACGAATATAGTAAAAAATATGTAGATTAAATTACACTTTACTGTTATTTTTCTTCAACCCATAACTTGAAGCAGAACAGGACATTACGTAAATGGCGAGAGACTAAGAAGGTTAACGTTAATTTGTTTCTGCCACTACCTCGTATAACGGCATAACACCCATTTTTATTATATCCAGAATATATACGATTGGGACGAATGAAAACTGGAAGGAATCAATATTGGGTTTATGTGATAGTGTAGTTAGCTTAGACAAATGAAAAACTGGCGTGATCCGTATAGAAACACCATTTCACTTTGTAAACAAATCTATGTAATTTATTTTCAATAAGTGACCTTGTGGCCAATTTTTCATAATTGTTACATTGATAGAAATTAGTAATGGATGTGTTCCAGAATGATGGTTTATATTACAATGCAGTACTATGCTATTTTTAAAACTCAAATATTATATGGAATGTCCCCAGGATTACATTGGTTGGTATATTATGTGAATCAAACCAATTTTCTGATAAAGACATTGATATTATTATATTATAGATGCTTAATTTCATCACGCGTAGTCGCTTTAGCAACTAATATAATTTTATTCTGCTCCTTTTTCTAAATCATTTTGATATAGATATGAAGGCGTGCTAATAGAGAATAAAATCAGTACTTGAAACAAACACCTGCGACAGCTTGTTAAATTCCTGCATTTTTATAAAAATGTTAATATGCTCATTCTCTATTAATAACCTTTTTTTAGATATACTTCATGTGTAATTTATTAAGAGCAAATGATCACTGTATGTAATTTTGAATTGAAGTTTCGTAACGAGACAAGAATATTAATACATTACAAAAATATTACATATTCCAAAATCAAATTATTCTAATAAATTAATCAATCCCATTACTAACAGTATTTTCACTATTATTACTATTTTCTTTACTATTAGTAACATTTTCAGCAATGCTACTTGGTTTATTGTTATTTCCTTCTTCATACAAAACTATAGCGTCATACATATGAGCACCCAATTCTGTAGCTGTAGCAGCATTTTTAAAAACAGCTATTTTAAGTGATTCACATGTAAACTTTGCGTTGTAATTTGTATGAATTGCTCTTCCCATTCCCTATAAATAACGAAAAAAGTATATAAGCAAAAAAATTTAAAATATACATATATGTATTATAAATTAAGTACCTCTAATACAATTAAATCAACATCTTGACAAGCTTCAACTAAATCCTCATTAATCCTTCTCAAATCTAAACAGAGACTTGCACTACCCGTTTCCATAACTGATATTTTTTTAGATGCCCAAGCTGCTGCTACTAGACTATCCAATTCTGCTATAGATGCTACCACTTCTGATAATTCTTCAAACTATACAAATTAGTAATCTATAATTAATAATTTAATAATCAAGGATAATACTTACAGTAATGTCATTTATAGCGGGATGACTATTAACAGCCAATATAACATCCATTCCTAATGACACTAAAAATCTAGCAAAAGGTATTACACCTAAGACTATGTCAGCGCCAGAGTTATCCACAAAGATAACAGCTTTCTTAAGAGGAGGCTTATTTTTACTAATAATTCTTTCTATAAATTTTTTTGTATGATTTAACTTATCGGGTTTATTTGCTTTTTCTTTAGCTGCTTCAAAGGATAACTCTCCATCTTTTATCAGTTTCACTATTTGGCTTGATCCCCAATCAAACATATTTCCAGCCAGAATATTATCTATCAATAACTCAATTTTATCTTCCAATGATTGTAAAGAATCCACTTTTTTTAATAATCCTGGCAACTTATGTAGTGCTGATTTATTTTCTGCGGCTTTGACTTTAGAAAAAATATCAGGAAATCCTAGTTCATGTAAACATTGTTCCCGAAGGTTTAAAAGGCTTCGAACCGTCAAAGCTCCATACATATTAGGTTGGTCTCTTAATCTTGCTAAATGGCCTCTAAATAATGTATCAAAAGAAGATGCCCTACTTTGGACATCTTGATTTTGTCCGTCATTTTCGCTATCTGAAGTCCATTCTTTAGCCAATTCAACAAGACTATGAAGGTTCCTCTCTAATACATCAATCCAATATTTTTGAGCTGTTGAATCTGTTAATTGTAATGTATCTGGTTGATATTCGTCCAGATTCTCTAACTTTGGAAATGCTACCAATTTCGTTGAAGTGCTTTCCAAAATTCCATAAGCATTAACAGAATTTTCTGTAATCATTTGTGGAACAGTGAAGATTTCTGAGAATGAATATGAACGTTGTTTTGTTCTATATTGAAGAAAAGCCCCAACCGCACCAAGATATCCTTCGTGACGAAGGAATAATGCCTTCATCGTTCCTTGTGACCAAAAGTTGATGGCATAAGATAACGTATTCATTGTAATCGGATGCCCTACAAAAGTCATGTGTAAAATAATTTTTTTTTTTAAAAAAAAAACACGAGGTAAAGAAAGTGACTTACCTCTTATGAAACATCCACCAAAATAAATTCTCTTCAATCCATGAGCTTGAGCATTTAAATATGCTATTTGTCCAATATTATTACTGCATCGTATATATATTAAAAATTAAAACAATAATTGAAAAATAATATACGGTTCTAGAACAACACTTTACCTCACCATATATAATAAAGATTTCGAAATATCCTCACTTCTGAAATTTCCAACACTTTGCTTAATATTCTTTTTGAACACTTTACCCATGGAAGAGGCAATTGTTGTAGACTTTAACCCAATTTTATTGTAATCTGATCCATAAATATCACCAACTAACATATCCTAAAAATATATATATATAATTAAATTAATTAATTAATTATAATTCATTTCATATATATTAAGACCAAAAAAATAAACTTACCACATTCGTGTTATCACCGTGTTTGCTTAATTCCAACATTTCTGTAATTAATTAGCTAAATGCATAATCAATCAAATTTAAACATTACATTTAAGTTTCAAATAACATACCGTCAAAAGATTTAGCTCCAGTCAATAAAGATAATAAGCCCCAAAGTGTACCTCCCCCTAACTAATTAAAAAAAATTAGTTATAAAAAAATGTTTGTAGACAACTTTAGTAAATGACTATTTTTAAATCTTACCGAAGTACCAGAAATACGCTCAAATTTATTAGATTCAGTTACTTTTAATATACTAATAATTAATGGGATTTAGTAAATATATTGCAATGAAATATAAAATTAAATTAACATTTACCTTACACCAGATCCGATATTTACAAGCTTATAAATAAATAAATTACAAATTTTATTAATCATGCCCTCTCAAATCAAATGTGACTAAAAAAGTTACCATATACGGGAACATATTCGTTGGATTTGGAGTATCTTCAAAACACATAGGATCATTCTCATTATATGTAAAAACTTCATATGGAATCTCAGAGATCAAAAAATTCAATCCTAAAATAATTTATATAACAAAAAATTCAATACTTTGAATTTTCATATATAATTAGACATTAATATTTTTTTACCAGTAATTAAACATTCCATTTCATCTTCCTTTTCCACTTTAACTTTTAACTTATCAATAAAAGCATCATAAAATTTATGAGCACCACCACCTGTGGCTTTAATAACTATTCTTTTTTTTAAATTTAAATCGGATGAATCGGGATTTCTTCTTGCAGCGATCAAATTTCTTATAAAATCTATACATTCATCAATTTTTTCGGTTTCAAATTTAATGAAATTCAATCTTCCACCTTTGGAAATATTTGAAAAATAAACTACTTTAGCTAAAGAACCACCAATCTATTATATGATCCGAAAGTATGTGAATTAAAAATATAAATTTAGGATAAGTTCACAATAATAAATAAAGACTACTTAAAAACTTACATCAACGGCAATTTGAGAAACTGATTCAGTTTGATTTGGTAAAACGATATCTCGGGTTTCTGGATGAGGCCCCTCATCACAGATTTTTGCGCCTGTGACATTCATTTTTTAGAAATGTGATTCACAGAATAAATGTTAGGATTATTTTGAGACTTTATAACAAATATTTTAAAATTAAATCATAATGTAAAAATTAATTTAATTATTAATTATTTTTAACAATGCAAGTGGAAAAAGTAATATCTTACTTAAATCTAATCTTACAAAATCATCTTAAATTTACCAGGTGAAAATGACGTTATGTTACTTATTTCGGATGGTGGTATGGATTAGTTTGGGTCAAAATGGTAAAGATTTATACGTAATGATTAATAATTCATCCATCACTTCCATTAACTGCCCGTTTTTGATGTATATTGCTGATCGCTATTATTTTGACAGCGCCGGTATTTTAGCCGAAAATAATAAAGTAATTCCGCAAATTTGGCGTAACTAAATTTTTACTCCACACCAATATGTCATCTTTTTTCAATTTCTCCGCATGCAAGATTAAATTTAGCTTATACATTGTTGCACTTACGATAAAAATTCGTTTATGTTGTGATGTATGCGTTGAACAAACAAGGGGAATTTATTTCCAAAAATGTATTACACCATATTTTTAATGTACGACAATATGGCCCGTCGTTAAAACATTATCCCTTCCGTAACTTCCAATAATCGGTTTTCTTTAATTTGTTTCTAAAAAATTATCATTATATATGGATTTGCAAAGTCAAGTACAAGATCTTTTGGATTTATCCGGTCATGTCACTTGTAAGTCTCGTTCTCAAAATTGTATTTTTGTTAGAATGGGAGTTCTAATGACTTTTTATTTTCAATATATTTAGTATTGCTACAAAAACAGTCTGATACTCTTATCCGAAAAAAAACTTTAGCAAAGAGCGATTGCGAAGAAGACTTGAATGATTTGTCTTATGACATAGCTCTAGCCTCAAAATCCTTACAAGGTAAATATTTATTATACACGAATATAACGGTTTACAATTTATTCCCATTCTCACTAATGAAAATTTATAGTATGATTAGCTTTTAAATAATCTTTATTGATTTTATGTTTATCGAAAATTAATAGTCTTAGAAGTACGTCGTGAGATTCGAGCTGTTATTGGTGAATTAACGGAAATTAAAGAAAAAATTGAAAATTATGGAGATAATCTATCTAGTAATTGGTTTGATTACGTCCAAGACACAATGGAGAGTTTACACTTACTTTTGAAAAAAGGAATTGAAAGTAAGATTAACTTTTTGTAGCAAATCTCGTGAAAATTCAGTCGAAATTTTTAAAAATATATTTTTTTTTTGTTTCTAGTCGCATCCACTGAAAATCCGGCCCTTGAACAAAAATCTAATTCGTATGAACATTATAAGGAACCACCATCATCTGAAAATATTGTATATAGAAACCGTATTCATCGCGAAATACCACAAACACTACAACCTCCTCACTGTAATAACTCCAAAGATAGATCTATTAGTATTATCGTTCATAGTGATCATGATCTAGAGGATCTTTCAGAGACAATTCATGATAGTTGCACAGAAACAAATACAATAAGGGGTCGTACAATGGACTCAGAAAATGCATCAGCTGCCCATTTGTTCGTTGCAAATCTTGGTTTAAAAAAATCTCCTTCAAAATCTTCCACAACTACTTTCATTTCATCAGATCAAATTTGCACAAACACTACAAACACTGCACGTGTTCCATTCTGGTCTACTGAAGCTACAAAGGAGAGTGATTTATCTGCTGCAAAACACTTGTCTCAATTAATAATTCATGAGAATGATGAACTGGATGATGAGTTTGTTGATGCTGTTGAAAGTCAAGAATCTAACTTTGGAGATATACGAATTAAAGAATTATCGTCTTTTACACATAATTATAATATTTTAAAGCGAACAAGTTCTATTTATTCCCTACCGACTACTCTTAATACGATTGAAGATGATTCATATTCACATATGGTATAGTGGTATAGTATTGTAAATTAAAAAATGTGTAAACAACAGCGCCTAATTACTTCTTTTATTTATAGAGTGATTATGATGACAATTTTTCCGATACGTCTTTTGCTCCTTCCGATTCACTACCACCATCTTCACCACAACCTTTTCAGATTAGCTTAGATCGTTGTAGCAGATCAAGTAATCTAGTCGAAAATGTAACTGTCAGTAATCCTATACGAATAGGAACAGGAATCGGTTCATATGTTGTATACACTTGTACGATTAAATGCCCAGATGTAAGAATTAATAATTTTTCAATCATCAATTTAATTTATAAATTTATTAAATTTATTTTAACTTTTTCTTTTTTTAAAAAAAAGGAATTTGTAGTAAGAAAAAGGTATTCCGATTTTGTTAAATTACGGGCACAACTTATTAAAGCCCAGCCCAAATATCGTAAACTTATACCAAATTTACCACCTAAAAAAATTGTGGGTAAATTTGTGCCTGAATTTATTGAAAAACGTCGTAAAGATATGGAATATTTTTTGACTTACGTTTTGCTTCATCCTGTTTTGGGTACTACCGGAGTAGTTAAATGGTGGCTCATTGATTAATTAGTTGTTTTAATATTGTATATTTATTCTTTTCAAATTTATTTATTTTTGGACATTGTTATTTTATAACGCATTTTTTTTATAATTCATTTTATTATTTTATATTATTGTAAATATGTTCATCTATTATAATTTACATTTATTTTGAGAATACCTTTTTTAGAGAAAAAAAATCAAATGATAATAAATATATATATTATTATACTTAATTTTTAATTTTTTTTTTTACAATATAAAAAGTATAGATATTTATATAATTTTTCATAATATATATAATATATAAATTTAATACTAATTTTTAGATCAAGATAAATAAAAGCAAGTTACTAAAGGTTACTATAAATGAAATTACAACTACAATAATCTTTTTCTTTGTTTCATTTTTTTTCATATTCTTAATATAAATTAAAAATTAATTATTTAATGAAGAACTTATATATAAATATTATCCATTCTCAAAGGGTTTGTTTCTTTCTTTCTTCGTATCTCATAACAAAACATTGTACCATTAATATACATTAGATATAACCGATAATAAAACAAGGCAGGATCTTGAAGTTTATTGTGTTTAGCAACGAACATACCTTTTGTATAAAAAATAATGATGAGAGATTGACAATAAATTTAATAATAATAATAATAATAAAAACAATTTGTTCTTTTTACTTACCTAATAATGGTGTATTCATTATCGTGTTTGGAAGATATTTTTCTGGGTGTAAATAATAATTTTCCTCCCCATCATCACAAACGATTCTAAACGAACGAAAAAAAGTTAACTAATTTTAAAATATACAAAAAATTGTTAATTAATTTCATACCTAATGAGTCTAGTTAACGCGACCTTTCCTTGTTGACTAGCTACTATCATGAGTGAAAGTTCTGGAATCACCTATTAATAGACAATTTATATAATTATTGTTAGTCTTAATTTCTATTATAGAAAATAATTGATTTTGAACAATTTAAACGAAGAGAATTTAATCGAACCTCAACCATATTTAATCGATCAAAATCTAAGTGAATTGGGTAACGTCTTGTATCTACTCTATGTACTAGGTCTTTTTCAGTACGCAAAATTTTCAAATTTAGTTTAGGGTCAAGCAATAGTAAATCATATTTTGTTGTGTAAAGGACAAGTTCATCAGGTAATCCTAAATCTGGACAACAATCCGACTGAGATGAGCCAAGCGGTTGTATACGAACATGAGATCGGATATAGTAATCATTTGAAGTCCTTAATGGGGAATCTATGTTATTGACACTACTTTCACGTGATGATGAAGGTAAAGGCGAATCAATCGTAAGCGAGTCATGCGAACATATGGTATCATTATCATGCAAATCTAAGTGATCTGACTGAGAAATCGGTTCAATTTCATGCCTTTCGGGCGATGAATCATGTCTTATATTTGGACTATTTGGACTAGATAATGACGATTCCTGCCGTAAACCATTTATAACATCTTCGATAGATTCCTCTATATACGAGTGATACGGAGATAGTTCGCGGTTCGCTGGAATATATTCCGGTGATACTGGAGAATAAGTCGGAGACACTGAAGAAGACGAATGTTGCAAAACAATTGGTGAGTATGAGTGATGTATGTTTGAAAACCACGAAGGATGATCAATATGTTCAGGCGATATGGGAGAAAAATGTGGAGATGATGGTGAATAATTTGAAGAATTATGTGACGGATATTGTGTCGCATATTGAGGGGAAGTATTATAAGATGGTGGAAAAGTAGAAAAAGTAGATGAATATTGCGGAGATGTTGGCAAGTATGTATAATAGGGCGATGTTGGAGAATAATGTGGAGAAGTAGGTGGAGAAGTAGATGAATAATGTTGCGAAAAAGGTGAAACTTGTGTAGAAGTAGTAGGAACATATTGAGGTGAGAATTGAGGAGAAAAAGTAGGGGATGTTGGAAGATGTGTCGGATTTATGGGTGAAAATGATGAAAATTGAGAATTTTGATGATAATATACAAGCGACGAACCAGTAAAAGAATCTGGTAAGTTACTTTGGGAAACATTATTCAGATTACCTGATAATTCGGGCGAAAAGCTAGTATTATGCGATGAAACTGGAGTTAAATCCTCTGAAACGGTATATGACCTTGGAGAATATAAAGGATATGCAGGAGATTCATAAGTATTTGTATTACTTTGAGTAGGCTGGCTTGATCTCTCCTCAATTATCTCCTCGGATCTCTCCTCATTGTGATTCTCTCTTTCCGGTATTGAGGATGAATTATTCTCATTTTGTTCATGATTATTATTCAAGATATTTAATTCGTGTCCAACTGACCATCTATAATCTGGATTATTTTCCGTATAATTCTCCACGACGGGAGTTGCTGATTCAGCACGATCATAATAAGCTGGAGTGGCACTCCCTTCAATTTCTGTTAAGCGTTCACGATTAAGAGAATGCTCATTATATTCATGTTGGTCATTGTTATTCGATCCCACTTCCGTATCATCTTCACTCAATTCCAACTCTGAATCACCTTCATTTGATTCTAATTCTGAAGCGTCATCGGTTGATTCCTCTTCTGTACCTGATTCAGAATGAGCTCCATTTTCTATATAACCATCCTCATATTCTCTGTTTCTAATTCTTAAATTTCTACTGATAATAATCCTATATAAATCCTCTGGAGCTCGTACATTCGGTCTTTGTCCAGACAAGTTACGTCTTAAATTCTGACGATAAAGATTAAGTGAATCCATTGTCTCAACAGACCGAGGAGACGATGGAATGCTCTCCGGATTTGAAATCAGATGTTGAAGCTCTTCACAATTTGAAGAAACAGTTTTGAAAGCAGATTTAGGAACAAAATTTGCTGTCCAGCCCCTATAAAAAGAAATCAAGATAAAAGTCCAAGATACTTTATATTAATTTTTTTTTTATTTAATTATTGAATTTTTTTATATATATTAAATAACTAATTTTTTTAAAAAAGTCCATACCACTCATCATTATCATTCAAATCAGACCAATCTCCTGTTAATATTTTCTTCTGCATTAATTCCCCCGTTTTAATATTCCAAACTCGACATGTAGAATCGATACTACATGAAACCAAAAACCGGCCGCACGCACTAAAACATATATTGGGAATATTGTGCTCATGACCTCGAAGTACAGATATTGCTTTCTCACCAAGTGCGTCACTTTCTGAAATCTTTGTCAATACTGAAGCATAAGTTCTTGGTGTTTGTGATTCTTCGCCAGAACTTTCTAAATTATCATCATCATCATCAAATTCGTTGAAAAACTTTCCACTTTCTTTTAAATTAAAGATTGTAATTTCATGTGAATTGGAGCTCACTGCTAATAAACGTTTTGGACCATGTAATGCTATACCCCATGTTGATTCATTATTACTATATTATATGAATGATTTTTTAAAAATTTATATATATATTTATTATATATATATATTAACAAGTCTCTTGTTAAAAAGGATAAAAATAAAAAAAAATCAGATAAATTTTTATAAATTTACCTAAATTGTATTGGATTTTTATCAAGATTAGACGTAAACCATATACGGATATCACCTGCTTCATCAACGCTAACAAGTACTTCTTCGTTACCAATCTTACCAACCTTAATGGCATTGATTGTATGACTCTATAAATGTATAAAATAAATATTAAAAAAGTCTAAAAAAAAATCGGAATAATTCCTTAATAATAAAATAAAATTATAAACCTTGTTTGTATAATCAGGTTCTGTAGAATATCTTAATTTCTTGAAAGGTTCACTTGGTTTACCATTAAAATTCAACCGATGCACGAAAATCGTATCATTCATAGCAACGAACATAATGTTCTTATCTATGTCAGAAATTGCCAACAAATTCATCCGCTATAAAATAAAAAGATTAATCATAATTTTACAATCATGAAATAATAAATAAATGGATCACTTTAAATTTTTCGTACCCATCGTGCACATAGTCCTTGAAGTCGAATTAGATGATTTTCAAGTACAGGTCTCACCTAAACAAAAAAATTATGATTTAATTGATGTAATAAATCTTTAAAAATAATAAATAATCTAAATATCATTATTCTACCTCCAATTCATAATAATTATCTTCCATGATGCTCGAATTGTTTAATTAACAGATGATAATTTCTCTCGTCCTATTAAATTGTTAATTGTGACATGTATAGAGACGAATTAGTTATCATATTACTTTTTGAATCCCTAAATTCTTTTTCTTTATCTTTTCTTTAAATACGGTTAAATACATTTGAAGCTTAATAATTTTTAAATAATTTAAACCTTAATGATGTCTTTACAGTAAAATTATATAAAGTTATTCAGTTTGCTTAGAAATGGAGAACAAATTTGTTGAAAATGTACGTACACTATTAGGAAAAACTTTTTATTATAATAATTTTATTTACTTTTGTTTTATTTAAAGTCTTTGTTTAAAAATAAATCTCTTAAAAATTTTTATATACAGATCTTTCTTAAGATTCTTAAATATGATTTTAATATTGGAAAAACACAAGCAGCACCAAAGAAAGTATCCATTAAGAAACTTTGAATTCTCTATTACTGCCTGAGAAAAATAAATATGATAAGGTTTTAAATAAAATTTCCAGATCTTCAACTCTTACCGAATTTGATTATTTCAACTGATCCAAATGCACATTGGCTTAAACAAATTTTTTTAGATAAATTTCACGTTACAATAGTGCAATTTATTTTACAAAAAGTTCTATTATATACATAAAATTATACAAAAATTTTTTTTGTCTACAAGCTAAGAAAATATGCGTGCTTTAATTACAAAAGAAATTGTTTCCAAAATTCGCTGCAGTAGGTCAACTTCAATAATATTTACATATAATACATGACCTTTTTAAAAAAAGGGGGGTGAAAATTTATTATATTAGTATTATAAAATAGAAATATAAAGTGAAATATTTAAAGCGTACCCGTTGCAATTCCGGTTTAACCACACCAAAAGTTGATGTGGCTCCAATGCCTCCTTCAGAAATTTCAATATCGTCTCCGTGAGAATGAAATCTAGCACGTCGACACACGATATGTGCATAATAAACAGGAGGTACCTAAATCAAAAAGGGAGAAAATTTAACGAAAAATTACAAGTATTTTAACCGGATTATTGAATAAATATTTACAATAGAAACTGCCCTGGTGCAACGCGCGTAAATATAGCAAAGGTTATTAGATAACTGTTGGATTCTAAAAAAAAATCAGAAAAAAAAAATCAATATTGAAAGAAATAAATTTAATTATTCAATATATAATTTGATTCTTACCCATCTGAAGAGAATGAATTTTCATCGTACAATACGTGATAATGAGTTGAACGAGAAGTTCCTTGTAGTCCGGGATGACTTTGCAAATCTATGATAGCATTTTTTTTTAAAAAAAATTAAGCATTGAAAGACTTAAGGAGTAGAGAATACATCTTTATAGATAAGCTTACAAAAATCAAATTCAAAAGGATGGGTAATTGTTGATTCTATTACGGTTCCAGGTAGACAATTGCCAGTACGATCAGCGTCGCGTTTATCTAAGGGGAAGAAAATAGTGTGGTGACGTTTCTGAACAATGACAAATGTGATGGTTGGTCTATAACCAGGTTCAAGAGATGCGCAAGCGGCTATTTATATAATAAGATAATAAACAATTAATGAACACGAAATGAATATATAATACAGGATTGATTTTTCTTATATTACCTCTTAAAGCGTCAACCTCTCCCCTTAGAACTTGAGAGAATTGACCCTCGGAAACACCATCACGGTAAAAAAGAATTCGTTCAGGTTTTCTACCACAAGATTGATAAAAAGTTTTTAATAATTCCTTCGCCATATTACCCAAGTCAGCAATAATATCAGTACGACCGGACTGAACTCGGATAGAAGCAGAATATCTTGAAGCTCTAGAATCCATAGAACCACATAATGCAGCGATAGACGGAAGATTTAAGTCACCTAATCGACGGAGATAGAAATACATTAGATAATTTAATTATTGTAAATAAGTTCTTTAATCCTTTACAAAAATAATTACCGGGTCCTGGATGAGAAACATCTGCTCCCATAAGAATGGTTGGACGATCAGTAATGAAAGGAACTTGAGATGGAGAGATAAAAGAATTCATTCCTCCTAATTTTACGTTTATTTTTAAACAGATATTTGCACAATACTGCTTTTTTGCCTGTATCATGTGTTTGTTTTGACAACATTGACTTGCAACTCCAATGACTGTATCAGCTACACGTTTAATTTCCGCGTAAAGCGGAACTCCAATGTTGGGAAGGATACATAAGATCAATTGGGGTTGAGCTTTAGAGATATTTCCGGCGCGAAGCCAAGCTTGCTTAAGAATATTCTCAATGTCCCCTTGTGGGCTCGCATGAATTATAGGTGGTGTTTTATTTGGAATATCCTATAATGAAAGTAATTTTTTAAATTAGTATTTAATTACAATAAAAATTCAAATATTTACGTACCATTCCAGTATCAGAACATGTAATAACAAGTTGTCTGATAAATGCTTGAATCATTTGGGGTGGGGAATCACGTTCTGATCCAAAACAAACTACCGCCCAAGAACCAAGAGTGGCACCAACAGCAACTTTTTTATCTCTCAAATTCCAAGATCCTTCGCGTGGTTGAAAGGCAAAATCACGTGAGGATGGATGATAAGTAATGGTAGGGGTAGAAAGTACACGAGCTTCAAGCTAAAATATAAATAAATTGATTAATTATTTCATGTGAATATTAATTCATGTGTTATAAAAATTACTTACCACGACCATGTCATTGTTAACTGTAAGACCAAATTGTCTAAGGTATTCATTAGTGCGATAATTTAATATATCCAGGCCTTGTCTTATTTTGTTTGCACGTTCATGAGGTTGCTGACAAGTGAATTTGATCATATCGGCTGTCTGTTTCTCACTTAGTTTTCGAATATGACGTTGTCCCTATATTTAAAAATATTAGTTTTTTAATATTAAATGATATTAAAAAAAAATAAATAAATATTTTCTTACTTCAACTACTTCACAAATTTCAATTGGAAGATAAATATTTCTTTTAACAACAACGCAAGGTAAAAATGAATAATTGAGACGTCTATTATAAGTTTTTTGAAAATATTCGGAGACACTCATAGTAACTCCATTACTATCAAATTTAGTATTATCTGCACTACTTGGAGTAAATTTAGATATTTTGAAATTTTTCTTAGATACTAATTCTCCACGATGTGTAACACGGATTTTTAAGTTCTTGATGGATCTTTCAATTTTTTGATAATCCTTGTCAGATACTCCACGGCGGAGGTCATCAGGTGTTCTACGACCAAGCAACTTTGTAATCATTAACAAAAGAGGACCACGTTCATAAAAAGCAGTAGCACTCAGATCCACGTTGATCATCATTTTTCCTAACAGGGTAATAAACAAAAATTAGTCAAGACTTAAACAATAAACAATCGAATTATTTAAAAATTCACCTTGAGTGGGACGCGCTGATTGGTAATACCCTTGCCAAATTTCTGCGCCTCCAGAAATAGGTCGAGAATCTCGTGGCGTAAAAAAAGAATGACCAACCGTCACATAATCCATAGATGGTTGATGGTGAATAATAACGTCAAGAGCCATAATAGCTATATCATAATAATTTTAATCAGTAATCACCGACAAAAATAATAAGGGCGCAGTAAATCGTAAATGAAACGAACCGGTTAAACAATTAGGAGTCAATTGTCTCTTTCCTCCGAGGAATAATACAAGTTCCTCATAATTAATCTTACCAACTTTCTTCACCTTGAGTTCAAAACATTTTGGAAGTGGCTTGCCAGAAGTATTTTGATTATTCGGGAGAGAGACCTAATAATTAGTAAATCATGATTAATGAAATTTTATTCAAGAAAATTCGAAATAAATTTAAAGATATTACTTTAAATACTTGAGAATCTTTAATGGGCAATTGTCGAGATGCAAATATATTCTTACGTCCTATTAAAGTGTAACGTTTAAAAACATGTATACGTTTATGATTACACAAAAATTTAATTTTAAAAATTTACCATCGAAAACACATCGAACATTTCCTAAAGCTCCAGAAAGATTGAGTTTTTCAAACTCTGCAAAAATCTTTCTATTCAAAATTGGAGGTACATCCGGAGTGATAGTAACATCATAATGAATAATTTCCATGTCGGGAAGACTTGTAATTTCGAAGAAATTAGAACGAACACGAATATGTCTACCCGAGGTACCCAAATTGGGGCGTAAAACAAATTCGGTAAGTTCAGAAGGAGTCTTTGAAATAGTTTCCATATTATAGTTTTGATGAAGTTAAATTGATAAAAATTGGATGATATATGAATTGATAAAGTTGTAGTGATATATGGAAATTGTTGAATTTTATTTTTTTTTAAAAAAAAAATAGAATTGAAAAAATGAAAGAAAAAAAAAGGAAAAGGAACCCATTTTATGTCCTCAATTTTAGTAAGCTAAAATTAAGCTAAGCAAGCTCGTAAGTTACAAAAATATGATTAATTATACGTTTAAGCATGAATAAGAAACAACAATTTTATGAATAAATTCCACGTGGATTTCAAAACATTGAACCTACTCATTGAACTACTCATTTAACTAAGTAAAATGATAAATCTAAATAATTATATGCATATATACATTTTTTTTTACTGCGATTAAATTTGAGACATTTTTTTTCAAAGCGAGCATCAACGCGAGCGACAAAAATAAGCTATAATGACAATATAATGATTCTATAATTTATTAAAATTTTATTCATGTGATAATTACCCAAGAATAGAAAAAAAAAATATTATAAACAGCCGAATTCATAAAGATCATTTTGATATACAAATATTAAAAAATAAGAATATCTTTGGACGCTCCGACAATAACTTTCAAACGGACGATCGAGAATTTACGGAAAAGGGGATTATAATAAATACCTGCGATTCTTGGAAATTTTGAATTATTTTATTTCATTTATTATTATTTTTTTTTTTAAAAAAAAAAGAAAATTTTTTTTAAGATTGGAAATGTTACAAAACGGAGAGGTAATTAATTTAGTAGTAATTTCTCTCAGAATTTTTTTTGCTCAATAATAAAAAATTTCTACCATCGTTTTTTTTTTTCACAGAACATTATTTGGAAAGGAACGACATGGCCTATGGGAATGTGTTCTCCATTATGTTGCAGTACAGGTAATTATTAATTATTTTGTGTTCAGTTAGTTAAAATGACAATATTGATTTAAATTATTTCGTAGTTAAATGGAGAATAACAAATAAAAGAATTGATTATGTTAGAGGATGCTGCGGTTCAACAGAATCAACTTTGGTGAGTATGTGATATCCATATGCGTAATTATAATTAATAAGTTTCAATTAATGAAATTCTTCTATTCTTCTAATTCTTCTAATTCTTCTTCGTTTAGGACGTTCGACTAATAACTGATTTGCAACTTCACAGGAGTTGTTTTCAATTAATGTTTGGTAGAGGAACATTAACAATTTATTCTAAGTAAGTTTTTATAATTTTTTTTTTTTTGATTTATTAAAATTATATTAACAATGTTTTTTAACATTTAGTGATCGTACTGATTCTCAGATAAGGATTTCTACGTATGGTATGAAAAGAACATATCATAAATTGAGAGAAGAATGGTTACGCACAAAAAATGGACAATAAGTCAATAATCAAATATACTTATTTTACATAAATAATATAGTGGTTAATTGCATTACATCAATAACTATAATTTATTCTGGAAATTCATTGATTTAACGTTTTCAGTTTAGATCGATTTCGATTTCTAATACGCTAAGGCGTTACCCCTTATTTTCAAATAATAAATATTTATATTTAAATTCAGACTGACCAATCATTTAGTATCTATGATACAATATTAATTTTTTTTATACGTGTGTAACGGGGTGATTGATGTGATAAATTCAAACCGGAAATTGAAATAATTAGGAATAGTGTCTTTTATCGTTTGTCAAAATAAGTCTGTCAAGTAAATAAAATTCCCACCTTTCCTCACCCCCTTCTACTCATTACTAATATCATGTTGATTAATAATTTTAATAAAGAGGAAGATGATAACTTGCTTTCAAAAGCAGAAGCTGAAGAAATAAAAGAATATCATTTCCATGTTTATTTTCTTCAGGTATTTTTTTATTACAAGATGAAAAATAAAAAATATATATGCAGATAATAAATAAATAAATAAATTTTTATTTAGGACAATAAACAAAATCGTGCATCAGCTCTTGCTTTACGGGAAAAGATATTTAAACTAATCGAGAAAGGATTTTTTCATCCCGTTCCGTTAGATACTTATAATGATTCACCAAGGGGACCTCACTCAATCGTATGTTTGTTTTTTACCTTTTAAAAAATTATTTATTATTTACTAAAATTTAATAACCTAATTCTAAATTTTCGTAGGGATCTTATGAAGTGTGGTGTCCTAAAGAACATTTCTCTAGAGTCTATTCATGGTTTGCTCTTCATCATGGGGTACATTCGATACTTATTCATCCTTTAACTCAGTATGAAGTATTAGATCATAGTGACAGAAGTGCATGGATGGGAAAGCCTGTTCCTTTGGATTTATCCAAGCTTCCGGAATATGTGGATAAAATTCCTTTACAATATCCCGAACTTGGTCTCGGATATTCTGCACCCAATAATAATGATAAGACTAAATAGGTAATGATTTTGGCCTAATAATTTTTTTTTATAATCACAAATTTAAGAAATAATTAATCTGCCGTACAGTATATGCATGTGTTTGATGTTGTACTCTGTAATGTAAAACACAAAAATAGATTATAAATATATCATCTGGGTTCGAATTTCTAATTTATATAATTAAAAGAAGAGACTTAAATAAGATTATAATTCTATTAAACATTTATTATTATTATTTTTATGATTGTTTCCAAAAAGAATGTAATGCTTTAAATGGATATAACTAATAATAAAGAGTTTCGAATTCTCATGATAATTTTATAACAACTTCATGACTTTTTGTTTGTTTTTTTTATTAGGTTACATTAACATCAATTCAATACTATTTTAGAAATAAAAAAAAAATTTTCTTTTTGTAAGGGTTTATTTGATTATCATTATACATTAAACATGCTTAATACTATTATGGTCTTGTGGTAGGACTTAATTTTTTTTTTATATAAAATCCTCAAAATTAAAATTTTTTTTTTTTCTTTAATTCGCCGTCCCTTTTTTGACGTTGAGTTTTGAGCTATTAAAACTGGTTTTTTTTTTGAACTTTGTTCCCTAAAAAAAAAATCAGTTTTCGTACCCTTTCATCTTTATAAATTAATAACTGTATTTTGGATTATCACACAAAAGTTATTCATTATTTTCATGCCACCTTGAGGGTGAAAAAATGCCAACCTTTAGCGATACAAGTTATCTTGGTATGATCCATTCTTTAATATAAAAAGAAAATTATAATTTAACTAAAATTTACTAAATTTATTTGTTCACTTTTATTATAATAGCAAGAATATGTTATATTCCATTCATTTTAGTTTGGTAAGCTATCAAATTTTCATTTATACTTTTAAAAAAACCAAAAAAAAAATCAAAAAATAATTTGAGAGTCACAAGTTCATGAGATTTTTTTAATCATTTTTTTTTAGGATGATCGTTCGAACATGGCAGACAAATCGTTGGGAACCTGTTTCTTTTCTACGCTTAATTCGACTTGAACCTCGTTCCCTGTTCACCTTTGCATTCTTACTAGCTTTACTTGTTCGTTTTGTACATGATATTATATTGTATTCTATTAAAATTAATGAAGGATACCTTACCGAACCAATAATAATCGAAAAACCGGAATCATTTTGGATTCTTAAAAATTTACGGCTATATAATATATCACATTACCTAGATTCAATTTCATTAAGTTTCACCATGTAAGTAGTTAATAAAAATACAATTTTTTCATTTGTCAATTGGTCTTTTCCGTGTCACATTAAATTTAACGGATAATCTAAGCTAAAGATTTTGGTGCGACAAATATTTAGGGTTACTGCGCCATCATATTAATCTTTTTTTTATTATTTATTTATATTATTATTAGAACGAGCTTATTTATATCGCAAATATTTTGGAATTATATCATGGAACAAACATCTAGGAAACAACAAACTGGAGCATGGGAATATTGGACATGTCTAGTATTGGCCTTATTATTATTACCAATGTAAATTAATTTTTATTTTTATTTTTATTTTTTTGATTTTTGAACCGAAAATTTTGGATCTAATATGTATATATAATATTTTTCTTTTTTTTTTTAGTTTCCCAATTATTGTTTACCTTTTCGATGCTTTATTTGAAAATCCTAAATATAAGGAAAATGTTCCCCGACTTTCAGCTAGTGGAATAGCATTAATATTATGTTTTATTGGAGGATTAAGAGTACATATTAGTATTGAAAAATTATTAAATTTAAATACTAGACCTATATTACAAAATAGTGGAAAATTAAAATATTTTCAAGATTTAAATTTATGGTTTAATATATCACTTTTTATATGGTCAATAAGTTATATAATAATTAGTATAGATGGAATGTTAACATCATTTATAATTACGAAAGATTTTATAAGTGATTTATTAATTGCTAACGCAAATTTTGGGGAATTTATATTATATATTTGTTTAATATCAATTTTTAATCCGGATTTTTCACTTACACCAAAACAAAGGATTATTTCTACACCATTTGATGTAATAAAAACAGATAGTAGTATAAGTGTGGCAGAAATATTAGGACCTGATTTTGATTCTCAAATAAGAGTTGAAACAAGTCAAAATATTAAGATTGAACATGCATATATTAATCCAAATTATAGACCATATTCTACAACTCCACCTTTATCACCAATTTCAAATGGAAATGTATTATTAACTCCTATGCCATCGCCATCTTCAACATTTGCTGTTCTTAATAGAAATCAACGATCTTCACCTTCACCTTCACCTTTACAACAAAGTTGGAGACAAGGTCAAAACAAAAGTGAAGTTTCTAGTCAACAAACTTTAGATAATGATCAAGCAATTTTAACTGAACATGTTGATAAATTTGGAACTGCTTATGATGATGAATCTATACAAACTATGAATGAACCTCAAATTTATATGGAAAATTATAATAATAATAATATTTATTATAATAATCCTATAAGAAGATTACCATCACAGGACAATGATAACATATCATCATCATCATATAATAATAATAATTCATCATCATATAATAATACAATATATGATCGTAGCAATTCTATGTAAAATGTGTTTGCATTTATCAGGCATTTATATCATTACAAGTCGGTTCTCGAAAAAAAACAAAAGCATTAATTAGAAACATTAATTCGATTGTTTTATATTTAGAAATTATTCAAGTATTTCAGTATTTGTATTATTAGTAATATATGGTATTAGTAATATATGGATAGTTATTCAGTATTAGTATTAATATGGATAGTTATTCGGTATTAGTAATATATGGATGGTTATTTAGTATTTGTAGTAATATACTGTATATGGATGTATTTGTAGTGTTTTCAGTATTTGTAGTGTTAGTTATATATGGATGGTCATGTATTTTTTATTTTATTTTAATTATTTTATTTTCTTTTTGTGAAATATTTTTTTTTCATCTTTTAAAAAACCGACTTGGAAGAAATCAATAGTATATTAAAAAAACATTTCATTACATTTCAGTCATATCAAATAATCAAATAGTAAGTAAAATCACATTTATATATTTATATTAAAAATAGATTTTTTTATATACCTGATCATTGTATTATTTGGAGTACATCATCATCAAATATCTTCAAAGATCTTTATTATTATGTACATACAACTATTATACTAAAAAAAAAAAATTAACATCAAAAATATTTGAATTTTCCATTTGTTTGTTTGGGGGAATCAAGTGAAGATCAAACAATATCTTTATTTGGATCATAAAAAAAAAAATTTTTTTTCTTTCTCTTGATTATTTATACTGCGAATCATTAAATGACTAACAGTTGTCGATAAACCAACTTAAAACCTATGTATGGTAAATCTAATTTTTTTCGTACTAACCGTAATCAAATAATTAACGTCAACGTTACAACATCTGGCTTAGCTCATGGAGCTTTATTTACCATTATTGATCATCTGACATGTCACACGTTCAACATTTTAGCATATATTTAAAGCCGTTTGAAATCGAATTTTTTTTTTCTCAGTTTTTTTTTCTTTCATCCTAAAAGAATTATTATTTATTAAAAGAATTATTATTTATTAAAAGAATTATTATTTATTTATATAAAAATAAGTTATGATAACTACATTACCAAATGAATTATTATTGAAATTTTTCAATTATGTATTACTAGAAAATAAGTAAGTTATATTATATTATTATTTTATTATTATTATTATTTTATTATGAAAATTATTACAAATAAAGAACATTATTATTTAACAATTAATATTTTCTTAGTTACAAATATTTATGGGGAATAAGAAGAACATGTAAAAAGTGGAATATATTAATTCCTGTTGTGATCGGTGATCATATAAATGGTAGATTTGGAAATGATTTAAAATTCGAAGTAATGTATTCAAATCGGTATCGATTTAAAAATTTATAAATTTATAATTTTTTTTTTGTAAAAAAATTTAAAAAATTTCTTTTTTTTTTCTCATTCTCAAAAATTATATATTTTTCTATTTTATAGTTAAAAATGGAATTTGCACATAAATTAATATATTTTCATAGTAAATTTGAAAAATTTGAAAATATTTGTACACTTCAACTTATTAATTCTTCATCATCATCACCATCATCATCATCATCAATTACAGATGAAGAATTAATGGGAAATCCTGGAGATACATGTTGTGCAATACATTTAGAAATGTTTGTAAAAAAATTCCCAACATCATTACCATTTGGTTGGCGTACTAAAGAATATATTCCAACAATTTTATTACCAGGTGAAAATCCTTGTGATATTAAACAAGCAAAATTTGGTATGGGAATGATTTTAGGTTATAAATTATCTCCCTGTACTAACATTTTGGCAAAGGATATATTCAAATTTCAAGCTGATGATGATGATAATGATGATAATAATAATGAAGTTAACGTTAGTGGGGTTAATGAAAGAAGAGAAGGAAATACTCTCTCTCCTTCAAGTTCGACTTCAAGTGATTTACATATGAGCGTTGGTCCTAGTAATGGTGTTGAATTAATTTATTTAAATGTACCAAGAGAAGTCATGTTAGAATTAATGGATGCATTGGATATTCTTGCTGGTTCGTTATCATTATTACTTTATATCTGATATGTAAATTTTTATTAAAAAAAAAACTTTTTTATTTGAAAATATTTACTTAAAAATATTTTTTAAAAAAAAAAAATTCTATCGTTTCGGTTACGCATTTTTTGTTTCTTTCGTTTTAATAGTTTCAGATCGTGTTACAGGAGGAAAATTTTCTTTTACGGGAAAATTTTATAAATTTAAAAAATATGAAGATGTAATTGGGAATCCATATCAAAGAAGATCATTAATTATGAGCTAAATTAGGTTATTATAAGTTTTGAGTAATATGAGTTAAATTTAGATTTTAATCATTGAGTCAATTATGAGTTTACCATGAGGTTAAAATTCAGTTAATCGTATGTTAAAATCATGAGTTAAAAAGAAAAGTAAACAAGTATTTGAAATGTACATTGGATACATTAGATACGTGAACTTTTGGTCAAATAGATGAGTTAGATCTAAATTATTTAGAGGTTTCAGATGACGTATGGTCTTACCTATGCGAGTCTGGTATCATTTAATTTAATAAATGCTTTTTTTAATATATGTAAGTCAACTTTTTTTTTTTAGTTGTAAGAAAATATCGTGATATCGCGTTAATGATAATCCGATTGATCATTTTTAACGTTGTAATCATTTTAACATTGTAATTTATTTTAACGTTGTAATATTTCTAAGGATAAACCAATTGTTAGATGATCTAATGATAAATCGGTTGTTAAATGAATCTAGAGAACTTAACTACGAATTTAGCCGTTGTTTATAATGAATCATCGGGTGTCATTAAACTGTATACCAATATAATTAAATTATAGGTGCTTGACGAAATGTAATTTCGGCTGCGATACTATTACAGCATATGCCGTAATGCCTATAATGTCGTATTTGTGGCGTAACCATAATAAAAATATGTCGACGTATTTTCGACGTCGAGAATTTCGACAATGCTTACAAATTATACAGTACATTTGGCAAACGTACTTAATAAAATATTTTGGAGACTCGAATTTTTTTTTTTTTTAAATAGAATAAAATCTTATCCCGGCGGTGATCATACATTCATACTTTTAAGAAATTTTCTACCAGCCGGCATTACGATTTACGACCCGGTATTACGATCCGGCATTACGACATTAAGAAATTAACCATCATAAATTAACAATAAATACGTCAACATTAACGTGACAAAAAGTGTTGTAGTTCAAAATTGGAGAATAATAAATTTCCATATAAAGAATTAACAAATTTAACGAATTAACGAATTAATATATTAAACATATTAAACATATTTAAAAACATATATTAAAAATTACGGCAATAACCGGATCGATATTAAAAAAGTATAAACCAGGGCATGAAACAATTGAAACATTTATCGAACGGTTGCATCCGTTTTGACCGACCATTTAAAAAAAATAAATAAATAATAAATAAATAATAAATAAATAAATGAAAAAAAAAAAATTAGATCATAAACTCCTTGGGGGGTTTTTTGTAGAATAATGAGAAGTTTCAGAAATTGAGACATGTGGGACATATGGTCAAACGGACAATCAGTAAAACCGGTCGCTCAACCGGATAAGTTAAGCTTGGAGGATTTTATTATTTTTTTTTACTTTTAAAAGAATATTATTTTAATAAATATTACCGTAATACCGTAAAAAGAACGAATGTTTACCATTGTAAAACGAATGAAACGACCGCAATATTTTCTCCGTTCATCATTTCTAAAAATATAATTTCATTGATAGAATGTAAGAAGGTTGTGGCGGAGTCTAGAAATTTCAACCGATTATTCATTTACTCTTATTATGGTAAACAAAATTTGATCTAGAGAAATAAAATAAATTCTGAGAAAGTTTTTTTTGTAAACATGTGATCTTATTTTGTAAACTAAAAAATATTAAATATGGCTAAATTAAAAAAAGAAAAAATTCTATTTTTGAAAAAAAAAAAATATTTACACAAAATATATAATAATGAATTTCTTAAAAAAAATATGTACAGTGTATATACATACATATATATATATTTTTTTTGGTCTGTTACCTAAAAAAAGTTAAAGAACTCCGGAAAGGAAGAAAAGAACCAAAGATATTCGAAAGAGATTAATGACTTTAATAACTTTAATATTGACTAATGACTAATGATTTAATAAGCTTTATTAAACTTTAATAAACTTTAATATACTTTTAATAACTTTAAATAATCTTTTAGTAACTTTAAAGTAACTTTTAATAATCTTTTAGTAACTAATAACTTTGATATAACTTGATAAACCTTTTAAACCTTTTATAACTTTAATAAATCTTTAAACTAATAACTTAATAAACCTTTAATAACTTTAATAGACCTTTAATCACTTTAATAAACCTTTAATAATTTTAATAAACCTTTAATAACTTTAATAAACCTTTAATAATTTTTTTTTTAACTTTTTTAAACTTTAAAAATAACTTTTAATAAACTTTTTTTAACTTTAAAAAACTTTTAATAAACTTTAATAAACTTTAATAAATTTAATACCGTAACTCTACTATACTTACATTTCAATTGCATCAACGTACGTGTTTTGATAATGCATATCGATTGTATTCGTTAAAAAAGATATGTACTGTACGTATGTTTAAATGCTTAAATGCTTAATAAATAATAAACAATAATTACCTAGAACATTTAAAAGATCATATGGAACGGACGGAAGGATACCAAATGTTTCATAACATAAAAAAAAAATATATTAAAATTATAATTGGTTCAAATGATTGTTTGGTGACAAAAAAAGATGAATTTTTCGGGTTTGAACCATACAAATTACTTTCTCATGATATTTATAGTAACGATTACTTCTCTTTTAATTGAAGGAGTAAAAAAACTTGGGCTCTCTAAATCAGGAAAGTTTGACTAAAATCAGTAAGTATTAATAAAATTGAGTTCCCCGTAAATTTCCTTTTCATTTTTACCATTGTTAACAAAAAGTTTTGATCAATCTTTTTGCATAATTTTACAAATTAGTATTAATTAAGTAACTTGCATCTTTTTTATTACATTATTATTTGTATAAGAAATTTAAGACTGATAGACTTTGTTTTACTAATTTGGCAAAAATTTTAATATTGTAATGAGGAAATCATCATTTTATTTTATTTTTACTTTTTTTTTTTGAAAAAAAAAACTTTAATTTGATCATTTATATATTATATGTATATTATACATTATGTTGTATTCTTTTAATAGGCTAAAAAAAAAAACGTAAATGTAACAAAAAATTAAACAAAATTAATTACGTAAAGGGAAGATATTCTGATGATGAAATAATAATACAAATAATACAGATGAGCAAGAGATAATAATCTTATGATTTTTTTTTTTAAAAAAAAAAATAATAATAATTTTCCTCACCCTATCGTCGTCGTATCCATGGTAGTAGCCGCAAATTACATTTGAATTTTTAATTTTTATTTTTTTTTTCTCCGACAGAAAAATTATTTTTAGTCTTTTTTTTTTTTTTTTTTTTTTTTTTTTTTGGCGAAGTTTATTGTTTGTTTTTGATGAAACAAGTAACGTAAATCAAGCCTAACTTTTACCAGAAAACAACACATAGTGTCACCATCTTGTAACATATCCCCAATATTGATTTACGGTACATGGTATTTTTGACACCAACACAATTATTTATTAATGGTTTTTCTTTACCTTATTTGTCTTTGATAAACGAAACTCGATTTTTAAATCTAGAAAAAATACAGCCTAATTTTTTTTTAAATTTATTTGCATAACAAATGATTTTTTTTTTTTTATCAATCGAAATTATGTATAAATACATTAAATAAAAATATAATTTATAATTATTTATTCATTTTTGGTCATCAAAAAGATTTCCCTGAAAAAAAAATATATTTTTTTTTATTATATTATTTTAAAAAAAAATTAATATAATATATTTTTTTTTAAAAAAAAGGGAGTCTTTGTTTCTTTCTCTCTCTCTCGAATTTTCTTGGAAAAGAAACAAAAACGAACAAAGTAACAACAAGCATAAGTTAACAAAGAAACGCATACATATACAAGTTCATAAGTTTATATGATAAAATTATGGAATCAAATAAGGAAATACTTACATCTTCATCTAACCAAACAAATCCTAAAAGTCCCAATTCTAACAATTCTAATGATAATTTAAAATTCATTGATTATTCTCGTTTTGAAAAGATCAATGAATTAAGACTTAATTTAAATGAATTGGGTATAGAATTATTTAAAGCAATTTGGAAAGATACAAATTCTAATGTTTTATTAAAGAAATTTCATTCTCAATATTTGGAAAATGTAAGTTATCTCTCAATATTCAAGTTCTTTTCTTTCTAAAATTAATAAAAATAATAAAATTAATAAAATTAATAATTTTATAAATTTTATAAATTTTTTTTTTTAGATAAAATTATTTTATAAATCATGTCACCAAAGTATTTTACCAATATTCGGTTATACTAAAAATCCGAATAGCGAAGATGTCGAAGATTATTTTTTGATAATAGAATATCCTAACGGAGGAAATTTACGAAATTATATGAGTGAAAATTATCAAAAACTTTCTTGGAATGATAAAATGAGATTTGCTGTTGACTTAACAAGTGGTTTACAATGTATACACAGTTATGATATCGTACACTTAAATTTGGTAAATATTAATATATAAATAAATAGTTATAAATAATTACTTATAAATAATTACCTATAAATAATTATAAAATGATTTTTTTTTTTACTCACCTCAACTCCTTCTTTCTTCTTCCCCTTTATAGCATCCATTTAATGTATTTATCCATAATAATAGGTTATTAATAGGAGATATAGGACTTTCAAAACCTACACCTGATATTACAATACCCGAAAATAAGAAAATTTTACCTTATGTTGAACCTGATTCGTCCTTACCACGTGACAAAAAATCTGATATATTTAGTTTAGGTTTCATATTGTATGAATTATCAAGTGGAAAACCACCTTTCGCTTCGGCTCGTCATAATCTTGATTTAAGTAAAAAATTATTATCAGGTGAAAGAGAAAAACCTATCGCGGGTACTCCTATTGAATATATTGATTTATATGAACAATGTTGGGATAATGATCCTATTGTAAGACCAAGTGCTGAAGATGTATTATCTAGATTAGGTAGAATGAATTTATCTACAATTTATGAGGATACAGAAATTAAGACTTTTAAGACAAACATTGAAAAAAAGAATGTTAATTTTAATAACAAAAGGAATGAAATTGAAGTTATATCCGAGACTTCAACACACAATCGACTCGATTCTGTCGTACTTGATTTTGGTGGCGGAGTAGATAGCGGATTTGGTAGTGGTAAGTAATAAGTTATTATAGTTATTATAGTTATTATGATTGTTAATGGTTATTATGGTTATGATTCACTTGTCGGTCTCGCTAATTTACTTTATATCTATTTTTTTTTTTATGTATTTGTATTTTTTAATAATTTATAGGGGTAAGTTATTTCTTTTTAAAAATTAAATTAAAATAAATGAATATGAATATATTGTTAACCTTACTTGATATTTCTTGATATTTCTTTTTACAGTCACGAGAGAGACGACCAATTCCAAAAGAAAAGAAAGGTAAATACCAAAAAAATTTACAAATAATAATAATAATATAATAATAATAATAATAAAATATTAATTATTGTTTTTATTTATTTTAGGGAAAAAATGTCAACTTTTACCATGCTTACCAAAATGTAGAATCACTTTTGGAGTTTTTCTATGTTGGATGTGTATAATTCTTTTAATAGCTTGTGTATTTTTAGGATTCTTTCTAACAAAACTTATTAAAAAATAATTTTTTTTAAGTTTTTTACGTACAATCCTAATTTTGTATATTATATGCGTTTTATAGTATAATATGTTTTTATGTAATTTATAATTTATGATTTTTTTTTTTTCATGTACCATTTTGAATTATTTGTGTTTCTTTTTATTTTTTATTTCAAATGTTCAAATGTTCAAAATATTCAAATGTTCAAATATTCGATTGTTCAAATATTCAAATTTCGAATATTCAAATTTCGAACGTTCAAATGTTCAAATGTTCAAAATATTCAAATTTCGAACTTTCAAATGTTCAAATATTCAAATTTCGAATGTTCAAATGTTCAAATATTCAAATTTCGAACGTTCAAATGTTTAAATGTAATAAAAAGTATCAAATTGTATTATAAGAAAATTGTATCAAATTGTGATATCATGTACGTACGTTGTTGTAATGTTAGAACCCCTGAATCTTGGAATATTTGATTTGTTTCAGAAACGAATTGTTTTAATCATTGTGAACTTTTTTAGAAAAAATACGGATGAACATTTAAAGATTGCGAAAACACTGAACTTTGTAACATTGTAACATTGTAACATTTGGTACGTTGAAATAATTGTTAACGAACCATTGTTAACGAACCAGTACCAAGAACAACAAATGGTAGTCACCGACCTGCATCTGGAACGCCCAACATCCAAAGGTCGTAAACAATGACCTTACCATTATGTACATTGAATTACGTGCACTTAACCACTTAGATTACCGTACTTAATATGCTTAGTATGCTTAGTATGCTGTAAACCGAAACCCGAAACCCTCTTGAAACGTAAGCCAGTAAGTCGAAGTCATTGTTGACAAAAAACGTAATCTCGCAGACCACCGAAAGTTGAAACAATGCAAGAATGTAAAATTATCAAAGATGTAAAGAATGTAATTAAGCTACACTAAGCTACAATAGGATACAAAGTGTTATTTACTCTAACAAGTCTAACTCTAATCACATGATCAAAAAATATCTGATGCTGCGCCACAAAGAAATTTAGGTATTATTTTATATATATAGTATATTTATATTTATAGTATATTATATATCAAAGACTCTTTGAACCATTTACTTGTACGAGACTATTACTAATATGACAAATAAATGTATGATAAAATTATATTTTTAAATATAGAGTAAAAATGTAATAATATTACGTATCAAAACGTCATGAACTTTATGAAACTTTTTAATACCAAAGTAAACAATATCTAACATGTAAAATATATATTAAACATGATTTAATATAACCTTTGCTTGATTAGTAATTATGTCAAACTTGATAAACCTGTTTCATAATGGTACAAAAAAAAAATAAAATGTTCTTTGAATCAATGAAATTTTTTTTTATCGATGAGTACAAGAAAGGAAAATTTATTTTCCGGTAAAGAAAAAAATTGCCTTTATATGGTATAAAATTGTAGTTTTAAAATTTATAATCGGAAGTTTTAAAATTAATTTCACGTTTAAAACAAGTTTTTTAACATGATTTTTTATTTTGATCTCTTTCTTCTTTCAGTCAAAATTAATCTTAAACCTAATCGGAATTTTTCTATTCCATTAAAGGAATAAAGTTTGATATTTTACGAAACAACCTTTTTTTGGCGGGAAAAAAAAAAGGAATGTTTTTTTGTGTATCAGATTTTGTTTATTTATTTTCTTAATGCAAAAAAAAAAGATGTTTTGGACTTAATACAACTGATTACATTGTGACATGTTTTTTAACAAAGCTTTAAGTTTGGTGATACAATAAATTTTTTTCTTTCCAAAAACGTTGTAGAATGCAATATTCAAACATTTTAGGAACTTGTTTACTTTAAACGCACGGATTTCTTTATTTTATCCTAAATCAAGGGACAAAGATAAATAAATTAATCCGATGCTTCAGAATGACGTAAACATCAAACAAATTAATTTATTGGTACGGGAATATTTTTATTTCGTTGTTTATTCATTATATTTAATATTTTTATATATAATGTTTTTTTTTCCAAGTTTGTAACTTCAAAATTTCTAACATTTAATATCCTTATATTAAATTTTTAATATTAAAATCGTTGTTTATTTAAAAAAAGAACAAGGTTTTTTTTTTTTTGGTCTTTTGAAAAGAATTCTTTGTTCTTCAATATTCCTTTGTTGTTGTTATATGACGAATCATGTAACACGGATATCTACATACCAATGAATTTATTAAGTCCGATCGTATTTAAACGAATCATTTTTATTACATGTGATTTTATGTAATTTTTTAAAATTTAAATTTAATTATTTTAATTAAATTTTTTTTTTGTCTAATGCATATAAATATTTATATAATTTATATAATTTAATGGTTTTGTAGTTAACCGATTCTTACTTGGCAAAAAAAAAAAAAAAAATTTTTTTTCTTTTTTTTTTTTATTATAAATAAAATTTTTAGGGGTGGTCTTTGTCTTCAAAAAAAAAATTATTTTTTTTTTGATACACACGGTCCATGCATTTTAGAGTTGGCATGATCTATTTTATATTTTATATAACCTTATATAGAATTTTAGATTTAAACATAAAAAAGAAAAAACTAAGAACAGTTACACCACATTTTTTTTTAAACAAGACATAAACAACAAGCAATTTTTTTTTTTTTTTTTTTATTTTATTTTATTTTAATTTTAATTTTAATTTATTTATTTTTTTTTTAATTTAAAAAATTGAAATAAAGAAGAAAACGCTTAAAATGTTTTTTTTTTTGTTGTTTGTTGTTTGTTTATTAACTCGATTTAGATTCTTTTTCTTATATAAAAATCATCATTTTTTTCATTTCCCAAAAAAAATTTAAACTCATGAAATTTAGGAAAAAAATTATATATATAAATCATCCTTCCACCTAAAAAAGATTTCATTCAGAAAAAAAAGAAAAAAAAAGTAAAAAAAAAAAGATTTATTATTTTTTTTTTTTTATTATTATTATACAATTAATAATAAAAAAGGAAAGGGAAAAAAAAAATTTTTTTAATAAATATATATATTTTTTTTTTAAAAAAAAAAAAATAATCAATTCATTATACACACAAAAACTCGCAAAAAAAAAACTCCTTTTTATTTATTTATTTATTCTTTTTTTTTATACAATCTATAATCTACAATGGTTCATGTAAAATTAAATTCTGACATTATTCGTCAGATTATTTTATCCCTCGCCGATTCAGATCCGAAAACTGGAGAATACAAGTCTTATTCTATTTTATATCCTTGCTTGCTCGTTAATCGTGAATGGTGTAGAATTACTGTTCCAATTTTATGGCAACAACCTTTTAGTTTCGATCATATTAGAGGTGCAAGAGCGATTGTAACCTATTGTAGGTTTCTTTCTTTTCATGAAAAACAAATTCTTATTGAAAATGGAATAAATATTAATTTACTCTTTCAAAATGGTTCAAAATCTCAATATGAAGAGGAAGAAGATAACAATAATAATTTAAATAGTTTAAATAGAGGAAATGTCATGTCTTTAGAATTTATAACAAATTCATCCAATTCATCGTCATCATCATCATCATCATCATCATCATTTTATAATTATGATCTTAGTGGATTTAATTATCCATTATACCTTCGAAGATTGCATTATGAAAATTTTTTTAAATCAGCCGAATACATATGTATTCGGCTGTCGGATTATTCTGAAGGTGATTTGTCCGCCGGAGAAGACGAATATAATGAAGAATATTATGATGATGAAGATCAGAGGGATTTTAGTGAGCAAGCAAAATTATTGGTCAATAGTTTGTTAACTCTTTCACAAAAAAATGGTGCAAGATTAAATGGTCTTTGGTTTTCACCTGATTCTCCTTACAATGATATCGATAAATATGAACCGCTTTATGAGTACGGCAAGTTATTAGAAGATGTAAACGTGCTCGATATCTGCTGTCTTTTTCGAAAGCCCGCCTTGTTTTCGATCTTAGGTCGTATGTGCCATCAAGTTCGGCATTTAAGAATACATATGATATGGAGCCGCCATTATGAGGAGAAACATATCGATAAGACGGGAGAGGTCATTCATGAATTAATCTCTTCTCAAAAGTCATTGGTCTCATTTCATTTGGAATCTTGTAAAGCCTATACAAGAATCTTCTTTCCCCTCCTGTCTATTCATAGTCGAAGTCTCAGGCACCTAAAATTCGATCAAGTCGATTTTAGAGGTTGTCCATCTTGGGCTCCAATTTCGGACTGTGCTAATCTCCAATTATTGGAGATTATCCAATGTACGAATATGGAACCGGATATGGTTCGACCTCTAATTTCGAACAACAATACTCCCGGAGAGAAATTTAAGGTGAAGTATATAAAAATTAATCATTCTTGTAGAGAATTAGAAGAATGGGTTAAGAGGGTTAATGGTTATAAACAAATAGATTTACCTATCGATATTCAGAAATTGGATGAAGCAAGCGGAAGTAATAATAGAACTAAAGAAATATAGATTAGACTTGGGGGAAAAAAAAAGGTTCTCAAAGTTTTTTTTTCTAAAAAAAAAAGAAAAAAAAAAAAATAATCATAAATAAAAAAAAAGAAAGTAAAAAAAAATATAAATATTATAATAGTAATATATTTATTTGTAAAAGGAAAAACGATTAAAATTAATTTATTATTTAAAAAACACAAAAAAAAAAAGGAATTTGTTTATTTATTTATTACAATATTTACTTATTTTAGATACAATACATGTAGTATATATATTATTAAAGAAAAAAAAATTAATTATTTTATATGGGTATGAACATTATTTATTAATTAAGTTACTAATTTTCTTTTTATGATAATATTTTTAACAAAAAAAAAAACAAAAACAAAAACAAAAACAAAATAATTTATTTAATCTAAGACTTATTATAGGAGAACAAAAAAAAAAGAGACATTTTTATATAAACAAAAATATTTATATATATATATATAATATGATTTATAATTTATTTTTTTTCTTATTTTTATGGGAACAATAATAAAAGATATATTTTTTTTTTATGAATTTTTTTTTGCTTACCAAAAAATCCTTCTCTCTTTCCTTCATTTTTTAAAGATTACACAAAATAGTGAGAAATGTCGCCAACATCAACCAAGTCTTATTATTTTGCCGAATTATTGTTTGATAGACGCTCATTAAGGAGGTTCGTGGTATCATCGGTAATCGGTATAGGAGAATACTTCGTGGTATTATCAGCAATCGGTATAGGAGCTTATTCGTAATCGGCATATACTTTCGTGGTATCATCGATAATCGGTATCGTCGGTGTTCTGTCCTTTTCGATCTATCTTTGTAACTTTGTAACTCATGTGGACTTTAATTAGCATTTATCAAATAAGGAGGTGAAATAAACAAACAATTTCAGTCAAATTACTTTTTTTTCGTAAATTTTGGCATCTGATCATTGCTTTACCCTGTACCATTGATCATGTATGATAGATTTTATAAATATTGGTATATAATTAATATAGACATATAGATACAGTATATATATTAGATTACAATTCATTGTATTTATTATTTTGAATTTATTATTTTGTATTTATTATTTTGAATTTATCATTTCGTATTTATTATTTTGAATTTATTATTTTATATTTATTATTTTGTATTTTGTATTTATTATTTTGAATTTATTATTTTATATTTATTATTTTGTATTTATTATTATATTTTGTATTTACATATAATTAATTAGCATATTCAGTATATATTTAGATATATTTTATCATTATTAGCATACTCTTTATTATTACCGTAAAAGTTTGTTCTGTATAGTAAGTACTTATACCAAGATACAGTACGCAAAATTTCAGGGGTACTTCTATATGAGCTATACTACCCAATACAAGGGGCAATTATATTCTAGGGGGTGGGTTATCATGGTTATCATGCAGGGGAGGGTTATCCGTTATCATGTACTTTTATACAGAACGATTTATCGGTATACTTACATCTTATTATAAATCAATTAATTTAATAAATCTCTTTATACTTCTGAGAACCTTTAATTAAGTAATAGTAGTATAACAAAATTTTTAGTTAAAATTTACTAATTGATCTTGAACGTTTTACAAACCATTCAAGCAGGTTCAATATTGTTTAATAATTTTTTTAAACAATATTTGATATAATTTATATCTGATATAATTTTTATAATCTTATAATATTTATAATTTTTAATCTTTATAATCTTTATAATTTTTATAATTTTTCCAACTTTATAATCTTTCTAATTTTTCCAATTTTTCCAATTTTTCCAATTTTTACCAATTTTTCTAATTTCTCTAATCTTTAACGAGAAAATCATTTAATCTATTATAAGGATACAATATTTAAGATTCCCTTCTAAATCTTGCGTTAAAATTTGGCGGAATTTTTAATATGATTTTTTTAATATTAGTTTTTGGCAATACTACTTTAGTAATTTTGCGGCATTCGAATTTTCGGCGTTTCAAACTATATTTTTTGGGGGGTAAAATTTTTTGATTTTTGGCGTTTTCGGCAAAACCTTGGTAATCTTTACCATTCAAAGATTTTCGGCCTTTCGGCAAAAATTTCGCCAAAAAAATTTCTTTTTTATTCATTCCTATCATCCTTAAACGGTAAATCATGAATTGTGGGCAAATTTGTCCATCAAATGAGTTAAATGAGTTTTACTAAGGAAGTTTTTGAACTTTAAATTACTTTAATTACATTTATCATTTTTTATTCGTTATTTAATGGTTAAAAATTCTTTTATTTAATGGGGTATCGGAATGATATCCCAAATAAGTTATTGTAGGAAATATTGTGGTAACCAATAAAAGTTAATGCTACCAATACTGATTTTTTTTTCCATATTAGATGACATTGGGATGTCTCGGAGTAGTAAGTACCACTTATCTGAACAATTATCATTTAGAGTTCCCACAATTATATTATAAAGTTCCCTGGAATAAAGAACTCGCTCAGAAACCGGTGAAATTTTTTTTTCTAATATCGAAAAAATTTTATTTTATTTTTCTTTTTTTTTCTTTTTTTTTTAATTTGAAAAAATTAACTGTTAAATAATGTAAAAAATAAAATCTAAACTAAAAATAAAATAAAAAAATAAAATAAAATAAATTATATTGTTTTGAAAATATTACAAAGCGAGATAGTGAGATAATAATTGTCTATAATGTCACTATTTCATTATAAAATATTAATAATTTACATATATAAATAATTTTTAAATGATCCTTTGAAAAAAAAAAATATATATATATACATGCATACACATATATATATATTTTTTTAGAAAGAAAGGAACATTCTTTTTTTCTAAAAAAAAATCTTAATTAAATATATCTATATGGTTCATATTTTTGTGCATAAATAACATGAAGATTACAATAAGTTTTTCCATTTTCAAATTCTTTTGCTGATTCATTTGTAAATTCTTCATATTGCCTTGCTCCAATACCCCATAATGGTGTAAGAACTGGACCCATTGCTTTTGTTATTAAAAGTAAATCTTCGGCCATAATTCTACCAGCTTTATCTCCCCATTTACCAACAGGTGCAATTCTAACTTGATGTTCAATGTTTGTTAAAGTTGTACATGTTGCAAACATTTCTTCCAGTCGGGGTGCTATAGTTATATCAATATTTTTTGTACGCATTATTTGAACATCTATTAAATTTTTTAAAAAATTTTATTAGGAATTTATAATTAAAACATATGTACTGTATAAAAAATTTTTTATAAAAAATACTTACATGCTTCTGTCACTCGTTTTGAGACTTTTCCGAGATGAACTGCTGGAATTTGAAATTCTAAACATTCAACAAATCCTCCTGGTTTACAAACTCTTTCTAATTCTTTTAAAGAAAATACCCAATCATCAACACTCAAAGCATTCACCATATTTCTCATTACAACAAAATCAAAGGTATCATCAGCGAAAGGAAGTCCATCAGTTAAATCGGCTTCTTCAAAATTCACATTAGAAGGTTTAATTTCTTTAGGGTACATTGGAGATATATCAATACCAGTAAAATGAGCATCTGGATAATCAAATGCCATCTCTAATATCCAAGTTCCAGGACCACATCCAACATCCAAAACTCTAGCACCAGGTTTTGTCAAACTTCTATGTACAGGAGCGCAAAAATTTCCTTGCCAAACATATCTTTGTAAATAATGTTGTAATTGTAATCTATCAACTTCAGCATCATCATTTGGTAATGCATACTTTGCGTTTTCATTAAATCTTCTACCGTCAATATAACGATATGTTGATTCTGACGAACGTGTTGTCGTTGAAGTCATTGCTGTTGATATTGAAGAACGTCTTTGTATTCTTTTTATTCGTCTTTTATTGCCTAAATTTAATTTCGATTTCGGTGATTTTGATAATGATTTTAGAGAATTTTCACTAATGATATTACCCATTTTTTTTTTTTTCAAGAGTAATAATATGTGGTTATAAGCGTGTGTAACTTGAATGGGTTTCGTTTTTTTTTTTAAAAAAAGAAAAAATATATATAAGAAAAAAAGAATGCAAGGACTGTAAAGTTTTTTTTTTAAAAAAAAGCAGTTTGAAAAATTTGGTTTTTAAATTATTTTTTTGAAAAATAAGAATCTCTTTGTTTACCGAAAGATTTCTTGACGTGTTATATATATATAACAAAATCAACTAATCAACCCAAATTAGGCGCAATTTACAACGGCCGAAAGGTAATTTAAAGTTGATTGGTTGGGAGTTATTTTTTTTTTTTGTTATAACAAAATTGGTCTTACCGAAAAAATATGTAACTTGTATATATATATATATGTATAGAATATAGAATATTTGATATTACGTATTATACATATATTTTATATATATATATATAATTTTTCTTTTTCTTTACAAAAAAATGAAAAAGTATTCAACATGTGAATGTTTAGTTATGTAAGGCGTTTTTTAGTTTGAAAAAAAAAAATTTAATAATAATATATAAATAAGTTTAAGTTAACTTTAAAATATAGTTAACAAGTGAAACAAGTGAAAATTAAGAAAAAAGGAGTGAAAAAAAAGAAAGTGAAAAAGAAAGGAAAGGGAAAGTTAAAAATATGGGAAGAAGAAGAAAAACTTCAACAATTTATTTAATTATTTGATTGAATAAAATGGATATAATCTACGAAAGAAAGATTTGATTGTTGTCTCATTGTTTTCTTATTATGTAAATATATATGAAATAAAACCTTTTTTCCCCATTGTTATTGATGATGATAAAAAAAAAAAACTTGTAAAAATTCCAGTTTTTACCAGTTTATTACTAATGATAATTCTTATAATTTGTTGAAAATTTTGTGAAATTTGTGAACCGATTAACCACATTTTCAAATCATTGAAATCATTTAAAAAAATCACCGAAAGTATTGATTATTATTAATAGAATTGCTTGAAAAACCCCTAAAAATATAACAATGAAAAAATAATATTGACTGTATAAATTGTATAAATTAAGATAATGACTTTATTTTATGTATTATGATGACAAAAAATACTATAAATAAATTAAATAAATAAAAACGTGACTGTTGTGGCTGATTGTGGCTATTGTGGCAATACGCACTAATGGAGTTAATGGAGTTTAATGGAGTTAATGAAGATTCCAACTTTTCCGTATTACAGACTTACTAGTAAGTATTACACGGTATTATACGGTATTACGCGTATTACACGTGTTACATCACTCGTATCACACGAAAAATTAACCTAAACTATATTGATATAATGGGTTTTGACATTACCATATGGCACAAAAAATTTCCCTTTTTCGAATAATGAATAAAGTTAAAAAGATGGTCAATTGTTCCTTTTCTTTATTCTTTAAGTTCAAGTCCAAATAAAGGTAATTTCAATGAAACTCCCATTAAATACCATTGAAAATTCTATTAAATTTTACTAAAAAAATTTCATCTTTACTAATAAATCAATGAGGAATAATTAATTACTTTCTGATTTTCGTTCGGTAACATTTTCCGATTGATAATAGATAGAAATAATGCATATAAATATATTAAATTTATTTTAATATCATTGAAAGTATCACATAATTTCTTAAATGTTTATCTTTCTTACTTTATTTAAACATCTAGTAAACTTTTTTTTTTATTTCTTGATTAGGTAACATAAAGTTTTATTTATTTATTGTTTTATAATCAAAATCGATTCGATATATGAAATAGGGTGTGGGGCTTTTTTTCATGTAATGTTTTTAATATGCAAGATGTTATTTTTTTAAAATGAACAAAATTTGCCAAGATTCCTCTTGTTTACTTAAAATATGATATCGTATGATGATAGTAATTTTTTATGGAAATATTGAACATATCACGTGATCGGAGAGTAATCGGAGTATGCCGTTTGTTTAATTACTTTAGTTAGTACTTGATAAGATTTATACTAGTAATAAGATTCTAATTTCTTTTTATTACATTAAAATTTCTTTTAATTAATCTTTTACTGATGAATTACGTAATTTCTTAATAATAATGGTAAAAAAAAAATCAATTTTGCGACAAGTTTATGATTCATTTAAAAATTGATTTTTCGCCTAATTTATACAATAAGTAATAATTGTTACGCATTAGCCTTAACCTTATTGATTTTAAACTTGGACCTGTAAAATTTCGGTTCTTTCCATCACGACGTTTAAGTACACTAATATATTTTGAAAATCTATCAGTCACGTGATATTCAACCAATCAAATATGTTATTTATCTCGTTACCGCGGTGGCGCGGTCAACTTGCAAAATATAAAAAAATCAAATAAATTAATATTTGTCAACTTCGCCAATTCCACTTTGATATATAATTCTTTTTTATTATAAAAATAATAAAAATAGTAGTTATAAATTACAAAATTTTTAATATGCAATTGGTCCTTGTTTGTAATTGTCGTACTTAGATTATCGTGATTAAGTTGTATTGATGCTATTGAATATTGGATATTTAGTCTAACCAATAATTCAAAGTTCCCTTTTTTAAATAGTATTATTGTATTTAAATTTTATATGTAAATCTTATGTAATTTAACAAAAACAGGCTACACAATAGGCTGCGGTCTGAATTTAATTTGATTTCATGTATAGTCAATTAGTATGATTCGTATTTTTTGTTTCACATATCACCATTTCCTCCAGAACACTGGAATATTCGTGAACATCATAGGAAAAGAATGAAATATTCCTTCTTAATGGAGGTGGATTGGCAAAAGGACGGGGAGGTCTATAACTTATTATTGGTCCACTTCTTGACATTTTTAAATGTAAAAAATTAATCTTGTAAAAATACATCATTAAATCGCAAAAAATGTAAAAAATGTAAAAAATGTAGTAAATATTTCTTTAATATGATCACATGCAAATAGTCTATATCTCATTTGAATTTGATTGGCTAAAATTGTTCAAGAATTGATCACGGGAGTCCTATCAACGGTACTAATACAAATTATACAATATAACCGATTTTTAAATATAAAAACCGAATTTTTCTTATTTATTATTATTTAAGTAAAATAATCATTTAAAAGAAAATCTCGTATTACAAATGTATTTTTCTTTTTTCTGTACAACATATTTTGTATAGCTGTATATGATGATTGTATGATAACTATGTTAATCATGGGTGTTATTCTAGTGGATTTAATAGCATAGTCAACTTTACCTTGTTTGAGATATAACTCAGGGGAGTAGCCATAATTATTTATATAGAGAGAGCAGGATTAAATAATCTAGCTTTTTCTTTATTTGTAATTTTTGGAAGATTATTTGTTCTTGTATTAGTTAGTTCTGCACTTTGTTGTGGTTCTTTCTTGAATACCTGGTATTCTTTAAAGTAACTTTATGGCAAAAATTAATAAAATTCAAGGGCATGCCTTTTACGAACGAACTAAAAGTGTAACTTATGACCTGTTTTAGATAATATGTCTGGGGTCCTGAGTTACCCTTCTTCTTCGGTAGTTGATCACTAGCTTTTTTTAATGTGTCCCTAACTACATTCCAAACTCTTTTGACCAAGATGTCTACATTATCCATTATATCCTTTTCTTTTTTAAGCAGCTTTGTTATATTATCCATGAATTTTTTCTATACTTGATTATCTACTTTTTATAATCAACTTGCATATTATTTTTGTTATGTCTTTTTTTTTAACGAAATTTGTTTTGCATGAAATAAATCATTAATATGAAAATACACTGTTACTGTTAAATGATCTGTCTCGAATATGTGTACTTAATTTATTTGTTGATGTGTATATAGTGTCTGGTACTAAATCTTCTGTTATCCATATATAATCAATACGTGATTTTTTATCTGATCTATTCCATGTGTTTAACAGTTTGTCATGATAAATTAAACTAATATCTAACATAATATTCTTTTTTAAAGCTTGAAAGATACAATCTTTCCAAGAAATTTTTTGTTCACTCATTCATATAACTTCATAGTGTTGTAGCTTGCATTAAATCTCCTATACATACTAATTTAGCTTATAACTTTTTCTCATATAAAATAATTTCATCTAATTTTTTATAAAACTCTAATATTTCATCTTTATAAATATTATTCGCAAAATTATAAATGACGACAATTGTGAAATGAATTTTTCCTTTTTAAAGTAACATGAGTTTTAATGCACGTCCATCTATTATATTTTTTTTAATAATGTATTTTGTGTATTCATTATCCATAATGATTCCCACTCCAGTTGCAAAATGATGATCATCATTACATGACCACCACCATGTTGTTAAATTCTTATTATTTTTATAAATCATTTTCACACTAGCAGTTTGAAGTTTTGTTTTTGTAATTATTAAACAATTAATCTTATTAATTTTCATAAAATTTAAAACTTGTTTTTGCTTAAGTATTATGTTTAATCCTGATATGTTAATTGTTATTATGATGCCAGAAGTCTATAATAGACAATAAAATTGTAGTACTTCAAAAGTTTTTAAAGTTTTATAAAAATATGATTTTAGAAAAAATAAACTGATAACTTTATTCTTTATAATGAATACTATTAAATTACTGGTCAAATTTTCAAAAAAATGTCTATATAAAAAGTTATAAGCATTTAAAGTCAGACAATTTTCATATTATCGGCCTAAAATTGAAACAATCACATCACATGAATACAATTTTATTGGCTAAAATTTTTCATAATTTAAGCTGAAATTATGATAATTTAGTGCCAGCCTGAACTATCATCACAAGAAAAAGAAATAATCATAAGAAAATCTTTAAATTTTTACATGTAAATGAGAAATTTTTATTTAAACAGCCACTGATTGTTTATTAAAAATGTCACGTAAAATAAAAAGGCAATTACAGATTAGCAAGTTACCTAGGAAAAAAGGATGTTACATATCAAAAGATCAAGCAGAAACTGAGTTAAAGGCTGTTGAAAAAAGGACAGAAAGTAAAATTAACAGAAATTAGATAGAAGTTATAAAAGATGAGATTATTAATGATTGGGCAGAAGAAAATTTGAAAGAGTTTCAAAAAGTAGAAAAGAAGCTTATTACTGAAATTCTTTGTTGGCATGAAAATGCTATGAGTATTAGAATAGCTTATAATGGAACTTCAAAAACTACAACTTGGAAAAATAAAAAAAAAGAAGAATTAACACATAATGCAAAGGAAATGAGGATGCTTGATACATTATTTAGAAATACAAAATTACAATCCTTGCAACCGCAATTTTCATTTCCATTCCCACCTTTATTTTTTGAAACACAAAATCCTTCTTTAATTACTAAAGAGGCCACAAGTAAAGATGGTCATCGGTCCTAAAAGACTGTGATTCTATGGTCCTACACTATAAAAAAATGGACTGGTCTGTCTTAGTGTAGGACTGCGGTCTTTCAGTCCTATATCACATATTAGATGTGTGCTCTGGATAAGAATGGCAACGGTCGATCATGGTCAGTTATCGGTTGGTCATAACCGGTTAAGGGCCTTTGACTGACTGACCGTTTTGGCTGACCATTTTTCTGACCGTTTAACCGACCATTTAACCGACTATTTAACTGACCGTTTAACCGATCACTGTTTTCTTTTTAACGAATTTTAATCAAGAAAAAAATGTTAAAAAGTGTAATTTAATCAAAAAAATGTTATTTAACTTTTTTTATTGATTAAGTTCGTAAAAAAGGTGTTATTTGGCTAAATAATCGGTTAAACGGTCAGTTAAATGGTCAGTCAAACTGGTCGGTTAAATGGTCGGTCGGAGCCTGACTTGACGATATCGGTCACGATCATAACCGGTCGCTGACCGGTTAATAACCATGACCGTTGCCATCCCTAGCTCCGAATGAATCTGGTCAATCCATCATCCGGATGATCATGTGACAGATCAATCCGGATTAAAAAAATCAGATCATCAGATTATCCGCAGATTGATCGGATTGATTATAATTCCAGCCGAAATTAAGTAATCGGCATGGAATTATCCTTTTTAGGGCATGAGTAACGTTACACAAATCCAAAAAAGGCAATTTTGTTTCTCGGCAAAAAATGAAATTTTGGGTTTCACAAGAATCCTAAAAAGGAAATTTTCACCAATCATTTAATTTCAGCCGGAATTTATGATTAGGTATTTAATTGATATCATGTGACGCATAGGTATATCGATCATTTCCATTTTTGTGATACCCGTTCCACAAAAAACCAGTTTTTCTAAATTTAATTTCTGGTCGTGTAATATAAAATTTCCTAAAAAGAATTTTTTTTGTCGATCCCTTATAGGACTGATCAGATATCCGGTCATCTATCCGGTCTAGTATTTAACAGATTCATCTAATCAATATTCATCTGATCAATCCGAATCTGTCTATTTGACAGATTGATCCTAGAATAACTGGATTGACCAGATCCAGAGCCTACCTCTATCACATATAATAAGATCATCAGTTTTTTTAAGGACACAGCCTTTTTTAAGACCAATCAGTTTTTTTCTTTTTTTTTACAAATAAAAAAATTTTTTCTCTAAACTTTATTAGAAAATCATTTTCAGTTTAATTCTAGTTATATTTATGCAAAAATATTTTTTTTATAATCATGATATTGCATTTTAGTTTTTTTCCAAAGTCCTTCGAAACTATAATTTTGAAAATTTAAAGTTTTGAGACAAAAAACTTTAAAACACAATATCTTGTCATCCAGTGATTATAAAAAGATGTAATTACTAACTACTACTATTTGAATCATTTCAATGAGATGCATTAAATGATATTAAAATCATAGTTTTAGATTTAATAGAAAAAATATTACGTCAGCAAAACTATTTAATAATAAATTCAATAATTACTGGCTATCTATCAATTCTGAAATATAATTTAGCCACCATTTGACGCGTCTCATTAAGATGATTTGAATGGTAGTGTATTGACAGACAACTCTACAAGTAGGAAGAAGTAATTGTCATTATTAATTAGTTTGGAATTGATCAGTCTTCATATTATTTTATAAAGACCTTAATCAGATTAATAGATTTATTTAATATAAAAATCATTTATTATATGAAGACCAGTATGAGGACTGGTCGGTCCTCAGGACTAGTCCTACTGCACTACAAAAAAATGCAAGACCACGGTCTGTTCTTACAAATCCCAGGACTGATCAGTCTAGAACTGAGTAAAACCGGTAGGACTAATGTCCTTAGCCACAAAAGATCTAGAAATACAATTAAAAGAAATAAATCAACAATGTTCAATAACAAAATTAGCAAAAACGAATAAAAATATTTTTACCTATAATTATTTATGCCATTTAAGTATACGTAAATATATACAATTGTTATTAGATGGTTGGATAAAAATAAAGTTCTGAATGGGTCAGGTCAGGTCAGGTTAATTGATAAACCTGACCTGAAGTTTTTTTTAGGTCAGGTCAGGTCAGGTTATATCAAATTATCTGTTTGATCTGATCTGAACTGAAACCTGAAAATTTTCAGGATTTTTATTAAAATATCAAAAAAAAAATGGTGCAAACCATTTTTTTAAAATATTGCGATTCAGTTTTTATATTAAAATCATATAAAAAGGTGAATCGCAATACTGCAACTAACTTTTTAAATATAAAATCAATATTAAAAAAGTGAATTCTGATACTGCAATTCACTTTTTATATATAAAATTGATATAAAAAAGTGAATTCTGATACTGCAATTCACTTTTTATATATAAAATCGATATAAAAAAGTGCATTCCAATATCGCAACTCACTTTTATTATATAAAATCAGTATAAAATAGTGAATTCCAATATCACAACTCACTTTTATTATATAAAATCAATATAAAAAGTGAATTATAATACCATAACTCACTTATTATATAAAATCATAGTTTCAGGTCAACAGGTCATTCAGGTTTTATTGATGTTACAACTTGAACTGATGCTGAATTGCAATTGCTAAACCTGATCTGGCGACTTATATAAATTATAAGACATTTAGTAAAAATCTAACAATAATTATACTATTGCTAACTCACCATAGTGCAATTCTTTTATAAAATGTGACTAAACTTTGTTTTAAGTGCAACTATTTATAAAGATTTGTACAAGACTACTTTTTATAATATTTCTTGATTTTGTTAATTTCAAAATGAAACTGATCTAAAACTGATCTGAACTTGCGGTTATTAGATTTCTTTTTTTTCATGCGTTTTTGGTAGGAGTTTTTTTTATCACACATTTTTAGGTAATACACCAGTGGTACAACTCACGATCTTGGGTGGTACAACTCGTCAACATCACATAAACTTATTTAGTGAGATGAGCATGATCAGCCCATATGATGAAGTATTGTAAGGCATGATTTTTGTGATCTTGTGTGACAGATATCTGTATTTAGTCATTGAGTCAGATCAATCTGTGCAAATCAGTTCTAAAATTTCCTTTCTTTTTCTTTCGTACAAGTTGTGAAACCAATTATTGCACAAAAAATCACAAATAGTATGTTTTCGACATCGACTTCTACCTCTGCTTCAACTAATGTTCGTCGAGAATTTAACCGCCTCTTCCTCGTGGAATCTGGAATCACAGAGGATGAATTTGCTGAATTAATGGCTTATGTCACAAACAATCCCAACAAGATACCTGATATTGAAGAAAGCCTCAAGTACGGCACTGATAGCTTTAAGGTTAAATATCTGAGGAAGTTATTAGCTGGTATGTTTTACATAATCTAACTTCGTTATTTTTGTGCTCGTCTTCTGTCATATTCGCCAGTAATACCGAATACTTACTTATTCTTGTGCTTTTCTTTCCTGCTTTCCTGCTTCTTATCGTCAAACCTGCCCAAAAAACACATTCATGTTATCGTAGGGAAACCCGTTGATGGTAAGCGAGTCGTAATAAATTTAATCAATGCAAACTTTTTATTTCGTTCCTTGTGTCTCATTTTTATTTATTCTATTTACACAGAGCCTGATAGCAAACGTATAAAATTAGATAATGATAAAAATCTGATTAAATTTTGGCGAGCTCTAAAAAATGCAACTTGTGAAAATGAAACTCTTAAATTATCCAAAAATACCCACTTTTTGGGAAAAGGATATGTATCTATTTTATTAATCCGTAAATGTTATCATGATCTGCAAAAGATCGTCTTTGATGATACAATAGACAAACTGCGCATAACCGGAAATCCGGGTATTGGAAAAACCTATTTCGGATATTATTTACTTTATCTACTTGCACAAAAAGATGTAACTATTGTATATGATAACCATCATGAAACCAAGCCGATCATCTTTGAAGGAAATAATGCTTACGTTAGCAACAGTGATGGTATAGATGTATACCTGAGAAAACCGGCCGTTTGGTATATTGTAGACGGCAAAGAACCAAAAGATGTTAAAGCCAAAACAATTCTAATCTGTTCGCCCAAAAAGAATCACTATAAGAACTTTGATAAGTATGAGGGGGTAGTTACAATAAGATATATGCCGACATGGAAATGGGAAGAGATCGCTCGGTGCAGGAAAGAACTCTATGAAAAAAAAGTAAGCAATAAAAAAGCTAGGGACTGTTTTAGAAAGTGGGGAGGAATTCCCAGATTTGTATTAGAAAGGGCCAATTATAAGACTCATCAAGACAAGCTTAATAGTGCAATTAAAAGAAGCAAAATGGATATTTTTGATTATATTGGTGAAAGCATAGGAGATGATAACGTTAGTCACATGCTTGTTCATATCCATGTGAACCTTCCGGCTGAAGATGACGTTAGCAATGATGACGATGATGACGATGATGTTGACAACAATGACAATAGTGATTCCAATGACGGGGATGTCAATGTTAAAAGTGGCTCTTCTGCTTCGCAAGTTCAGCTGGATAAATATGGTGAAATTGCTTATACAGAGACAGTTTTAAAATTTGCGTCTAATAAGGTAATGAAATTGGTTACTCAAAAACTTGAATCACGTATAAGACAAAGACTTCTTGAAAAAACTAAAGCGGACACAGGTAATACACTCTTGGGTACTTCATTTGAGTATCTAGCTCATAGGATACTTCGAAATGGAGGAAAATTTGATATTCGTCCTTTAGATAAGTACTCTGGAGAAGTTTCTTCTGATCCAGATGCAGTAGTCGATTTACATACACAAGATGAACAATTGTATTTTTCTAAAAATAACATTGATGTAATTGAGAATAAGATGTATTATCAACCAACGGAAAAGAATTTTCCGTCAATAGATTCAATAATTGCTCCTAATAAGGTCTTTCAGATGACCCTGGCAGAAAATCATCCAATTAAGACGAGCGGTTTAAAACTTCTTTATAAAAAATTTGGTGGCGACTCAGCACAACATTTAGTTTATTTTTATTTTGTCGTACCAGAACATTTATATGAAGTTTATAAATTGCAGAAATTTGTTAACTCCGATGATGATGATGCTCAGAGAATACCAAAATGGATTGATAAACGTATTTTTCAATACGTTTTGAAAATTAAGCTGTAAAGAACGCATTTCGAGAATTTGGATTTATTCTGCGGTAGTGAAGCGGGTGATGGAGAGTTATTGTTGGGTTATTAAATAAAAGGGTGAAGCTAGCAGTAAAAAAGCAACAATTTCAAAATAATAATCATGTATAATTAGCATAGAAAAAAGCAATTTGCATTTATTGTTATCTCTGTATTAATAAAATTAATAAAAGCAAAATCTTTACATTTATCTCCTAATATTGAATAATTCTCTTCGTGTATAAAAAATCTTTATAAATCATATCATCTAAGCTTGAATTATTGAGGCAATATACCACCAAGCTTGAGTTGAGCTTAGAGAAAGGGTCATGAAGCTGGGAGAGAAGCAGTTGCAAAACGAATTAGTAAAAAGCTTATTATCTGTATGCATTGTATAGGGAAATTGTATGAGCCACGAAGTCATGAACGCTAAATTTTTTGTTCTTCGTAGGAATATAAAATATTATTTATTGCAAGTATAACGGTAGAGGAGTGATCATGTCACCTGAAATCATGCTGTGCGACGTAATGACATGTACCACCTTTCTGACTGAGATACTCCACATTTAATTTTTTTGAGGAAGAAAGATTTGTGACTTGACGAAAATTGAGTTTTGAGGAATGTGTATACTAATCGCCGCGATTTATAAGAGGCAATAGTGAAATGACGAAATGCAGTGCGTATAAAATTTTGACCCAGTGAATCGCTTTCTCTTGCGGAATTCACAAGTGCTATAAAAACAAGTTAATTTTTTCGAGACAGAAAGCAGGTAAATTCAAAATGTCGAACTCAGAACAATTCAGTGTACTGAGAGAGATTGCGCCCTGCAAGCGTATTGTGATTGCATCAATAATCTACGAAAGTCGTACCCTATATGCCAACTGATGCTTTGGAAACAATTCCGGAAGAATCTTCTTCGCAGGAAGAGAAAACGTTGGAGGTACTGTAACGGATCAAGAAATGGATATTAATAAGGATGTGGATGAGGATGATACAGAAGTTCAAGTCCAACCCAATACCAGCAGTAAGAGGCGAGTTAATGAAGTTACGGATGCGTCCACTGCGAAAAAATCTTAGAAATGGGTTAAGGGAGATGGCACTTTCGTATTAGAAGGCTTATCCGGGGTTGACTTCTGATATCACTCAATTTTCGGAAATTAAGGACTCACAGAGAATCTGTGCGAGAGGTTGAAGATTCCTGAACTTTTTTCGATCTATTACAGAGGGGAAACAGCATCAGATCGGTTGGCTTCGCTCACGGTATAGGTGTAGTTTATCTCGGCTTGAGCTCTTAATAACGAGCTTTTATTTCCACCCTGTAGAATGTCATACAATGCGAAAGTACTTACCAAACCAATAGAGGAAACGAAAGGCTGATGACGTTATTGGAAGGAATATGACTATTTTTATGGAATCATTATCACAACCACGGAGTGGTACTTTCTCCTTTATACCTAGGAAGGTATTTCATGTACAAGTGAACCAAATACTATATCAATCTTACTAAGTCCATTGTTAAAGAAGAAAACGAAGCCAAATTACGCAAAAATGAGTATAAGTCATTGGGATATTAAAGGATAGGGTAGACGTGGAGAAAAAGCTGAAGAATAAAAAAGAACAATGTCCAAAAAGAATAATGTCCAAACTTTTGATTGTTGTTTATCAAAGTACTGTATATAGAAAAGTCTGTGTCCGATGCACAAGTATTTATTATAATCAATGAAAAGTGTATGTAAAGTTTGCGTCTCATGCAAAAGTATAAATCAGTTCCATTCAAAAGTTGAAGTTACTCTCTCTTTGCTTCCCTTTGTGGAAGCTCTTCCGTGAAAGCTACTCTCCTTTCGCTTCCTTTGTCCCTTCGCTTCTTTAGAAGCATTCTTTTGTTTTCTACAGATACTCTTGCTGTGACAAGGCCGGCCATCCAGACTCTTAACTTTATCGAGATATAAGACCGGATTAAAACTATTTCCTCATTTCCGTTTGCGCATGCAAAAAAAGGTTATTATATTTAATAAAAAAATTCAATTTTGATAAATCTAATCAATTATTAATAAATAAATTTGATGAATATTAGTTACGCGTACATTCACTTTTGATACACATAAAGATGCTATTTGTTTTTTTAATGGTATGAAAGGAAAACAATTTGATGATCCAAAAGGTTCCATTAAATTTAAAGAGAAATAAAGTTAATTACCTCATTGAGGTAGGTTTTTTCATGGTATTTCCACTTTTGACCTTTTGACCTTATGTTATACATTATGCACATTATGTAATTCGACCACTTTTTTACTTTATCAGATTTGGGACGTGCTTAACGAAGAAGCTCAGGATCATGAGTCTACCAAAAAATAGATGCAACAAAATCTCTGAATTCCTAAACTTACTGGAAAACCTGAGCAACAAAACCAAAATCTTCAACCTACCCAAACCTACCAAAGAACGGGTTGGATTTCAAAATGTCTAACCGTCCGGACATCACGTACGAATTCAACACTTATCAAACCGAATTCAAAACTTAGAAAAGATTTTGTCGATAATGTTCGGTCGCGCAAACTGCAGAACCGCCCGGTGAGGAAATTTCTAATCCATTTATCACCACGCACTCCCTCATTGCATCGAATTTTATACCACGACTACCCTTTCGCTTTCCCTTAAAAAAACAGGACAAATCATCTTAATTACACTTTAGGTATAAATTGTCGATTTCGTAATATTTATTGGTTAAATAAATTAATCAATATTTATATTATTAGAAACACTTTGAGGAACTTGAAGTAGAACTATATATTCAGAATTCAGATCAGGGAAAAGAACATAAATCATAGATATAAATTTGTGCTATAGAATATCAATAAATCCTTGAATTGAAATTTAAATTTGAAATTTTATATAAAATTTCGGCCAGATTTATAGCCAAATGCAATATATAATTATTGAAAACTTTTCAAAAAGATTAGAAAGATTGCAATTATTAAAAATTTTTACGTTAAATATGAGTTAACTTATGACCAGAAGATGATGATAGAATTGTCCTGGTTATCTGTAAATCCAGGTTAGGTTTCAGTGAACTATCTATAATCCTTTGGATTTCTTTAGTAAACTTTGAAATGGAGTTCTCACTGTATGATTCTTCAAATAACTTGTAAAATTCTGCGCAATAATAAAATCATAAATAGACCTTTGGCTTTTCGTGCCTACCTTATCTTTACTCATGATTCATTAATGCTTTTATCAAATGCTATAATAAAATTACACCAGCATAAAATCTTCACTTGATTGGCCTTTATCTATTCTTCTTCCGCATTACATGCTTTTTCATATGCTGTAAGTTGACTATATTTTGCAAGACATCTGACTTTTTCTGAACTGAGATCAGTCAAATGTGAAGTCACGATCCGATCCTGGATATATCATTAAATAGATATTTCTCGAATCATGAATTGTCTCCCTGTTCATGCGAGGTAAAATTCGTGTCTTGGCTAGCAAGTAATAGAAGTGGCATTTTGGAAAATTGGAGATGCCTCCTGGACCTTTGTTACAAATGCGTTATCTCACGCTGAAGTTTTTCTTTCGCTCCCTCTGCCTGATAACCCTTTTGCCTCTTCGCACTAGGTTTTTTGTTTAATTTCATCAATATCATGCCTCAATCTTGAGCTCAGAATTCTCAGCAGCAGTATCTGCTCTTTTTCTTGGTTATGCTCTTAAGTTTGGCTCTTAGCTTTGCATTTTGCTCCCTAAGTTCAGCAATTTCAGCTAAGAGCTTGGGATTCAGTTCTTTCAACGAATCAACGGATGCATGATTGATATTATTTTTCTTTTTATACAAGATGGAATAATCGCCTTTCTCAATCATAAACTTCACAAGACAAGCAGAACAACAAAAAAAAAAATTCGGTCAGTTATATAACATATTCTTCGAACATAAAATGTGGGAATGCAGAATAAAATGTCACAACCAGAATTATTGTTAAATTTTGACTTTATTGATATAGAAAAATGATTCGGTGATACATGGGTTTGTTTTACAAAGTGAGATGGCGTTTCTATACTAATGCCCGTGACAACACATGTTTTTCATTACCTGTATAAATTATTCTATCATTAACTCTAATCCAGTTTCATTAAAACAGAAACGGACATCAGTTATATTAAATATAAGATATGCAGTATTGGAAAGTAAACCAACATCAACCTTAGTAAAAGCCTGCTAAAATTTATCTTGTGCTTTCAGCCACTAACCAATTTCTCGGAAGTCCTGGAAGAGTTTGTAAGCTCTGAAATCGTTTTCTTGTAAATGCACAATAATAACCAAAAATATATATTTCATTTATACTATTCATACATTAATTGTGTAATGTCTCGACCAAGAACCTCGATAATTTCTTTGTCAACGCTTTAATAAGTTCAGGTGAAAGAAAGAAAAAATCTTAACATCGCACAGGGGATTTCCGCATACCCTACAAAAATGTCACAATATAAAAGCACGTGACTGTTTTTTGTCACATCCGTCACACCCTTCCTTGTTTCCATTTTTCATAAGTATCTGAGGGACTTAGTTAAGTAAAAACGTATTCGTCACACCCTTATTTGTCACTGTTTATTTTCACGTGTTAGTGCATAATGAGACTGACCTGGTTTCGGTCTTTATATGAAAGTTATTACATGCATATTGAAACTTGTAGAAAAGACTGTCTCCCTGTCCCCAAGGAAAAAAAGAAAATTAACGTTAATAAAGTATAGTAAGTCCATCTTTATACATGTTATTTGCTTATAATATACGTCTGGAATGGTTCCTATAAATTTATACAATTAGTGTTCATTTATAAAGGAAGACTGTTCCAAGTAAAATAATAGAAAATTTTTTATTTGCAGAAAAAAGAAAAAAGAAAAAAGACTGATTGGTCTTAAAAAGACTGCAGTCCTTAAAAAGACCGTCAGTCTTATTGTATGTGTACTGAAAGACCGTGGTCCTACATCAAGACTAAACATTTCGCCCATTTACAATTTCATATTCGCCCAAAATTAATTCCTAAATTATGGGCGAATGTTTAAATAATTGTATATCAAAATTATGGACGATAATTGAAATGGCGAAATGGCGAAACTATATTTGCTTGTAGCTGAAACCTTTTCACGTGATTTTTGGCCACGTCTTTAAATTAAAATTAAGTTAAAAAATGATAAAAATTAATCTCTACATCCAGCCGAAACTATAATATAAAGTCTTTGGAGTTTCGGATGGATTTCTGGATAGTTTTTAATAATTTATTATAATTAATTACTGAAAGTCTGAAACCCTATTCAACTTCATAGAGGTTTCAGCTATATGTATAGGCGAAACTATTACGCCTATTACTAAATCCATAATTCTGTAATATATTTATAGATAATTGGTTGATCATCACGTGATATTAGATTAATGATTAACCCAAAATTTTGATTGAACCTTCAGTTTAAAGTAATTCTATTTTTAAAATTCCTTTTCGACATAATAGTGCGTTATATTAAACTGCACTTGATACATTTTTTTATCCTATTTCAATATTATCAATTTTTTTGTGTTATCAGTTTAATAATTTTTCATTAATTACAACCAGAATTTTTTTTTAAAATGTCCACTTGCTTTTAAAAATTTTACCGTTCAGAATTTTCAACAAAAGCAAACACCTGCAAGTACTTCACGAAACGCAGGACAATATTTTATCAATGACACGGAACTTTCACATGATTCATATAAAAATACAAATGATAGTTATTCAGACACATCATTTGAAAATCAAAGACATCTTTTCAGACCACAAGCATCACAGGTAAAGCCTAATAATTGTAAAGCACAAGGAGGGTGACTAAGAACAGAGATATGGGATTATTTTTAAAGTGGAAGACTAGAATCAGCAGGATATTATAGGGCGAGGTGTTACTATTGTTCTAGAGAATGGTCAAAGAGAGAACCAACTAAATTAGAAATTCATTTGGAATATGAATGCGCAAAGTATCCAGAGAATATCAGAGAATATTAGATTACGAAGATTATTGATAAACAAAATAATTATCAACGAACTCCAACAACTAAGAGGAAAAAAATGGATTCCATACAAATAAATATAACAAACCATTTTAAAAGTGATGAGCCACTTCCTTTTGCTGAACAGAATTCTTTAGATCAGGCTGTACTGAAAGCATAAGTTGCAGCTGGAATACCATTCTCTGTAATCAAAAATCCATTTGTTATTGATCTTTTTATGAGATTAAATTCAGGTTATATTCCTCCATCCTGAATAACATTATCAGGTCGTATTCTAAATGAAGAAGCTGTTAAGATCAAAACAAAGATCAACCGAATTTTTGAACAAACTGAAAATCTAACTTTGTGTAAGTAATTATTTATATTTATTATTTAAAAATATTTATTTTTATTTTTATTTATTTACTTTTTAATTGATATTTTGTTAATAATGTTATATACTTTCAAACTTATTTTTTTGTAATTTTACTTAGCAATAGATGGATGGATAAGTCCAACCTATATAATTCAATTTATAATTTTATCATAACAACTCCAGATCAGCATGAATTTCTTTTAAAATTAAAGGATTTCTCACAAAATTCTACTACTGGAGATTTTTTAGCTGATCAAGTATCTTCTATAATTGAAAAAGTTGGTTTAGAAACATTTGCTGCTTTTGTAACTGATTCAGGAAGTAATTGTCATCAAGCCAGGGAGATAATTGAACATACTTATCCACATATAATAGATATGAGATGTATTGCACATGCAATTAATTTAATTGCATCTAATTTTACTAAAATTTTAAGTGTGGGCGCATTCATTAGTGAATTAAATAAGGTGATTGAATTTTTTAATAGATTACATGCAGCCAATAAGAAATTAGAGGAAGGGCTAAGAAATATGAAAATCAGTGGAGACGGGTTACATACTTATATAAAAACATGATGGGGATTTTTATTTGGTTCGGTTGACTCTATTTTACGTGCACGACCAGTTTTTGATTGGGTACTTATTTTATTTATTTATAAATAATTTTTAAATATTATATTAACTGTTTTCTATTTATATAGATTATGCGGAAAAAGCCAGAAATTATATCAAATACTCAAGTTAAAAATCTGTTAAAAAATGATGAATTCTTTTTTATGAGTCAAACTATTTCTCATATTATAAACCCAATTAAGGATTGTATATTAAAACTAGAAGCAAGAACAGCCTTAGCAGATGGCTATATTCAAATGCTAAAATTAGCTGCCACTATTAATTGCCTTCCTTCAAGTAATACTTTAAAACTAGCTATTATAGGTAAAGCTGCCGCCCAAAATTATTTCCTAATTCCGAAATAATTTCGGCCAGAATTTTATTTCCGAAACTAATTCCGAAATCCTGAAATTCTTCCGAAATCCCGAAATCTTTCCGAAACTCCTGAAATTGTTCAAAACTTCTGATTGGTCTATTATAAAATCACATGACTTTATAAATTTGCTAAAATTTTATCTGTATTCTAATTCCATAATTCTGGCTCCGTAGCGATCAACTACTCCAAGAACACCACCAAAAATCCTTTGGTAACGTGACTTCATTTTATTCATCGCAACCGTCACCCCTACTAGCGTTTTACTTTTTATATTTATACGAGGACTTAGGTTTATTCGAGTAAGTAAAAACATATTTGTCACACCCTTATTCGTCACTGTTTATTTTCACGTGTTAGTGCATAACGCCGTAATGTGGGCTAAAAGTCACGTTACCAGAGATTTTTTGGTGGTGTTCTTAGGGTAGTTGTAGCGATCTTTCGACAACGTATGAAGCTTCATTTTAAGCCTATGTTCACTTGTGTAACATTAGTGCATAAAGATGCATAATTTCCTTATATAGTATATACATTACACAAAGTGAACATGAAGGCTTAAATCAAAAGACGCGTGTCAGGAAGATCGCTACGAGCCAGAATTATGGTATTAAAATACAGTTATAATTTGGTAAAAATTTTAATTTTGGTCACGTGATTTAATAACAGCCAATCAGAATTTCAGAATAGTTTTGGCATTTCAGAATTAAGTATTTTTCCTAAATTAATTTTACCATTTCGGTTTCAGCAAATGGTAAAATTCCCTAATTTCAGGCGGCAGCTTTAATTATAGGTATCTAGCTACAATCACCGTTATCAAGAATTTGATCATGAAGCATATTTACTTTCATATTATTTACATCCAGAATATCATGGTATGATTAATTTAATTTATCCTAATTTAATTTATTATAAATTCAGTTACTAATTAATTTTAAATAATTTTAGGATATGGATTAAATGATAAAGTTTTCAAGTTGCATGTCATGCTGCAGCTAAATACTGGCAAGCACATGAATATGGAGAAAATATGTCTCATCATTTATTAACTTAATTGAGACAATTTAAACAAAATAATCATCCATTTAATTTAGATTATGATTCAAAACCTGAAATACCATTTGCTTGGTAGTTAACATATGAAAAGTCAGAGGAAATGCCTTTAGTTTCTCTTGCAATAAAGTTATTTTCTATTACATCTAGTGAGGTAGGATGCAAAAGGAATTTTTCAGTTCTTAAATGGTTTTATGGTAATCGTCGTACCTGTTTAAATATTAATTGAATTGAATCAATGTCAATGATGCATTTATTTTGGATAATAAATATTAAAAAAGAGATGGCTTTTCATGAAAAGAAAATTACAGCTAATGATTTGTGACAATGTACTCGAATTTCAACTGTTATAGATGAATTGGATGAATATGATTTTGATGATGATATATCTGAAGATCCTGAATCATCTGATTATGCGATTGGGTCTACATTGTAATAACTGAGAATATAATAAAATAGAATATGGATAAATAATTAGCCAACGGATAAATATTTATAGTTTAGTTTAGTTACGAGATAGTTATAAGATAATATATCTTTTATTTTTCTTAAATTTTTATTAGAAAAAGATAATAGATAGTAGAAATATTTTTCTTAAAATGTATAAATACAAGTGGTGGATTTCGTTAGAAATTCTGCAGTTCGACTTTTTAAAAAAAAATTAAAATTTTAATTCGTTATTCTAATCTCAACACATTCTTTAGCCTTTTCTTATGAGCGAAAGTGCGTAATTGGAAAAATAAACTATTATTAAAAAAATAATTATTAAATTTGGAGAAACTATCGCAAATTAAAATTTGGATAAGAAATAATGTTTTGTAATTAATTTTATTTTTTTTATTATAAATCAAGCAGAGATATTATTCGAACTCAACACGTCGGTAGCAATATATGATAATTAATTATTATCCTATAGGTGGCGTGTCACATTATGGTGCATGTTCCGAGAAGTTAAAAGATTGTTGTCTTCATACAAAATCTGAATAAAAAAATAAAAAAGAAAGTTTATGAAATTATAAGAAGAAATTGAGAAAAATGTTACTATATATGAAAAAGGATATAGTAAAAGAAAATATATAAGAAATATTAAAATATTATTGAAAAATGAAATTAAATGAAAATATGTAATATATTGAAAAAGTATATATCAGAAAGACTAATGAGATATTCAAGATAATAATGAAAATAAAATTTATAATGAGAAAGAATTTTACATATTATAAAAAAGTTAATAAATGATTAAAAAAAAAAATTAAAATATTATGAGAAAAGAAAATTATTAGTAACAAACCCGTAAACTACTATACTTCTATGAAGAGGGTAAAGGCAAGCCCGGTATAGGTTACTAAATGAAAAAGAAAATTTAATAATATTAGTAAATATAAGAAATATTATTATTTGATATATGAGAAATAATTTTATTACAATAAAAAAATTATAAAATGATGTGAAATATTATAAAAGATAATAATGAATTATATGAAATAAAATAATGTAATAATAATGTAATATAGAATAAAAAGAAAATTGCATAAGCATATTGCATAAACAGTATAAAACGTAATAAAAAGATAATAAAAATATTAAATCAGAAAGAGAGAACATGAGTTCAATTACAGAAATGAATAAATAAAATAAGAATTATACTGTGGCAAATCATGTGTTAAGGCATAGTAAAAATCACGTAATTAAAACATAGTAGAAAATGAAATGTTATATAAGTCACATGAGTAGTATAAGACACGTGAGGCGCAGTAAAAGAAAAGAGAAAATAAAATTAAGAAAATATAAGTCACGTGATTAAGACGCAGTAAAAAGTCACAAGTTGAGGCACAGTAAAGATCTTGTCATTTTGACAAAATCATAGATTTAAAAAAATTAAAAATTTTTATATATGGGGACACGCACAGCAAAACAAGGGGATAGGATTTAAAAAATTTTTTTTGAGACTTTATTACAACTGTAATTTTTGGATAAATTGGAGCATAATTATCATATAAACTTAAGAAATTTTTTTTTGAGGCTATCCCCTTGTTTTGCTGTGCTTATCCCCATATATGAAAATAGTTGTGTCACTATAGGCGTTATGTTAACAGAAATTTTAGTATGTTGATCGCTTAAAAATCTGTGGCTAGCCAATTATAATAAGAGAATATTAATGTATTATAAAATAATAAATAAAAAATAAAATAATATGAAATAAATTTGAATAAAAATCTTTGAAAGTTAATATAAGAAAAAGATTAAAAGTTATTAAAAGTTTAATTTTGTATATAAAACTGGGAGAACCCCAGTATAAATAAGAGCATACTGGGAGGACCCAGTATAAATAAGCCTTTATTTTATTAGTGATCATATTAGTCTGACACTAGGCGGTCCCAGTATAAATAATCCCTAGCTTTGATCATAGTTACATCGGAAAATTTTTTGAGATGCAGAACTGTGGAGATCTGCGAAATTAGCAGATCTCTGCTTTTTTTTATCATTTTTTGTGTATTTCTACGAAGTTCTGCAAACTTTGCAACTTCACAGATAATTGAATATTTTTATCTATAAAATCAGCAAAATTCTGCAATTTTGCAGAATTTCATTTAACAGAAAATTTAAAACATGCCAGTTTTGCAAAGTTCTGCGAAATAGCAGATCTTCGCTTTTTGTCCTTTTTTTTGTGAAACTTTGCGAAATTCTTTAACGGTTTATAATTGCGTTTAAACTTTGAGTAACTAACTAATTAAACTTTTCGATTTCAATTAGTAATTAAGCTTAATTAAGCTTTTCGATTATTTCCGTTGATAATTTATTTTCGCTAAAGTTTTTTAATAGTTTTTTTTAATACTTTCGTTAAAGTTTTTCAACAAATTTACAAATTTTATTTTTTAAACTTTCTGATTTTACTTTCGTTAAAGTTTTTCAGTAATTTTTAAAACATGTATTTATTTAACAAATAATGATTTACTTTGCCAAATCTTGGAACTATATGAACTTCTTGGTTAATTGAACTAATTGGTATTGTGTTGTATTCTTTGGTGTAATACAACTGCGGACACCCGCACAGTTCAGATTCTTCCGTAATAATATCAAACCAACGAACTAAAGCAAGTTCATATGGCTCTTTGAAAAACCCTCAGAAGAATTTAAATAATAACAACTGAACACCTTATAAAGAAAATTGATTAATGACATACAAGCAACAAATTGCACTTTATCAATCTTAATCATTCACTTACTTTTCCATACCAAGCTCCCTCATCCAAATTGTATTGCTCTTGATTTTCCGCAATATTACCGAACTATTCTTTACCTTGGAATTCTCCTGTCGTTTTTAAAATATGTCTATCTTCCAGGTGTACTGAATTATAAATTTTAATGTAAAATTCGTCACTTTCAGACTCCTGTGAAGATGTGTCCAGAAAGGTATCTAAAGTTGAAATTAATTGTGATGACCCTTCAATGAAGTTTGAATGTGATGGATTTTCAGATTTTTTCAACGATTTTATTTTTTGGTCGATATTATCGAATAACTTTTTTAGCAGAAGATGCCAATTTTTTGTGTTTTACCTATAAAAAATATTAGAATTTATAATTAAATGTATGTATATTTGAAAGAAATTGATTTCAGTCATGTCAAATTCAACTAACAGCGTTTACCAATTGTCTCATTACATCTTTTTTGTTTGATAACCGATATGGGATTTTGACATATGATTTGTGGGGGGTTTTATACGTTTCCGTTGACAACCTATTCAATGCACCATATTTTCTAATAGCAGGCACTGAAAACAATCAAAATAAATTAGGATAAAATCATATACTGTATGTTTACTAGCGTCCTACCTGCGTGATACTGCCAACTGTGTAACTTCAGAAAATTGCAGTTAGTAGTGAACAATGGAGAGAAGATCTTTTTGAAATCAATGCACCAATCAATAATTGCTGACTATAATTGATAATCTTTAGTGTGTTGATGATTTCCAACGTGACTTTATGAACTTTGATTTACTTCAAAAATTTTCAGATCTTCTTCAGTGTACATTTCTTTCCTGCTTATTATGTACATCTTACTAAACTTTACGTAAAGTTCACAAAGTTCTTTACAGGTTATTTCGTTCCTTTCAAAAATTTCATCTAAGGCAAAAAGGGCAATTTTTATTATGTTACGATAGTCTGACGCAGTAAGTATGTTTAAATGTCCTAATTTATGTAAAAGTTTAAAATCCAGGAAGCGAGGAATCTGATGAAATCGATTATCAAATTTTTTTGTAGTTCTGTTCCTCTGACTGCCTTCAAAATATCTTGTGTAAATTCCAATTGGTATTTGAAGAGTCCAAGATCGATATGGTGCATATGCTATAACCAAAGATATGAAATGGATTATACAGAAATTAATGTTAGTAGATAGTGATAATTAGTTAACTGAAAATATAATCTGGATAGGACCCGCTTACTTCTAATAAAGGTCTCTTCACAAAATTTCAGATTTACTAGTAATTTTACCAACCCTTTCTGTCTCATAATTTTACCTTATATATAGTGTAACCTTTTAAAATTATATTGAATTTTACCTTAAATTTTTAGAGACTTAAATTTTCTTTAAAAACATTTAATTATTAAATAAAGTATTTTACAATAGTTTAAAATTTTTTTAAACATTTATTAATTAATACAAAATTTTATTATTTTTATTACTATAAATAAATTTTAATATAAAAAAATACAAAATATAAATTTGCAAATTATTAAAAATCCAGTAATCCGATTTTAATAAATTTTATACCATTAGAATCATCTCATTAAGACAATTCTAATGGTAGTAAAATCATCTTTCTAGGTTTAATATTGACTGAGATAAGGGTTAATAAATTTTATTAATTAATTAAAAAATTATTAAAAAATTTTCTATGCTAAAATGAAGTAAAATTAGTTATTTAATATAAAAATAATACTGAGAAATTACAAAATTTTTAAAAAAATTTATGGACTTATAATTTTCTCTTCCCTTACCCCACCACCACCCTTTTGTTCTAAAGTTCTTTATATAAATTTTGGCTATCACGTCTAAAATAATTCTATTTTATACAAATTTGTTTATATTTTTAATATTTAAATTTGTTACACCGTCACGTCTAAAATTTGTTACACTGTCACGTCTAAATCTTATTGTAATTTCATTACACTATCACATCTAATTCTTATTGTAATTTCATTACACCGTCACGTCTAATCCTTTTTATAATTTCATTTCACCGTCACGTCTTCTTTTTATAATTTCGTTACACCGTCACGTCTAATTCTTTTTATAATTTCATTACACCGTCACGACATGTTATTTATTACAATTAAGGGGTAAATTTTCGTGTTGTATTTATTTATAAAATTAAGGACCTATACAAATTATTAATTAATTTTACCTTATAAACCGGAAACCTATTTTAACTTTACCTTACATACCCAGAGACCTTTATTTGTTATATATATAATTTTACCCTTAACTATTAAGAGACCTAAAATTTAATTTTACTATAAATTTTACCACAGATTTTTGGACACCTATATTAGAAGTAAGCGGGGTCCTATCTGGATAAATAATTATCCAACACATAAATGATTAACCGATGGGTAACAATAAATAATATTTATAGTTTAGTTTAGTCACGAGATAGTCATATGATAATGTATTTCTATTTTCTTTTATTTTCTTAAAATTTTTATTAGAAAAAAGATAGTAGATATTAGAAATAATTTTCTTAAAATGTATAAATACAAGTGGAATTCATTAGGAATTCCACAGTCATGAATTTGACTCAAAATAATAAAAGAAATATTAATTATTAAAAGTTATTCAAATATGAATATGCTTATTATACGCTTGAGAATTAATTAATATTATATTATTAAGTTTAGAGAGAAGTAAAGTAAGGGGAATTATCCCAGTTTAATTATTATATGAATTGTATTCAAAGATTAAAAGAACTCTCACATTTAAAAAGGAAATTTATGAGATTATAAGAGATAAATGAAAGAGAGCGAGAAGTTAAGAGATTATAAAAATTTAACCAAGTATAATATTGAACTGAATATGAATTTTAGTCTACCGATATGTGGCAGATATCAGTGACAATTTGGTGCAATGCTTACCGAGAAAGAAAATGATTGACTGTGTGTTATCATTCTGACTATCTTCATATAGTCAGGTACCTGTGTGGTATTCCTGAGAATCTGGACTCGAGTATATAAAAGAAATGTTATTAAAAGTACAATGAGAAAATAAATGAAATATGGATCGAATAGGGTTTATAGGAGAGATGTCTGTGTACTATAAACCAAGAAAACAAGTTATTAATAAATATGGTATAGGGCTACAGTTACTTGCACATAAAGATAATCTACCTGCCAATCAAAGACGTAAAATCAAGGATGTAAACCTACCTACTGACTTACTTGTTGACTTAGTTTGCTGTTTTATTGACTCATACAGATGATCAGACCGAATCCTGAAAAAGTTTCAGATATTTCGAATGTGGCAGATCTGGAGGGTAAAAAAAAAGTTTTTCTGGAGGTATTCTAGGATCCCGTTTACTTCTAATATAGGTGTCCAAAAATCTGTGGTAAAATTCATAATAAAATTTAATTTTAGGTTTCTTAATAGTTAAAAGTAAAATTATATATATAACAAATAAAGGTCTCCAGATATATAAGGTAAAGTTAAAATAGATTTCCGGTTTATAAGGTAAAATTAATTAATAATTTGTATAGATTTCAGTATTATAATAAGGTAAAATTGATTATATATTATATTATAAATTAGACCCTTAATTTTATAAATAAATATAATATGAAAATTTACCCCTTAATTGTAATAAATAACACGCAATAATTTAGACGGTATGGTGTAACAAGTTTATAAAAAGAATTAGACGTGACGGTATAACAAAATTATAATAAGATTTAGACGTGACAGTATAACAAATTTTAGACGTGACGGTGTAACAAATTTAATTCGTGATTCAGATGTTGATCAGTGAAAATCCATAGATAATCAATATACATTTGGGAATAAGTGATCTTATACAATACAACGCGTTTTAGAATCTTTCACTTCCTCATATAAACTTATGCCTAAACATAAAGAATACACAGTTACATTAATTTCTTCAGGCCTAATAGTGGGCGCTCTACATTATGGCCTTTTTGTTATAATTGGTGGATTTCTAGGCTTTCTGAAAAACGTAAAAATCCAATATTTCTTCATCCTATTAGATTATGTATGAAAACTTTAGTTAATTTAAAAGACTGGAACTTTTTTATTGAGGTTGTTGAAACCTTTTCAAATTATGGTCAAATACCTGGATATATTTGTAAATGTGATGGTATTCAAAGTGAACTCTGCAAATCACTTACAGCTGCAGTTAATAGCATTTATAAAGAGATCTTTTAAACAAATGCCAAATATTCGGGGCCTGCAATAATGGGGTTTGACATACCAATTATTTCTGAAGCATTACTAAAGGATTTACCATTTCGTGCTTTTCTATTTCCTTTAGGAAAATTAAATTTATGGGTAATATAGTTCGTAAGTTATTTATTCAATTCTACTATATTTATATAATATTTACATATAATTTAAACCAACTAAATTCTTTATTTAAAAAATTATTCAAATATTTTAGATAGTAAGTAATTCTTTTATATTTTATAACATTTACATATAATTTAAACTAACTAAATTCTTCATTTAAAAATTATTCAAATATTTTAGATAGTAAGTAATTCTATTATATTTATATAATATTTACATATAATTTGAACTAACTAAATTCTTTATTTAAAAAAATTATTTATTAATAATATAGGGAGTATGTTATTTATTTAATTCTATTATATTTATATAATATTTTCATATAATTTGAACTAACTAAATTCTTTATTTAAAAAATTATTCAAATATTTTAGATCATAAGTAATTCTATTATATTAATATAATATTTACATATAATTTAAATTAACTAAATTCTTTATTTAAAAAATTATTCAAATATTTTAGATCGTAAGTAATTCTATTATATTTATATAATATTTACATATACTAATTTAAACTAAATAAATTCTTAATTTAAAAAATTATTCAAATATTTTAGATTGTAAGTAATTATATTATTTTTTTTTTTTATTTTTAAAAACTTTATTATAGATGCGATCATGTCCTATTATAATCACGCTTACTTACATATATAAACTTACAAAATATAAGATAAATAAATACATATAAGAATTAAGCATTATGAAACAAGACTACTTTTCAAAAAGAACAAGTCGACCTGTCACCTAAACGATCCCATCATTGTTAAAAACCATGATGCGACCTCAAATTCAAAGGTGACTGTCATGATCTACCTAAAAATTTGCCCAATGACTGCCTCGATGGAATGCCAAATCATTCCATTTATTCCAATTACTTTCTAACATCTTACAGCCAACATTTTTAACACTCACTTCAGTGCGATTACTATGTGACTTAGCTTTTTTATCTTTACCGCTAATACCGCACTGCTTTTTTTCCTTTACTACACGTTATAAATAACGTGCATGTATGATTCTTTCTTTATTAAAAAAGCTGTATGTATATACTATCGGATACAGAATGATGAAATAAACGAAAACATTTCCAAATAATTCGATAAAACTCTGGAAAGTCTATATATTTTTCTTTCAAATAAAATTTGCCATATGTAAATATAATCAAATATGGAATGATGTGAAACTAAAAATAAATTCAATAGACAAAACTGACTATATATTTTTCTTTCTAACCAAATAGCCTTATGTAAATATTATCAGATAAGGAATAATCTAAAATCCTAAAATAATTATTCATTTTTTCACTTTTGATAATTTGTTTCTTAATAATTAGCCATCCCACAAAAGAAAATAGAAAAACAAAACAAGAATAACTAATTATATATTTTTGTCTCCTTAATATAACATACCTTGCTTTAATTTACAAGCTTTAATTGCACACTGATTAACCACGTAGTCATGAGTAATACCACGTCCACGCCTTCCTCTTCTAACCCCATTACAATATGTCGTTAAAAGACTTTTATCTCTAATACTATTCAAACCCTGATGAAATTCTGCCCTTGTAATAGGTTCTCGTCTATTGAGTATTTCTTGCCAAGGAGCGACATTATTCTGTCCACTAATTTCCATTTCTTGAAGGTCCGTAATAATATTGTCTATCGTAGTACTTTAACCAGCACTACTCGACTGTTCTGCTAACTTACTATCTTTTCGTTTAAAAGAATCATCTTTTTTCTTTCTTAATTCAAAAAAATGTTCTTCGTTAAAAGAATGATTAATAAAAATATCATCTATTAACATTTTGTATCCAACTTCACTTGTAACTTGATCTACCAGAAACTCCATTTCTTTTTCTGATATGTATTGTTTCTTAAGAATATCATGTCTACGTTTCAATTTATGTTTGGAAATAAGTACTTTTGATCCAATTTCATTATTTGTGACCTGCCATTTATTTTTATTACTCTTGAGGCTATTTTTAAACCTCTTTTTATACTTTTCTTGTTCTTTTGATGTCTTAAATTGCTTGTTTATCTGCAAATTTGAATACGTAACTGCATATTTACGTGCTCCACTATCTATCAAAACTTTTTTTGTATAAGACACGCCAACGCGTTTACTTATTACTTGTTTAACTTTACTAAAATCCTTGAACACATTTTCACAGGTCGAAAAGTGAAAAATCAGGCACCAATCGGTCACCAATCAGGTAGCTGATTGGTATCTGATTAGTAACCAATTGGTGCCTGATTGGCATTTTCGCCAAATACCGTCACCAATCAGGCAGTTTGCTAATTTTTGATCCAGTAATCAGAAAAGGATGAAATATAGCTCATTGAAATCGTCTCAACATGACGAATCTAATGGTAGTAAAATCTCATTTCCAGAATTAATACTTGATGAGAAATTAAGTACATCAGGAAATTATATAGTGCGAAAAGTTGCGCAAGTTTACACATCATAATATTTCGTAAGCTTCCAGACCCGCCGCAAGTTTGCGTAAGCGTAATATTTTGTAACTTTTTTAAAATATTTCGAAATATTACGATATGCAAAGCTTCGTAATTTTACGATTTGTAATATTCCGTAATTTTGCGGTTCGCAATATTTCGTAATTTTACATAATATTTCGTAAGTTTTCAGACCCGCCGCAAGTTTGCGTAAGCGTAATATTTTGTAACTTTTTAAAATATTTCGAAATATTACTGTATGCAAGGCTTCGTAATTTTACGATTCGTAATATTCCGTAATTTTACTGCGTAATACTTCGCAACTTTTTAAAATATTTCGAAATTCTATGATGCGTAATGTTCCATAATTTGACGATTCGTAATATTCTGTGATTTTACACAACTTAATATTTCGTAATATTTCAAAATATTTCGATAAATAATACTTCATTTTCTGTACTATAAGTTTATATAATGTATGTTTTATTAGATATAATCATAAAAAATTACAAGTATTTATTAATATATACAGAATACATAAAAGTAAAAAAAAGAAAGAGTAGAGTAACAATATTATTAGACGTAAAAAGAAGAGAAACAGCTATAGTAACGTTAGTATTAGATATAAAGATAAAAGAAATATTGTTATTATTGTTAGTATTAAGGTAAAAAGAGTTAAAGAAACAGTAAAAGGAGTAAAAGAAACATGGATATTATCGTTAGTATTAAAGTACAAGTAAAAAGAAATAAAGGAAACGTAGATAGTATTGTTAGTATTACGACATAAAGTAACAAAGAGGTAAAAAAAAACGCGTTAATATTAAAATAATTAGTATTAATAAATAAATATTTCTATACCTGCAAAGTAATTGAACAAAAGAATAAAGAAATAAAGAGAAAGGAAAAAATAAACATGTTGTTAGTATTGTTAGTATCGTTAGTATTAAAGTACAAGTAAAAAGGAATAAAGGAAACATGGATATTATTGTTAGTATTACGATACAAAATAACAAAGAGGTAAAAAAAAATGAAAATAATTAGTATTAATAAACAAATATTTCTATACCTGCAAAGCAATAAATTATGAAATATATGTAAATATATTGTATATAATTAAAGAAATATAAATAGAAAGAAGAGACAAAAAAATTAAAAATATTGAACAAAAGAATAAAGAAATAAGAAACAAAAATAAATAAGACAAAAACGCGTGCATGATTAAATGATTAAATGATTAAATCACATGCAAGGATCAGCCTAATTTTGATTGGCCAGAAAATACGATATCGTAAAATTACGGAAATCCGCATTTTAAAAAATCACAGAAATTGTATATGCACAATTACTAAATATTATCCCCTCGTGATAAATTAAAAATTATCAACACAAATTCAACACAAATTTAACAAATTTAACGAAATTTGGCCAAAATTAACAAATTTTTACCAGAATTATCAACACAAATTGAACACAAATTGAACACAAATTTCAGCCACGATTTATTTATGTCACACCCGTGTTGTTAAGAATTAATAACCATTTTATTTATTAAAACTATATTAATTATGGTAAAAAAAATGCTATTACGTGTGATATATATAAAAAATAATATTTATTTTTTATGCAACCCATAATTCTCTAATAAACTATTTACATACCGACCTTCCTCCTCCGTGTTATAAGAGTCAATAGAAAGTATATCATCGTCAGCTATGCCATCGTTGGCATATGCGTCGTTGGCCCGCATCGTTAACCCGCCACCATCGTTAGCCGCACCATCGTTAGGCCTACCATCGTTAGTCACACCATTATCAGCCGCACCTGCTCTATCGTCAGCTGCTCTATCACCACCATCGTCTACATCATTACCATCATGAGAATCATCGTCCGAATGTGTAAATTTATCCCTATTTTCCAACTTTTGCTAAAAATCAATAAATAAATAAATAAACTGTAATTCAAATAATTCACATTTTGCAAATTGTAAATTAAAAACTTACTAAGTTGTTGATTATCTTCGACTTCATTATACTTTCGCTCATTTGAATGTTTTGATTATTAGGATTTAAGTACGTTTCGCATATGCTAATCGCATACGTTATTTGTGTTTTTGAGGGATTTTTATTTTCTTTTCGCAACTTATCGATTATCGCGACATATATGTCGTAGGTTGCCCATCTTTAACCTTTTTAAATAGGTTGTTGTAACATCTTTTCACCTCCGCCTTACTCTTCCATTCCTGAATCTTTGACGGACTAGCCTCGAGTGTTAATAGACGGTAATTTATGCCCAGTCCGCTTCGAAAACAGAATACATAACGTCTTTAACTCTGGACGTGAACGTCCCTCGTATGCTTCTATGTTGTTGTACTAACTATTAAAAAAAAATGTTAGTATGAAATTTAATAAAATTCATAATTGCTTTAACTTACAGTCGGGGCAATTTTTTTTTCGAAAAAAATAATCCATTGATTTTTTTGAACTGGCGCGCATAAATTCCGGATTTTCGTCTTTTAAATATTTTTCGGTAGCGAGTTTGTACTCGTCTTGCGAAGGATAAACAAAATTTTCAAATAAAATTTTCGACACCTTCTTAACGAGCTCCTAATCAAACGAGGTTAGCATTTCAGGTTTACATTAAATAATATTCATCTTTATTACCTTTACATACTCCGGATCTATTGTATTATTATTATTTTTGTTATTATCGTTGAGCTTTTTTTCTATGCTCGAGAGACGGGTTTCGAGATTTTTTTTGTCCGGTGATAAGAACTTCAAGCTTAGAAATTATCTGCGAATTGGTTCTTAATAGTTTTTCTATTGTTTTTTTATTAACTTTAACAATAAAATATAATTTAACTATATATTATATAATTTCTTTTATAAAGAATATGATACATATTATGTCATATATACCATCAACACTATCATCGGATATTCTCACTCGCTTCTCAGCTTCGCTACCCTCAGTACTACGTTTTGAAAATCTTTCATTATCGTCAATTCTTCGTTTTCGCCACGCTTTGTAGCCATTATGATAATAAATTTGAAACGAAAATATGAGAAAAAGGAGGAAATATATGAGAAAAAAGAGGAAATATATGAGAAAAAAAGAGGAAATATATGAGAAAAAGGTGAACTAGAAAATTCGAAAAGGATGAGGAAAAAGGGGGAAATACATGAATCAGAAATTCAGAAAAAGGAGGCAAGCTGTCATAAGGTAATTTCCGCCATTCTATACTAAAAAAGAAAAAAAACTTGCGAAATATTGCGAAAAATGGATGAACTAATGCGAAATATTACGAAAAATGAATGTACTAATGCAAAAATTTTGCATCGTGATATTACGAAAAAATATTGTAACACTTTCATAAGAGAACTTTAAAAAAAATCTCGTAAAAGCACATACATAGTACAATCGAAATATTAATCAAATCCAATTTATAAAAAAATAACATGTTACACATGTTGGGGCTTTTATGCATGGAAAAAAAAGTTGCAGCCAGTGAACTCATTTGGCTGATCAGATTGATAGCGCTTATAACCTGATTATCGCATAAATTTGTGGCTGATCATCCGTCCATTATTGTAAAAGTGATTTGCCGTGTTAAGCCAATAAATTTGCGGCTGATTATCAGATGATTAGCCGGCCATCCGAACTCTTACAGCCCGTTACAGCAAATTCAAAATATGCGAAACACTCAGCACTTTTGCTGTCAGATTCACTTGGCAGGTTGCCGGCAAATTGAAATAGTAAATAAAATAATAAACAATATTTATATGGTACATCATAGACTTGTTACATTTATTTTTAGATTTGCCAACCCACGAACTCGGCAAGTTCCCGACAGCAAAATTGCTGAGTGTTTCGCATATTTTAAATTTTGCTATAATGCGTAAAATTGCGAATGATTCCGCGATATTAGCCACCAGATTCTTACAGCCAGTTCCATTCATTAATGCGTAAATTTGCGTAGTCGTGTCTATTCAAATAACTCAATCAATTGTAATCCATTCAATTAATTCATTAAATTTTTACAATGAATTTGCAATATAATTTTATTAGCACACATAATCTCATATAAATTAAATAGTGAATTGATACTTTTCATCAAATTTGACGCGTTAATTTAGTAACATGAGTTTCAAATGCCCCCTTTGTATGCGAATATTCAGTCAACGCTTTGCATATACTCAACACGCCCAAAAATGCTTAAAAAATGTAGAAGTAGAAGTAGAAGATGATGATGATAATAATGATAGTGAAAAATATAGCAGTGAAATGGATACAAGAAGTAATCTAAGTAGTGAATATGAAAATGATAAAGTTGAGGTAATTATGTTATTCCAGATTATTCTTTTTAAAGAAAAAGCTCAAATTATACTAACTCATTTTGGTTTATAATTTTAGGTGGATGATGATAATAATGTACAAAATATGTCATTTGACAGTATTGGAAGTGCAATATCAGAGATGAGCCTTGAAGATAGTAACTTTGAAAATATATTAGATTCATCTGAAGAGCCTGAAATTTTTGAAGAACCCAAAAATCTCAATACCAAAACTTGCACAGAATTTCCTAATGATGCTTATAAAGATCTAATGTTATTAGTAACGAAATATAAAATAAACAATAAAGGTGGTAATGAAATAATACGTTTTTTTAATAAACATTCAAATCTTACAGAATCACCATTACCAAAAAATATTGAACAGGGACGAGCATTTATGAATAATATGAAGTTTTCTAATTTAGAATTTAGTAAAGTTCTTATAACAAAACATAAGGATAAAGATTATTTTCTTTATTATCAAAACTTAATACAGTGCATCAAAAATATCTTAACTGTTCCCTGACATAACACAAAATTTTGCGCTATCTTACGAAAACTATGAGGTAAATAGTAAATATTAGTTAATTCAATAATTTAAATAATATTTATTTTAATTTATTTATATTATTTTATAGTATAATAGAGAAAGTATTTACAGTGAACAAAACACTGGAAAATGGTGGAAAACTACGCAAGAATCCTTACCTACTGGTTCCAAATTATTATCAATTATTTTATATTCAGATGCAACAACTACAGATACATTAGGAAAAAGTCAATTGCATCCAATATATATTTCATTAGGCAATATTCCAATATGGCGTCGTAATAAACAGGATGCAAAGCAACTTTTGGGATATTTACCAATTTTAGAAGCTGCAAATAAAGATCTGGTTCGTGATACCTTTCATAAATCTTTACGTCATTTACTAGAACCAATTATTTTATTAAAAGATGGTATAGACCTTTTTATAAATAATGAAAATACCTGGTTTTATCCTAGAGTTTCAACTATTATTGCAGATTGGCCAGAAGCCGCAAGTTTTTGTTTAGTTTATAAATCCTCCAATTCAAGCCTTCCATGTCACTCCTGTTTAATTAAAAGGGACAATCTTGCAAATATAAACTTATCGGTTAATGATGTAATACTAAGAACTCATGATGAAATGCGTAAATATTTTGAAAATGATACACAAAAATCTGTTTGCATAGAATCTGTACCTAATTTTTTTTGGGATTTGCCGTAAGTATGCAAAAGTAGAAATAATTATAATAACATATATATATATTAATTATAAATATTTATATTATCAAGGAATATAAATATCTACTTGGCTACTGTTCCTGACAGAATGCATCATTTAGATTTGGGTTTATTTCGTTATCAAATTATCTTCACGTGCGATATCTTAAAATTGCAACATGTTAATGGTAATAAATTAGTTGAAGAAGTAGATCGCCGTCTAGCAGCAATTCCACGTTTTCCCGCCATTAAAATTTTTTCCAATGGACTGCAGTCAATTGCAAGATTAACTGCTAATGAATATCGAAGTTTGATGAAAGTCATGATATTTGTTATTGATAATTTATATGATGAAAATAATAACGAAGTAGATAATTTTGTAAATAATGATGATCTTGTGAAATTGTACGAATATTGGAATGAAATGTATATTTTAAGTAGATATGAAGAATTTAGTGAAAGTGACTTGGAGAAATTTAATGTATGTATTAAAATTTTAGTAAAATCGAAAATTTAAATTAAATAAATTAAATTAACATTTAAATTTTAGGATGCAATACATAGATGGGCGCGGATGTTTGTCAAGGCTTTTAAATTTGTTTCTCCTTCCAATTTGAAGTTGCCTAAATTGCATTCATGGTTTACTGCTATCATTGACTCAATACGATCTTATGGCGCAATAAACGGCTATACCACATAAACTTACGAAAGTCTCCACAAATATTTCGTTAAAATACCCTACCGAATTAGCAATAAAAAAGATGTCGAACCTCAGCTTTTACGAACTGTAAGTATTTGGAAATTTATTTATTGTATATATTTATTATATAACTTAAGATGGAAATTAAATTAATAGATAAAACGTCAAGCAATATCTATTAGAATGTCTCAACATTCAGTGAATCCGGCAAAAACACCTCGCACTTGTAAATTTTCTGCAAGACTCTTTGATTTCTCTTTACAAGATGCAAATACATTTTTTAATGAAAAAAAAGATTCCGTAGACAATAAAATGCAGACCGGTTTTGCTAGATTTATAAGTTGTCGGATTCATATCTAGATTTACTTGATGGGTTCACAATTATTGGTGAAACCCGAATAAACATATACGGATCGGTAACGCTGGAAAATGGTGCCATAATGCGTGCCACAAACAGGTATCATAATAAAGTATGGTTTAGCGGACATAGCTATTTCAATGGATTCTGAAGAATCAAATGATTATATATCAGACAAAGGACTTTGTTATGGACAGGTATTTTTCCAATTTATGTAATAATTTATTATAAAGTATTAATAAATATTTATTATTTATAGGCCTTATTGTTAGCAGAAGTATTAACAGACCCACCGCTAAATCTCGCATTAATTCAATGGTACGATTTTAAATCTAAAAGGAACCCATATTTATATGGATGTTCTCACGCAAAATTGATAGAATTATATAACTTTGTAGCTATAGAGTCTATACGTGGTGTCGTTCACATAGTCCGATTTGATAAACAAAATGAATATTTCGTAAATAAATATATTTTTTAGTCACTTGATATAGGAGTTTTGATTTATTTTAATAAAATTATATCCTTAAAGAATTTATGGTCACGTTTCCCATATCATAAATAAAATGCAGATTTATTTATTTATTATTATTAACAACACGGGTGTGACGTAAATAAATCGTGACTGAAATTTGTGTTCAATTTGTGTTCAATTTGTGTTGATAATTCTGGTAAAAAATTATTAATTTTGGCCAAATTTCGTTAAATTTGTTAAATTTGTGTTGAGTTTGTGTTGAATTTGTGTTGCGTAATTTTTTATTTATCACAAGGGGATGATATTTAGTAATTGCATGTACGACGTACAAGATTTTTTTTTATGATTTTTTTAAGAAATGTACGCAAAATATTTAATCAGAATATAATTGTTTTATTTTTAAATATGATATATTGATGATTTTTTTTAAAAAAAAAATTGATTTTTTTAAAATTCAATAGAATGTGCTAATAATAAATTGGTTTATTTTTAAATATAATATATTGATATTTATATTTAAATAACCAAAACATGTACATGATTTTTAATTATTTTTAATTGAAATCATGTACATGATTTTTAATTATTTTTAATTGAAATCAAACTAAGATTTTTTTTTAAAAAAAAATTAAAATAAATTAAGTGATTTATATTTATATTTAGAATCATGATATTTATATTTAGATAATCCATATCCGCATGAGATTTAATTAATATGTTTAATGATGAAAAGTCTAATAAATTAAATTTTAATTGAAACGAGAAATAAAATCAAACCAAAGAGGTATTGTTCAAATTTTATTTAAAGTGACATTTTACGACTTTCTTTCAAATTTTTACTCATCCCAAAATCAAATTATAAAAATCAAATCAAATCTAATAATGCCTCGCCAAACACGTCGTCGTTCCTATAACGTCCATTGGAACTGGGCTATGATGGACGAACTTGTCGACATACGCCGCGACAGAAACCGTGCCTACCATAATATTAATGGTAGAAGCCGCCAAGATTTTTTGGGACTCTGTTGCCAATAGGTTCATATGACTAATATCTATAATTTCTTTAAGAAAGAATTTAAATTCAAATTAACCAATCCATTTAATTGAATCAGAATAAATAGAATATTTCGAATGAGGGTTTCCGGGCAACAGTGCAGCCAAAAGTGGAGGAACCTCGTCAGGGATTACCATGTAAGTAAATAAATAACATTACATTCATATAAATTAAATGTATTTACCGAATATTCAAACTGATTTTGATATTTAGAACTATGTCCTTTATCGTAATGGTAACCCTGGGCGGCGGCTGTGGACGCGTACCGGCGCAAGATATTATCGCGAATTTAGAACGAGATTTTGGGAGAGGCCGGGTAATTATACTATAATAAAATTTATAATTAATATTTACGTTCATGTTTTAAATTTGATAAATTTGATCAATTTTAGTCGCGCGTGACGATCGTAGCAGGAGAAACTTACCTACGTATCGTAGAAGAAGATAATTATTTTTATTTTTTTATTATTTATTAAGTGAGTAGTATTGATCGTCTGGAATAGAGCTCAGTTTTTTGCATGCGTACTGACCATCGTGCCATAAAAATACGCGTCTTATTTTATAAAATAGTAGCGAACAAGTATCAAATGTGTATTTTTTTTATTAAGTTATAATAAAAATTAGAATTTACTTTAATTTTTAACATAAAAATTGTAAATAATAAAAAATTCGTAAATAAAAATAAATTTGCTTTCCCAAACTTAAAAAAAAAGGTGTTTATATAAAAGAAAAGGTGTTTATATTATTTTTGATTATTCAATAGTATCACATGCCCCTTGTATACGTTCTACTGCATATGCAGTTTACAATCTCGTAAATTTTCGAAATATTTCAACCGTAATATTACGCAGGTTTACAGTTTCGTAAATTTTCGAAATATTTCAACCGTAATATTACGCAGGTTTACAGTTTCGTAAATTTGCAGAATATTTTGACCGTAATATTACGCAGGTTTACAGTTTCGTAAATTTTCGAAATATTTTAACCGTAATATTACGCAGGTTTACAGTTTCGTAAATTTTCGAAATATTTCAACCGTAATATTACGCAGGTTTACAGTTTTGTAAATTTTCGAAATATTTTAACCGTAATATTACGCAGGTTTACAGTTTCGTAAATTTTCGAAATATTTCAACCGTAATATTACGCAGGTTTACAGTTTCGTAAATTTTCGAAATATTTCAACCGTAATATTACGCAGGTTTACAGTTTCGTAAATTTTCGAAATATTTCAACCGTAATATTACGCAGGTTTACAGTTTCGTAAATTTGCAGAATATTTTGACCGTAATATTGCGTAAATCTTACGATATTGAAAACTTACGTAATATTTTAACCGTAATATCACATAAATCTTACGAAATTGTAAACTTACGTAATATTTTGAAATTTTTCGAAATATTATGCCATAAACTTTCGTAAACTTACAAAATCGTAAACTTACGCAATTCTTCGCACTATAAAATTTCCTGATGTAAAATATAAAAATAAAAATGTATTATTTATATTTTATTTAATTTTTTATTAACTATTAATCCTAGAGATGCGATTTTACCACCATTAGATTCGTCTTGTTGAGACGATTCCAATGAGCTATATTTCATTCTTTTCTGATCACTGGATCAAAAGTTAGCAAACTGCCTGATTGGCGAGTATTTGGCGAAAATGCCAATCATCGCAATCGGTCACCAATCAGGTATCTGATTGGTGACCGATTGGTGACTGATTGATGCCTGATTTTTCACTTTTCGACCTGTGTTTGCAATGGAGGTGTAGGAGTTACTATCACCTTTGAACGACAATTTTGACAAACTTTTCTATTTCTTAACATTATATAAAGACAGACATTCATTACAAAACGAGCATGGGATGTAAAACCCCAAATACCATGTTCGTCTACCATGACTAAATTTAATATAAGTTGTAGTTTGTCTGTTCTTTTCTTGTTTCTTCAATTTATTTTCAATAATTACAAGTTTATCCAATAATAATTGACATATTCTTAAAAAATACTTGTTTCTAGTTTCTATATCAATAGGTAACCCACAAAATACACTCGTCAAGTATTTTAAAATCCTGTATTTAGTATTCATCATAGGCCGATCCGAATTAATCAAATAAGGCTTATTATATTTCTTTATTATATGTCTATTGTTAGTAACAATCGTCAACATATCTTTTTCTTTCTGTAATGAATCTACATGTAAAAGGATGTAGGACTTTCCTTTTCGGGTGGAGTATATCGTATCAGCCCCCGTATACCATTTCACTTTTTCTGGACAGAAAAAAGTATAGCCGATAAAACTTTCTTTATTCGGCATCTTTTATCTGATTGGTACACCGTATTTACGGTATTTACGCCTTCTTTTGAAAAAATTTCGCAAGAAAATAAAACTTTTATGTCTTTAAAGGACTATTAAGCCTTGTGAACTTGTTCGAACTGAAAAGAGTGATAATAAAAAGTGTGTTGTTTAAACTAAGGAACACTTTTGTCTTAATACTGAAGTGCTATTTTTCTAGTAATTTAACGAGAAAAAAGCGTAATATTTCTTGTATGAAAAATGGACGTGAACGGTACAGGAAAGAGTTTTATGTTTGTAAGTAATTATATTATATTTATATAATATTTATAATATTTACATATAATTTAAACTAATTAAATTCTTTATTTAAAAAATTATTCAAATATTTTAGATCGTGAGTAATTCCATTATATTTATATAACATTCACATATAATTTAAACTAACTAAATTCTTTATTTAAAAAATTATTCAAATATTTTAGATTGTAAGTAATTATATTATATTTATATAATATTTATAATATTTATATATAATTTAAACTAACTAAATTCTTTTATTTAAAAAATTATTCAAATATTTAGATCGTAAGTAATTCTATTATATTTATATAACATTTACATATATATAATTTAAACTAACTCTTTATTTAAAAATTATTTTGTAATTTCTTATAGTTAGTAAGTTATAAGTTATTTATTTAATTCTATTATATATTTATATTTATATAATATTTACATATAATTTAAACTAACTAAATTCTTTATTTAAAAAATTATTCAAATATTTTAGATAGTATGTAATTCTTTTATATTTATATAACATTTACATATAATTTAAACTAACTAATTCTTTATTTAAAAAATTATTCAAATATTTTAGATCGTAAGTAATTCTATTATATTTATATAATATTTACATATAATTTAAACTAACTAATTCTTTATTAAAAAAATTATTCAAATATTTTAGATCGTAAGTAATTCTATTATATTTATATAATTTCTATATAATATTTACATATAATTTAAACTAACTAAATTCTTTATTTAAAAAATTATTCAAATATTTTAGATAGTAAGTAATTCTATTATATTTGTATAACATTTACATATAATTTAAACTAGCTAAATTCTTTATTTAAAAAATTATTCAAATATTTTAGATCGTAAGTAATTCTATTATATTTATATAATATTTACATATAATTTAAACTAACTAAATTCTTTTATTTAAAAAATTATTCAAATATTTTAAATCGTAAGTAATTCTTTTACATTTATATAACATTTACATATAATTTAAATTAACTAAATTCTTTATTTAAAAAATTATTCAAATATTTTAGATGGTAAGTAATTCTATTATTTATATAATAACATCTACATATAATTCATTAAACTAAATTCTTTATTTAAAAATTATTCAAATATTTTAGATCGTAAGTAATTCTATTATATTTATATAATATTTACATATAATTTAAACTAACTAAATTCTTTATTTAAAAAATTATTTATTAATAATATAGGGAGTATGTTATTTATTTAATCCTATTATATTTATATAATATTTACATAATTTAAACTAACTAAATTCTTTATTTAAAAAATCATTTAAAATATTTTAGCCTGTAAGTATTGCATTTTTTTAATTATAATAATCCAATATTTTTTATATTAATTTATTATAATTGTATAATATTTACTAAATCTTTTTAAAAATTTTGGTAATTTATTTTAGTTGGTAAGTTATACTAACTGAAGTTATTGTATACTATTTATTTAAAATTTAATTAATTAATTAGTTATATTAAAATCTTATAATTTTATTTAGAGTAAGTATAATTAATATTGTTTAATATTTAAAATTTTAATTGTAAATTTTATTTTAATTTTAATTTTTAATATAATTTCATTTTTATATTTAAAGATTTGGCACTAGTGGAAGTAAAATTGTAAATCAATGTATTTCTAAAAATAAATTAAAATGGGTTTGTTATGGTAAATTTGAAAATATTGAATATCATGATAAAGGAGAATTTGGTACTATATATATAGCTAAATATATTAGTATTGAAGTAATTCTTAAATATTTTGATTATCTTAATAATTCAGATGAAAGTTTAAATGAATTGTTAAATGAAGTATGATTAAATATTTTTTTTTTTTAATATTATAATTTATTTATATTAATTAGTTAAATATTATTTTTTTATAGTGGAAAATTATTAATTCAGATGAAATTATTAACATATATGGATTTACAAACAAGAATAGTTTAAAAAGATATTTAACAGAAATAACAAAAAGTTGGGAACAAAAATTATTTTATTTATTTCAAATTATTAATAAGGGTCTTAATGATATTCATAAAAAAGATCTTATTCATTATAACTTTCATAATGGTAATATTTTATGTAACAAGTATGAAGAAGATATATATGGAATTTTTATTAGTGATTATTTAGGATTATATCAACTTGCAAAATCTTTTTTAAAAGAAAATGATATCTATGGAGTTTTATCATTTATAGCACCTGAAATTTTAAGATTATATTCAAGCTAGTGATATATATAGTTTTTCTATAATTATGTGGGAATTTACATCTGAAATTCCACCATTTAATGATAAAGCGCATGATCTTCAACTTGCCTTAAGTATTTGTAAAGGTGAACGTCCTGAAATTATTGAAAATACTCCACAATGTTATATAGATTTAATGAAAAAATACTGGGATGAAGATTCATTAAAAAGGCCATCTTCTAAAGAAGTTTGAATTATCATTGAAGATTAGATTTTTCGTCCCAAAAATGAGAAAATTGAAGGTATTAATGAAGAATTAAAAAGCAATATTATGGAATTTATAAATGCACCAATTGAGCATAATAATCTTATTGTAAAATCTCATCCAAAAGCATGTTATACAAGTCATTTACTTGATTTTACCAGTGAAGAAATAAATGAAATTGAAATTCTAGGAGATTCTCAAAGATTTCTTAATTTTTTGAATGAATTTAATTATCACTCTATAAAACTGAAAATAAAATTGGTTCCATATTCACAAATTAAAATTTTAAAAAAAATAGCAGAAGGAGGATTTGGTATTATTTATAAAGCTTTAATTAATGGAGAAGTTGTTGCTATTAAAAAAGTTTTAAATTCTCAAGAACTAAATAAATATTTTTTAAATGAGGTAATTAATTTTCAAAATTTGTTTTTTTTAAAAAAGATTTAATATACTAATTTAAACTATAAAATTTTAGTTAAAATCACTTTATCAATGTTATGATAGTAAATTTGAATATATTATTAAATATCATGGTATCACAAAAGATCCTATAACAAAAGAATTTATGTTTATAATGAAATATGCAAATGGAGGGGATTTACATAATTATTTACGAAAGAATTTTGCAAAGATTACATGAAAGAAAAAATTGCACATTTTGTGGCGAATTTCATCAGATGGGTATTTATAACTTAACGTTATTTAATAATGATTTTAAAATTATTTAAATAAAATTTTATTAATAATCAATTTTTATTTTTAGACTTCAAACTATTTATGAAAAAGATTTTGTACATCGAGATTTTCATAGTGGAAATATATTAGTTGAAATAATTGAAAATGGCTCATGTAAAATAGATCAATATCTAATTGGAAATTTAGGATTATCACAGCCTGCAAATGAAATTCCACATGATAGCAGTATATATGGAGTAATACCTTATATTGCACCAGAAATATTTAAAGGCGCCAAATTTTCTAAATCATCTGATATTTATTGTATAGGCATGATTATGTGGGAATTAACAACTGGTTGTAAACCTCTTGATAATGTTGAACATGATGTTGATTTAATTTATAAAATTATTGATGGAAAACGGCCTAATATTACTGATGACACTCCCGAAGATTTTGCTAATTTAATGAAAAGATGTTGGAATCCTAATCCTAAAAAGAGACCTTTAGCAACGGATGTTTGTGAAATTTTTAATTCTTGGTCAAATATGGGAATGGATGCCGAATATTTTAATCAAGCTGAAGAATTAAGATTAGAATTAATAAAATCAAAAATGCTTGGACCAGATTTTAATGAAAAACCTCATCCAAAAGCAATTTATACAAGCAGATCATTAAGTTCTTTAACTGGTTCACCTTCAATTATAACGTTTAATACGAAATCAAGTATGTAAACATTATTTTTTATATAAATTTGGACAATATTTACAACATTTTAACATTCAATAATTATTATCATCTTAGATAATAAACTTATTGAAGAATCAATCAACAATAAAGGTATTAAGTTATTTGTTTTAATCAGTACGTAAAGAAATTTTATTAATTACTTGATTCTTTTTCTTTAGAATATATTACAAAAGAATATGAGTTTGATATAAATGAAATTTAAAGGTACAATTAAAAGTTTTCTATTATTGCCTTTAATAATTGTTTTGATCAATTCAGTATCAAGATAAAATTTCAGAAGTAAATCCAATAAATCCAATAAATCCAAGGAAACAAGATGCAATTGAAGATTTTTATCATTTTTATTTTTTATTCTATTTTATTTTATTTTCTTTTCTTTAAAAAAAAAAGGAATGCATATTAAAGTTAGTAACAATGTTAACACAGAATATTATGAATAGAAACTTTTGTAATCATGTTCTGCTTTCATTAAGTTTTTTCTTTTTTTATAGTAAATTTATTTATTATACAATTACTATTTGTTGAAATAAAGATTATAATTGTAAATCTTAAAATTCTCACTGGTAGCTATAATTTTAACATCATAATTATTTACGTTTTTTTTAAATCAAGAACGCGACACAAGATGCATTGCTGCAATTTATTGATTTAACTTAAACAAATCAATACACAACTAACATTCCATTACATCAGAAATGAATATCCTGCCACACCTTCCCGATGCTATTCTTCTCCCTCCACGAATACCGTTACTGACCCTCGTTAAATCCTTTAGTTCGGTTATTGTAACAACTGTAGCTATCACCTTTATGCTAACAGCTTTCTAACCCCTCCAAAATTAAATAAATGGTAATGGCTATGTCTACTACAATTCAACGTCGTGGTATACTAGATACGATTTTTATAAAATTAAACTAACTACGACAAGGCAGAAATGCCACATACATGAAAACTAGTCTAAAAATTTACAAAAGTGAAATATTAGTATACTATTTATTTTCCAAATGGGCTATCCTGGGAACGTATAAAGGAAAATGAATTCCTTTATTCGTCCCGATCATCATCCTGCCCTCTTCTTAAAACAAATTCTCGTGGCAAAATTTCAACACCCTGCATGCCATTTTTTCCATCTCTTATGAGACTTCAGCAAAGAGCCCAGCTATCTGCCTAATTTAAACGTCCACTTTGGTCCGATCTTCTTTCTTAAACACGTGATTGCGTAAATGAGTGTGGCGACCTAAATACCAAAACATCTCTCACCCTCCCTAACAACCTTTTTTGAGCCGCTACAACATGGTTTGTCACCTCGTCCACCCATTGGAATTTTAAGACCATGGACTCCGCCTAAGCAACTTAATATGGCAACGAGCTCGGTTATTCTGTGATGACCACCTTGTTTCGCATTCAGTTATCAGTTAAAAGATTTCCCGTAATCTGCTTTAGTTTAGCCGCATTTTGTACCACTCTCAAATACCTCTCTATCATTAAATTCTCTAGGCTCTAGGCACATGTGTTGTGTTTATACTGTGCCCATTTTTTCAAAAAATTCCCCCGAGACTCGAATTTCCAAAAAATATATCCAACGTCCAAAAGTCAAAAGAAATAATATTTCAAACAAAACTCCCAACCGTCTTTAATAGAGGCTCCTACTCTGACTCTCTATACCAAACCCAGGTGCTACATGGCCATCCAAACTTTAGTAGGGTCATTAAAGAGATAGAGTTTTGGTTGTCAGAAAGTCAACTTTAGCGAAATATTATATAGGCTAATATTAAAATGTTCCTCAAAGAATGACAAAACAGTTGGTAATAAGTAGTGTAAGTAAAGATCCTTAACATAAGGAGGGTACTAATGTTCCGAAAATCGAGCCAACATTAAGAAGTTTCATTGTGGCTCGAAATTAGGAGCACTATAAGGTACATAGCCGATTCCTCCTTCAGAATCAGTGGTCCTTAATCAAAGAATCTCATAGTAAGACATAACCGCCACGGCACTAATTAATGACTGGACGCTCTTTCCCGTAGCACGTAGGGTACAGGACGTATTACACTTACTATGCTCGTTAATGTCTCTTCATAACCATAAGAACACTATCCTTTAGTTCTTTAAGTTGCCGTTTTAATATTCGGACTTTTTGTCCCTCCTTAGATTTTGGTTTAAGATTTTTGAACAAAACTCTTAATTCAGTCCCCAGGGCGCTGTATGCCCTCCGTTCCTCTTTTGTATCGTTTGAATATTTCTTCAAGTACGAAATCACGTCCCATTGTGTATACGACTGTCTCCAATATTCCGTATTTGCAAGTTTATTAAGGACTTTTTCCATTAACATCTTTTAACACAGGTTCTTTAAAAGACACGTTTATACACACTATTTATGGAATTATGTACGCGTCTAAAGAGTTTGAATGATCTTACCACACCACCTCGGAAAGGTGTGATGCCTAACCGTCACAGACACGTGACCGCCGCGTTCGCGTTGTTTATAGCAACTTGTGATCTGATCTCTATTTGTCACCTGCATAATATGTCACTTGTGTTACCATATACATATAGCCGAGGTGGTAAGATGATCCATCTAGTTTAATCACCGAAAAATTTATGCATGATCAATTTTTTGCCAATAGTTCAGTTTACGTAACGTAACATATCGAATCGTTTACATAAAACTTTGTCCTTGACCGGTAAACCGGTTTCCTTTTTAGGATACCGGTCCACTATTTTTGGTTAATTATTTACTAATTATGTAATGCATTTCGTATTCACATCAATTAATCAGCGATTAAATTAATCACATTAGTTAATATTTGAATATAATATTTTTTTCGATTTTATTACCAATAAATAAAATAAATATTTTTAATTTTATATAAAATAAATTTCTAATTTTTGTTAAATTTGTTATAAATTATCTCTGTCGACTAACTTTATTAAATTCTCGAAACAATATTATTATTTAGTTATTATTTGTCCCTTTTTTTTAATAAGATAATTGAGAAAAACTCTTGCTTCCGGAATAATCTATAAATAAATAACAATAAATATTGTGTCTTAAACAGAAGAAAATTTTACAATTTTCACTTTTACATAGCGTCAGAATACCAATTAACAAAAAGATTTATTGAAAATATCATATCAGATATTGAATATATTATTATAATACATGATAATTATTTTGAATTTCATTCATTTGTTTTTCCTTGTAAGGTTTATTATATTATCATTAGATGTATCGTGACAATGAATGTAGGCAAAAAATATTTAGTTTCAAATTATGCAACGAACAAAATTGAATTTAAAATATTATTCTAACCAAAAAATATTAATTTGTGCTTGTATAGGAAGGAATATGGCTGATGTAACGCATGAAAATATTATTATTATATAAGTATTGATATATTTATACCAATCTTTAGGATATGCCCGAAGGATATTCATAATAAATGAAGTTTGTGAGTAGTTTATCGTTAAATTTAAAATTTTGCATTGTTTACATATTATGTGTTGAATATTTTTCTAAAATTTTTTATGCATTATCTCCTTTATATCCCCTTAATGTTACAAGTATGATAAGTCATTTTAGAAGTTTGATTTGCTGTTTTATATGACAAAGTCGTGCATAATACGATAGTGCATATGCCACATCGTGCTTTTATTTCGTAAATGGATGAATTTTGGAGAAACAACAGAAGAATGGGTAAAGTAACCAAACATACAAAACATAATAATTGAGAGAAATACATGCTTTGTTTAATGCTGGCTCAACTTCTCAATCCTATAGATCAATGTTCTATAATGACTTTTAATAAAAAAGGGGGGACTATGTTTGCTATCATGAAGATTAAAATCCTCTTCAAACGATGTGACTATATTATATGTTTAACATAACTTATTTAAAATTTATTATATTTGTATATCTTCTCGATAATCAAATAAAAACAATTGATATTTCAAGTAATAATAATATATTTCCTAAAAATATATATATATCGATGCATAGCAGCGTATGTTCAATTTTGATATGTTGATAATATGAATGTTTCCCATGCGGCAAGTTAGTACAAAGAATAATTACATCATAAATAATCATATTACATAATCACAAACAATTAAACTATTACGCAATTTTAATTCCGACACAGCGACACTACATTCTAATATTCAAGAATGTACAGTAATTAGTTATTGTATTCTGTGCAACATCACAAAGTTACATTTTATAGCACGCGACTAAATTTGATACCTTCCGTGTTATTTTTTTTTACTAAATATTCTGGCATGAATTAAATATTTAAACTATAATGATAATTTAGAAAGAATCACGTTTTTGCCTTTTAACCAGTCTTGCCATTCGACATTTTACAATTCAAGGATTGCTATTGTCACAACATATGATATCTTGGGTTACAAACAAATAACTTTATACATTTTTTATTTATTAGATGATAGTCATACTATGAATTATATTGATTCACACTAAATGCAGTGATATCTTATCCACAAAAATGCTGATTAAATGAATTTTGTTAATTGATCTACAAAATTTCACCCCATTTTTAGATAGTAATTTTCACTGATTTATAGTCGGATCTCAAATTAAATATTAAAATAGGACCCCGCTTACTTATAAGATAGGTCACCCCCAGGCCTAAGGTAAAAATCATATATAAAATTCTTTGCAGATCCTACTATAAAAGGAAATTTTATGTTACATTGTTATGATTTTTTTCTTTTTTAGCTAATTAACCAATAGAATTTAAGAAAAAAGTAAGGTAAAAACTATTAGTAAAGAGCCAATTTTCTACAGTGACCTTTATTATAAGTAAGCGGGGTCCTATTAAAATATAAACAAATTTAGATAAAATAGAAATTTTTTTAGACGTGATAGCGTAATGACAAAAATTTATATAAAGAACTTTAGAACAAAAGGGTGGTGGTAGGGTAAGGGAAGAGAAAATTATAAGTCCATAAATTTTTTTAAAAATTTTGTAATTTCTCAGTATTATTTTTATATTAAATAACTAATTTTACTTCATTTTAGCATAGAAAATTTTTTAATAATTTTTTAATTAATTAATAAAATTTATTAAAACTTATCTCAGTCAATATTAAACCTAGAAAGATGATTTTACTACCATTAGAATTGTCTTAATGAGATGATTCTAATGGTATAAAATTTATCAAAATCTGATTACTGGATTTTTAATAATTTGCAAATTTATATTTTGTATTTTTTATATTAAAATTTATTTATAGTAATAAAAATAATAAAATTTTATATTAATAAGAATTTAATGAATGTTTAAAAAAATTTTAAACTATTGTAAAATACTTTATTTAATAATTAAAGAAAATTTAGATCTTTAAAAATTTAAGGTAAAATTCAATATAATTTTAAAAGGTCATACTATATATAAGGGTTGGTAAAATTACTAGTAAATTTGAAATTTTGTGAGGAGACCTCTATTAGAAGTAAGCGGGATCCTGGTATCCTCTCCTATTTTTCTAAAATATCTGCCACATCTGACACATCCAGGATACCCCTCTTATTACATCCATTTTTGCTTTCTTTTCCTTTGTTTTCTGGTTTTTTGGTTATATATTTATGTTCCAGATATTGTCCCAGATTGTGGCAGATATAGGGGGATGACTCCCACGAGGGGGGATGTAAGTACTGCAAGGCCAGTGACCGAAGTAGGCGGAGTACAGCAACATACACACTCAGACTGACGACTCATATGGCATAAGTCTATTTTATTGGTTTATGGTTTGGAAACTTTACTTCAAGGTTCTGTATATGAAATTAAACAATTTTATTATTGCAAGCAAATTTTGTTATCATTTAAGAAATACTAAGGTTTTTTTAAAATGTATTTTAAATTTATAAAAGTTAAAAATTTAAATTTAAAAAGTAAAAAATTTGGTAAAATACTTTCAAAAATTCTATATAAAATTTAAACTTGGTTAAAATGATTTACTTGAAATTTGTCTAAAAATTTTAAACTATTATATATTAGATTTTAATTATTGAAATTATTATAAAAAAAATATTATCAAGTTCTAAATATAAAATATAATTAATAATTATTAAAGAAAACGCCATTTAATGTATTTAGTTGCTTTCTTAATATTTACTATATAAAGTTTAAAATACAAAAATTTAATTTGTAAATTAACAATTTCCCTATTAATTAAATAACGTTTTGTAAAAAAGGTTTTGACATACCTAATCATATCTTCAAATATACCTTGTTAAAATAGTCCATTTCGGATGGCAGGTAGAATCCTTGGCGGGACATCAGCTCGTTAAAATTCAATTAAATGAAATATAATTTTCAGTCAAATAACCTAAATAATTTTTAGCAAATTAAATTTAATTATATTAATAAAGGAATATACAGTTTTAATACTTTTTTAACATTTTTATATTCATCTTTATAAAATTAGGTTTCGCCATCTCAATCGTAAATCGCTTACCTAATCACAATTAAGAATGAACAATTGTACTAGATATACAATAAAGTAGTTATTTTGTAACATGCCAGATAATTGATCAGATGATTATCCAAAACTTCTTGTGCCAAATTTGAATGTACATGCAGGTAATATAATTAAAAAAAAAAAATTTACATATGAATTAAAAGTATCTAATCACCATAAAAAAATCTACATATAAACATATAAAACAAAAAATAAATAAAAATTCTTTACAACTATATAATAAAATAAAATGTACAAATGTCATTTGAATATATACTAAGTAGTAATGTTAAATCTACGTTTACCAAAAGACTTTTCATGTTTAATATTATAAGATCTAGCAGAATACCTTATAGTATTAAAAATATTTTTTTTTCCAAAATAATTCTTGTTATCAGTTAAATATTTAAGAGCACGAATGTTATTAACTTTTGCGGCAAAATCCAATAAATATAATCCGCGAAAAGAAGTTGAATTAACGTCACCACCTTTTTTTACCATTAATTCAATAATATCTAAAGGTAAATCCAAATAAACAGCAGCAAATAAAGAATTTGGAAAAGGAGCTCCAGATAATGTTAAAGTAAAATCCGGCAGAGATATATTTGGATTAGCACCATGAGATAAAAGTAATTTTATACAACCATATAAGTGTAATTTTTCTGAATCTATTGTTGTCGTTCTCAAGAGATTTAAACATTGATGAAGTGAAGTCGAGCCATAATTGTCTGTTATATTTGGATTTGCATTATAATCTAATAATGCTGATATAATTCCAGGTTCTCTTCTTTTCCATATTGCTTCATGTAAAGGAGTCCATCCAAATTCATCTTTTGAATTAATATCAACATCATTTGAACATAACCATTTTAATGCCATCCTAAAATGATTATGTCTTGGATGTTTTGTTGATGAAAGTCCAATGTCCATCTCAAATAAATCGTTATTCCAAATTAATCTATGTATTGCTGTTTTCATTCTTATATCTCTACTTTTTAGATTTTCTCCTTTTTTCTTTAACGTTTCAAAAGCCGATATTATTTTCTTTTTTGGAGCATATCTTGCTATTAATGTTACTTGGGGTTGTTGAATGTCACTTATTGAAAGATTTTCAAATGCTATTTCATCACAATCAGTATTTTCTTGTTGCATATCCGAACTACCTTCTCCATATGATGTTCGACTTATGCGAGAACTTTTAAATTTATCAAAACTCAAACTTCTTCCTTTTTCACGTCTCCTTTTTGGCAAGTCACCATCCGACAAACGCTTTTTTTTTCAGAAAAAGATATAGAAAAATTTCGTTAAGAAAAGTATGATTGGAATATAAAATTCGAGAAATACTAACATGGTTTGATTGTAGTTTTATATATTCTGCTAACTCCTCTTTATCAATTACAACATAATCCCCCGTATCATTTGCAGTATCTTTTAAAAAAACCATATTTATAGTTAGTTTAATAAATAAATAAATATATATATATATATTTTTTAAAAAAAAAGATCTATTCACCTGCGGAGTCTAGCATAATAGGGGGAACCATTCTTGGAGACATTGTAGGTGATGATGATGGTGATATATTAGGGTGAGAATACCTTTTAATTAATGTTTTACTATTATTATTTGATAAATATAAATTTTCATCCTTGTTTTTTGAAGGAAGAGGATCTAGTTTAAAACGAACTTCTCCAGGTTTAACAAAAGAAGAATATAACCTCGTTTTATCTAACTTATGTAAAACATCTTGTATGTTAGGACGAGAAATTGGGTCACCATCCCAACAATGTCGATAAAGTTGTACATATTGTAATGGAGCTCCTGGTACTATAGATGATTCTCTTTCTCCATTCATTATAATTCTCAATAATAAATGAAAATTTGATGCTGTAGATTCAAAAGGAGGTCTTCCGCTTGATACTTCACACATTACTACTCCTAAACTATAAATGTCCGATCTTTTATCTCTTTGATAAGAATTATTTTGTAAAAACAATGGTTCTAAAAATGGTATCATTTCATCATGATATGGTTTTGATAAATCATGCCATGTATCTGAAAATCCCAAGTCTGCTATCATCATTCTTCCATCATGAACCAACACATTATTTGGATGCTATAAATGACAAACAAAAGTCAATGATCAATTAAAAATAACTTGAAATAAATTCAGATTAACATACCAGATTCTTATGCGACATTCCTTCATTATGTATACATTGTAAACCTGTTGCTATTTCTTTGATGAATCGGATTTTATCATGCCATGTTAATTGGTGAAAATTACGCTGTAAATGTTGGCGTAACGTACCACCGTTAGCATACTGCATCACAAGAAAATATGTATCACTTGAAGAATGTTGACTCATTCCAAAAAATCTAACTACATTAGCATGAAAGTTTACTTTTGATAATAATGTCAACTAAAGGAGAGAGAAAGAGTTAATTTTATAATTTAAATATTGAAAAAAAGATGAATTTTTATTAGATACCTCATTAACAAATCTTTCTATAGCATTATGATCTATATTATTACAATCTGATTTCCAAGTCTTCAAAGCGACAGGGATTTTATTATCTTTACCCCAAATAGCCCAAAATAAATTACTCGATGATGATGCTCTACGTTGAGCTGGTAAAGGTGTTATTTGTTGAAATGAATCATAATCTATAAATTTAATATGACCATTCTTAAGAGTAGCTTCAAGCCACACTTTTGTTGCCATATCGTATATGGTATATTTTCGAACTTTTTTTAAGAGAAAATTTAAGGAATAAGGAGAAAGAAAAATTTTATTATTTATTCAGTATTTATTTGTTTATAAGTTAGACACGTGTTCCTAATTTTAAAAAGGAATTTAAGTTATACTTTTAGTTGTAGGGGTGTAATACAAAAGGATGATCTCATTTTATATTTAAATTTATATTTTTAGCAATATAAGATCTTTTTTAATCGATAAAAAAAACATTTTCCTATAATTAACGTAAATGGGAACAATGAAATACACAAGATATACAAGATATACAAACGAGACTAAAAAAAAAAACGATTAAACATTTTTACGTCACTCCTTTATTTCAGGATTCAGGATTATATTGATTAATATTGTGTTCGTACAATAAGTAATTTGATTGGATCAAATTTATATTTTTTATTGTATCTCGTTAAATTGGTAATTAATTTATTACAATAAGCACAATAGCATAAATATTAATATTAGTAATCTATTACTGTAATTACAAAAAATCATACAAATCACGTGCTAAATAGACCTGGCGCAGTAATCATTACCAGACTATACCAGTCACCAAAAAAGTTTCTCTCAAACAACGGGAAAATACTCAAGAATTATTCATCGATTATCTTTAAAGGTTAATCTTAAAACTATAAATAGATTATCCTCGTATTTTTACATTGACTTTATTGGGTAAAGCCGCTTCATTTTTTCTTTCTTTTTTTTTCTTTCATTACGAAATATCATCTGATTATAAACAATCTCTTCTAAACAGAATTAATCGTTTTTTTTAATCGAATATTATAATCGGATTAATGTAAATAGAATTTCGATTTATACCAATTTATACCTAAACACCTGAAAGTTGATGAATAAATTTTTTTAATAATGTAACGTAAATAATAATTTGATTGAAAAAATTGAAAAAGGATTCGTTCAGATACTGTATGATAGATGTGATACAGTTATGCAAAGATCTTTACTTTTATCACATGATAAAAGATAATACATAATCTTTGCGGGACGTTTGTCTCATAATTACACGAATCTGCAGAAATTGAACTTTATCCTTCTTTGATATTATATCAGATATTAGATTTACTTTTATTTTACTATATTAAATTTAAATAAATTATTTATTATAATTACTGTATTTACTTTTATTATAATCTTGTTTCAAAAAAAAATTTTTTTTTTTACGTTTCTGAATAAATAAAAATTATTTATTTATAGTAAAAAGTATATTTTATTATTATCTAACTATCTCCAATATAAAGTTTGATCAAAAGAAAATTTTTGTGTAACTGCGGATAATGCGAAGTTCGATCATTTGGTCGATCATTTTAATGATGTATCATAATATATACTGTAAATAGTTATATAAAGAGATTAGTATATTACATTTATATTTTTAGGCAATTTTTCCCATGTTATATATATTTTTTTTTAATTAATTAATTTAAAATAAATAAATAAATAAATAAATAACAAATTATCGAAGGAAATTAAAAAGTTGATCATGAATCTTCAGTCACGTTTTTTTTTGATATCAAAAGGTGATGCTATAGCATTGTATTCGATCCATTGTTTTAAAATCATTTCGTCATCCAAGAAAACTTTTGCAATGCTGTGCCACAATTTTTTTCTTTCCAGCTCAAGATCAGAGTGAGTCTGCTGCGCCGATAGTCATACAAGGGAGTTTTTTTTCAATTAGAAAAAAAACACCCCACACTCCAACGAAAATTTTACTCATATACTACTGAAAAGCATGTACGTGAGAGAAAAATTTTCACAACTCAGAAAATTGATCAAGCGAGAATCTGATGAACCATCTGGTATGATATATTGATAATTGTTTCAGTTCATAGTAATCCATAGTCATTTCTAATACTTGGAAAAAATATAGGTCGCACAGAAGTTCTGAAAACTCGTAATGTTATTCAAGTGGAAGAACCTATTCAAGTGAAAACTGCGGAGGATCCTGTTCAAATGGAAATTGAGGAAGATGAAAGTGATGATGATGATGAACCTGAAACTTCGAAAAAAGATAAGGGAAAACTTAAAGCGAAAGAAACGCCAAGCATTGAAGAAATTAAAAAATGGGATACCGGGACCCTAATCACTTTTTTGCAAGAACAAGACTTAGAGCTTGATAACAAATACTTTGATACTTTTCATTTACAAGAGATCAACGGAAAAATCTTTCTCGAATTAACCAAAAAAGAACTTCAAAGTTGTGGGTTTAAATTAGGACCAGCGAAAATAATTGCGGATCTGATTAAGGAACTTAAAAAGAGATCATTCTCATCTTATTATAACTTGAGAGACGTGTTAAATAAGTATGGAATTGAAGGAAGTAGCATAGGAAATATTTCACAGTTTAGTCCAGGTAAGATTTAATGAGAATTAGTATTTCACATTCACTATAACTTACTATGAATTCTGAAAAAAAAGAACCTTATAGTATCGATGACAACGATGAAGAGTTAGAATATTGTATAAAAGATATAAAACGCAAAATGAGTATTATGGGAACTCTACTTATTGATAGCAATGATACAGATCGTTGTGAATACATTGTCACAATTCTACATGCAGCAATTTATATCGTCAGAAGAATTACCGGTAAAAATGTCACAATCTCTTCCCTTAAAGTCATTGAGAGAGAAAACACTGACAGTGTCGATTACACGATCAGGGAGACTGAGGAACTTATTTGCATTACGAAAGGTAAACAACATAAAATAGCAACAAGTTTCGCGCAGAATCTTGTGCAACTCGAAAGCTTATACCAGACGAACAAGAGAAAATGTAAAGCTGATGTCGCCGGTTCAGGCTTCGATTACCTTTACGGTATCGTATCTACAGCTACAGATTGGTATTTTCTTTTATATAGTACAGGTAGAATATCATGCACGAGTAAAAGACCATACAACATTGTGTTTTCCGAGACATCTTTAAAAAAGGATTCAGTAGATGAGCAAGAGTTGCGCAGAAATGTGAAAAGGGTTATTGAAGTAATCGTAGGTATATTGATTGATAGAATAAACATAGAAAAGACGCCGGATAGTAAGAAAGCGAGAATCGAAAAATATTTCAAAAAAGAGTAAAATAGATATTGATTTTTGTATGATACAGTCATATTATTGTAAACATAATAACATCTAAACGAAGTTTACGGCGAACCAAACGAAGAAATACTGTATCAACATAATAACATTTGATTTAAGATTTTTGCATAATCCTACGATCCACCGTTAAATTACGAATTTGCAACTCCGCAAGTGCATTCCTATTATCATCTAAATTTTTTTTTCCTAAACTCAAAGTTATATATACCATTTGCTTTATATTTTCATTGATAAATTTCTATTATCTTCTTGAAATTACGATTCGTATTATACGAAGTTATCGAAATTATTGATGGTTCGTGTCGACTATACATGGGGCGTAATTATGCGTATTTAAGTATTAAGACGGATTATACCAAAATAGCTAAAAAGGTAAAACAGTACTTCGCCGATGTAGTTTCGAAATATATTTTCTGATTTAATGAACCGGAAAATAAAGTAAAAAAGAAGGGCTAAACTTAAACCAGTGAGTTCCACTTTAAATTAGCGAAATTTTAATTTGGTTATTTCCTGTCGCTTTAAGAATGAAAATTAGCTTATGAAATCACTATAAGTCTCGAATTTCTAAGTTAATCCCAGGTAATCATAGTTACATATTTTAATGGAAATTCTCAAAACAAAAAAAAAACGACAATTCTACAAATTAACAAATTTTTTTTTTTAGTAATATTATTACGAGAAAATGTTTATTAAAAATGTCCTCTTTTTCTTGTGAATTATAAGGAAAGTTAAATTTAAATTTAAATTTAGAAAAGTTGAAAAAAAAAATCTATATTATACAAAAATTTAAAAGACATTAAATTTTCAAATAGAAATATTAGTTAATTATCTTATCAAAAATTTTCATTATTCGAATTATTCGATGTGACAATAACTTCAATTTCTCCTGTTTCGGTATTTTGATTATTTCGAGATGAATTATTTACTAAATTATAATCATTTTTTTCGATGGTAATGTCCTGATTGTTCTGAGTTGTTTTAGTAAAATTGTTTTCATTTTCGATATTTTCAGCTGATAAGTCTTTATCTATATTCTTAGCAGTGTTATCCTCACTAGGTAACGTGGTTTGTGATTTCACATTAGATGCACTTGAAGACCTAGGGCGACCAACTAATTTTGGTTTTTCCGGATCTACAATCGGAGTGAATGAATATCGTAACTCTATAGGAGAACTTATTAATTCTTTTGTAAACTGCGGTTTTCCATCGTTTTTATTGTTTTTAGGTAAAGTTAACGTTTTTCCTAGTTTTGTTAAAGTCTTAAAAGGCGAAAGTAAAGAATGTTTGGATAGATTATTATTGTCGGATTCCACACTTGCAAATCTGGTAACATCTCTGTTTGAGGCCGTGTTAAAGTGCCGAAAGGGTAGATTCTTCCATTTCCGTCCAATTTTTTTATTATCTTCTTCTCCAATAGAAATATTACTGCCATCACCGGCATCTGAATCACTGTAGCCTTTTCGATGAAATTTATGGTTATGAAATGTGTCAAGATTTTGAGCTATTTTCTTCCATCTTTCTAATTTTCCCTCTAATTCTGTAATTCTATCCAATGCATCCAAATGTTTTAACTCAAGTTTCTTATATTTTCGGTAATACCTCGGTGGATTAATATCTGCTAATCTTTCTTGAATCTCTGCCAATGCTTCAAGCATAGTCTGATTTTGATTTTGAAGAATTCTTATTCTTCTAGTCTTAGTCGTAAACTCTGAAAGTGATTCTCGTGTTTTTTGCAATCTCATTTGAGCGCGAATTCGACGATGAAGAGCCCATTCGTTATTAAAATTTGATCCGATAATAGAAGTTGGAAGTGCGATAACCAGAATACCACATGTCATTGTTAATGCGGCGACTAATTTTCCGGGACCAGTGACTGGAACAGCATCACCATAACCTGTGGTAGTGAGAGTAACTATTGACCACCAAAAACTATGAACAATAGATTGGAAAGGACTGGCTTCAAGCTTTCCATCCTTTCCAGTACGGTACCAAGTCATATCATTTTTGTGAAAATCACCACGTTCTATAAAATACATTATAGCTGAAGATGCTAATAATATCACCATCAAATATACAGAAATCATAACAATTTGATAGGCAGAACGTTGAAATACTCTTGCAGTGATCTAAATTTAAAATAAATTAATAATGATGATGAAAATGGGAGATAATGATGAAAGTGAAGATACTTTACATTAAAGCCAACTGTGTATTTTGCAACATTGAATAGTCTTAGAACCCTTAATAAGAGCAACACTCTAATAAATTTCAAATGGGACTAAAAATTATAATAGTAAGTAACGTGATCATAAATCATTCAATTCACCATTAATAATCTGATATACCTCTGATTTACTTATTAATTGAACGTAAAAAGGTATGATCGAAATTAAGTCAATCAAGCTCATAGGTTCTAAACAAAATTAATAAATCTTAGTTACCATTATAAAATAAATCAAAGATAATAATTAGGTATACATACTAAAAAAGAACCTCCACTTATTTACTGAAGCATAAAATCTTCCAAAGTATTCAATAGTAAAAATAATAACAGCAACAACATCAAAGGGGACCCTACACAAATTAAAGAAAATGAATAAATGATTGATAATAAAAAATTTATGATGAACATTATATACCAGTAAGTTTGATAAATTTCTTTTTCACGTAAGTAAATGGTCGGCCAAGAAACAACACAAATGATTACAACAGTGATAATTGTACATGTAATCGATAATACTTCGTATGCTTTTGCCCATTTAGACTTGGGCTCTTCAAAAAAGTAATAAAATTTACGCTGAAGAGGTGACCTTAATGAATCCTCATAATTGATATTTTTGTTATTATATTTCTATTAAATAAACCAATACGAATGTTAATATTTTGACCTAGTATTATAAAAAAAATATAAAATTATTAATTTACACTAATATCATCATCATCACTTATGGTTTCGCCTTCTTCACCGTTTAGGTTATCGTCACGTGAGCCTTCATCGTCATTGTCGTCATCGTATAGATGACTTCCAAATCGATCATCCTTATTATTTGTGCTGTTAATAAATAAAAAATCAATATATTGGAAATAATAATTCGAAATGACTTATAAGTTATTAATCCTTTATTGCTCTGCAATTATGTAAAAGATACATTGCCTTAATTGACCTGTGTACCGACATTTTTGCAGAAGAATTACTCATGATACTCTTTCTTCTATTTTCCAGTAAATTTTGTGGTTGAAATTCGATAGAATGTGAATCTGAATTTGTTTGCATGTTTAAAATAGAAGAAGTTGCAAAATCACTGTCAGGAGGCAAAGTTAAAGTTGAATTCGTTCGCTTATGAAGTAAAATAGTTGTAGGCGGCAAATCATTACTATTGTTATTAAAATTACGTAATAGGGGTAGTGGTGTTGATTTTGTACTATTTTCTTTTTCATTATTTTCAGACATATTTATAAAATAAAAAGGATGAATGGATGAATTGAACAGAATTTGAAATGTCTTATGTCTTATATATATATATATATATAAGAAAATTGCAATCATTTATTATTGGCCTGTCAACAAGTGATACACTTGGCGTTTTAAACAACTGACGCCAATCGCAGATCCAAACCTTACTCCTGACAGCGTGACGCAAAATTAATTAAGCGTTTTTACTTATTTGGACTGAGATAGAGTAAATATATTTATTAACACATGATTCTTCCATGATTTTTTAAATTTTTAAAGACGTTTGAGAGAGAAAATTCTTTAGATTATAAAACAAAAATAGAAGTTTTCGTTATAGAGTTTTCCATATTACAGCATAAATGTATACTAACCATTAAACCTTTGTATAACGATTCACGAAGATCGACACGATTTAATTTTTTTAAAAAATGAGTTTTGGAACGGAATTAAAGGTAATTCTTCATAAAGTATTAATTGTTATATTTACAATTTCGTGAGAAACTAAATGAACATTCCCATTTAGGATCAAGTGTCTTCAGTAAACCAATTTGTCCAAAGTGGGATCCATTTTTTAAACGATTTTAGGGATTTTATTAAAGAGCGTGCTCAAATAGAAAAGGAGTATGCACAGAAAATTGAAGCACTTGTCAAAAAATATTCAAGTAAAAAGGATAAGAAAGCATTGGCCATGACGGTTGGCGACTTCCCAAAAGAGAACGATACTGAAGTCGATGTTGAATCTAGGTAAGTATCGAATATTTATTTGAATTATATTGTAACTAATTATTATATTCATAGATCATTGATTCCTTTTACACTCAAAGTACTTTCTTAAAGGCATGGTCAGTTATTCTGGAAGAAACAGATAATATTGCGAAAGAGCGAGCAAAATTTTCAGAAACATTATCAACAAATGTTATGGAGAAAGTAAAGACAGTTGCGACAAGAAAGGAAGAAATTAGAAAAAAGGTAATAATATCATCGATTAGTCTATGATTAAACTCTGGTAATTATTAACATGATATTTTTATTTTTAGCATATGGAATTTGCGCAGAAATTAGTTACTGACAGAGATAAAATTTATTCGGAAAGGAAAAAGGTAATAGAAGTATACCAAGAATATAAAATTTATTTTTTCTTTTATTAAGTATAATTCATTTAATAGGTTAAAACTCGTTATGATGAATGTTGCGTAGAAGTTCAAAGTTCACAACAAAGACTTGATCGATCGACGGATGATAAAGTATTGGAAAAAGTAATTCTCACTTATTATTTCTTAGAAAAGTAATTCATTATTGTGGTTACAATTACTAATGTTAATTTTTTTTAAAAAAAAGTTAAAAAATCAGAAAATACAGGATATTATCGAAATGAATAATAACAAAGTAATGTTTATATATTGGATTGAATTGTTATAATTTGATTAGAAAAATACGTATTTACTCTTTTTTGATAATTTTAGAATCTTTATATTTTGTCTATACGTGTATCTAATAATCTCAAAAAGAAATATTACCATTCGGATATACCTGCTCTTATCGACGTAATTTAAAATTTTAATCTTTTATATCGTTTTTTATTTCTTTGATTATTTATTAATTTTAGTTTTTATAACAGCAATTGCAAGAACTCAATGAAAGTAGGATAGTGGCCTTGAAAAGTATTTGGGATGATTATGTGAATTTTGAGATATCTGTATTAGAAGAATCCAAGAATCATCTTGATACATCACTTCAAATTATTAATGATGTTGATAGTCACATCGATTCAGAATTGTTTATAAATAATAATAAGAGAAGTTGGGAAGAACCAGCGGATTTTGTTTTCGAGTCTTCACCAATATATAGTGATACTGTGTGTAAAATATTTTTTATTTGATAAAATAAAAGCATCATTCTTTATTTAACTTATGATATTCGGTGTTTCGTTAGGAAGAATTGGTTGATGATGAAAACTCGCGAGTTTATCTCAGTAATAAACTTTCTAAGGCCAAGCGAAATTTAACAAAACTAACTTCGGAGATTGAATCTAAGAGGAAAGAAATTGATGGGATGGAGTCTCTAAAAGAAGCATACGAAAATAACCCGAGGCTTGGTGATTCAGATGCAGTCACTGATGTATTCAATTTAATTTTTTTTATTATTAATATTATCTTTTTTAACAGCTACAATTTTTTAATTTGTCTTAATAAATTTTAAAGAATCTGCATAGAACTATTAGAGAATATACTATCTTAGAGACAAACAGAGTTAAATATCAAACACAAGTTGAGTCTATAGTAGAAGCTATTGGAGGTGAGTGAGGTTATTTTATTAATTTTGTAATGTTTTTCCTGGAACGTAAAAATTTTTTTATATATTGGTATTATTAGATATTGGGCATGACCAAGAATCTCATGATTTCAAAAATGCATCATTTACAATCCCTACAACTTGTGATTTGTGTCAAACTACGATTTGGGGTATCGCGAAACAAGGTTTCACTTGTAAAGGTAGATAACTTTGTAATAGTTTGATTTTATCTTTTAGTTCTTTATATTAATTAACTTTTCTTTAGATTGTGGTTACAATTGTCATGCTAGATGTGAAATGAAAGTTCCACCTATTTGTACAAAGGAAAAGGGTAAAATTGTTAAAGGGCTTGTTCGATCTGAAACATTCTCAAATCCGGCATCTCCTTGGGGAACCATTTCTTGTAAATACCTTAATTATTATAATTTAAATTTATTGATTTTCAATTCAAATACTTATCTAACATAACATAGCAATGTCTAATTATACGTTGAGTGGTGAATCGGCCCCATCTATATTTTCTGTGACAGAAATAACAGAAAGAGAAGATGTATGGACAGCGGAAGTTTTATATGACCATGTTGCCGATACTAAAGCAGAGCTTACTGTATCAACTGGTGACATTATCACTGTTTTTGAGCCAGATGGTAATAATTAATTTTTTTTTTAATTAAAACAATATTTGTAAAAAAAATATCTAATTATATTCAAAAATTATTTATAGATGGTTCTGGATGGGTTAAGGTATTAGAAGAATTGTATGCTTTTATTTTATAATAGTATTAAATAATATATTCTTATATTTCTTATTTTTTAGGCATTTCATAATGGAAAAGAAGGATTGGTTCCAGCATCGTATATTGAATATCAGAATTTAACAACTGATTTTGGTAATTGAAATTTATTCCAAAAGTGATTTCACGATTTAATGGAACGTGTAATAATTATATTTTAACAATAATTCATTTCAATTTTTTTTAAAAAAATCCAGTTAAAGTACTCTATGATTATGAATCACAATCCCCTGAAGAATTAACGATAAAGGAAGGCGATGTTATTCAGGTTACTAATAAAGAAGTTGCTGAAGGATGGTGGGAAGGTATGGATTTATTTTTATTACAAGATATTTTAATTTTTTAGAAAAGAAAAGTATTAAGTATTTATTTAATTCATTATATAAAGGCATACTTGATGGTATTACGGGCCAATTTCCCGCAAATTATGTGACCCCGTTGGAAGAATAATTGAGTTGATTTTTTCTTCAATTGAATAAATATTTTATTTTTATTTATTTATTATATTTTAATTTAAGAAAGATCACATACATATATATATTATTATTATTGTTTTATAAATATTTAATGAACACTGAATAATTTCTATTTGTATTTTGTATATACCATTAATTATATGTTATTATAATGGATTTTTTAATTTAGAACAATAAATGCTGCTTATTGTATAATAAATCAATGTATGCATTTGAATGATGGATTAAAAAATCAACTAATGAATTTTTAAATCACATTTTGTTACAATAGAATATCAAAATTTTTATCTTTCTCCGATATATCCGTCCTGGAAGATTACATATGTCATTATTAACCCAATCATATTTTCAAAAAAAAATAAAATAAAATAAAATTATCAACATACCTTTTCGAGCACTAACACTATTTGATGGCAAATTTCACTGACACACTGTTTACTAACATCAACAACAATATCGGCATCAACTGGTGCCTCGTAAGGATCATCAACTCCGGTGAAATTTTTTATTTCACCAGATTGTGCTTTCTAATAATGTTATTAAATTTTTAATTATTATTTTTAATTAATTATATTATTTATAAATTTCTAATTAAATATACGTTAATGGAATTTTACCTTATAAATTCCTCTTCTATCAGTCTTGATACAATAATCAAGAGGGGTGTTAACATGAATTAAATAAAAACCTCCGTATGTTTCAACATGAGATTTAGCTTGAGCACGTGCTTCGGCAAACGGAGCAATTGGGGCTGCAATAACAGCTGCACCAGCTTTTGTTAGCTCTGCTGACACAAAAGCTATACGAGCGATGTTTTGATCTCGATCTCTTCTAGAGAATCCCAATTCTGAAAAGAGATTTTTTTTGTTTTGAGAAATTGCATAAATTTCTTTTTACAAAGGATTTAATAAAAACATACCAGAAGAAATTCCATGTCTAACAGTTTCTCCCAATAACAAGGTAACAGATCTACCGCCTTGTTGATTTAATACAACCTCTAAAGCTTTACCAATGGCCTTTTTACCAGAGTTGTAATAACCAGTTAAAAACAACGTAAATCCTTGTTTAGATCTTGGAGGATGAGTCTCTCTTAAAACTTTTACGACTTCAGGATAAGAAAACCATTCAGGAATATGACCACCATTCCTTAATCTTCTTCTTAATTCTGTACCAGAAATATTTAACGTTGTTGTGCCTTCTGGTACTTCGTCCACTGGCAAATATTCATCTGAATCAGGAATATATGTCACCATTTGGAATGGTACGACTTCAATTTCTAATTCGTCTTGATATTTTGCAACTAGTTTCTAGAAGTTCACAGAATTGTTTTAGATATTTTACACACACAAATATATATAAATTTACTTATTAGTAATTGCTTCCTTACCTGTGCATCATAAGGTCCATAAAAATCGACACCTTTGGAATTCTTTCCAGGTCCAGCATGATCTCTTCCGATAATAAAATGAGTATTACCAAAATTTTTTCTAATGATAGCATGCCAAACTGCCTCTCTGGGTCCTCCCATTCTCATAGCTAAAGGTAATAAACTCAACGCTGCCATTCCATTAGGATATTTTGGCATAAGAGCTTGATAGACTCTTACTCTTGTATAATGGTCGATATCACCTGGTTTGGTTAATCCAACTACAGGATGAATTAAAACATTTGCTTGTCTATTACGTGCTGCTCTAACTGTTAATTCTCTATGAGCTCTATGCATAGGATTACGTGTCTGGAAAGCAACAACTCGAGTCCAATGAAGTTTATTGAAATGTGCGCGAAGTTCTGCAGGTGTATCTAATTGAACATAATGATGGTTTTTATTCTTGATTCGTGACGTCGTAGAAATAAAAACAAATGCAAACGTGACAACTTACGTCGATGTGCTATATAATCATAATGAATTGGACTCTGAATAGCTTCAACAGTACCACCAACATAGAATTCCTTCGCTTGAGTATGCAAATATTTTACTCCGGGATGAAGGATATCATCGTCACCAAAAACTTTTGTCGCTTCTTCAATTTTATTAGGTTTATATATATCTTGTATGGTTAAAATGGATAATGGCGCATCGTCACGAGGATCACGTAATACTATTCTCTTTTTTGATTCTAATCCTAAAGTTTCTATATCTTGATCGGATACATCGAGAGTGATTGGCATAGAAAATAATAGGCCATTTTTCAATCGGAGATTATTGACGACACTAAATAAAAGATTTCGAAAAAAGTCAAAAAATAAAAATAAATAAAAACAAAAGAATTAAAAAAGCAATTAGGTGAAATTGAATTATAAGTTGTAAAATTATATTAACCTTTGATAATCCTCTTGATTCATAAATCCTTCTAACGGTGAAAATCCCCCATTCATTATTAATTCCAAATCGCATAATTGACGATCGGATAATACGATAGAAGGCAATTTTTCAACTTCTGCTAGTAATTGTTCCTTTTTTGGAGCATCTCGAGCATGTAAATCTTTTAGAACACCACCGTGAGGGATATTAGCCATTTCGTTTAAATATATATTTATTTTTTAACAAAAAAAGAAAAAATTAATTTTAACCTTTTTTTTTCATCAATTTCATCCCTATTTATCAAAAAAAAAATTTTTTTTTTTGTAGACGATCACATCATCGCATTATTTTGGGGATGTGTTTTTTTTAAAAACGTGGTAATGAACGAAAATATATGCTGATCATTATATAATTTTCACGTGTTCTCCGTGTTTCATCTATTATTGGTTGAGCTGGTAGGCATATAGGATTATAAATCAATGACGACATTTTCTTTGCCAGTGGCGAAATTTTTTTTTCAGTTTAAAGTTTATTTATTTCTCGGTTTTCCCATTTCCTGATAATCTCGGATTCAATAATTTGTTTTCCTAATATGGCATATTCATAAGAAGGAGAAAGAATCACATAATTTAATCAGAGATATCTGTGAATCAGCAATTTTTAACAATTCAAACGAGATTCTATTTTTAGTTCATTGTAAAGAATTCGTAATCACTAGTTTTTGTTTTTTTTTATTTCATAATGGTATACAGCCAACGGTGATATAAAAAAAGCGAAAGGATAATGTGTTAGAGAATAAAGCACAATTTTAATAAAGTAAAAAAGGTCCTCTTAATTGTGATGGCGTCACAGGCAGTCACACTTTTTTTAGTGGAATGTACGTTTTCGCACATGACCTTGAAATTGTTTTATTAAATTATATCTGAAGAAAACTTGGACGATGACCAATGACTCTTAATGCTTGTGACTTGGAAATTATAATCAACCTAGGAAACAACATTCGAGCAAATTTTTAATAGATATGACACAAGTATGAAAAAAATTTGATTCACATATGTCGTGCATTCACTCCAAAATCACGAGAAATTTTATTCATTTTGCACTAAAGAAAAACTTTCTTCAAAATGGACACGTTTCGTTTGCAATACTCATACTGTAAAGCCACCTATAAAAATTCGAAAAAAAAAATAATCCCTTGAATCTTAACCGCTACCACCCAACCCGCTAATAATTCTTATTAAAAGGGTTGCCCCTTTCCAAATATTGCTTTCCGACCCTTTTAACAAGGGTCGTAAAGACGTATATTGGTATAGTTTGCAATTAGCAATAATCTGGCCTCGGATAAATCCTCACTGGCGCAGATAATGCCCGTGCACAAGGATAGGGAACGTTACTCGAGGATTTTGGTCATATTTATATAGAAATTTGGGATTTTAGTAAATTATGGGTTTCGAGTCGTACAAACGCATATATCACATGACATTTCTTGTAACACTGTTGCGCCATGATTTTATTTATTTACATAATGAAATTACAATTAAATTATTCTGTATCTATTAAAAAATTATAAGAGTAACTAATACACATTTATTATCTTACTAAACCGATTATTATTCTATTATGTTCTTAATCTCTTTTTTGAGATCGAAATAAATTCATCCTCACTCGAAGAATCACTATAATTACTGCTATCGTCATGATTCCAATCAATACTTGAATCGCTATAATATCTTATCTTTTTGCTTCTATGCTTCTTCCTGTTGAAAGTAATAGGAATCACATTTCTAACAGTTTCGACCAATATTACTTCATCATCATTATTATCGTCGCTAATTTCGATTACTTCATTAGGTGGTGATTCCGTTAAATCAATGAACTCTGAGTCAAACTCATTTCGGTTAATATCTATCAAGTTTTCTTCACCCTCAACTTTGTTTACAATAGATGTTTCATTCTCCTCTTCTTTATCATTAATTGAAATCTCTCTAATTCTCTCATTAAGTTTTTCATTAGCAGCTAATTCAACATCTCCCCTGTAGTTTATAATACTTCCATCTGTTATAAGTTCGATCATCTTACTTTCAATTTCAAAATTTCTTCTCTCAGCTACCTCTTCATTAAGTGGATTGCTTTTTACTTGTTTGTTCAAATTCTCTCTAATAACCTCATAATTTGGACTCTCGCTTTCAACTTTATCTTTCTCTTGAAATCTCTCGCTCTCAAATACTTCCTCTTCTTCATTTTCAAAATTGCGAATATTTTCCATTTCTTCATCATTTTTATAACTAGTTATTAATGGTGAATATTCTTCCTCAATTCTAACGAATATTTCTTCCTTTCTGTAATCATCAGAACCATCATTTTCAAAATTGCGAATACTTTCTACTTTACCATCATTATTAACACTAATATTTGGTGAATATTTTTCTTCAATTCTAACATATACTTCTCTTTTGCTGTAATCAATTATTTCTTCTCTATGCTCACTTGTTACTATCTCATCATCAGATTCATGGGATTGCTCATCTTCGAACAAAATATTTTTAATTATACTCCTCCGTGAATTATCCGGAGATTCAATCAAATCAAACCCTTCATTTTGTAACCATTCTTTTGTTTGGTAACGAATATGTAGTTCAACAATGGGTTTATTGGAGGTTGCTCTTAAGTTTGGCATAGGTTCATCTTGTGGTTTTTCCAAACATATAACATCTCGAGGATCGATATTATCTAAATCGGGTGATTCTGGAATCATTTCTTGGTTATTTCTAATCTGCGACATGAACCGTTTCCCATGTAACCTTTCTGCAGTAAATACATAGACGGAAATTACGCCCGAATCTTTAGACGATTTCGTGCACTTTTTTGGAAGATTAGATACAAAAATTTCATCATCAGTCCAACAATTTGTATCGAATTTAAACTTGTGAAAAACCGTCTTATCATAGTTATAAAAACCGTATATATAGGTATATGGATCGTCGCTTAAAGGGTTAAGTTCCATGTATGTATCGTCATTTTGACCATCGACATAATGTACTCCTTTATAAACCATCGAACCTAAAGTAGAATGAACCCCCACTCTTATACAAAAGTGACAACTATAATATGGAGCCTCTATATATGTTATAGTCTGTTTTTCTCTAGATCTAGTTAACTTAGCCTTCTCACTTAACGATACCTCGTACTCTGGTAATACTTCATTGTCAACGAGGATTTCCAGTGAAAAGTCTCCCTTGCGCATTTTGTTATTTCTCAAAAGGATAAATTTATTTTTTACCGAAAAAGTATAATTTTTTTTTAAAAAAAAACGAAGTCATAAATGGTAAGGATCTGACTCGAATAGTAGAGTTATAACAATGGAACAATGAAAAAGTGTTCAATTTAGCCAAGAGTATTAATAATCGGCCCGATATATCATCCCTTATGGGAAAAAAAATGTTACGCATATGACGCGTGTTATGGAAATTTAGTTCCATTCTTGTATAATTCTGACGATAAAATAAATAAAATAAATGTCGCGACACATAATTTCCAAGATTGTACTCGTGTCATGTAATCAATTTTTTTTGTCATCATATTATATATATAAACAAAATTTTTTCAATTATTTTCAGTAGGCTACTTGCCAAGTGAAAAAAGTTTTTATTTTTCGTAGCTTTGGTAACATGAATACGACTTTCGAAATGCCGTCGCAAACAGCGACACCTCTCCAGTATACGCCTATTCTTTCTTTTATGTCGGACAAACAGCTTGCATTGTTTGTCCCGTTCGTAGTTTATTGGATATATTCGGGTTTTTACCACCTAATTTCGATTTATGAAGTTTCTTTTTTTGAAAAATATAGAATTCATAGTCTTATTGAAGTAGAAACAAGAAACAAAGTTTCTATGGGTGAAGTGGTTAGAGCTGTTTTATTACAACAATTTTTACAGACTTTACTGGGTTTATTATTAGTTGTTGTCGAAGACGACGATGTTTTATTAGATGATGAGGTTGAATTGCTAGGCTATCGACAAACGTTAGAGGCTATGGCAACAATTTTTGGTCTGTGGAATCTGCTTGAGCCTTATCAAAATATTATCATAGAGACATCATACTGGTATTTTATTCCATTATCCCGATTTTTATTTGCAATGTAGGTAACCATTTTTATATAATCGGTTTTACCTAATTAGTAGATTAAATTTGGAAAATTTTTTTTACGATTTCTAATTTATATATTTTAAAATTAGGATTTTTTTGGATACATGGCAATATTTTATGCATAGGCTTTTTCATCAAAATAAATTTCTCTATAAACACATTCATTCATTACATCACAGACTACATGCACCATATGCTTTTGGTGCACTTTATAATCATCCCATTGAAGGTTTTGTGATGGATTCCGTGGGTGCCGGATTGGCATTTAAATTATCAGGGATGACAACCATCGGTGGAATGATATTTTTTGGATTCGCAACATTTAAAACCGGTAAGAGAACCTTTTTTTTTTTTAGAGTTTATTACAAATACATAACTCGATTCTTTGTTACACAGTCGATGATCATTGTGGATATGATTTACCGTTTAACCCGGTTCAAAAAATTTTCGGTAATAATTCAGCCTAGTAAGTTTGCTATAATTTATTCTAATAGACGATTCAAGATCTTTTTTCTTACATATCAACTTACTTGTAGCCATGATATCCATCATCAATCATACGGGATTAAAATGAATTTTTCTCAACCGTTTTTCACTATATGGGATCGAATTCTTGGAACTTATCTACCAGAACCTCCAAAATCATTAAAAGAGTATCAATCCTCTCAGACAACCACCATTCATAGTCTTACATTAAAGGATCGTGAAGCTATTGATCACAAAGATGAGCCAGATGTCTTTAAAATCCAGGAAACAATTTCCGCAGGAATTTCTCCGAGATATAATTTGAGACCACGAAAAACTCTTTCGTCAATCTAAATTTATAATTATATTCTTTACCCGATTTTATTATCGCGAGAATTCACGATGATATATTTAAGAACATTATTTTTAATAGATTACTAATTGTTAAATTATATTAAAGTTAAATATTGTAGGATTAATTTTTTAATAAATAATATCAACTAATTGAAAACAATAAAACTACGGTTAATTAGTTCCGGATTTCACTTTAAAATTATAATTTACATGAATCAAATAGTGCATGTGAAATATGTGAAATTGAAACCTTTAATAAGCGTTGTAAAATGCTTTATTTTAAGTCGTATATTTTTTGAAGATTCGATAACAGCCAATAGGAAAATTTATGTCATCAGATTATCAGATAAAAAAATTAGGGGTTACCGAATCCTAAATAAAAATTTTTTTTTCATCTTTCATATTATGTTTCGTTCAAAAGTTCTTTTTTATTCATCTTTCAATTTGTCTTTATTAAATAAACAACCATTTATAATTATAAATAGAAAATATAGTAAACATACACATCCTCCTCCATCTGAAATAGTAAAATTATCGTATACACAATACGATCCACCAGAATTTAATGAAACAAATGAAAATCCATATTTAATAATTCTTCATGGTCTTTTTGGTTCAAAACAAAATTGGAAATCACTAGCTAAAACTTTCGCTCAACGTTTAAATACGCGTGTTTTTACTTTGGTATTTGAAACTTTTTATTTTTTACAAACTTTTCCTTTTTTGAAAAGTGAATTATTTATAATTCTGATAGGATTTAAGAAACCATGGGGAAAGTCCACATTCACCTGTTCATAATTATGAAGTTATGTCGGATGATGTTGCAGCATTTATCAAAGAACATAAATTATATAAGACAGCTATCATGGGACATTCTATGTACAAATTCTTGCAACTCATCTTAATACTGCAATAAAAAAAAAATAGTAACATATTTATTTATATATAGGGGAGGAAGAGTAGGCATTGCTATGGCACTTAGACAAGTGCCACATATAGAAAAGCTTGTAGTTGTTGATAGTGCACCAGTTAATTCCAGAATGTCTTCAGAATTTTTCACTTATATTGACGTAATGAAAAAAATTGAACAAGCTGGAATCGTAAAACAAAGCAAAGCTGATGAGATTATGAAAGATTATATTTCTGTAGGTTATTATTATTTTTATTAATTTATTTAACTTATATTGCTTTGTGTCTAAACGACTTGCCAAATAATTGCTTATTTTTAGGATATTTCAATTAGACAATTCTTATTAACAAATCTTAAAAAAGACCCCGAGACAGGATTATATAAATTTCGAATTCCTTTGGATATTTTAAGTGATTCGATGGGAGAATTAGGCAGATTTCCATTTGATTCAGCTCATCACACATTTCATAAAAAAACTTTATTTGTAGCTGGAACAAGATCCAACTATTTACCTCCAAAGGTAATATAACAAGAAGTAATTGAAGTAATTTTTACATTTAAAAAATTTTTTTTTTATTTTTTCTCCATAAGGTTTATCCAACAATACGAACATTTTTTACTAATGCGGTCATTGCAGAATTAGATACTGGACATTGGGGTAATATTCTTTGTTTAATCTTTTAGAATGTTCACAAGAAAAACTAAACGTTTTTTTTTTCTATTTAGTTCATGCCGAAAAACCCCTAGAATTTGCTGCTATAGTGACTGATTTTATAGTTAAAAACTAGCAAAAGGTTAACCTTTAAAGAACAACCCTAGTGTCACCCGGAAAAATGGTAGTCGGATTGATTTGCAGGCTTACGCGTGACTTCGGACAAAAATTGAAAGCATTTCGATAAAAATCTTAATAAAAAGACAATTGAAACGTTTTTTATTTCAATTATAAAATTTAATTATCATTCCCACATTGTATTATTATTAAATCTTGCCATGTTTTTGCCATCGTTCTTGTGATGATATTCATTCTTTCCAGCGATTGAACATTTTTTGACCATAAAATACTTTTAGTTTTGTTAAGTGATTCTTCTAGCAACTCATTGGCTTAAATGCAATTGAAATTAAAAAATGCAATTGAACTACATACAAAATTCTTATTATATATAATATATAAGTACTTTTCCCAAGATTTCATGTAAAATAAGTCAAATCTGCTTCATATGTATCTCTCTTCATTACTTCAATAATATAATCATTTTCATCCATCGCCCTCTGAGATAAATGTAATTATGTGATGAGCATTTCAATTCATAATCGATCCACCTTTTCTAAATAAAATCTAGAAAGATAAAAAAGTTCAATACAAAGATTTATGTTTAACTTTTCATTTTTCTCCTTCATATGACACATTTGTATTATTTAAGGAAATTAAAAGGCTATATACGGCTTTATGATATCACTATAGCTCTTAGTTGTCATATAAAATTGACCAATAAAAAGTGATCACTCGGTCCAACAAAAATTGTCCATGATTACCTGTGCTAAAGTAACTTCTTTGGGTAAAATTAGCATCTATTTGTTTTGTATACCCCCTCTCCATACAGTATAATAAAAATAAAAAAGGATTGTATGTGTTTTGGCAAAATAGATTATCCATGTCCTAATAAATTCGATTTTGAATACACCATTTTACAATTATACAATATAACTGTCCGGTTAAAAACACGTTCGGATGCGGTATACTGTATAGCGTTTTATTATATAAATTCGTTATAACCAGCACAATAAAATTTCGGCTCAGAGTTGACTGTATACAGTTCTCTATAGCGAATTTTTATATAGTGAATAACTTGCTATAATGAAGAAAAATTCAGGTACAGATTTTTTTTAAGTATAGTGAATTTCTCACTATAATCTCCAGCCCATGGGATTCACTATAGTGAGGGGGTGAACTGTAAATGAACCCGGCTACTATTTTTTCCGGGTGACTCCATTTTTAAAGCATAATGATTTCATGGTTGATCGGCTTAGTATTACATTAAATAAAGGGCCTATGCATTCAACTTAAACTTTCTCATTTCGCTTATACTTCCATACGTTTAAAAGAAAATGAACCGATACGTCACTATTCGTCCTTCTCTGAACCGATTATTTTTAGCAGGAATATTGATTATATGTAGTTTATGTGTTATACCCGTGATATCTCGATTTGCTACGTTTGGTAGTAAGCAAATTGCTTTTACAGGTCCTTTACTACCTCCACAAAGACAATTTCCTTTTACTGAAAGTAAAAAAAGTTTAGAAGAATTAGATCAAGAATTATTTAATGATATTTTACCATCAGTCTCTCTTTATACAAATCGGGGAGTTAATTTACAAGTCAGCAATTTAATATCTTTGATTCTTTTTTACCAATTAATGGAATTATATATATATTTGTAGTTCTTTTAATTATTTTTTTTTGTTTATAGACAACAAGTCTAACATGTAAAATGTGTCGTTCCATTGCTTCGAAAATTGGAGAAATTATGATGTTAAACGTTACCCAAACTATAGCAATCGAAGAAGGAATTCTTATCTGTACAGCGTTTAGAATTCAACCTTATCGCGTGGTAAATAATTTACTAAGTGTAAACGATGTATTTTTTTTTTTATAAAATCATTATTTCCTAAAGGAAAAGGTTTATTTTCTAACTAGTGTGCAGAAATTTTGCCAAAATTTGGACCATGGGCCATGACAGTTTTAGCAAATTCAGTATTTTCAGCAGATAATTTATGTTCAAAAGCTCATTTATGCCCTAAACTTGATCATCCTGAAAAACCTGAATTGATTGATCTTCCACCCCCAAGATCTTCCGAATCTGTAGAACCTACTACCATCAAACCAAATGAATCATCTCAAGATGATGAAAAAATGTGGGTTGTCCATTTAAGTGACTGGCATTTCGATCCAGAATATTCTGAAGGGTATGAAGTTAATTGTGGTGAACCAGTTTGTTGTCGACCACCTAATGCTTTTGGTGATGAGGCAACAACTCCAGCTGGAAAATGGGGAGAATATAATTGCGGTAGGTGGTGATTAATCTGAAATCTTAATGAAGAATTATGTGACTAATTATTATATTATTAGATGCTCCAAAGAGATTGATTGAAAGTATGTTGGAATTTATGCCTAACGTGGTACCGAAAATTGATTATATTTTATCAACTGGGTAATCATTATTATATTATTATAAATTCGATTGTATTTTATTTTTATTTTTTTAACTTTACCTAACTTTTCCCGATCTTCCACGTGATTAGTGACTTACCCCCACATGGTATGTAAAAATTGATTTGGAGTATTATATTATTTAAACTTACCCTCATCTTACACTTTAAAGATGTTTGGGCTGAGACACAATCATCGATAAAGGAAATAACAAATAAAACAGCGAATATTTGGCGTAAATTCTTTACATCAGCCCCATATTTTCCAATTATTGGAAATCATGAATCAGCACCTGTAAATTCATTTCCAACATCATCTCTCGACGATGTTTCCTCGGTTTCTTGGTTATATGATACTTTATCATCACAATGGAATATTTGGTTGACTCATGATGAACGTCAATCTATTGAACAAAGAGGATTCTATTCAGCAAGAATACCCAATGATAATATGCGAATAATTGGATTAAATACTAATTTCTGGTATAAATTTAATTGGTGGATGCTTATGAGACCAAAATCTGAATGGGACCCTGAAAATATGTTAAATTGGTTAATTAAAGAATTAGATGATGCAGAAAGGCTTGGAGAAAAAGTTTGGATTCTTGGGGTATATTTTAAAAAGAATTTTAAATGTTATTTTGCAATTTGTACGAGTTCACAAAATATAATATGTATTTGCATTATTAGCACATGATAGCTGTAAGTGGAGATGCATTCCCATCTTTTAATAGCTATTTCTCTCAAATAGTTGCAAGATATAAGGACATTATTGTTGGACAATTTTTCGGTAAATTTGAAAAAAAATCCTTAAGTATTTGATTCTCCATATATGTATAAGATGATCGAATTTATTTTTTATTTAACAGGACATACTCACTGGGATGAATTTCAAGTAATTTATGATTATCATAATGGTAATGAACCGCGACCAGTTGGTGTCGGTTATATGGCACCTAGCGTAACAACATTTAGAAATGTGAATCCTGCTTTTAGGTAATTTTCTAATAATTTATTATTATTATTATTAAAGATATATTATTTATTGTATATATTTTTATTTATTTAGAGTATATAAAATTCATAAGAAAACCAAGAAAATTTTAAATCACTATACTTATTATTTGGATATTGAGGAAGCAAATCGTAAAAATAAACCTGAATGGAAATTATTATATGATGCTAAATCATTATATAAATTACAAGATTTTGAACCGCAGAGTTGGCATGGTAAATGAATTTTTTATATATTTGTATATGTATTTTATTAAAATTTTAAAAATTTTAAAATTTTATTACTATTGTGCTTTTTAAATTATTTAGATTTATCTGAAAAATTCTTAACTGATGATGATACGTATCAAACATTTAAGAAGACCGCTTCACGTAATCAGGCATTAAATAAATATGGATCATGCAATACATTTGAATCATCACAACAATGTAAAAAGCGAATTGTATGTAAACTTAGAAGCACATTTTCAGGACATGGACCATTTTCATCACATGAATTGTGTAAAAAACAAATGTGGATACCACAATTACCCGAAGATTGGTTTTTAACAGCAACACTTGGTAAAAAAGTTAATGTATTTGTTGATATGGATAAATTTGAAGGGGAAGAATATGGAGATGGAGATGGAAATATGAATGATGAAGATTATGGAGATAACTTAGATAGTTTATTTGAATCACAAGATGATAATGATAAATCTGGAGATGGTGAAAATGGAGATGATAATAAACCTGATGATGATATTACTATTGAAGGATTATCTAAAATTCTTGTTAGAATGGCTTTGGGATTGGTTTTAGGTGGCGATGATGCTATTTGTAGATAAATTCTTGTAAACTTTATGTAGAATAAGTATGAAAATCGAGGAAATAGTGAATTTTATTTATTATTTGTTACGTTTTAATTAACGTAAATTCTTTCCTGAAAGAATGTTTAAATACGAAAATTGAGTATTTTTATTTATTTATTTTATTTATTCTTTCTCTTATTTAAAAATAAAGTGAGAATAGGACTTTACAAATGTTTTTTCTTTATAGAAATCACAATTTAGCTTAGTGCAACCATATTTAATGTAGATATACAAAATTATAACCAAACATAACGTTTATTGAAATTAATTAGAAATTTTTATAATCCTTTTTCCCTTTTCTACAAACACTTTTCCCTCTTATACAAATAATTAATATTATTCTTTTATATCTCAGTAATAATGATCATTGCCCGAAAAATTTTTGCTATAGCTTTTTTCATTAAGAACGATCAGGATCAGATTTATGATATAGTTATGAATAAAACATGCCATATTTTACAATAATAACAGATCATATATCTTAGGCTCTTAGTATAATAACTATTGATCGAATTTTCAATGACAGTTCCCTAAAAATATTTCAAGATCATCCATTCATCCAGTTAACAGAGATAGCACTTTTGAAATAGTACGTAAAATTTTCTGTTTTCATTTCATTTAACTGTATAACCGTTAGCATAATTAAATTTCATATTTCGCGTTCTCATAAACAAAGTTAGATTTATTTTTTTTGGTCTTCATTAAGATCTTATCGGCTAAAAGATTTGACATCCTGATAAGAAACACAACTATTGAAATAGCATCTTCCTGACTGGCTTGTGAATGTAGTAAAGACTGATGAAGTTTACCATGATCCATTCGACCAAACAGAATTATTATTGTCTGAAGTTCTACAGAAAATTTTGTTAAAGTAAAAAATAGTACAAAATAAGATATTTGAACGATATTACGAAACTTTCTATCAAGTCAAGTCAAACGCATTGACTAAGGTAGTATCCTAAAGAGGGTAGGGTTACTTATCAAATGAAACTCATATAGTCAATTTTTCCCGTGAAATAGATCATAAATTATTTTGAGTTCTTCCTATCTACGGAAAATTCGATGCTTGATGGTAATTGAAATTTCGTCCGGATTATAAAGTAGAAATGCATATCCCATAAAAATAATCGAAACCACGCATTTCCGCTTTCGTTTTCTCGGTACAAATATTAGAGCATGATATCCTAAATAAAAGAATAAAAATAAATGAGATGAATGATAAAATTATCTTGGAAAGTTTGACTTATTTTAAGTTTCAAAAGGATCTGGAAGTAAAAGACCAATTGGAGAAAGAGAAGTCAGAGCAGAAGAGTCCGCGTCAAAAAGAAAAGAATTTTATTCGAACGGCAAGAAGGAATTCATCGTTCGGATCGGCAAATTCGGACATGATTCAAGACCGTCACGGATGGGCTTTGGATGGACTCATAGAAAAGGAGGCGAATATGAACAAAGAAATAATAAATCCTTCGGTTGAACCTGAGGAAGTAAAGATTGTCGTCTCTCAGGAACGACCAGCAATCACGTGATCTTGAGGATGAGTTTGAGTGATATAAGTAATGACGATGTTCCGGATGAATAGACAAATCGACCCATTTACAACCTCCTAAAAAAACCAAGGAACTCCCTGACGGAAGACGACGTGATTGATTACTTAAATGAATGTAGAGCGGAGATATTTCACAAGATGGAGTACACGGAACAATATGATCGCAACGTTTGGAACATGTTAATAAATCAGTTAGTAGATGACACATCTCATTCAAACGTAATCCCAACAAAAGAAGCGATCAAAGAATTCGATGATAACAATAAGATGATGAATGAACGTCTTGCCAAAGAAGATAAACGACTACAGCACCGGAAAGGACAAGGCCGGTTAAAGTAAAGAAAATAGAGGCAAAGAAATAGTATTATCGTGTTTAGGAAGGTAAGTTTTTTTAGGATAGTCTTGTATGTGGGTTTTTTGCTAAAATCGTAGATAGTAAATTTTTTACATTAAATGTACGTGGAGTACCACGATATTAAATTAACTAGCAAAATAACCATTACGTTTTTTTTTTATGTTTTTGGAGCGGTTAATTTAAATTTTGGGTTCAATAGTAAAAAGGGGATAACTGTTAGTTTAACAATAGACTGACTAAAGGAGAGGATCGGCTTACTTTGTTCGTAGTTAGGAAGAATAACAAAGGGAGGTATCTATTCCATCTATTCGATGTACATAAATGTAGTTGTATAATTTTTTTTTTTGTATTAGTTCTGCATCTATTACAAATAAATTGTTAACGCTTACCATTAAAATAAAATAAAATTATCCTATTCCTAAGTAAACTTGTCCGGAATTTTCATCACTATTATTTCGTATTCAGACCTTCGTGTTGATTTCTTATTCGTAACATCTCTTACAATATAATTGATCGCAAGATCGCAATATAGATAATTGTATTGCTCTATCCACGTTTTTAGCCTGATTAAAATTTCAGCCACACAACGCTCGTCGGGAGTCAAATCACGTGTGAATAATGGGATAGTATCTCAATTTCAATGTTGTACTATACTTTACCAACTGCAATACGATGAGAACGGGCCTCTTTACATTCTTTAGCGAAGTTTTCACATTTATATCTCTGATGCCTTGCTTGATCATGTTGAGGAAGTCACGTAATCACGTCTAAAATTCTTATATTTGTTCATATAATTCTCCTGCATAAGTTTCGAATTTTCCCACAAAAAAGTGATAAGTTTTTCTGTATCATTTTTTAATATCGTCCGCTAACGTTAGGCGAATTATTTCGGTTGTAATAGTGGTAAAAGCGGAAGTAAATTTTTTTTTAAAACTCACGATAATTAATCAATATTATCTAATGGAGGAATGTTACTTTATCAGGATTAGTGTATATTTATTTTATCAGACTTACAAGAGAACTTTCAATAATGGCATCATTAAAGTAAAAAAATTAAAATAATGCAGAATTATGGCGAACAATATCTAAGATTGTACTATGCACACTTTTTTTTTATTCGTTGCTTGATTATTGATTACAATTTTCAATTATTTTCAAAGTTTAATTAAATAAAATACGATGTCAATTAATAACGCTTCTTCCTTAAATTCATGATTTTCTCGCATTTAGCTGAGGAAATGTATTTTTGAATATTAGTATTTCTGCTGATGTGAAAATCTGAGATATTCCGGAAAATCTAGAAAATTAAAATCTGCAGACATGTAATACTTAATTGTCTCATCATAATCCAAGGATTTTTTTCTTCACAACTTGCTTCCAAACAATCTGCCAAATGATAGCAACCATAGAACCCCATTCATAGCAATTAAAAAAAGAAAACCAAGAGGAAGCTCTCCAATGATCTGATGATCGAAGTTATGTCTTTTAATAAGCTCCACCTCAAACGTAGGACAATCTTCTGAAAATTCATGCTCATATAGTAATATACCCTATTACTTATTATAAATTTTATATTAAAATTTTTATAACTACCTTACTATTGGAGACTCATTATAAATAGGGTGAAATTTACTTGTTATTCTTTCATAGAAATAAAAATTAAATCATACACTTTAAAATTCTTATCGAAATTGCTATCCACATCCGGGATTTAACTATACTGAAACGATTATCTATTCACTTATGTTACAGTGTGAATGCATCGGAAAATTTTAAGTCCGAACTATAATACTTTCCCACGATTAAAATTAGGTACCTTGAAAAAAAAAAGATTTTAGAGAACGTGATATTGATTATGTAATTGTTATATTACAAATGAAATGACTAAATAAATACATACGATTTTCTTATGACCAATAAAGAGTGTGCACGGTAAGATGTTGTTTTTAGATAATTATATTCCGTAATTAGTATTTCCGCTTTTAGTTCTTTCGTTATTAGATGGTCTTACGAGGTAAGTAACTTTATTGTTTACTCGATACACTTGCTAATCTTAATAGCATATGATAGGCTATCGCTGAAATGCCGGTGCGTTCAATGTCAACGTGGTGATAAACTTTAGGATTTATCCACACTTAATAAAAAACCTTACGAAACCCTATGCGTAACCCCTTGCGGTTGAAACAACCATTCTACTCTTATTTTTCCAGTGATTATTTTGTTTACTTCCTTTTTAAATTAAAAAAAAAAAAGGTTTATTAAATTATAAAATTTCATGGTTTTGTTTTTAGCAGTCTTTTAACTTTGTTAAAGAGTGGGGGAAAATGTCACGTGGAAGTGTTTTCGCAGGAACAAAAGAGTTCGACGAAGGTTAGTTTAAACAACAAATTATTATTTCAATATATAATATAATGTATTTTATTTATTTATTTATTTATTTTTTTAAATAAAAAAAGATGGTTCGGGAATTTACAAACCTGATTCTGATTTCTGGGAAAGTGAAAAAAAAAACATTTCCAAGAACCTTTGGCTCACATAAATAATGTTTGTACAATACTTTTTCTTTCTTTCTTTCTTCTTTTCTTTTTTCTTTTTCTTTTTTCTTTTTTTTTTTGAGGAATTTTAGAATTTTTTTTTCTTTTTTTTATGTTATCCGTTATTTGTTACTGTTATTATCTTTTAAAGTAAAATAAGAATCTAGCCTATAATTAATTAGCTCATCTGTGATGCTGTGTAACTGTGTCAGATGGGTTATACAATTATGGGTTGTAATATAATCGAATAAGGTAATAATTGAAAGGGCTATATATACAATGAATTTCATAACTCTATCCAATAACAATGCCAAGAGAAAAAATTTTCTTTGTTTCTTTGTTCTAATAAACTGCGCAAAAAAAATAATTTGTGATTACAAATTAACAAAAAATCTAAAAGAAAAATACAAGATTTGATCAGGAGATATACAAGCAAAAAAAAAATATATATATATATTTTTAGTTAATAAAATTATGCATTGATAATATTATTTTGTAATACGACACTTTCTGAATGAAGTGATCTTTAACTATGGTTTTCCCATCTTCCCCAAGAATTTTGAATTTTGTTAAGAAATGCTCTTAAATTTGATAATCTTTCACTAAAAATACAACATAGACTTTTCTTTTTTTAGAATTCCTAATTTGTGAACACGAACACTACATTAATATTTATTTATTTTGATTTATTCGAATTTAACATTCCAAATTTGTTTAGTGATTTCAAGTTTTTAGGAATAATTAATATATGAAGATCAATCATTATATTTGTTTTTTTTCTTTGTTAAAATAACTTATATGTTTGAACCAATCTAATAAACTATTTCAAAAATGTGGTAACGAATTTGTTTATGATAATTGTAATCATAGTAAGTACTGCGTACTTAAAAGAAAACAAACAATTCATACGCACATTGATAATGCAAATGCACTCGAATGATCATTCAACGCCAGCTAATTTTGTTCGGACTTTTAATTACGAATAACATAGTTTGTATAATAATAAAAAAAAATTTTTTTTTTTTGGGAAATTTTTAAATACTTTTTTTATTTCCAAAATAAAAAAAAAACTAACTACCAAAATGTACGATTACAAGGCTGCTTGTACTCACGCATTGCATATATATTTGTTTTTAAAAATTCTATTTAGAAGTTTTTTTCAGTTTTCTGGATGATTCCACTGTACTTTCTGCTGTACGTGTTGCGAAAAAGTAAGCCTGATCAAGGAATTACATTCTTTTTTCCGTTATTCTGAATAGAAATAACTATACATAGATAGTAATTCCAACAAAGAGATCGCTAACAGAACTATTGTATTACGTAAGGTTATTTTATCCCCAATTTGTATAAATTCTCAAATTTCTTCCATAAAAAAAAGAGAAAAAAACTATGACGGGAGTTGTCGCAATTCGTTTCTTACTTATATTTCCTTTCATTATTTTTTTTGATTTCTTATTTGTCAACCAAGCATTTATGTTCCATACATTATATCTCTTTATTTCACTCCGTTTATAATTATCTATTAAATTCAATTTCATATCCAAAAAAAAATGCTGCCTTGTAGAAAAAAGGAACTAATGACTACTTCAACAGATGTAACTGTAGTTCGTGGTGGGGCATACACCAAAGAGGTATGTCAAAAAAGACACAAGATCAGATCGAAAAAAATTATTCCGATCGCGAATATAATTCTTTTATTCTTTTTATTTTTAAATCAAAGGAAGATAATCGAATTCTCGAATTATATGAAATATATTCAACAGAAAATAATAAATGGAAATTGATTGCAAGTGAATTAAAAAGAGGTCATAAGAGTGTACGTGAAAGGTAAGCCTTTTATTATATTAAAAAAAAAAACTTTTATACCTATATTATTTTTCTTACCTTATTATTTTTCTTACCTATATTTTTCTTACCTATATTATTTTTCTTACCTCTCTTATTAACATCGTTTAGATATGTAAATCATCTGGACCCTACTAGTGCGTATATTTTTTCTTTGATCGATATATAACTTAATTACACTATGTACCGATACTGTTGTTTTGGGGAAAAATATATCGGTATATCAAATTATCGTTACATTTACCGTCATCAGTGAATCATAATGCGGGCCAAATAAAATTTTTGCCAGCATTATGCAAACTCCACTCCCGGCCAAATTTATAGTGTTTGCCCGAATTAATACAGTGTAACCTAAATCTTACTATGTATTAATTATAAAGGAGCAAAGAAAAGTATCGGTACATGTTACATCGTGAAACTATATATAATATCGGTATATAGGATATCGGTACATAGAGGTGTGACTGTATTTTACGTTTATTTTACACGAAATAATTAATTATTTATCATTCATTATAGTCGATAAATCCGATTTAACAATTCAAGAAAAACATAAGATTGATAGACTTCAAAGCATTTATATGAAGAAATGGGCAGAACTAGCTAAGGCACTGTCTAATAATCGAAAAGATGGAAGGAGAACAGAGCTTCAAGTTAAAAATTATTGGAACAGTAAACATCGAACTAATAATCGTAATAAGAATAAAAGTTATGAACGCATTAGCGACCAGATGAGGTTGAAAAAAATTTTGAATTAAAATTTATACATTTATAATGCGGAAGTATAAAATTATGTTATAATAAGATTTCTAAGAATTATTTTAAGATTTTGTATGTATATTCCCCAATTTGTTAAATTTCATATATCGAATAAAAAATATTACAATGTGTAGTTATTTATGAAGTCACGTGCACATATAAATCCATAAATAGAAATGGATACTATCATAAAACGTGGTAAATTTTATTGATATGATAATCAGAAAACCCATCTAAGTATAATGTTTTGCATTGTTCTATATTTCTTTTTAAACATTTAGATTTATTATATATTCAGCTTCCTTTATTTCTTTTGGATTATAAATCTTCAGTTTTTGGATTATTTATATATCTGATTTCTTCATTTTATCCAAATTTTATTTCAAATTAGGAGAAACCAGATTTAAATCTGAAAGGTCTAATACCATTTCCAAGTTCCTACCTTTAATAAATAAACTTACAAAATGATATATTGATATTGTCCTTTGATAATAATACCATTTGATTTAATATATACAGTATTTTAACTTAATTTTAAGCTTTAAAATTTGAAAATTTACTATAGTATTTTAAAAATAAACTTGTATATATAATTTTTTTTAAAAAAATGCATTTTATTATTAGTTTTATAACAAAAACTACAAATAGTAATACATATAATAAAATTGCCTGCTAAAATTAATTTTAATATTTTGACATATATAAAATTGTAAAAATAATATTAAATTGAAAATTTCAAAGTTTATGTAGGATATTTGAATACAGGTCATGTGAAATATAATAACACCAATATTACACCCTATTACTTTTTCTATGTAATATATGTATTTTAGTTACTTAAGGCATCAAAGGGGATTTTGAATACCGTTTTTGACTTATATATGAAAAACTGTTTTTGCTGATCATTTTCTAAATTTTTTTGGCAAAATCAATTATTCATAGGTAAAGTCAAAACTGACATTAAAAGCACCTTTGATGCTTTAGGTACTAATTTTGAAGTTTATATTATTAGTCAAAATGGCAATAATCACATGATCCATGTTCAAACATTCTGTGTTCAAATAGAAATTGCCTATTAAATTATATATAAAACTCCACTGTAGAAATGCATAACTCTAAAATTAATTTTTATAGTAAAGCTATATTTTGCTAAAATCTGAAATCTGAAATTATCTTTTATAGTAAACAACTTAATCTATTTAATAATCAAAATTGTATTTAAAATTATTTGAATTCTTCAACTTAAAATATATTAAATTGTATAATTACTTTTTTTTATATAAAAAATATTTCAAATTTGAAATTCTTACCAAAATTACATTTTTTAAAAAATCAATTTTAAAGCAAAACTTAAAATTCTATATAAGTACTTAAATTACTAGTAACTTTATAATCTAATAACCTAATGGTAATTTCATAACCTAATAATATAATCTAATGATAACTTCATAATCTAATATTATATATAATCTATTAATATATTAAATTTTTTTGTGTATGATCATCACGTTTATACTACTATTTTATGTGTATGTAACAGTAACATTTAGACTACTAATTTATGCGGTGTGCAATTATATATATAATGTGTAAGTTGTGACGTATATGTTCGTGTGATGAGTGTTTTATGTGTATTTCTACGTGTAATCTATACATGCCATCCAAATTATTTTGGGCTGCCATAATTATAAGTAAAATCCCAAATTCAATTATGACATCCCAAATTATTTTGGCACTTTACATAGTAAATTATATATAAATTGAATGAATTACGACATCCCAAATTATAATTATGGCATCCCAAAATAATTTGGGCAGCATGTATAGTGTAATCTGTAAACGTGTTTTTAAAAGATAAATTATATTTAGTATGCATTATTTTACATGTTGTATATTTAATAAAGAAGTTTTAATTTCATTGAATGTTAACAGAATGTTGTATATTTAATAAAAATATGCATTATTTTACATGTTATATACAGTCAAATCTCTATGTACCAATTCCCAGTGTACCGATAATTTCCTGTACCGATAAATTTTCATTGTCCCATTTCACGTATAATAAAAAACTGCGTTATATCGATATTGTATATAATTTCACAATGTAACGTATACCAATACTTTTTCTTGGTCCCTTTATAATAATATATATTAAGATATACTGATATTTTAGCTACACTAGTATTAATTTAGGCCAGCATTATAAAGTTGACCCAAGTAAAAGATTTAATTTGAATTCTTTTGCAGTTTATTTTGCCAAAATTTAATTATTTTAGCCCATTAATCAGGTGGTATTTATCTGCATTATGTTACTCGTAATATATTTAATGTGTTGATATTGTTCTCAATTAGAAGCATCGGTATCAAGATTTGACTATTCCGCTAATCTGATAATAAATGTGATTTACAATATAATATACAGTAATTGTGTACTGATAATTCAATATACCGATACTTTTTTTCTAAAACAACCTCATTGGTACATAGAGATTTGACTGTATTTAATAAAGAAGCTTTAAATTTCTTATATTGTATGTTTAGTGTAATATATGTCCAAATTTTAATTATTTAAAAATAAAAAAAAAATCTATATATATAAAAAATTTATTCTCCTGATGATTTATATGAATATTAAGTATATGTCCGTATGTTAATTCTTTTCTCTATATGTGTCCAAAACACGTGATGCTTTATTAGACATTTGCATCTGTTCTTTTCTGTGAATAACTTTTTTCTGAGTCATTAAATTTGATGACATCCTATCTGATATTCTAATGCCGTTTGGACAAGAAGAAAGTGAATCAATCACAGGTCAAAAAGTGAAAAATCAGGCATCAATTAGTCACCAATCAGTCACCAATCAGGTAACTGATTGGTGACTGATTGGCATTTTTGCCAAATATCGTCACCAATTAGGCAGTTTGCTAACATTTGATTCAGTGATTAGAAAAGGATGAAATATAACTCATTGGAATCGTCTCAACAAGACGAATCTAATGGTAGTAAAATCACATCTCTAGGATTAATAGTTAATAAAAAATTAAATAAAATATAAATAATACATTTTTATTTTTATACAGAGGGCAATCAAAATTATCCGGCCAGTTTATTTTGCTAAAATTTTGTAGATCATGATGTGTTAATGTAATATAAATAAATATAATTTTGTATTTATAATCACAATAAACAAATTCCCATGCTTCATATTTTTCGAAAATATGATATCACCTATTGTATAAATTTTATAAATTTTACAATTTTGTGTAAACAAACTTAAAAATCTTAAAAATATCATAATTCCGCCAATATTGGTCTAATAGACTTGTGCTTACCACCATTCGAATCGTCTCAATGAGACGGATCAGAAGAGCTATAAATCGTAAAATTTCAATCATAGGATCAGAAAATATCGTAGGTGACATTTAGGTTTTTAGAGCGTAATCATGTGATGAATATCGATCCTACAAATATTAAATTATTACCATTCAAATCCTCTCAGTGAGACGAATCTGATAAACCCAAAATTACAATATTTTAATCACTAGATCTCGAAATATCCTTAACATACAATTTTAAATTTTAAAATTCGCGAATTTCGCAAACTCAAAAAATTTCATAATTTACATATGGGGACGCCCGTAGCAAAAAGGGGGAATAGGCCAAAAAATTCAAATTTGAGATTTTATTATAATTATATGTCTATTAGTCTAATTATTAAGAAAATATGGGTTTTTATTAATAATATATTAGTAAAAAAGTTTAATTTTGAAATTTTCTTATTATTTGCATTTTACTTTTATAGAATTAACAAGCAACATAAACTTATTAAAAGAAAATCAATACTCTTAGTAAATTGCCTGTAAAATTTAGTTTTAGATAAAAAAAAAAAGGTCCGAAAGTCAATTTATTTCACAATTAAGTGATGATCTGCCAAATTTATCACGTGATTTAAATTGCGATTTTTTTAAAATTACGGAATTATCCCATTCCCCCTTTTTGCTACGGACGTCTCCATATATAGTATTACACTTGAATAATACCTGTAATTAATATGCAATATTATGGTATAATACTTTTTCAACATTATGCTTGCATACCTTATTAAATTTTCTGATAAAACTACTTGAAAAGTACTATGTTAAAGATGCATTAAAAGGTATTACTCCAGAATATTATAAAAAATTTATCAATGGCATAACTAATTGAATTGGGAAGTTATTTTTGCAAATGGAGATAGAATTTATTATTAAAATTTTATAATGAATTTGTTTAACTTTAAATTTTTATTATTGCTATATTATATATATATAAGTTTTTCCAACTTGAAAAGTGGCTGGATAATTCTGATCGCCCTCTGTATTTTACTTAATTTCTCATCAAGTATTAATCCTAATAATGCGATTTTACTACCATTAGATTCGTCTTATTGAGACGATTCCAATGAGCTATATTTATCCCTTTCTGATCACTGAATCAAAAGTTAGCAAACTGCATGATTGATGATGGTATTTGGCGAAAATGCCAATCAGGTACCTGATTGGTAACTGATTGGTGACTGATTGATACCTGATTTTTCACTTTTTGACCTGTGAATTGAATCCCATCAAAAAAGGTTAATTAGAGAAAGGCAGACCAGTTTGAAAGAAAGGAGAAAAATCAATAATGAAAATCGTCATCCCAAATATACTAAATAAGAAGCAAATGAGATTTCTAAAATATGTAAGAAGAAATTAGCTAAAAAAAGGTAGGCCAGTTTGAAAAAGAAATGAAAGATTAATGATTAAAGCTTTGCAATCTGACCTGACAGATTAGGTAACCTGACGGGTTAACCTGAAATATTCAGGTTAGGTCATCAAATTCATGACCTGACATGGATCAGGTCAATACTGGTCAGTACCTGACCCAACCCGTTGACCTGACATATATTTGGGTCAAATAAATTAAAAAATACTGAAACTAATAATGATTCTGGCATTTTTACATGTAAAATCAAAAAAAAATACTGAAACTATCAATTTCGGCATTTTTACATGTAAAATCGAAAAGAAAAATGCTATGTAGAACTAATGATTTTGGCATTTTTACATGTAAAATCAAAAAAAACTCTGAAACTATCAGTTTTGGTATTTTTATATGTAAAATCAAAAAAACTCTGGAACTAATGCTTCTGGCGCTTTTACATCCAAAATTAAAAAAAAAATGCTGAAACTATTAATTTTGGTATTTTTACATATAAAATCAAAAAGAAAAACTCTAGAACTAATTATTCTGACGCTTTTACATCTAAAATCAAAAAAAACTGCTGAAACTATCAGTTTTGGTATTTTTACATGTAAAATCAAAAAGAAAAATGCCGGAACTAATGATTCCAGTGTTTTTACATGTAAAATCAAAAAAAAAATGCTGAAACTATCAGTTTTAGCATGATAGTTTTAGCATTTTTACATGTAAAATCAAAAAGAAAAATGCCAGAACTAAAGATTTCGGCATTTTTACATGTAAAATTGAAAAAAAAATGCTGAAACTATTGGTTTCAGCGTTTTTACATGTAAAATCAAAAAAAAAATGCTGAAACTATTAGTTTCAGCATTATTACATGTAAAATCAAAAAGAAAAATGCCAGAACTAATGATTCTAGCGTTTTTACATGTAAAATCAAAAAAAAACTGCCAAAACTATCAGTTTTGGCATTTTTACATATAAAATCAAAAAAAAAAACGTCAGAACTAATGATTCTGGCATTTTTACATGTAAAATTGAAAAAAAAATGCTGAAACTATCAGTTTCAGCGTTTTTACATGTAAAATTAAAAGGAAAAATGCCAAAGTAAATAGTTTCAGCATTTTATAAATAAAACAAAAATAAAAAACGTTACAAAATGTTTTTTTATAATATTTAATAATGAAACTTCAGGTAACCCAAGTTACCCAAAGTAACCTGAATACTTTTAGGTCAAATAGGTCAAGTCGGGTCAGAACGGTTTACCTGACCTGACCTGACCTGATCCGTTTGGAGCTCTATTAATGATAGAACGAATGAATTAAAACGTACAGATAATAGGATAACATGTCATGAATTAGGTAAAATTAAAGATACTGCCCGAAACTATTTTTCAGTTTCCAAAACTGAAACTGAAACTGAAACTAAACCTGAAACTTGTCCGAAACTCTGAAACTAGCCTGAAACTCCTAAAACTAACCCGAAACTCACTAATTTTAGCCAAAATTAAAATTCGGCTGAAATCATGACATTTTTATCACATGACATTACACCAATTTCCTAAAAAGGAAATTATGTTTCCCAGTAAAATTGGAAAAATTAGTTACACAATAGTTACACAAAATTCTGAAAAAGGAAATTTCAATGTCAATCATTTTTTGGCCAGAATTACATCTTAAAAATAGCAGGATTATATCAATAATTTCGGTCAAATTTTGAACTTTCAGTAATAATTTTGGCATTATAAATTTTGGATTAGTTTTACCAGTTTCAGATTAGTTTTACCAATTTCAGGTTAGTTTTACCAGTTTTGGATTAATTTTACCAGTTTCAGATTAGTTTTACCAGTTTCAAATTAGTTTTACCAGTTTTACCAGTTTTGGAAAATAAGAAAATTTCAGAAATAGTTTTACCAAGTTTCAGTTTTGACAGTTTCAAAAACTACTAAGTTTCGGGCAGCATCTTTAGGTAAAATGAATCAAACCTGCATCCATTGTGATGCTAAGTTTTGAATAGAGAAAAAGAATTGGAATACTTCTCTTACATTTCCTACATTCTCAATTTGCTACATGCATGGTAAAGTTCGTTTAGTACCTTTGATTGTTCTGCCTCCTTATTTGTTGAATCTGTATATTTCATCAGACTCTGATGTAAAGATGCTACTCGAAACTTAGTAGTTTTTAAAACTGTCAAAACCAAAACTTGGTAAAACTATTTCTAAAATTTTCTTATTTTTCAAAACTGATAAAACTGATAAAACTAATCTGAAACTGGTAAACTAACCCGAAACTGGTAAAACTAATCTGAAACTGGTAAAACTAACCTGAAACTGGTAAAACTAATTTGAAACTGGTAAAACTAACCTGAAACTGGTAAAACTAATCTGAAACTGGTAAAACTAACCTGAAACCGGTAAAACTAATCTGAAACCCAGAAACTAATCCAAAAATTTATAACGCCAAAATTATTACCAAAAGTTCAAAATTTGACCGAAATTATTGATATAATCCTGGTATTTTTAGGACGTAATTTTGGCCAAGAAAATGATTGATATTAAAATTTCCTTTTTTGGAATTTTGTGTAACTATTGTGTAATTAATTTTTCCAATTTTACTGGAAAACATAATTTCCTTTTTAAAAAATTGGTGTAATGTCATAAAATAAAATGTCCTAATTTCAGCTGAATTTTAATTTTGACCAAAATTAGTGAGTTTCGGTTAGTTTCAGAAGTTTCAGATTATTTTTGAAAGTTTTGGATTAGTTTCAGGAGTTTCAGAATAGTTTTGGAGTTTCAAACAGGTTTCAGATTTAGTTTTGGTTTCAGTTTCAGTTTTGGAAACTGAAAAATAGTTTCAAATAGCATCTTTATTCTAATGCAGTCTCTTATCGCAGATAGTATAATAATGTTTTGACATATACGTCATTTGGTGCAGATATAAATGTGATAGTTAGCCAAGGCATTTCTGATTTTCGCATTCATGATTAAAGGCAGTGTATACTAAAGCAGAAGGTGACTTTTTTTTAATAACTTGAAGGATAGCAGATTAATAACTAAATTAAAAACAGTTTCTGTTAAAAAGAACAAAAAAGCAAAAAATATTAAAATTATTAAGAAAGAGGCCAACTGTATTATTACTGAATATTAATTAACAAAATCCACAATTACAAATGTTAATGATATTATAGTATATGATATTCCTTTAATCTGATCTAATACTGGCTTGCTTAACCATCTGGTTGCCTAAGGTAAAGTTATTTTTGTTCATATTATATGGTAAAAAAAATGTATAACTATTAAAGTTAAAATAAAACTGAATATACTATATAAGTAAATTTAAGATAATGGTATCTGGTTAGTATTATTAGAGAACATCTTAATAAGATGGTATTTTACCACCTAGTCTTTTTATGAATGATAAGAAAGAGAAAAATTTTAAGCAGTATTCTTTAATATACTAGATTCAATAACAGCTGCTTTATTCTTTTACAATAACTAAATAGGATCACACTTACTTATAATAAAGGTCACCATAGAAAATTAGCCCTTTACTAATAGTTTTTACCTTACTTTTTTCTTAAATTCTATTGGTTAATTAGCTAAAAAGAAGAAAAATCATAACAATGTAACATAAAATTTCCTTTTATAGTAGTATTTGCAAAGAATTTTATATATGATTTTTATCTTAGGCTTGGGAGTGATCTATCTTATAAGTAAACAGGATCCTAATCAAACCCATCTAATTTTAATAATTATTAATGGTTATAAAACCTTTAAAGTTATTATTATAGAAGATCATAAATGCAGCTTATTATTTACCTTAAAATAAAAATAGAAAAATCTTAATAATCTTATAAAATGAAATTTTAAGATTGATAACAAAAAACTAAAAAATTAGATTAATGCTGTCATGTTTTTTTTTGTTTTATCAGAAAATTTAAGGATAAATCAAATATACATGCCACCTAAATTATTTTGGACTGCCGTAATTATAAGTAATATCCCAAATTCAATTATGGCATCCCAAATTATTTTGGCACTTTACATAGTAAATTATATATAAACCGAATGAATTATGGCATTCCAAATTATAATTATGACATCCCAAAATAATTTGGGCAGCATGTATAAAATCAAAGAATCAAAGAATCAAAATAAATTTAAAGGCTTTTCTAATTTCAAAAAAAAGAATTCCAACTCTAAGGATAAAACTATAGGTATTAATAGAATTTTCTAAATGTTTGAACATGGCAATTTTGAAAACTAATTAAGAAAGATAAGGGCAGTGACATTTATTACGTAATATTTTAGGGGGTGGGAGGGTATTTAAAGGTCATATAACATATAAGTATAACATAAGATTTTTCATATTACATGGGGGAGGAGAATGATAGGCATAGTAAATGGATATTACGTAATAAATATCACTGCCCTAACTCAAGTGGTTTTTTTTTTAGAACCATAAGTCTAAATTTAAAAGGGATGACAAAAAAGAAGAATTTTTAAATTTCCAAATGAAAATTTAAAAAAAAATCCTAAGATAACTACCGTATATAGCGGGCTACAATACCCCAAGTATTTTGCAAAAATCGGGGGTTTGACCCTATACCTCCAGGTACTAAACAAAGCCTAAAATTCTGTTTTTTGCGAATATCTCACGATCTACCAGTCCAATTTAAATGATCTTTTTTTTTATTTTGAAGAGCTCAATGAGAGCTATTAAACAAAAAAAAAGATGGCTCAAATCTGATCACTAGATCACGAGATAATTGTAAAATATCCCCCTGGGTACTATACAATTCTATGAAATTTTTCAAGGGGGGTACTATGCATAGGGGGGTACTATGACCCGTGATATATGGTAATAGACAGAATTGGATAATCTAAAAGACTGGATAATTAATTTATTGAAAAGTTAGTTGCAAATCATTTAAAGAGATTCACTATAATTTTAATTTTTATTTTTATAGATAAAAATTTGTTTCTTTCAGAAATTTTACTTAATTTGTTTAATTAGTAATAGTATTAGGTTTTACTAAAGTTGTTTGCTTTTATTTACTACTAATTACCTTTTCTTTTTTTAGCCTATTTTTTTTATTTATAGGTATATTTGTATTTAAATAAAATGATTCACTTCCTTTAAGAATAATTTGAAAAAAAAAGAAAAAAAAAAGTATTGGTTTTCTTTTCCAATATAATTATTCCAATATTTTTCATTCTCTAAAAAAATTACTATTGTATTATTTATAATATTCTAGTATTTGAATATATTATTTAGAATCCTTTTTAATCTGTAATCTAATATTAATATATATTTTAATGTACTTCATCAAAAGTAATATATCAGTATTTCTTAATTATAAACTTATTTTTTAAATGTTTTATTGTGAAATATATAAGTTTATTATATGAATAACAGATAACTATTTTACATTTTAAAATATATTTTTGCTTATTAATAAAATATGGCAAATTTTGTGAATGTAAAAATAATCTTTTCTACTATATATATAGTATTTTTTATTTTAAAAATATATTAGGCAATCCCAAATTTTATTTTTTCATTTAATTAGAATTTTATTATTTTTAATAATCTGCCAATATATTTGATATACTTTTTATTAGTATTTTTAAAATCACTTAGTAAAGATTTAGATATATATGTTATATTAATATATTTAAATATAGTGATTTATTAATTTATAGCTAATTAATAATATTATACTTGTGCTAAAAATCATTTATGGTTTGCAAGATTTACTAGTATAAAAACATAGTGTCTATATATGGTATGCAATTAAAAATTGTTGTATTCAAATAATTGAAAATATGAAAAAGTTTGCATGATAGTGTAAAAAAAGCCAGACTTTAATAAAAGATATTCTTAAGAGAATTTGATGTTAAAGGTATAGTATATTAGATAGAAAATATGTTATAAATAAACCAAAAGATTATTCTAGTACAAGGACATATTACAATAAAACAAGAATATGTTCCAATTTAAAGACATAATATACAATACCAAAAATGTAGATAATGATAATTTAATGTTAATATAGCAAATAATATTGCACAAGAAAAAGGTAATAAGTGCCTTTTTACAGAATATATTAATACAGATACTCTGATTTTCTGGAAATATGCAATAATTTACAACTTTTTATCAAATAAGAAATATGGGAAGATGGTACTTATAATGTACTGGTAATTTTTTCTATGATCTTTTAGAAGCTAAAAAAATCACTTATAGTAAAGAAGGTATGTGTCTTTCTAGTTCCTACAGAATATATAAATCTCTGTATTCTGATGCAATGGATGTCATAAATGGTTTTCAAGTTTTAATTATATAAAGCACTCTAAGATATGATAACCCATATTGCTTAAATAAACATGCCATAAAGTTATAACTAACATTCTTAACCCACCTTCCAGCATCTACTGGCCAGATTTCTTGAAAATAACTGATCCTCAAGGACTAGAACTCAATATCTACTATTCACAGTATGGATTTGCTATAAAGTACAAGGTAAACAGCATGAGCAACATATAAAATATTTTCACAAAAATGAGAAAGACTTTGAGAAGCAGTTAATGCATAATCAGCCCAAAAAAAAACTTTGTGAAAGAATTCAATTACTTTAAGATATGTCTGGTATCTATACATAGTTATTCCAAGTCATCTTTGAGAGTTGGGCCTTATTGAATGAATTCAAAACTTTAGTTTATTTATAACCATTATACATGCGTATTATATATTTTTTTGTATGTTTACATTCTGATATAATAAATATCATTGTTAAACCTTCATGCCATCCATTTAGATATTAAAAATATAAATTATAGAACAGTGAAAAATTTTGCGTTTTTTTATTTAAAAGCTAGGAATTTGTAAAGACAGAAAATTTTGAAAATACATATAACAAATAGAACTGAACTTTCGGAATTGGCACACTTCCAGTGAGCAAGTAACGACATTGTCAGTGTATATGAGGACATGAGAGCAAGACGCTATGTCATACCCACTTTGCCACGCATAACACCAAGAGATTTTTCTGCAGAGACAGAATTTAGTCTTGCTGATGTGATCCGGTTGTCATTAGCGAGTCCTCCACTATTTTAAAAAAAAGGTTTGGCCATTTGGAATTGTTTTGAAGCAGTAGGTTAGTATGCCATCATACAAATCCAACGCTAAACACCCTCCTATGAGATGGACTATAAACAATAGACCATATGTCATATCTGGATGAGACAATCACACAGTTATAGTTCATAAAAATAATGCGCCCTAAAAACTTTATCTATTGAATGAAAACTTTGCAAAAGTTAAAATAGGGAACCATATTCTAATGTTCGTGACTTTTTGAAGTGGGTGTTCCAGTAATTTTTCCAAAACAGCACCCAATCTCAACATTGGAATGTTCTTCTCGATCTTTTCCTTTTCGCTTTCTTCTATGTGATCGAGCATGGGACAAAGCGATATCATTTGCTTTGTTGCATATAGAGTGGAGGGTATCCTATTGTATAATCGCGTTAAATAATTTCATCATAAAGCAGTAACATAACGAACCAAAAATTACCTATTTTTCATTTCAATATAAAACTTTTCTAACATGCAAGCGTTCTTATAGAATTGGGCAATGCTGTCGTACACAACTTTCCACACCTACAAATGTTTGTCCCTTTGCAATCCATAGCAAAGACCTGATGTGACCAGCCTTTGAAACAAAATAAGTAAATGAGTAATTATTATAAATGAGGATTGGTTGTGTCAATTATCTGCTTACCCTACGCACCGTAGAATTCCTAATTTCGGCCAGAATTTTATTTAGTAACAATTGACTGATCGATTGCTCATTAGAAAGAAACGAGAGATGATTAAAGTGTGTGAACTAGTTGCTAGCTTAGAATCAAGCCATCGAAGACAATTTAACAACCCAACACATTTAGAAGCCGTCTTTCGATTCCAGTAGTTTAAAATTTCTGCTATCTAAAGACATGCCATTTTAACGTGTAATTTAGATTAGAAACTTTGGAACTGAAAAAGTAATCGCGTAACTAGATGCCTAGGTTGTAAATTGTAATAACTGATTATCAGTATGATCAGTGTATAAGGCCGGGCAAAATTAATTGTGTTTTACAAAAATTCAGGATAGTAAAATTTTATCACGTGACTCAATATAATAATTATTATACAAAAATTCAATAAACGTGTTACATATTAATTTTGCTTGAAATTTCATGCTTCTTTTGTATAATACTCACAATAGTGGTAATATATTTCATTTACATTAATTCTTTCAGATTCATCAAATCCATTTTCTGGTACTTTTCCACACTGAAGCAAATGTCTTCAAATAAACCACTCGAATAATAGTAAACTTCTATTGGATTACTAATGTTGTGATTTATTTAAATAATTTTATTATTTCATTTACATTTTATCATTATTAAAAACAAATATTATTATTAAAAAATTAAATAGTTAACGATTTCATTTTTAGTTATTATACATATTCTATTATTACCCACTAATTTATAATTTCGGGAACGCATTTCAAGTAGTAATGTTCGTTTACCCAATAATATGTTATCTTGTTTGAATCAAGAGAATCGAAATCTATAATCAAAATTAAAATTAGGATTAGGATACATTTGAATTACCATTAGATGTGAATCAACTTAAATATATTTAAGATTAAACTTACCGCATTCCTTAAATTCGGCTGGCTTCGAAAATAAAGTAACTTTTGGAGGTTGGATAAATGATTTTCTTCTGATGCCTTTACGATCCAATAATTCTTCCAAAACATCTTGGATTTCACAACGTGACATAACTAGTGAAAGTTTCCGATAAATGTCAGCCTAATTAATTAAAGTAAATTTTTAATAAATAAATTGAATAAATGTATTGAATTTAAATAAGCATTACAAAATATGGATGATACCTCGCATATTCCAGGATTTTGCAAGATTAACCCCAATACAGCTTCAAGACAACCTCGGAACACCGATTCAATAAAATTTCCATTGATGTCATACCACATTCTGGGGGGCGCAAATGTTTCAACCGACTCAGTCTTTGATTCATCTGATAGCTCTACATTGTGACTAGAAGACTTTTCTTCTATGTTAACTTTTTCTGTTCGCTGTTTTTTAAATTTGTTTGCAGTTGTTTGGGTCGTATTAACAAACCAATCCTTCGAATAAATGCTAGAGACATATCGACTAGCATTATATCCAACTTTTATTATTAAACTTGGATGATTAGTCTCCAAAATATTTATGCAACGTAATAAATTTTCTTCCGATAATTTCGGATATTTCTAAAATGGTCAACGCAACAATCATATGAATACTTGAATAATATATGAAAGATTACATCCGCTAATAAAATTATTTATTACCTTTAATGAAACGAGAGGTATACCAACTTTATCGCGATTCTCGATTATATAATAAACGTCCTTAACGTCACGTTTAAATTCTTGATCTAAACTTTCTAGTAGTAATTTGAGTACTTTAGAAGCCTCTTTTCTTGTGTTCAAAAATTGCTTACTGTCAAAATGTCCTTTTTTGAAAGCTGAGGTATTTTTTTCTTGTACTGTGTTATTTTCGCATTTTCCTTTATCGTTAGAAATGTTGTTTTCTTCAGTTATATAATGCTCTCCACGTTTTCTCTTATGATTAAAGACACTATTTATATCATCTGATCGTTTTCTTTTTTGACCATAAATGCTATTATTTTTGCTAGATTCACTGTCATCAATTTCGGTATTTGTAATTGAGCTGCTAATATTTGGCGTCAACGAAACATCAAAGTTGAGATTTGCAACATCTTAAAAGGTTAAAAATTAAGTAATAAGTATTTTAAAACAAGTTATTGATAAAATCAAATATAATTAATTATAGTATCACTAACCAATTTTCCTACTACGATGACTTGGCACAATATTCTTAGTAAGAATAGGTGCGTCTGGATTAGCAAATGATAACGCAACCTAGTAAGGATAACAGGGATATACAGTATTATTAATCGAACTTTAAAATGCTTGATATAATAAACACTTAATATTGAGTCATTTGTTACTTTTCCGGCGGATAATAAATCCAATATACAAGCCATATCTCCACTATTCGCAAATTGGTCAAATATCATGATTTCTTTGAATTTTTTGTAAAAGTTAACAGCTTGTGAGAACATCCTATCTGGCAATTTTCCCGAAATAACTGATAGAAATCTAATAATTTTGAATACAATCAAATATAAATTATAATAATAATACAAATATTCGATTAAATGATATATACTTGTCAGAAACATGAAAACCTCTTCCAGGAATCCTCCTATCGCTCCCTCCTTTAACTTTAACTATGGCACCTGTTTCTTTAACTAGATCAATTGCTTCTTTAACATAAGGTTCATAACGATTGAGAACGGCAAACGCATGAGTAGGATCGTATTGATCTTCTGGTGTCATGAGAATCATCTATTATTGTATAAAAAAAAAATTAAATACGTATAAAAGAATGTTGGAAAGAAAATAATAACGCAAACCTTGATCAATGCTTGAATACATTCAAGTTTAATTTGTTTTTCATTGTTTATCTCCTTTAACACATAATCGATATTGTTGTATGGAATCCTGTATGTAAGCGAATGTGCGTATAACTTTTTCATTTTTTGTCGTAATGAACATCCACCAAGTTTATCTTCAAAGTACAAGTCACGATTATGCCTATTTGGTGACGAATATGTTACAACAAAATGCTCTTGCAATGTTTTAACATCTTTGGGAAGAGGAATTATGGGCTTGGGGCGTGTAACACTATTTTTTTTCAATAAAGGAAATTATAATTGTACGTTATTTGCTTTGTTCAAATGAATGAAATTGATGAAGCAAAAAATTAACATTTACTTAGGCCTTTCTTTAACAATTTTTTTAAAGTATTCCATTTGATTAATTATATCAAAGTCTTTCATTTGTTTTTCTTCCTCTTCATTTAGGTCCCCTTTCTTTATTGCTTCATTATAGATGTCTTTCCAAAACAATAAATAATTAGAAACTCGTGCTTGAAAGGCCGAATTTTTCATCAAAACATTAAATCTACGCCGACACATTTCTCTGGTTTTATGTGGCAAAACTTTAGTAACAGGACTCCAAAAGAACCTATATTTAGCTGAACGATGTTTAATAATAATATAAGCATAAAAAAGCAATTCATCTTCCTCTTTATTCCAGACTGGACGTTGTCTCTGAGAGTATTGTTCATATTGAGTCTCAAATCGTTCTAATAGTCATTAACGAATTACATTAAAAGAAAAAAAAATTATTAAAATTATTAATCCAAAAAAAAAAAAATCCATTATACCTTCGTCATTAATAATTGGCAAGTTCTCTTCCTCAGCGATACCATGAAGTTCTTCTAATTCTTTTTGTTTAAGTTTTTCACGGTTACTTTTACGGCCAGAATTATTATTGAGGTTCACTTCAGTTTCGTTCTGTGTTTTTCTTAACACTTTATGAACCATATTTTCTCTCTTCTTTCTTTTGAAATAAGGTTCTCCTTTAGCTGATGAAACAATTCCGGCAAAGTTTTTTGATCGTTCAGCAACTTTACCTCTTCTTTCTTTCTGCTTGGCTACATTATTCTCTTTATTTTTCATTTCAAAACTATCTTCAATTTTCTTATAATACGCACGAACTTTTTGAAACGGAAGACCAATTTCCTGGGCAATTTGTCTACATTTGTTCTCATCTTCATATGGCGTCTGTAATTTTCTTCGATCAACATAAAGTTCGAGCTGCTTCTTCTGCTTAGAATTAAGCGGAAAACCAGAGTTCCAATTGCGTGCAATAGTTATAAATCGTAGAGGATCATCTTCGACACAAGAGGCTTTGCCTTTCTTTCTACGTTTGGACATATCGTCATCTTCACTGTCTACTTGACAATCTGAATCTGAATTAGCATTATCATCTTCACTCTTATATGTTGACTCGGAAAATTTTTTTTGAGCTACATATTGTAAGTCACTCCAATAGACCGAAACATTTTCAATAGTATCAAGCATGTATTCTCCAATATTAGGTCTATCAGGTCCAGGGAACGAAAAATCCACCATTTGAACATTACGCATAAGTTGATATGCAGGTGCTAAAAGATTTTGAGGTAAACTATAGTTTCTCGTCGAAATGTCTTCAACGCCATCATCTGGCACAAACGCCTTTTTCATATTTAAAACCGGATTTCCTCTTCCATCAAAAACGCGTTTAAGTTTTTTAATTAACTTTAAAGCCACAAGAATGTCAATTAACTTTTTAAGATTTTGTCTGAATTTATAATTTCCAGTAAAAATCTCCAACCTAAGATCACTTGGGAGGTTAATTACGCTAAGTGACATGTTTTGTCCAGATCTTATATAATCGGTTAATTTTGCACTTGGAGTAAATTGCCCAACAAGCTTAAGATATAAATCTAGAGGAAGATCTCTGAGAAGAATTGCTGTCTGAAAAATTCTTTCTTCTTTCATGATGCAAGGATCAGATGGACCTGCATCATTAATTTTGTTGAAAAAATATTGATGCAAGATTTTTGCTCTAATCATCTTAGCATTAATCCAACCATACTCACGAGCACAATGTAACCAACACATGTCATTAGGTACTTTTTCGCTAGCATTAGATTGACTGATTTGACTCTCATTATTTAGATCAGATGACATAAGATTATCGGCTAGAAGATTTACAGAATTATTGGCTGCTGCTTCAGCGGCCATACGTTTCTGTAATTCTGAAAGAGGCTCTAATTCAACGACTAACTCTTCAATTTTAGCTGCCTTATAAGATCTACCAACTAGTAAAGCTTTATCTTGTAGTTTAGTAACATATTCTTTTACTTCAGGACTTTCAGGCGATAATTTAGGACTAAGGAACAAAAGTTTATTTTGATCTTTACCATTTAATGACGGTAATATTATATTATATTGCCTTAATAATCCCTTTCTTTCCATAACACTTCCAGTACGAGCCAAAGTCTTTTTGTCAATGGTGTGTGAAGTGGTGTGTGAAGTCATACCATTATAATATTCTCTAATTTTATCTTGATATGCATTAATAAGCGTTGCACCACATTCTAACACTTTATGCTCTTTCAAAAGATTTTCTATAATTTTTTCTCGTAATGATGCAGTAATTGAAATTACAGGGGGAATCTTCTTTTTTGTTTTATATACTTTCTTAACATTATGTAAATTTTTTTCATTTGAAATCTCAAGAATTTTTGAAACTGAGGCATCATCTGGTTGTAAGTCAGCATCTATCTCTTGGCTATTATCATTAAATGATTCAACAACACTTCCAATATTTAATTCTGTGGTTTGTTGATATTGAGATGTCGCCATAATTAGATTATTATCATCCAAAATATTATCTTTTTCAGGATCAATGTCAATAATCATGCCAGCATCTGTCTCATGATCAGGCAAATTCAAATTACCATTAGATTGTGTAATCGAATCATAAGCATTTGGAATAATAGGATTGTCAATCTGCATTACTGTATTATTCTCTTCATCATGCAAATTAACAATTCCTGTAGAAGATTCTTCATTAGGTTCATGAATATCCATATTTACTTTAACATGTGTTATAATTTTATCATCAACTTTTTTGCGCTTAGTATACGTTTTTTTAGGCTTTGGTTTAACTACCATTGTAGTATTTGATTGTTCATGTGCTGAGTTTGAATTATCAACTTTTGCAATCTTCTTGCTAGGTTTATTATTTCCCGTCATATTATCAGTCTTTCGTGGACGACCACGCTTCTTCTTACTATCAGTTATTTCACTTGAGTTTTCCTCTACTATTTTTGGAATCTCATTTTTATTAATGAGTTCTCCTTCAGAATCATACTTTCTGGGTCGTCCTCTTTTCTTTGGCACAGTTGTAATCATTTTAGGTGGTTCAATAATTCCCCTCTCTTTATTCTTTTTCTTTCTACGTCTCTCTCTAGTACTTATACTAGGTAAGAAATCATCATTCTTCTCTTCTTCGCCATCTTGCAATAATTCAACTCCCCATTGAGGATCATGTATATATTCAGAATCACGATCCTCATCAGAGTTAATTTGATTTATATCCTCCAAATTTAAACCATGTGCTACAGCGAATTTCATATAACCTTCACGAGAAAAATAACGATAATGTCTTTCTCGTCCTTTACACTCAACAGCACGCTTTATAATAAAACGGTTTAAACCAGGAGGTAAATCAATAACAAGCCCGGTTAATGACTTGTTTAGGACACGGTCATTTATGTTACGAAACATACATTGAAGTTCCTTATATCAAAATAATAAACTAAATGAGAAATTTCTTTAATTATGATTTAATATAATAACATTAATTTTAGAAGACATACTCCTGCAGTTATTCCTTGTTCGCCAGCCATGTGGATTAAACGATACACTTGACAATCTAAAGGTAAATCTACAAAAACGCCAGATTGTAATGGCTTTTCATTTGATTCTAAGTGTGGTATCGCAGATTCTGGCGTATCTACGGTAGATGATTTGTTCTTACGCTTATCTGTTAGAAATATCAAATAAAATAAGAAAATGAAAAGCATTACAGTCAAACTGCGATATAACGATATGTTGAGATTCATATGAAAATCTTTTATTCTCCCGTATAGTAGAAAAGTAAAATATTATCGTTATATCGAGTATTAATGTATATCGGTATATACGAATATCAGAATATCAAGATCTGACTGTATTAATAAATTCTCTTTACCATTATTGTTGTTGTTGCCTCTCACGTATTTCTTAGCAAGCCTAAAACATCGTTCCATTGGTCCTTCCATAGATTTTTTCGGAACATTCACTTTTTCGATATACCCATTTTGTGTCAATTCATCAATTCTGTTATTAAACCAACGTCGTTGGTTCTTTGTCGGATTTGATATTGCAAACTAAATATAAAAGAGAAATGATGAAAAAAAAAATATTTTAAATTTGTCTTATAACCATAATAATTTTTTAGGATATGTATATAACTTACTAAGGCCATCCTCATATCATTTGCAGACATAACCTGATTCTTGGCTTGATCAAGAATCTCTGTTAATCTTATTTTTACTAATTCAGAATTGAATGAAACATTATCACCAATTTTATCTGCTGAATCATGGTCATCACTTAATTGTGATACTTGGATTTTGCTCGTTGGTATATATACAGATTTTCCAGAATATGCTTTATTTTGAGCCGCGCATCCAGACAAGATGCACAAATTTGTCTGTATCCCATTTTGAGTAACTTTTAATTTTACTCTAAAAACAAAATAATTCTTATTAACAATTAATAAATGTAATATTAATATAAATAAATTAATTAACTTACATTAATTTAAGATTACAAAGTGTTTTTAAGTAATGGGAAAAAGATTTTGGTTCGATATTAAAGTGTCTTGCCATATCTACTTGAGTAGCACCTAAAGAACGATGTTTTGCTATATGCTGCAATATCCTCCAAACTTGATTTGAAAGTGGCCGAGATATCTAAATTAATTATATATTTTATTTAGCTCAGAACCAAAAATTAAGAGTTGATCATAAATACTTACATCAACTATTCCAAACAGAATTTTTTTTTGAAATTTTTCAGTTGTCATTATCCGAAATCTGTCACCATAATTCGTTCTAATTTCTTCAAGAGACATATTGTCGATTTGGACAGTCTGATAATTTTTTTCGTCAGTCTATTTTATTTATATAAATAAGACAAAAGTTTTATATAGCGAAATAATAAAATAGTAGAATTACTGAACAAAGAGAAATTTACTGTTTTAAATGATGCGGCCGTATTTTTCTTGCCTTTTATTGAAGACTTTTGAATTTGTTCCGAAGTAACTTCCTTCAGTATACAAAATGATAAATTATCACTAGTTGAGAATTGTGACCAAAAGAATTCTTTATATGTTTCGTCAATTGTTGGTTTCATTATTTCTGGTTCGTCGAATGTTACGAATTCTTTGCATCGTTTATTAAGAAATTCTTGTACGAATACCCATAAACGATCAATTCCACAACCTTTTTTCGGTCGAGAAATTTAAAGGGATAAACACGAAATATTTATTATTACGTACTGTATAATAATTTTAACGAATATATACGAATTAACAAAGATATAAGAAAAATAATCAAAGAATACAAATACGAACCTTCTGCTCCTTCCATTGCAATTTCCTCTAAGCAGTATACGATAGTTTCATCAATCATTTTTTAAAAAAATGTCTATTAAAAAATAAATTAAAACGAACTATGTGAAGTAAACACGTCAAAACTCAAAATTTTATTTGTTTCAATCGCGTCTAAAGAGTATATGATTTTAAATTAAACTTACTTATATAAAATTAATAAGGATTGAATAAGTTTAATAATCGAAAAGGAACACAAAATATATATATATATATAATATAATATGAATGTTAAAGAAACATTCGTTAAGAAAAAAATACTTTTCGAACTAAAAAATTTTCAGTTCATTTTAAAAAAAAAAAAAAAATTCAATTTTAATCCCGGCAAAATTTCTCGGCCAGAATTAAATCACGTGTTATTAATCACTTTTAGTCACTGATACTCATACTCTATCACAATGACTAAGGATGTTGCATATTCATCCACCTAACTTGTTCAACTTCAACTTCTTCGTTACAATTGTGATTTATGTAAGTATTTCCATCAGGATCCACTTTATGATATAATTCACTATCAATATAACCAATATAATGTTCATTGCCAAATCCACCAACAAAGTAAATATCATGTACAATAAATCTATAAAAATAGAACATGTGTCCTCCACCTGGAAGCCTATAAAGAATAATTTTGATTAGGTTGAGAAAGTAAAAGATTACGTAAAATTAATGATTGATAAAATAAAAAAATCTATTTACCACCCACGCGCTCTTGGATGCTTATCTAAAAAACATTTTTGTACATTTGCAACCTAAAAATAATAAAAATAAGATAATAATAAATATTAAAATATATATAAATCAGATATTTATTGAATACATACTTCATCCTCAGATACTCTTTCCAAATGACCAAATAAATTAAGCCTTGGTTCAGCGAAGGGAAAAAAAGTGTCATTATTACTTAGTTTACGAATCATTAAAGAAGCTTTCCAATCATTGCCTCTGGCATTTTGTATATTTTTCTAAAATAACAAATATAATTTTTAAACCTGTTAAACAGATTTGGCGAAACAAGGAACAGGACAGGGACGACAATTTTTTTTTTACAAATACTTTTTTACCTGCCAGTCACTTAAAAGAAGTAATGGATTTCCTGTTGAAGGACAATCATCGGTAAAATAATCAAATAATCCGAAAGGGTAACCTATTTAATTAAAAATTACATTATATATCTAAAAGATTTTTTTCGTCTTGTATTTAATCATTTAATAATTATTATACCTCGAACATCCTTTTTTTCGTGATGATTCATTATAGTAACCAAAGTACCAATACCAATTTCTTTTACAAGATTTCTTGAAATAATAGCCGCATCTTTTTCACTTTCCACAAATTTATATGGATTAACATTATTAATGATCAAACATAAAAATAAAATTAATAGAATTAATCGTTGGAAATTAGCCATGATAATGATAATGTGTGCATATTCTTGAGGTTGGTTGTTGTACTGTGTTTTTTTATATTTTTTAAGGATCATAGATCTATAATCGTTTCACAGCTATTTAAGAATTCGGAAAATATTATTAACGTTTCTCTGCCATATCAAAATTAGGTTAAATTAATTGTGTATGACATGATTTACAATCTGGTACAATGATAAACTTTATTTTAAAAGAAATATTTAGTTAAATGGTTACACATGAGAGACTGAAAAATTTGAAGTGCTTGTATACACAGACTCCACCAGTATTAAAAAAAGATTGGTGGATACGTCATACACAATGAGCCATGGATATCTAATAAATATATACACCGATGCTCCTCCCTTCGGGGGCCCGGTGAATATTTCAGTTATTCATTAATACCCATGGAATAACAAGTATATATTTGTTTCTTTTTTTTATATATATGTATATATAAATAGCCAAAGAACAAATCAAAATTCAATATTCCCGAAGCAACTTTGGGAATTGAAAGTTATTAAAAATTCTTTTTAAAAAGTATTAGTTCAAGATTAACATTAGTAATTGATCATTTAAAAAAATTATTTTAGATATATTAATTTTTTAATCTTTCAACCTGGTAGTCATATGTGATGATCTGTCATGCGACTTAATTATGTATAACAGAAACATACAATGATACTTGTTAAATTTTTTAATTTTTTACCAATTTTTTATTAATAAAAACAAATGTACAATATTTTATATATCAACGAAATACAAATAAATTTTATCTGTAATAATTGTGTCGTAAAACTATTAAAATTAAAATTATTTGTGAATATTAAATGTTAAAAAAAAACCAATTTTGATTCTATAATTTACCTATTTTTAACAAATTCTTTTTACTGATTTTCTTCGATATTCTCTTTATAAACAAAAATTAGAAGAAATCGTTATTGTTTTTTTTTCTTTTTTATATAATCGTGAAATCATTCAATCGGATGAATACCTGGAATATCAATTGTGGTAATAATATTCGTATTTCTTGGCCAAATATCACTATCCATATGAAATGTAATTCCACTTTGGCGAATTACATTAAAATGTTCTTCATTCATTGTTTTTATTCTTGCATCCTCTAAATCTCGAATATTAAAAGGTGCATTATAATGATAAATTTTAAAAATTTTAAGAGTATTTTTACAACTATCTAAAAATATTTTTAAAGACTCGGGTGAAAAAATCCAAGGGTTTGTAAAAGACATATTAAGCGAGAGTATTTCTAAATTCGGAGAGATAGACCTTGCCATTCCGATAAAAATATCATTTGCATCAATTCCTCCTTCCCCTCGAAAATTGATATATTTTAATTCTTTACAATTACTTAAAATTAAGATAATTTCTGTAGGATCAATAGAATTGACTGAAATATCTTCCAATTTTGTGCAGAATTTCGTAATTATTTCAATTAATCCAAAAACTTCAACATCAAATGAAACACTTTTAATATTTAATTGAGCTGTTTTAAATATCTCACAAAAACTTTGAGAAGGAACTTCGGATGGTCCTGAAACATAGAATACATGTTCTAATAAAGGAAATGCATTGCTGATTGCATTAAAGGTTTTTTCTTGAATTTCTTCACACTCAATAAATGTCATGGACCTCAATGCCTTACATTTACCAAATTCGGCTAGACTTTTGAAATCAACGTTAGTAAAGGATACATTTTGAAGAAATATGGAACGAAAAGTATTACTTTGAGTCGCAAGTGATCGAAAAATTGCACCAAAGATGTCATCATCAATTAGAGTAAACCTAGTATCTGAGACAAGCTTGAAATGTTCCAAATGATTTTGAACAGAAATAAGTGAAGCTAAACCTTTTGCTTCGTCAAGTGTTGAGAGAGTAATTTCAAGATGTGAAATATTCTTACAAACATTTGACATGGAAACAAATGTTTTCGCATTATTCGATTTTCCAGGAATTCCATGAAAACAAAAAATTTGAAGATTTGCAAGACTTCTATTAGCACCTTCAAAAGTTGCGAAAGGGATTGAATAAACATTCAATGGATCGAATCCAAAATCACTGAATTCAATATATTTTAATTCTACAGATCGAGAAATGAAATGCTTGCATAAGATTGTAAATATCAATTTAATTTGATTGGAAGTTTTTTGATGTTCATTTAACATAGATCCGCAAAAACCTGCTTGTGGAAACATATATTGTTGAATCCTAAATTTTAAACTAGTAGTTGAAAGATAATTCAAGTAAGATGCGTAATCAAACGCAGTACTAGAAGATGTACATGATAAGTCAACTCCATTCGATTCTAAAAATAGTTTTGATCTTTGATCAAGACATGATAAATACGTTCTCATTATAACCTTCTTACAATGGTTTTCTCGATTATTGTTATCAAACGGATTTTTCCATAGAATAGGGACCGCAAATTTGCACCATTCTCTATTAACCATCAAAGCAGAAAATAAATCTCTGTTTATTTCGAGATTTGAAATCACATCTTCTACACATTCAGTTGGTAAAGGAAAATCCATTTCTTCGGATTAAAAGTTCTGTATATCAGGATCTTTTTTTTTTAATATGAAAAATAAATAAATAGAGAAAATATTTTATAATGTTTAAAATAATGTACAAATTTTATATTATCGCAAAATTTTTGATATCTCTTTTTTACTTACAATTTAAAAAAAAAAAAATTTTTTTTCTTTCAAGTGAATTGTGCATTTTTAACACGCGGAAAACGAGTATAAATATGTAAGATATGTAAGAAACAAGCAATAGATGATATAATTTTACCCAATTTGGATAAATTTTGACAATCAGTTATGAAAATCGTTTGTGTTACAAGCAAGCGATCGTGTTACTTGTAGTATGCAAAGTACCCGTAATTTTAATGCACGAAAAAAAATTATTTAAACCTCTAAAACTTTTAATTTAAACTTTAAAACACTTACAAAAATTAAAATGTCAACTATAAAGCGTAAAAATATCAAAGAAATTTCGAAGGAAAAAAGTAAAATAATTGAAAATGAAACTCATTCTGAATTAACTACACCGTCGCAAAAGGATGTATCCCAAATTTTATCATCATCTGTAGCAGGAGCTTCTTCACTTGTTATGTTACAACTTATTAGCAGATTGACTACTTTTGTTTTGCATCAAGTTGTTTTACGTTACACAGATCCTGCAACATTTGGAATTGCATCAGTGCAATTAGAATTGTTATTGGCAACAATCTTGTTTTTATCTCGCGAAGGATTTCGGTGTGCTTTATTGAGAGGTAGTGGTGATACTATTGTAGTTGATTCTGATGGAAAATCATCTGAGAAATCACAAGAAAATTCGAAAGGTCCGATAATATTTGCCAATTCATCTGTTGGATCCGTCCAAAAAATAACAAATTTATCTTACGTTCCAATTCCAATCGGGATAATTACAACATTTCTTGCCTGCACATTTTATATCTTTTACGCAACAGAGGAATCATTATCTGCACCATATTATGTTATTTCGGTAATACTATATGGTTTAGCAGCATTTATTGAATTAATTATTGAGCCACTTTACGTTGCTGCCTTGAACAATTTATTATTCACTCTTAGAGTGCGTTGTGAGATAATTGGGGTATTTCTTCGTTGTTTTATTACATTCGCAATGACAGTCATAGGTGCTCCAAAAAATGGTGAAAAGGGCGAAAATGCTTATGGAATTTTAGCATTTGCAGTTGCACAGGTTGCTTTTTCTTTAGTTTTGATGATAGGTTATATCGGATATTTCATATCAAATTGGGATATTCAATTATTGAAACCACAAAAATTACAAGATGAAAGGTAATTGGTTATTAAATTCTTTTATAAAGAAACTTTAATACAAATATTTTTATTGATGATCTTTATCTTTATGTATAGACAAAAGGTATTCTGGTTTGACGAACATTTGTTTAACTTAGCCAAAACATTTACAAAGCAATCTTTGTTAAAACATGTCTTAACAGAAGGTGATAAAATGTTAATAGCATTATTAAGTGAGCCAGTTGATCAAGGAATATATGCATTTGTTTTTAATTACGGTAGGTTAAACGATCCGATTCTAGATTTATCATTCCTTTCTAAGATACTCATGTCATTTTTGTTTTTTTAGGATCACTGATTGTGCGAATATTGTTTCAACCATTGGAAGAAACGACTCGTACATTATTTTCCAAACTTTTAACGCGTGTTGATATTCATAATGACGTTAACGATAAACAAAAAGAATCAGAAGCAGAAACTTGTAGAGCATTAATAACATCTTTACAAGTTCTAACAACTTTAATTAAATTTCATATTTTACTTGGACTTCTTTTTATTGGATTCGCAACTAATTATACCGGAACTTTGATTGATTTACTTGTAGGTTCTGTATGGTCCCAAACACCCGCACCACTTGTATTATCAGTTTATTGTATATATGTTCCAATAATGGGAATTAATGGTGTTACTGAGGCATTTGTAGCAGCGGTTGCGTCAGAAGAAACTTTAAGTAAATTAAATTATTGGTTAATTGCTTTTTCAGCAGGATTTGTTGGAGCTGGTGTAATATTTATGAAAGGGTTATCCGCTGGTGCTATTGGATTAGTTGCAGCCAATGTAGTTAATTTATCAACACGAATTTTATGGAGCTGGAATTTTATTAGATCTTATTTTTTAAATCACCGTGATGGTAGACAGGAAACGAATGAATTGAAAAGAATGTTATCTTTATCCAATTTATTACCTAATTATTTAGTGTTACTATCTTTTAGTTTAGCATGGATTATAACTTATTTTTCTAATCAATTGATTGGTTGGGAAACTTTGGATGCGAAGATTAAACATGTTGCTGTTGGTGGTGTTTGTGCTATTGTTGTCGCAGGAATAACGTAATCATTACTCTTTTCTATATTTTTTGGGAATTTTTTTTCGTAAATTCATTAACCAATTATTATTTATACTTAGGTATTTGCAAGAAAAAGAATTTATAAGAGATTCTATGAAACTTATTCGTGGTAACAAGGCACCAAATAAGCGAGAATAATTTATGAATAAGATAATTTAATGTTCTGATGCTTAATAATGTAAAAATTATTATTATAAATTTGTATTTAAATAATTAAAGTGTAATAAATTGAATAAATTGGAATTTTATAATATTGATTACGATAAAAAATATGCTCTTGTTAACTCCTTAAATTCTATGATAATTCGGTTACTATGGCTATGGCCAACAAAGTAATACGTTCAAAACTCTTATGAGAGAATAGTATAAGAGGACCCCCGAGTTATATATATAGGTCAGGGGAGATCGGCACACATTTACTATTAGCTTTACGCATTTCTTCAGGGCCAGCACTATGAATGCTGGTCGGCATTATCTACAAATGGAAGTAATCTACATGATTTGGCACTTTTTATAGCTCGGGGGTCCTAGTATAAGATTCCTAATTATGATAGTTTTGGATTTAGACAATTGTTCTATTCATATAAATGGATTTTCATCCAATTGGACAATTGAATATATGTCCAATCCAGATAGATAATACCCACATTGTCCAAATCATAATTGTCAACTACTGTCGACTGTCGATCATACCTTATTTATTTAGCATAATAAGGTAAGAGTTATTGAAGTTCATTATTTTTTTAAACTTATGCTTATTTTCTCTTTATTGTATTATCGTTATAGTTGGGTCCTTTTCAATAGAAAGAGGAAATTATCAGGGAACCTTCTAGGTTAATGTTGAATGTTTTTTCCAGCCTAAAATTCATTTAGCATACAAAGTAAATTCAGTTTTTTCTGGAAGTTTCCTCCTTTCTATTGCAAAGGGTCCAGCCATATAAAGTAAGAAGTTTGTTGTTAAATACAACTTAAATTTCATAAATTTTATTATTTTCAACAATTTTAGCAAATTTCTGTCTATTCATTTCCATATTATGAAGATTATCGTTACAAAAATATTATTTAACAAAAGTAAATGACGAAATCTAATATCTAGAACTAAAAATTTTTGACAGGTCAGCATGATCCATGCGTTACTTTTTACATAAAATACATAGGGTATTTTTCGAGATTTGGGTGTACTTTTGGCAATTTCATGTCATCATTCAAATACATTCTCGCCCGGGCACAAATCAGATGTGCATAATATGTGGGTGACGGAATGCTTACACTAGATGTGGTGCGCTGAAAGTTATAGCATAATGCATTGCTTAAACATTGAAACTCATCCGTTGTTAATTTGATATCGTCATAAAGAATGGTGTAATGAGAAGGACGTGCCATTCCTTGATGTGTATAGTGTGACTGGAGGTAAAAGTCATTAAGTGTGGGATGAGTGATCTTCCTGTCAACAACTGTTCCAACGAGACAATTGCCATTTTTATCAGCCTCCTTAGGATTTCCAGGAAACAGTCTCGTATGGTGACGTTTGCCAACGACTGCGAAAGTGATCTTTGGTTGATAGCCTGCTTGGAACTCGGCACATGCTTCTTTAATCTTGAGAAGTTCCCATTTGAGTACTCGTTCAAACTGGGATTCACTAACACCATCACGATACATAATAATACATGGCGGAAGAAGCGACGCCACTGTATTTTTGACATTTCCTTTTTTATTCTTCTTGTAGTTGCAATAGTCTTCCAACACTTCCTTTATCATTTTGTCAATATTAATAATCTCCTCCCTGCCGGAGCGCTCTTGAACTTGATATTTTGTAATGAAACGAGTGGCTCGATTATCAAGTGAGCCGACAACAGAACAAATTGAACAACCATTTTTGTCTTTAGGGTGAGTTACATCAGCACCAAGTAAGAGGACATCTTCACCACTGGGAAGACCAATTTTTTTTTCGGGCAGAACCGAATTTACACCACCAAGCTTAAGGTTCATCTTCATGGTGAGGTTGGCACAGTATTGCAAATTATTAAAAAGTTTCTTATAGTTGGAATTTACACTTACACATTGAGTGAGACAGCCAATCTCAGTATCCATAACGCGCTTGATAGTTTCGTAAAGTTTGGTGTTGGTACTTTGGATCTTATCTCCAGGAATAATAAAGAGCATCATTTGTGGTGGTCTGTTGAGTGTTTTTTTTGCATCTTCATAGGTTGATTTAATGACCTTGTCTAAATCATCTTTATGATATTGGACATATTGGATATGTGGAATATTTTTTGTAATATTCATCCCTTGTATTTTGCATTGTGTTATGAGTTTTTCAATAAAACTGTAAACATCTTCCTCGGATATCCGTTTTTCTTGTTGTTCAAAGACAACGACCTGCCAGAAGGCGAGCATTTCCCCACTTTTAACAAACTTAACGTTTTTGAGATTCCATTTTCCATTATTTGCGGGAATTGTAACGTTTTCTGCATATTCAACAGCTGTAGATTCAAGCACATGTGCATCGACTTCGGCTAAATGAGACGCAACTTCCATACCAACCCCAGTTGGGTTTTTATGAAGCTGTAAGATTTCGTGGGCGCCTTTGATTGTTTCTTTTTCATGCTCGTAAGGTTTCATCTTAGCAGCCGAAATGATTTCTGCTCGCTGTTTTCCGGTCAACTTGTTGGTTTTGTAACGCTGCCCCTCAGTAATTTGGCAAAACTCAATTGGCCAGGCGACATGCGTACCCTCTTCACTCATTATTTCGACAAAGAGCTTTTTTGTCTCTCGGTGCTGATATTTGTCCTCGAAGTACTTTTCAAGCGGAAATGTTTCTTCCGAATCTGTCATTGGTTTATATTCGAAATGTGCTACTTTGGTAGCAGGTAGGAGCTTTTTAATGCGTCTCTCAGTGTGTACAGATTCCAGGTGTAGAGGACAAACAAGCAGGCCTTTGAGTATTTCGTTAATGTCTTTCAGCTGATAATCACTAAATTCGTCAGGAAGGTTTTGATATTTTGGATAAAGATATTGGAGAAGAAATTCATCTAGTCTCAATGGCTGATAAAAAGTGGTAAATGTAGGGTTCACATTAACGAACAAGCTTTCTTGACCTGGTCTCACGGTCGAGAACCATCCAGACCACAACTCAATACCACCAGTAATTTTTGTCTTGTTTCCTTTGTTGTAAATTGAACTTTTACCGGATTTAATGAACTTTTCTCCCGCTCTTTGATGGATCAGAGCGTTGAGGACGTCAAGGGAATCGTCGCTGAAAAAATCCCACTCAAACTCTTCTCCACTAATATACTTCTCTAACTGTGTTAACTTGACGACAGTATCTGTTCGGCTAATCTGTACACTGTATTGAGTGGACTTGCCATTAATATTATGAAGATCTTTAAGAATAATAATTTCTATAACAACTGGTTTTGTTTCGGTCTCTTTGTCAAATCCTAGACGGTCAGTTGTGAAAAGAGTAGTACCACCATCATATGCAATAACAACATTTTGGAACCATTCTCCCTTTTTAAGGCTAAGTTCTTTAAGAATCCTGCGTCGAATACTCTTTCCATAATCTGATCTTTCACGCTTGATGTCAGCTTCAATATTCTTTTCGGCATCAATTGGTTTGATCTCAAGAGTATACTTAAGGAATTCGTCGTATTTTGAGATTTTTGTCACTTCGAAACTATTGGCCTTCACTGTAACGACTCGTCCCTTTGTTCCAAATCCATCACGTTTAAGAATAGGGACGGAAGATTCGTTTTTGATGTTGATTTTTGTTTGTGACATGATTTTAATTAATGTGTTGAATTAATGAGAAGCGGGCGCTTTTATAGAAAATAAATTTTCTACGCCCAGGGCTGAAAACTGGGCTGAGTACAATAGCGGCAAATTTTTTGTCAAATAGTTCTCTGAAATAGTAATCATTTTTTTTTTGAGATATTACATATAAACCATAAAAACTATTACCTATTACGAAAAAACTATTAAAAAAATTTTTTAAAAATGAACGGAATGAAAGTTCCTAGATTATGGGAATTGAAAAAATGAATTCGAATTAATAAAGGCTCGAATTCTTTACTAATTCTGATAACAGAAGCAAGCCATCGGTAAATGATTACAGTCCATTTGCGGTGGCGAAGCTCAAATAATCAATAATAAGCCGTATACCGTAAAACGCCGCAAATAATCAAGTATGGAAGTTTACTTCCATATGTATTGTATACCTCAAATTTGAACCATACTTGGAACTTTGACTTCAGTAGGCTTGGGTCAAAGTTTAACAAGTTTTTTTTGCAGGATTTCTAACATTATCAGGCTTAGACCTATTATGATTTATATAATTTATTTGATATATCTTATAAAAGTTGCTTATCAATATTTAACTTTGTATAACTTATAATTATGGATTGCTAGTACTATAAATTTATTTGAAATATAATAAAAATTCAAATATTGGTTGTTTGGCTATTTTAAATTTAACAGTATATTAAAATAAAAAGAAACAACAAAGTTAACATTAATTAAGGATTTCAAAAAATAAATCCATTATTTAAGAAAACTCATTAAAAACTTCCCTGTTGTGATTTACTTAAAAGTTATTCCTAAAAAAAATTTGAAAAAACAAAATTATTATATTAATAACTTTCTAATCTTTAAATCATTCATGTCACTAGTTAAATTTATGTAATGAAAACTTTATCATATAGCAATAGAAGATATTCTTAATTTTTAAGTATTCATATTTCTCTTTATCTTACTCTTTTTTTTTGTTTTATTCATAAATAATGAAAATGTGAGGAATAATAATTTCTTGATGTAAAAATTACAAATGTATAAATTGTTAAATAATAAATCATAGTTCATTCTCAAAATTTGGTTACGAAATATATTAAAGATTATAGCAGTGTTTGTGTCAATGTCTATATAATGTTTTATAATATTCAAAACTACAAAAATAATACCATTAATATCCATAATAAATCTTGACATTTCATATATTCATATTAATCTCCATAGAATAAAAATTCTCTAAACTATCTCTATCTCCAAAATCTTTTAAAATACCATCATTCATATATTCTCTTATAATTCCTTCCGGCTCATTCTTAGATTGACTTTCAAAAGATAATATATATAATGATAAAGTATTTTTTCGTTGTTCTTTCCAAAATTCCAAAAATTCTTTCAATTCTTCTGAGGTAAAAGCCCATCCTCCTTGTAAACATATTATACATAAATTTTCTAGTGATAATATCTTCAATAATTCAAAAATTAATTTTCCTTGTAAACAATTTTCACTCTCTATTAAATTATTACTTAAGTAATCTATATTCCCTCTTAAATCTTTGTGATTACAAAATTTAATTGTTTCTAATTGATCACATAAATTCAATAAAGTGAAGAGTTCTTCCGACCACCAGACCGTCAAGAACCTCAACGTAGAAGAAGCTGGTAACAATATTTGAATATATTTTCCAATTTCTTCAGCACACGTGGGTGGATTAATTTTATGCCAATAAATTCTTTTTAAATAAGAGGAATTTGAAGAAATCGAATTTGAAATTAAACTTGAATAAGTATTAAATGGAGCATTTTCATCACAAAAAATATCTAAAATTTCAAGTTTAGGTAAAGTAACATAAGCTAATGATTCCATATTTGAAACTTCCGTTGTTATATCCAATTGCAAAATTCTTAAATTGATGAAAGAAGAAATTGTTTGTGGAGGAATACATAAACTTTGTCGTATTTTAAGAAAAGATAAAGAATGCATTTGAGTGGCTAGTGCTTGGCCTATTTCTGGACAAATACTAACATAATCTTCACTTGACACTAACACAAGAGTTTTTAAACCTTTTTGTAATTTTATTAGGGTGATTAAACCATCATTATCTTGATCACAAGGATAAATTGTCAATCGATGTAGGTTTCTACTTATATGAGCTAATCCATAAAATAATTCTGGTGATCTTTCAGTATAACATTTGAGATCTCTAAGATATTCTAAACAATGATTTGCTCCAGGAAAATAAGATAAAGGAATCTTTGGTAAAACGAGATGTTTAAGAGAACATTTCGTCATAAATAATTTGTAAAATTCCTGTTCTACCAGATGTTCACGATATGCTTTGTATTCACTATTTACATTATTTTTATTATCTTCATCAACTGTAACGGATTTAAGTTTATCCATCACGGTAGGTGATAAATGTTGACAATATCCCACGTAATCGAATAAAGGAGGTTTCTGTGATGTTGTCCGTAATAATAAATCTATTCCATTATTTCTCAATATTTCTTTTGAGTCTTCAGGTAAACAAGATAAAAGTGTTCTTACAAGAGGTGGCCAATCTTTATTACTTAAAATAAGTTTTGCACATTGCCATGGATTATTCCATATGAGTGGAATGACTGTCTCACACCATAATTTATTTACTAGTAGGCAAGAATGAAGTGAACTTGTGTAATTTAAGTCGTCCAACAAACATTTAAATATTCCATTAAGACAATCTGTCGGTAAAGGTGCTGGCATTTTTTAATATTTAGTTAAATTAAAAACTATTTTTATAATAATAATAACAATATATTAAAAGCGTTTATATAAGATAAAAAAAAATACTACAACAAATAAATGAATGAAATAAAGTTATGAGAAAAAAAAGTAACGAGAAAGGCTAAAAAAAAGTGGCTTTTATGTTTATGAGAGAACGTAAGAAATTGGTAAAAGCCATGTTACCCAAAAAAGAAAGTACAAATGATCGATCAGTGATGATTTAATCGAATTACACAAAATAATTCCACAACATATTCATGATTTCATTGGTTGCATTTTTAAAGTGAAGATTTGCACGAACAATTTTGTGCGTTGCAGATTGCACGAATTACGCGACATACCGAAGTCACGGTTTAAGACCAAAACCGAATTTATTAATTAATTTGGTCCGATTTGTCTGAATAATTTAATGAAATTGTTCTCGAAAGTATGGTTGGATTCTGTATATTCTGCAAATATACATTTTTTTTCCATGTCGCATTGGTGTAACATAAAATTTATTAAATTTAGTCCATGCACATCAAACAGCTTTGTTTCTCTTCTTGGTTAATTTGTTTTTTGTGACTTACCAGTAATTTTAATTTAACAATTCAAGGTTAGTACATATTATAATTGCGTTTTTAACAAAACCTTTCCGAATAGGCAAATAAATTTTTTATTTGCAGATATAAATTTATAATATATTGATATTTTTTCTTGGAATTAATTTAGATATAGAAAAATGAATTACGGAAAGCTGGATTTATATTTTCATAATGCCTGGATAGGTAATATATTTTTTTTAAGAAAAAATTATTTGTTATTGCTTCTGCTTAAACATCTGATCGACTAATACTTATTTTTATTTTTCTTCTATTATGTCAGTATTATGTCTCATTTAATTTTTTTCTTAATAGTTAGTATTTGAACAATTTATTAAACACAATTATATTGTATTAAACAAGTTACAATCATTCTCTAAGTGCACCCCCAATGAAAACTTGAAAAAACGTGCATTTAGAGAAGGAAATTTTATATGATCTCTATATACTTGGGACTAAGAGGGTGCGTTTAGAGAAAAATCATATAATACGTGCACTTAGAGAGAGTGCACTTAGAGAGAGTTTACTGTATTTAGGCTACACTTATTAGATCAAAATTATTATGTTAAAGTTCATCATGATATTCTCAGCTAGGTTAATTAAAAAAATGATGACTTCGCTATTGAGATCTTGTGCAATTCGGCGATTATAAGTTTATATTTTTCTAGTTATTATTAATTATGGAATTTCCTTGGTATTTAATTTAAATTACTATGCTTATACCTTAATATTTTTATATTAGAGTGTTAACGGATAACTATCTCATATAGTTCATGTCGAGGTTTATAAAACATTCCTATTATGTTGCGTTTGCAAAACCTCGTTTCGGGCTACGAAACATCAAGCTTTGCTGAGGGTATGGCTTATATTTTCAGGTAAATTAATTTATATAATTATATACAAGATAGATAGATAGATGGAAACACATTCTTCAAATTCATTATGGAAATTGAATTTTATATCAATTGAGTTTGTAAATTTTAGTTCAATATTAAGAGCTTAATAATCGTTAGACTTCATCGATTTTCTTTTTTTATCTTTACTGATCTTCCATTATCATCGAGGTAATCTGAATAGTATTAGTTTCATCCTTCTGCGACTGAATGCCTTTTACATGTACATATGTATATAAATACATATTTCTTAGACGTTGGAGAATCTCAAAATTGTTTAATTAAGACTTACATCTGATAAACATATTATAGAAACTTCAGGAATTTGTCGTCAAGTAGAAAGTGTAATAATTCCTTATGGTGATTAAGTTGCTTAATATTTCTTAATTATTAAGAAAACGGGAAATTAAATATAAATGCCATCAGTTTACGATGATGTTCAGCCCAAATCTAAAAGTTTCTTTCGCATTGTTCCTTTGCTATATGATCACTATTATTTTAGTTTTTCAAACTAATTGCCGTATAGGTGGGAGATTAAAATGTATTATTAAAACTTGAATATATCAGGAATTTACATTTGTGCTGTTATTGGCTACAGTAAATAAAAACAGCTATCAACTCACCAAATAGCAAACCAACATTAAATAAGTTAATGTCTTTTTTTTTAAAAAAAAAGGACATATACAGTATTTAACTATATTCCTCAAAATAAGTTAGGTAGGGATGTTAAGTAGTTCGGAAGCGATTTGAACAATTTTGAAATTATTAAATACAGTTGAGTCGAATTACTTTACTCCAATAAGTAACTTTACCTAAAAAATCGACACCAATAAATTTTTAATTAATTTTCAATAAAGAAAAAATGATCTCCAAAATGTGCAATTGCTTCAAACTACTTTAGAACCGAACCGGTTTCGAACCCGGTTCATTACAACCAAAAATATTGATTTCTCATTATAGACAAGTTGAATTGCTTAACTTCATTAATTAAAAGATTATTATAAACGAGATTTACTAATATTATAATAAGAGAAAATGATACTCAATCCAAGCAATTTTCAATAAACCACTTCCGAGATACTTAAGCAATTTAATATAGGAGCGTTATTAATCGCGTGTAACGAATCAATCATATTCTTTTTTTATAATCTTATCAAGTAATCCCACCAATATTAGCGCATAATTTTTTTTATAGCTAGCTTCTTCAAATAGGATATAGTAAAATCGATTTTACACCAGTTTTTACGATCAGACTTCGAAAAGATTCGATAATCGATTCCAAATTTCCAATCCCTATGTAGACTCGAGAAAATTTAATCAATATTTGAGCGGGTTTTTCTACGAATAAGCAAGTAATGCGAGAATGAATAAATTGCACTAGATTAGGGCTGTTAAAAATTAATAAAATTAATAAGTAATTTCATTTTTCTTTACACGTGTCAACTTCACCATTTTTTATACTTATATTTATAAATGAGAGAAAGCCCATACTTTGACTAAAGATTATCATTAATAAATATATTACGTGATTTAATTGTGATTTATTATCATTAAATACAAATTAAAATGTTAATATGGTGAAAATATTGTCATTCTACGATTAAATCACACATTCAGGCTTAAGGTGATTTATTGTCCATGGCCAACACAGTCCACCTTTTTGTGTCTTTTCCAATCTTCCTTCTGACAATCTCTGCTACAATAAAACACTGATTTGCACTTGGAACATAGTCCACCACCAGCTCCTACGGTGCTTGTTTTTCCACATCGTTTGCATGCATCATTTTTTTTAGTCTCATTATCTTCGACTTCACTATTATCTTTAATTTTATTATCTTCTTCAGTTATCGAGACATCAGTTAACGTGGATAAAGTTGGTTTAGTGGCTATGACTGGGTCAAAGTTACATTCTTTTTTGTGTCTTTTCCAATCCTCTTTTTGGCAATCTTTGCTACAATAAAATACAGATTTACACTTTACACATCTTCCACCACCAGTTCTTGTGGTGCTCATCTTTCCACATCGTTTGCATACCTTTGCATCTTTGTCATCTTTTTCAGTTAGATAATCTTCAGTTTCGTTATTATCTCCAGTTCTTGAGACATCAACCCATGTGTCATGATACACACTCTTCTGAGTTGCATTGGATAATTTTAGCTTCTTTGAGGCTAGAAGAATCGTTTCTGAGCCGACATTACATTCTAAAATCCAATCTTTATGGGAGTCATAAAATGAAACCGGGAGGTGGAATGTGATGGTAATTAGAGGTGCCTCAATAGCGCTCAAAGAAACGCTATCAAAATAATAATGAGTTGGCTCCTGATCGTTTGAAAAGTTACTAGTACTATTACTTCCTTCCTTTTTTCGTCTCTGTACATTACCAGCGGGAACCGGCTTGATTAATCGTAGCCATATTTCTGCTTCCGAATGCACTTTTGACGTCCCCGTCAAATTCGTCAGAGTAAATATTTTTGACTTTTCTATCTTATCCGTTTTCCATCTCAAAGTATATCGACCAATAGATACTTTCAAATCTTTAAACTCCTCGAGTCTTATAACCATTGACCAAGACAAATGCAATGTCATAAAAGTCTTTAACTCGACGAGATGCATTACAAAATTCGGGATATGCTTCTTGAATCCATCAGACGCAAAGAGAGTTCGTAACAATTGTGCCATTGTTTTTTCGGGAAATCGAAAAATCATTATTTGAAATAAACGTACGAGTATATTGACGCTGAGCCCTTTAATACGATTTATATGAGCTGTACAACAGATATTTGCGACTGATATTACATCAGTCATTAATGTATCAAGCTTGTCTTCAACTTTGTTTGTTATATCAAAATTCCATGTGACATATACCGCGTAATCTTGGTAATAAGCGTTTAAGAATGTAATACCTGTCAAGCGTGCAAGAATGTTTAAACTCAATCCAAGTCGTTCCTCAACAAACTCTTTCATGGGTTTGGCAGGTGGTTGTAACAATTTCATTAATTGCAACGTTAACGGAGAATTATCCTTTAATCTAGGTGCAGCAGTCAAGAGTATACTAAGAAGAGATACATAATCAGCCAAATTCGAACAGTCAATAGCATTGAATCTCACAGATGAAGGTAAATGACAGAGCAAGATGTCTATGACATCTCCCAATAATGGCATAACTTGTATCCGCACTGAAGAAGTCCCACGCAATGACGCACGTAGAGATATTAACTTTGGTAATAAAGTTAACAATAAATGATCATAAAGCGTTAGGTCCTCGATCGAATCCTCACGTTTTTCACCAGATCGCGGAATGTCACAAGCAACTTGAAATGCGCGGAAAATACTAGAAGTTCGAAAAACATTATATTCCATCGTAGGAACTGTTAACATTGTAACATTAACCATATTGCGTCTGGCTCCAGGACGTAAGATTTCATGTTCATTATTGCATGTTTGAGCTTGAGAGCTAATTGGTAATTGACAGCAAGTGTATTTATCGATATCTTCGTACACTTTACAGTATTTTTTAAGATCTTCCAATCTTTCAGTTTCTGGCGAAGAACCTCCAACAAGCAGATATCCCGATTGTTTGGTATCCCAATTTAGAGCTGTAGCTGTAAGTTTGTTTTCTTGCCAGCATCGCAACGTTCGTAATACGGAAGATGCCGTGCTCGATGAATATTTAAATGAAATCCAGGATGGGAGTTTCTTATTGAAGCTAATGTTCTTGCTTTTTTTATTACTTGTGTCTATATTATTTTCAAAAGCTTCAATTAAACTTTGTATGCAACTGCTCAGCTTATTATAAGAATTAGAGCTAATGATTTTTTCACCCCATACTGACAGAATTTCTGTTACACCAACGACAAAGTCTTTATTCCATTGGCTATAAAGATTTTTTATATTTATGAAAGGCTGTGGTTTTGGGTCTGGTAACCTACTAATCATTTCAAGAAGCACTAAATCACGAGTAAGTATTGTCGGATTGAAATCATTTATTGTAAAAAGTAATTTAATGCTGAAATTCTCGATCTGACCTTCTGTTGAGTTCGTAAGACCATGAACAGTTTCGACAATATTACGCAAATCACCGATACCACCTAAAAACATAGACACTTGTTTACTTTTAACTTGGGAAGTTGTTCTTATTGCTGAAGTCTCCGTCGTAGCCGTATATGATTTATCAGAGATAGCGGCACCGATGTCAAGATCCTTCAATAGATTGAAGCCGTATGTATTACCAATGGCGTAGAGAAAAGGCTCTCCCTCATAGAATAAATGCATTCCTGGACGATTAGAAGACACGTTGAAATCAACAAATTCTTGTTCATTTGAGTCATTATCTTCAATTTTATTATTGATCACTTTAATTGGAGTGAACAATTGATGCGTTTCTATTCCGAAGATAATGCTACTATCACGAAATGTATCTGCTGTGGGTTGTGAAAAATTTCCTTTCTTATTGGAATGAATATGGTTGTTTTCCACAACTACTTTTCCCTTATAATTTATACCGATTTCGATACCATGTGACATATTATGATGAAATTTGTTGTCTAAGAGATAGGCATCAGCTCCTCCCTTAATAACACATCCAGTAGTACCGCTGGCTGCTACTTCATTTTCCTCCATCCGCAATTTAGCTCCTTGCTCTACAGAAATACCAAAGGATCCGCTCTTTAGGATCCGATTCTTCTTTAATATAACAGCTGTCTGTGAAGGCTTTGTGTAAGATAACGTAGGTGGTGGTTCAAATGCGGCTTCTTCGCGAAAGCCAGGGGGTAGAAATCCTTTGTGTTTTTTTGATATGGCAGGTTCACGGTTGCCGTTGACATAAATTCCTTCTGCGTAATTATCACGGATAATATTATCAATAAGCGTGACTTCATTGGCATCCAACCATACCAAAACACCTTGCTTATTATGGTGAATTTCATTTCTCTCAGCATATAAACTAGATCCATATCGTACTTCAATTGCGTTCAATCCGATATCATAAATGTTGCAATTTGTGATCTTGGCTTTGGCATCAGAAATTACTAAAATACCACCAGAGTTCCTTGAATTGGAAACAACACATTTATTCATAAAAAGTGTTGCTCCACGCCCATCAATACAAATAGGTGGCATTAAACCAGAACATTTGGTAAACTGACAATTGTCTATAAAAACATGAGATGTTTCCAGGACTAGAGAGTGTCCTTGAGTGCATTCGATATTAATATTATATAGTACAATTTTGTTCTTACTGCCAGAAAACACATGCGAATAAGGGTTTTTGATCGTCACCTCACCAATTCCTATGATCACAATGTTTCTACCCACAATTGGAACCACAACATTATATGTACCAGACTCGAGAATTAATATTACATCTTTGAAGAGCAATGAATCGATTGATACACCTTTGGCTATGTTGTGTTGCCTGACATCCTTTGGAGGAGGGAAAGGCATTCTCTTACATTGTTGAATAAAGAATTTATCTTCATGAGAAATTTCTTTCAATGTCATTGCAATTAAAATATTAACATATGCACCGATTGGATTATCATTTGCAGCATATATCTTTGCAATAATACTGTAAGCTTCTTTGTTACACATTGCATCTAAGTCAATAGACGTCTTAAGATAATCCAAAGCCTGAAGTCGTTTTTCTTCTTCAATAAGATTATAATCACTACAATATTCTGTAATAATAGCCTTTGCGAGGTTGAAATAAATTCTTGACAATTCTTTCCGTTCTTTGGATGAAAGCAGCGAGAATGAAGACTTTGGAAGGACAAAAGAAACGGCAGAATTAACTTTAAACACTTTAGAATGTTTCTCTTGGAACCTTTTCAATTCCAGCATATGGATTTCGAAAGTATTTGGAACATTGACAGACTCCATAATATCAAAGAAATGCTTTACACAGATAATGGGCGCTCTTACCCAAAGGAAGGTAACGTTAACTGAGAAAACACAATTTTTTTGGGTATTAATGTATAAATATTGTAACACAAAAGGGCTTATTTTGGGTACATTGTTGTGGCGCAGGATTTTCAATATATATTTAGTCAATTAGATTAATTTTAGTAAATCTTGACCTAAATGATCATTTTTAAAAAAATGTAAAAAAAAGATGAAAGTTTAAAATTTATCAAAATAAGGATCAAGAACGTATCATTTTATATTTATCATTTCAATATCCTTTTTATATATATGCACTACATTCTAAAAAAAATAAAAAATAATGAAGCAAATTCTAATATTAGTGATAAACTTTAAAGAATAAGGAAATATTTTTTACAATAGGTAGGTATTGTACGTTACGTTTGCTTTACGCGATTATTAACTTTTACATGATTAGTGTTACGTACTAGAAAATTCAATTCAATCCGGACTCATCAGAATTCATCAGTTCGTTTCAATCTGGGAGATAAAGATTGCAGCATTAAGTTCGTAACAACAAATTTATAATTATGAAAATAATAAATTCTCATTATCTTCATTGTCTATTAAGCTGTTATTGAGTGGGAGTGAAACAAGTTATATAGATATTGTATGTGAGTGGATAGATTATTTCGAAAATCTGATGTTTGTAGAAGGCGACTTATAGTTAGCGATATAGATAGAAACAAGTTAGTTGTAGAAATTTACAAGAAGCCTGAGAGAGCAAAGAAATAATATGATGCTGGGACTCGCATTAAATAGCCTAGGATCCGCGTACTCCTTCCCTCTTGATAGCATCACACATTTCATTCGCTTCTCTAGCATTTCTGATTCACTTGAAAAATCAATAAAGTTTCGCTTTGCATCAATAAAATAAGACATGTTTATGTGTCAATTTTTTAAGTGTCATCGTATAATCAGTACTGTTGATTTTGTACTGATGAAATTGTTATATAAAACTATATGTTTGATAAAATGACACGTCACGCGTCGCGTTTTATCATCAAAAACTTACGATGAAAGTGATGAAAGTTGGCTGTTATGGGAATGAGAGTACGTGATTCACGTGCATATTAATAAGTATCTGAAAGTATCTTTATATGTATAACTACATCAGCTCTCTCTATAAAATATTCAGAATTTCTTTGTTTTACATTTTATCCTCAAATAGTAAAAAAAAATTATCACTCTCTCGCAATGATTAAAGAAATTTTCTTAACAAACAAATACGTGGCAAAATCAGAGGTTCCCTGTTAAGCAAGTCGGAAGAAGAACGCCTTAATTACTTCGTACACTACCCTCCCAAAAGTATCTGACCAAGCTCTATTTGATTTTCTCTAGAACGATTATATTAAATATCATTTTTTTTAAAAAAAAAATAATTCCTCTGGTTCTGACGATTAAAATGGATGTATTTTTATTGTGTTACGATGCATGTGTCGGATTTGGCAATTAAAATCATATCACAAGCAATGAATGCTATGAATAATGCTCTGGGTTAGGGATTGGAATCGATTCCCATTATTAGAATCGATTCTAAAATCGATTAATCGCGATTAATCGTTTCGCAAACACCGATTTTTTTTTATACTATTTATAATAGGTGTGTTTAAACACATATCACGTGATTACAAAAATTACAGTGATCGACGAACAAATTTCCTTTTTTGGAAATTTGTACAACCTTGTGCGATAGCAACTTGAATTTTATTGGGAGATAAAATTTCCTTTTTAGGAAGTTTGTGTTCCGTCACGTGATTCGCGGGCGGAATTATGAATTTGGCCAAAATTAACTATTATGAACAAATAATAATTTACGGTCAAATTAACGAAACTGCGCCACAATAAGTAGATTCGATTTTTATTCGAGATTCGATTTAAAATCGATTCTTATCGATTTTCGATAGTTTTGATTTTAATCGAATCTTTTCCGATCCCTACTCTGGGTCATATCGCAAGAAATGTTAAAATTGGATTGTACAGAAAAAGATTAAAGTTCTTCCAGATTGGCCTTCCCAATCCCTGGACCTTAATCCTATTGAACATTTGTGGCGTGAACTTGAACGAAGACTTTGAAAACGATCTGGCTGATCTGCCAAAGAATTTTCATGAACTTGAAGAAGCATTGCAAGAAGAGTGAGAAGTATTCCTACCGAAACTTACATTAATTTGATTGAAAGCATGCCACCCGAATTGAAGCATGCATTAAAAACAATGGATGGTCAACTAAATACTAATTATTATTAATAAAATATAATATTTATTTAAACTGTTGCTTCGTTAATTTCAGGATTGGATTCGTAATGCAACTAACTTTGCTTTTAGTCTCCTAACCCAATTTAGATGATATGATGATTAGTCAACAAGAACGTGACTCATAGCCTTGATATTTGATATAACACCTGCTTTTCTTTTTGCTTCTATCATATTGTACTTTGCTCAAGAAAACGCCAAAAAAGATGGAATACATACATCACTTCCGTTGGCAATTCCGACCATAAATCTTTGATATGCTTTGCAGCAATAAATTTGTACCCGAGTCACGTGCCAAGTTCTCCGCAAAACACTTATGGTAGTTGGGGATAAGCACAGCAAAACAAGGGGATAGCCTCAAAAAAATATTTCTTAAGTTTATATGATAATTATGCTCCAATTTATCCAAAAATTACAGTTGTAATGAAGTCTCAAAAAAAAATTTTTAAATCCTATCCCCTTGTTTTGCTGTGCGTGTCCCCAGTTGATGAACACGACGTACTATTTAGCTATAAAACTATTCCTGCACCTCTTCGGCTTCATATCTTGAAACTCTTAATGAACCTTACATATTGGAGTGAGAATAGTCTAGGAGCTCGTGTGGTCTTGACTGGTACAGCACACGCGAAGTTTGTGAAAAAATACCTAATAAACGGTATGAACGATTGGATTGAATTTGTTGGACCGTTACCAGAAGATATTTTTGATAGTCTGTTGAAACTTCACCCCACCCTTGGAGATGGAGAATTGTGCCAATGGTGAAGGAAGTTACTAATTGCGTTCCGCGAAAACTCATATATTTTGATATATAAGGAATCTAATTAGCAGCAACTGAACTTCTAGAGCGCTTCCGTGAAGATCGACATAGTAAACTTCTAAACATTACAAAACAGATTACCACAAAAACCTTTCAGCTATGTTTTGGGCTAGTGTGTCGGCTCAAAGACGAATATAATTTCGTGTTGTTTAAACCGCTGTGCTCAGCTGCATTGGATGCTCACATTGATGTGCACCGACTTTCCCATTACCCAGAGATGAGAGTGTGACGTCTCTTATCTCAGTCCAGATAATTTCGAGGAAGTACTCTTCCAACAAATGTTAAACCATCGTAATATATTATTCAGGCGACGGAAACCCTACAATAGATATGCATATCCAGTTCGAGCATTTGATAAGGACCAGCTCGCTCCTAGTCCGCAAATTGCCAAGTTCTTAGTTCACATTATCCACGGTTTGATTTTATGATTGGATATACATTTATCCAAGACTCCAAGTGTCCGTCAGCCCTTTCGACCAACATAACAAAGGATCTGCAAATATTTTGAAAGCTTTTGAACGCTACCACAAAGATGGTAGCGATTCAAGAAACCAGATAGAAATATATCTGGATACAGTGTTTGATGGTCGGCATACGGTTATGCTCATAAATGGCAAAATAGCAAATTTGCCATTTTTAAAAACAATTTACTCATTGTATCAGACTTCCGCATTGTCTCACCTAATCATACTCGGTTAAGAAATATCGAGATATAGCGATGATGAGATAAAAACTAAACTCTTTGGCGATTTCTTACTTAGTTAGCTATATACTGTATTTTATGTATGTTCTAAAATTATTAATAAACATATTCACCCATTTCAGTGTTGTAAACAGTAAAAAAAGTATACACCAGTTTTTCCGTGGATTCTTTATTGGGTTGTACAAACATCAATGTGCATTAACTCAATATTTATTGCGGAAACGTTCAGGATTTCCATCTATATTACATAAATTCCCAGAAGACATAAATAAGGTATACCGAATTTTCTACTATTATGAAAAATCTACTTAGTTTATTAGATTTAGGACGCATAGTGGACATTACTCAAAATGTCGTGCAACTCGAAAGCTCCATCCACACCAACAAAAGAAAACAAAAAACAGATGAAACTTGCAAAGATGATTTCGACTGGCATTGTTGCCACAGCCATGGATTGGTGCTTCATAACGTACACACTAGGATTGAAAGCAGACTATAAACTTCGTCATGTGAAATCGATTACCTGAAATACGCAGTATGATACCCGGATATTATAACCTCCATTTGTATGTATTGATTAGTATGGTTAGTAAGCTGACCATTCGACCATACCATAGTACCATACATACAATGGAGGTCATATCATACCGGGCAAGATGACGGTTTACAATACATTGTGAGCGTAACTAAGTGTTAAAATTGGTCAAGAAAATGCTCAACTATTCGCAAACGAACATTATATTAGAGTGGGTGCCATATGAAAGGGTTATAATATATAAATTTCTTACAAAAGCGCGAGTTTGGCGAAATATATGAATCAAAATGAGTGGATGATAAAAAAAAATGTTTGGGATAAAAATCGTCCAATGAATTAGTAGCTTTAATTCAAAAATGTCAAATTAGATTTTATCAATGAGTATATTACAGTATTTAATGATCTTGGAAGATTCAGAGAATGAAAATTTTACGAAGTTGCTTATCTAACAAGAATCTCAAGAAGTTAAGTTTGTCAAACTAAATTAACCTACTTTATAATATTGCACTTAGCCTAACTCATGATAAATTTCATTACACAAAAGTACCTACCAAACTTTTAAAGCATCTATATTTTCCAAATTCGAATCTTGCTTCCGTGTCTAATTATTATAATAAAAACGGTACTATTTTGAGACATAACCGTAAGTTCAACGCTTATTTTTTTTATTATTAGAATGTTAGATTATACTCGCAAAGACCAAAATGGTTCAACAATATGGAAACATGCGATAATGTAATCGTATATGCGTAGTAAAAGCGCGATATAAGGAATTCCACTGACTTTTTTCCGTAGGCATTTCTTCGAGCAAGAGGAGTAGCCTGCCTAGCAATCCCGTTAAACTACCTGAGATCGCTGGTTATCGCATTCACACAATAAGAATAAATAAACCTTATATTTATAAATAAAGATTATCGTATTATTTGAACGTTAATAGCAACATAACAAATTTTGAAGGTATTGATTTGTAATACTTTACGTACATGATTATCAAATTTTACAAAAAGAATTTGTAGTATAAAGAGGATAAAGTTAATCGTAAAATGCAAATCACAAAAATTAAATATAATAGCATTAATAGCATTTAGGTAATAGTAAACTATCCAACATATAAAATTTATCAATAATTATAATAATTGTCCAGATCTACTCTTTTTTTTTTTTACAATTTTTTTTTTGGTAATACTGTACAAATAATTTAATTGTTGAACTTGATAATCTATTTTACCATTTAAGGTTCGTATCACAGTTAAACAATAATGTATATCTTCGCCATTTCCTTACGTTAATAGGGAGCTTTCTCTTTATATATTTTGTGATATAATTAGTCTGATTTAGGTTTCTTTCTTATCTTGTATTTTCAGGTTTAATCTAACCAAAAAAGAATTTAAATAATTAAGTCAGTATCACCTTTATTAGTGCCTAATGAATATCTTTGCCATTTCTTTATATTAATAAGAGCGCCATATTTGACGTAATCGTTACTTTGATTTATAATCTTTTAACACTACTCGCAAGATTAATTATTTAATTGTGAGTTCAATCTCAAACTCAATGATAATGATAAGCTATCGGCATTAAATGATATAAAAGACTACTGGTCCACTTCGCCTCCTAAAAAACATATCCATATCATCGTAAAATTGCCACGTAAGTGTCTGGAGTGTCTGGTGCAGTCTGTAATTTTTCATTATTTGCCTTCATAATATATTAACACGTATTTATTTTACCAGTTGTTAGAAAATTTGATAAATCTAACCAAAAAAGAAATTAAACAGGAATTATTGTATCACATTTATTAAATAAATGATTATCTTAATTACTAAGGTTGTTTTCTCTAGATAAATTTAACTAAAAAAAGAAATTATATAGTAATCACTTATCACTATCCTAATGATTATCGTAACCCCAAACTATAAGTACCTCCGTTTTTTTTTTATTTTTTACTTTTTTTTTATTTTTATTTTATTTTCTTTTAAAATTAATGAAATAATGTTGTCAGGAGTAGTGTCAAATGTATTAATCTATGTTGTATTAGCAATATTCTTAGGAATTGGAATTTACGCAGGATATAAGAAAACAAAAAATAAATCTGATTATCTTTCCTCATTGGGTACTCAAAATGCAGTCGCTCTAGGTTCTAATTGGTTTGCTTCAAGTAAGAACTTAATTATATGAAGAAAAAGATCCGTTTGAGAAAATTTTTGAGGCGGCGGGTTTGTATAACAGTGTATTTATACGCTGTACAGGTAAGGTGCTCCATCAATGAAAGTGCCAATTATTGAGACTCGTTTGATGTTATGTAATAATTCGAGGGATTCTTATTATTCATGTAAATTATTCGCCTTTCGTTGCTGCAAATAATGTGTATATAAATTTTCTTTTTTTTGCATTCATGATCCAGTAATTACTCTTGAATATTTATATAATATCTTTCGATTCTCTGATAAAAATTAATAAAATTTGGATTGGTACTACGGGTGCTCAACCTTTCATGTGTTTTTAAAATAAAAACTGAAAGGTTGGGCTGAGAAAGCACCGTTAACTACCTGATCAGGGTAATACCTGCGTAGGGAAGCTGCCACTTCAAATACTCTTTTCATTTACGTTCGGGTTTCATTATTTTATTCTTTTCTTTTTAGGTATCGGTTCATCTATATTATATTCTTTTCCCGAAGTTGGTACCATAGCAGGATTATTAGGCGTAATTATGTATGCTTTTGGAAGTATTATACCTTTATTTGTATTTGCATGGCTTGGACCTTTGATTAGGAAAAAATGTCCCGAAGGATTTACTTTGACCCAATTTGTTCTGGAAAGATTTGGACGCTTTAATCAAATTTATGTTTCTTTAATGTCAATTGCTTATATGTTTTGCTTTATGATAAGCGAGTTATCAGCTGTTGGCAATATTTTGGTGACATTGACGGGTGTAGATAAACTTGCTCCAGTTATTTGCATCGCAATAGTTACAACTCTTTACACTGGTACTTATCAAGATTCAAAAAAAAAGTTCTTTTCTTTTACTTCATTCGAAATTAAAAATTTTATTATTTTAAATAGGATATGGAGGTTTACGTGCATCCTTGATTACGGATAATATTCAAGGATGGGCTATTATTTTACTTGTTGTGTTGTCTATAATTGGATTGGCAACTTCAATAAGAATTGAGAAATCAGTTATTGATAATTCCGACCTCTTGAAATCAAATTCTTTAGGATGGCAACTACTTTACATCATGCCCGTTGCAGTCTCATTCGCGACACTTTTCCACGAGGTATCTAATGAATATTACATACATTTTTATTAATCTCTCTCTTCTTAACCTCGGCTCTTTTCTGCTTTTGTTAAGGGTTTCTGGCAACGCGCATTTTCATCAAAGAATGATCGTGAATTGCGTCTTTCCGCAGTTTATGGTTCAATTATGTTATTTCCTGTTCTTGTATTTCTCGGTCTCACCGGAATGATAGCTGTATGGGCTGGATTATGGCCAGGAGAGGAAAATTTAGAATCATATTTAGCATTTTTCACTTTATTTAAAGTATTACCAGATTGGGTTAGCGGAATTACTGTAGTGTTAGCCGTTAGTATGAGTTGTGCTGCTTATGATACATTAATTAGTGCGACAACAGCTAACTTTTCAAATGACATATTTAACAATCGTCTTCCATTGAATGTTACTCGTTTTTTATCACTTATTGCTAATGTTCCAGCTGGTAAGAAGAAACCCTTTTTTTTAAGTGATATTATTAATTTTTATTAACTCAATCCGTATTTTGGTAGTTTATTGGGGATTGAAAGATTTAGACGTGTTGAGAGTTTTTCTTATTGCAGATCTATTGGCAGCATCCACAATGCCTCCAATATTATTAGGTTTAATAGATTCGCTATACTTTCTCAACTGGATCGACGTATTATTGGGAGGCATAGGAGGTTTATTCGGTGTCTTCATCTTTGGTTCAATTTTCTATCATAATGCTAAAGACGGAATTGAATTAATTGGTCTACCTTTAGGGCTTTATATTACTGATTATAGTGTATTGGGAGCATTTATTGTTGCACCTTTATCTTCAATTTTCTTTACTTTCCTTTCTTTTGGTGTAAGATTGATTAGTATGTGGGTATTTACTAAAATTAGGGGAGAAGAGTTTGTGTTTCCCAAGAAGCCTGAAGTTGTTGATACTAAGAAATATGCTGGTAATAAATTTAAGGATGATACGGAAATTATTCAATCTTCTGACCCTGATGAAATAGAAATTAGAGGATAATTTAATTTTCTTCGCGAAAAGTGTATTTTAATCATCTAAAGAATATTTTATGTATTATTAATTTTATTTATTTATTCAATTATTTATTTTTATGACTATCGAATAAAATTATCAATCGAATTATTACATCGTAATTTCGATTTAGCAATATACTGTACAATTGACAAGTGAAAGCGCCACACAAGTATCTACATGAGTATACGTAACTTTCCGCTAACGCTAAGTCGTTCCATTAAATGTTCTTTTCGTAAAAGAAATAAATTATGATGTAAGATAATGAATAAGGTGGATCAAATATTTGTTTTTCAAAGTTTGAGAGAAAATAAAATTTTCTAATATATAAATAATTTAGGTTCTATTTCTTGCAAATTTTTTTTCTTTTTCTTTTTTCCTAACAAATGTTTTTTTTAAAAAAAAATTCTTTCATATTCTAATTGTATATATTTTATTTAAGGTCTATTCGGTGTTTGTTTTGTTTTTCTTTATTCACAATTTTGCTTGAAAAGCTGCAATTGGATCGGATATATTATATCAAAATTAATGAGATCAATAAAAGCAATCTCATGTTCATAATAAAATTAACGGAATTGGGGGATAACTGATATAACAACTGGGCAGGAAGGACTACGTAGGAATGTGGCAAGTGATCACACTTTACACGCTTAAATATGTCAAAGATGAATTAATCATAATAGTGAAGTATAAGCGTTTTTATAATGCTCGATACGTGTTCTTAATTAATAATATAATTTTAGGATTTGATACTAGAATTGACTTTTAAGAAGAAATATTTGAAATTTAACGAAAAATCATAGTGCATCCTATAGACCTGCAAAACCAAATAATCGATTAAACGAGATATATATATATATACAAATTAACAAATAATCTGCAATTAATTAATTATATTTTATTTTGATTAAAGTAGAGAATTTTTAATTTAAATTAAAATTTTTGACATATAAGGACCATCTAAAGTATAACCTAATTTTTGATAATATTTTCTTACGCCAATACCACTAATAACAGCTAATTTAGAACTACCGTGTTCAAACTTAGCAATTCTTTCAGCTTCCTCCATTAATAAAGTACCATACCCTTGATGTTGAAATTTAGTAGGATCTCTATTATGCATAGGTACAACACTACCATAAACATGTAATTCTCTAACAATAGAAGTAGGACAAGAAGTTAATTCGGGACGAAAGGTGGTCGAAGAACATTTTCTTAATCTTAAAAGACCTATTAAAATATCTTGTTTCGGATCTTCATATGATAAAAACGTTTCCCATCCACCATTTGCTACATAATCTCTTCTTATTAACTCAACCTCATCAGGTCTAACTTTATTATGAATATCAACAATACCAACTTCTCTCGTTCTAACATCCCTACATTCAATACCTAAATCTTTCATTCTATTTAATGCTAATTCACGTAAATTTCCATGTTCAACGCCGGAAGTTACTAATGGCATTGGAATGTCTCTTTGAACACGATATACTCTTGTCCATGGAGGTACCAAAGCCAATATTCTCGCCACTAAATCAACTAATGCGTTTGGAGTATAATTTTTGTATCTTCCCGTTCTCCATAATTCGTATAAACCAGTTCCACGAATTACCAAAGTAGGGTAAATTTTCAATCCATCTGTACGAAATGCTGGATTTTCAAAATATTCTTTAAATTGCTCCAAATCACGTTCCATTCCAACATTTGGTAAATCAGGCATCATGTGAGAAACTACCTTATATCCACAATCTTTTGCTAATTGAAATGTCTCTATAACAGCTTTAACAGTGTGACCTCTATTTGTGTCTCTCGCAACATCCTCGTATACACTTTGAACTCCAATTTCCAATCTAGTACATCCATATCTCAACATTTGACTTAAATGAGGTTTAAGACAATAATCAGGACGTGTCTCAATCGTGATCCCAATACATTTTGTCATGCTTTGCTCAGAATATCTTACAGACTCATCAACATCATTTGTTGTATGTCCCGATAATGCATTATGTAGATTAGCAATAAACCAATTTCTATAGTCTTCAGGTAATGACATAAATGTACCTCCCATTACAATATATTCAACTTTATCCACATTATGCCCGAGACTTTTTAATTGATCAACTCTTCCTCTTGCTTGTTCCAACGGATCATATCTTGCCCTTATAGCTCTCATACTAGTTGGTTCATATCCCGTATATGATTGTGTAGAATATTCGAAATCAGAATCTGGTCCTCCCGGACAATATACACAAACATTTCCTGTTACTGCAATATGTGGGCATCTATGTGGTTTACACATAACTGCTACTATCGCAATCCCTGAAGCTGTTCTAACGGGTTTCGCTTTAAGCTTAGGCAATAATGCCTGTTTATATTGTTCGGGTATAGCTGCTATAATATCAACTAATTTTGGTTGATTATTCAATTTATTCAAACGAGAATATTTAGTCTTCAATCCATTTAAGTTAACGTCTTTTGAATTCTCTTGCGCTATTATTAATTCATTAACTATTTCACTACAAGCTTTAACCATTAATTCGGCCTACACATTATAAATAAAAAATTAGTTACTAAACTATGAATGGTGAATAACGCAATAGAATGTTACTGCAAACCTGAGTTGGCCCTTTTTTGTTTTTTGTAGCCATAATTTGTTATATAGAAAAGAAAAAAACGAGATTTTTTTTTTTTTACAATACCATATTTACTGCGAAATCATGTGATAATCATGTGCATTATAATACCCTTAACTCTAAAGAACCGGCAAAATAAATCCGGATTGATCGAAAACAAACCCAAAATTTAATAACGGCAAATTTTTTATGTAATTTTATTAACATAATAATACAAGAGAAAAAGGACGAATTGTGTCAATTATATTATTGTGTTGAAAGATTAACTTATTGTTTATTGAAATAAACCCAATAAAGTAAAAAAAATAAAAATAGATTCTAATAATCTAATTTATAAAGATTGATTTTTTAAAAAAAATCTGAAATATTTAATAAAAAAATAAATAAAATTATATTTTTAAATCGAAGATTATAAAAGGTCTATGTATATCTTCAATTATGTGATAATCGTCCTCTCCCAATATCTAACATGTAATTCTGAAAAATGAAATAAATAAAATAAAATTTATAAGTTATAAATTACCTTAAATTTGGCAACTTTCTAGGTTGTTGTCATTGTATGATTCAATGCTTGTAAAAATTCGGGAAGAATATGTCGAATGTGTAGAATATGTAGAAGATGTAGGATGTATTGAATTTGTGCCGCTTCTACTTGAAGGTACTCTTGAAGGTATAGTCGTCTTATTTGTTTTATTTTTTTTATTTTCTTTATCCGCTTTTCTAATTTGTTTAATTAATTCACTCCGATTATTTGCTTTATTTTCAGATTCTCCTATCATTCCATGTAAAATGAATTTGAGTTCTCCTGCTGTTGGTCGGTTTGAAGGTTTTAGATCTATACATCTATTAAATAAATCCAAAATTAATTGGGGTACTGCAATATTAAATTTTAAATTTATTTCCCCTCTACAAACTTCAAGGCCAAAACTAAAATTCGAGATTATATCATGACCATGATACGGAGGTAATTCTGAAATTACTTCATACATAATAATTCCAAAACTATATATATCGCAAGCTTTAGTATAATTTTCTCCTCGTAGAAGCTCGGGGGCTATATAGTGTATCACACCATATATTTCATTTTTTTCAGTATTGGTATGATTTGCAGGTTTACATAATCCCATATCAGTTATACAAGTAATATCTTCGCGATCGTCGTGAATTAGTATGTTACCACTATGTAAATCTCGATGAATAAAATTTTCATGAATTAGGCTAAGTCCAAGTGCAATATTATGAAGAAGATTAATCTTGTTTTTCCATCTTAATTCTTTGCGATTCTTTTTAGATAAATAATTTCGTAAACTTCCATTCTCCGCATATTCCAAGACCATCATATAATTTTTTGATTCTGGATCTTGAGTTATTCCATATAACTTAATAATATATGCTGAATCAAGTTTCCTATGACATGTAATCTATGTGTATGTATATGTTATGTATGTATATATAATACATATAATATATTAAAGTTAGTATAAATTGGTGTTTTAAAAAATACACGAAATTTCATTAAATGATATACTCTACCTCGTTAATAAAATCAAATTTAACATCTTTTGAATTAAATAAACTTTTCAAAGCTATGAATTCATTTGGACGATTTCTATCCCAATCTTTTCTTTCATCATTCCATTCACGTATCCATCCATCCTTCCATTTTGCTTTATAGACTTCGCCAAACCCGCCTTTTGCAAGATATTTAATATCATAAAATCTTTCATGTGGCATCCACTCTAATACTTCATAATGTGCTTTTGCGGATAACTGAGCATTTTGAATAAATTTATCAATATCTTTATTATCGCTTGTCCAATTTTTAAAATTTTGTTTAAAATGTTTTGCATTACATATTCGACACCAATTAAAATCGGTGTTTGCTTGATTACACTTCGAACATTTTTCATATAAATCAAATTGACTCATTGTATTGGTTAGTGAACGTTATTAAGGTTTTTCGGGTTCATTCGTTAGTAAAAATTGAAAATTATATCTTTTATTTATACATAAAACCGAAAACGAAGATCATGCATTGCAATACGTCATGCAGCAAATGTTGGTTTATCGTCTTAATTTTCATGAGATAATCTTCGTGATTATGCTTAAACTGTATGATTAATTCATTATTAAATTAAAAAATATATAATGTAGTCCAGAATTAAAATTCTTTTGAAATAGGAACGCCCACCGTATAATCTGTATTTCTTCTTTATCTATTTCCTGAAATAATATGGAGGCTTTTGGTGTGGAAATCCATGAAAGAGTTCTAAGCAGATATCATTCTCCCTTTTATAAAAGCGATTATGCATATGCCAGTAATTGTTATATTTTTATGGTATTATGCATAAAATTTCTAATGAAAATCGTAAATATTTTAGTCCTAATTACATTATGTACTGTGTTGTGTGCATGCATAATAATATGAATATTATGAAATTTTTTGTCAGTTTAAAAATAAAGATCACCGAATTTTGATAGTACTATATATGGTTTAATAGCTACTTGTTTTTTTTTTTAAAAGTATTGTAATTTGTAATGTAATTTGTAAACATATTTTAATTGCTTAGAAAAATCCTTATATAAATAATTCTCGCAATAAAGTTTGACTGGTTAAAATTTTAATATTAGATTTCGGCAGACATGCTTGAATTCAGTATCGACAATGTAACAATATGTATCAGAAGAAAAGGCTGAAAAAACTGAAAGTTTAAGAATTTCATTTAAATGATAATAAATATATATATATATATATATATATTTTGTAAGAAAATATAGACTTCGACCGGAATTAACATTCCTTTGAGAACGCTCATCATGCAAGCTGTGTAATGTCTGTATTTCTCCTACAGAAAGCATACTAACTATTGGCGTAGCATATGTACGCCAGCAATTGTTATATTTATGATATTATGTATGTACATAATAATACATATTACGAGATTTTATTCTTTATAATATGACAAACACTTATCAAATTTACACAGTTATTTTAAAGTTTAAAGAATGAATGTTACCTAATTATTCTTTGTTTTAATAAAGGTGCTGTAAATTGTAATCATATTTAGCTGCTAGAAGTCCTCCTATGAATATTTATATATAAAAAGAAAAAATAAAATTCTTGTATTAATCTGACTAATCAACATATAAAATATCTTTTTTGTGCCTAATCAATATTGGAGATTTTGGGAGACATAAATGCTTGGATCCGTAACAAATGCTGCAATATTATTATTAATTATGTATCGAAAATAAGTCTGAAATAAAGAATTCAGTTGAATGATAAATATATTGTATAATAAAATACGAAATTCACAGGAATTAAATTCCGTCATTTGAAGATTTGCATTACCGACTTGTTCGACATCAATTATAATCGGTTTTTCTTGATTACACTCCAAACATTCAAACATTTTTTTTATTATGTTATTTCGGATTTATTCGTTAGTACAATTTGAAATTATTATTATATGCGCTAATCTATAACTTAACAACCTAACTCTAATTTTTGAGACCTAAATTTGTGGGCCAATCATACCGACAGTCAAATCACTTGACGCTACGGTAACACTAATCTACGGACAACGAGAAAAGACATAAATAAATACGATACTTAGTCTTATTGAATTTGTTTTTTAAAAAAATATCCAAGTTAAAGAAGGGCACCTTTATTTGTGAGCAAGAAGTAACCGGTTGCACTTTTCTCGAAACGACAGAAGAAATGTTTGGATTGAAAGGAGGACCAGCGAAGGTTCCCGCAAAGTTTACTAAAGAATGTGTGAAAAAAAGGAAAAGACCGTATTCTTCGTATTAAGACTTTAACGGATTTACGCAGTGTCTTAAAGAGATTTAGGATTGATAGTAACAGTCCTTCCGACATTCAATTTACACCGTCTTCTTTGCTAATGGTGATGTAGAATTGCGCAACATGGGAACTTTAGTTTTTGATGGCAACGAGGCAATGCGTAACGAGTACATTTCATCAATTCTTCATGCTGCACCTCATATTGTCAGGAGAATAACTAGTAAAGAAATTAATTTGCTTCTCCAACTTGAAGTTGGGAGTGATGGAATGTTGATTATGTAATAAAGTCACATGAAGAACTTATTCAATACTCGATTAATATAGGTTTCATTCAAAATGTATCCAATGTGTAAGTGCCCTATAAATTAACAAGAAGGGTGTTGCTTTTGGGGATTGTGAATACCTTTATGGTTACAACAGGCGACAGAGTAGTATTTTTTATACAGTTCAAGAAAATTTTATGTACAAGTAATAATTCAATCAATATCAGGTTTTCCAAAATTCAGAGTTATACAAAAATGTAAAACGGGTGTTAGAGGTTATTATTGGTTTATTGAAAGATAGGTTGAGATTAAGAAATCACAAAAAACAGTTTATAAAAATGAAGATCATGCATTGCAATGTGTATACGTTCTTGATTTTCATGAGATAATAATGCTTAAACTGAATACAACATTACGGATGTATGATTGATTATATAGTATTAGAAGAATTACTTAATTTATTATTGAATTAAAAAATATACAATAGTTCGAAATTAAAATTTCTTTGAAACGGGAACGCCCACTATATAAGCCGTACATTATCAGAATTTATTTATAGAAATCCATGAAAAAAAGGGTTCTGAGCTAAGCGATTAAAGTTAAATTCGCTTTTTTCTGGCGTTACTGTATTATTATCGATTTTGTGAAAGTCATAAAATAAATGTGAAAATTATGCATTGCAAGTAATTGTTATTTTGTTATGGTATTATTGAAGCATAATAATACAATGATATTTGGTCTTTATGTACTGTATGTTATATATGGTTAGTATAGTGCATGCATAATATTTTATTTTTTGAAAACGCTAACTTTAATATATAAATAAAGATCAGAAAATTCCACAGTAATGTAGTTTTTTTTTTAAAGTGGATTACCCTTTATTAATATACATTAAATTAATGTATACCTTTTGGTGCTCGGTTTTTTTTTAATAAATACACCGCAAATTGTAATCATGTATCAAATTGCTTGACTTTTATAAATAATTTAACTGAAAAGAAATAAACTTTTTTGGAACGTTCACTATATATTGGCCTGTACTCTTCGCATAGAAATAAAAGAATTCTTTGATATGTCTAAGTTTGAAATCCACATGCAGGAATTGAAAAATTTCTGGGACAGACATCCTAAAGCGTTTCTTTCAGGACAATCATTCTCGCAACTTTCATGCAAAGGACGGAAAGAATTGTCAATAATTTATTTCCACCTCGCAAAAGCTATTATTGAAAATAGTGATAGTAATACAACAAAAGAAAATCAACTTAAAGCTTTGGATTACCTCAACACGTCTATTAGTTTAGATGCCATATATAATAGTAAAGCTTACATTATGATTGCAAAGATATATGCTGCAATTGGCAATCCAATATGTGCGTATGCTAATATTTTAATTGCTACGGTATTGATAAAGACTGATCAGGATGCCAAATTCTTTATCCAACAATGTAAAAAGCTGCCTTTTCCGCCTCCGCAAAAGATCTGGTGTAGCGATGAAGACGTTAATGAATTATCACTCCATTGGTTACGCGAAGACAAAGTTTTGATTCTTAGACCTGGTACATATACAGCTACTTTTCCTATTTGTGAAAAAAGCGTTGTGATCATAGGAATCGGTAATGTGACGATCAAAAACTATAAAAAACCTACAATTTTTGGTGTTAATAGTAAACTTATACTATATAATATTAATATTGAATGTACTGAAGGACACTCTTTACAAATGATAGCATCCCAAGTTTTTGTAATAATTGTTGGTTTACTAAATGTTCTGGTACAGCACCTCCCATTTGCATTTGTAGCAAAGCAACACTTTCTATGGACAAATGTGTTGTTGCCAATTCGACAGGAGACAATGGTGGTATTTTAATAGCTAATGATAGCAAGGCCAAGATCACAAATTGTAACATTTATAATATAGGATTGAGTGCACTTGAAGTGCGACATGGATCGAGTTTATATGTTGAGAATAATGAAATTCATCACAGCAGTAGAGGTGTTACGGCATGGTTAAACGCTAAAGAAATCATTCTTATTAATAATGATATCTACAACAACCTTTCAGAAGGAATTTTGGTCCATGGATACCGTGAACCAGCATCATCAAAAGAATTTAATAAATTTCTTCACGACTATATTCATGATTCCTTCGGTGCATCTATTAAGCCACCTCCCCCTAGAGATTCTTACACAAAACCTTCACAAACACTTGCTGTGTTACAAAATAATCGAATTTTGAAGAATGGTTCTTTTGGTGTTAGCGTAGACTTTGGAGCTAATGTGCGAATGGAAAACAATGAAATAGCAGATTGTATTACTTCCGGATGTATTATCAAAGGAGGTACAGATGCTGATATTTTAAATAATAATATTCACAATAATAGAACATATGGTATTGAAGTTGGCGTAAACTATCATGGAAAAGTGGTTATAAAAAATAACAGTATTCATTCTAACAAGAGGGGAAACATTACCTGCCTAGCTCTAGTTGAAATGATCGATAATGAAATTGGAGTTGATTATCTTGATGAATCAAATGATCAAAATTTTATTAATTTTAACATCTCTTCTAATCGACCAGGAATTCATTTATTTTATGAAGAGTCACTTCTCTATGCTATTAGTAATACATATGGTTTCAATCTATTAAAAAATTTCACCACAAAAGTGACTTCAACAACCGGAACAACTATTTTTGACAAAAAAATATCAATATTTTTAGGTGGCATTAATGATTTATCTAATATCGTTGAAACAGTATATGACCTTACAATGTCATTAGAAAGCCATACTAACTACTACAACATCAATCTACTTTTTACAATCAATAATTTCAATCCGATAGTGCTTTCTCGTAATTTAGTACTTCTTGAAATGATCAATAGATTACCAGACCCAAAGCCACCATCCTCATTAAACGAAAAGGGTATATATGGTCAATGGAATAAAAATTTTGTTATCGGTGTAATGGAAATATTGTCAGTATGGGCTGAAAAAGTTATTAGCGATGATACCTATAATAATTTGAATAGTTGTATACATAGTCTAATTGAATCTCTTGAAAATAAAATAAATATAAAAACTAATAAATGCAATAACGATAGTTCCAATAAGAAACTTCCCTCTTGGATTTCATTTAAACATTCATCAAATACAGAATTTTTTATATTACAAACGTTACAATATTGGAAAAATAATTCACTCTCAGCTTTTGCTCTGAATTGGGACGCCAATCATTTATTCAGTTATACAATGGATAGAAAATTTTCACCAGAAATTGAAATATTAAGAAACCTTAAAGAACGCTATTACGTGGATGAAGATATTAAAGAATATGCTTGTTGTCAGCTACCAATTAGTAATCAAGCTCGATCTTACATTAATGTATATTCTAATACACTTGATAAGCCTAATGTCACAATGTTAACCGTTCCAGCAATGGAATATAATGTCTCCCCAACTTCTTGTATATTTCGTACATTTCAAGTCAATACTGAAAATAGTGAGGATTCAGATGATGATGATGATGACCAACCGTTAACACTTTACGATTATTTATTATTGACTTTACTACCAAAGCTTGCATCCTTACGTGCATCATTACATAAAACTTCTTCAGTTCAGATTCAAGTAAAGCCAGTTTTGGGAGATATCATCGACACACTACTCTGTCGATTACCTCCATCTGTGAGATTCAACGCTATTGACTGCTCAAATTTAGCTGATCATGTATCACTCCTGAATATAATCTTTGCAGCTGCACCTAAATTAAAGGATAATTCTCAATTGACTCTGCAACTAATAAAGGTGCATAATCCGTCTGATAATTCTATGAAAAAATTTGTTGAACAACAACTTGGTTTAAGTCTAAATATTCTTTCAAAATTAACAGGCATTACGTTTGTAAATGCTTACTCTAAAGATTATGCTGTATATGTTACATGGAAATTTGATATAGCCAAAGATAAAGAAGAAAAGCTTGATACATTAATTAATGGTGTGATATCAGTTGCAAGTGCTTGTTGTACTGCTCATAACAAACGTATTTATGGACTCAGTATTAATATAATTGTACGTTTGTTTCAAATAATGAATATTCGATTTTCTGAAGAAATAATGGCACAATTATTACAATCCCTTTTTACATCTAAGGGATTTAATAAGTATATTCCAAATTTTGCAATGCACCTTGTTGAGTTGAAGACTTTTATGACATTGCATTTTTGTTTGCCCTTTGTTTCGAAACTTAAGGAACTTAATGATTTAAAAGTACCTATTGCGAGATACTCTTTGAAATGGGAAACTAATAAGATAGTTAAGGAAAAAATGCACACTCTTGGTTGGTATTTCGGTAAACATAGGAAAACAGTATGTCCAAAAACAGAGATGATATGGCTACGATTAATTAAACCTATCAAACCTATCACTCATACCAGCAATTTCACAACAAAAAAAAATAAACGCAACAATTATACTTCAAAAAATCGAGAGCCAAATTATTATTACTTCGATAGTGTTTCCATAAGTTCTATAAAGGCACCTACAATAATGATATCGTTTCATCTTCCAATTCCATTCTATGATAATCATAAAGACTGGATTTTAGAATTTAATATAGGTTCAAGAGTAATTCTTTCATCCGCAGAGATGATAACCTTATCCAAGGTGACGCAGAAAAATGTATGTCATAATATGTGGGATAGTGAAACCGAATATAAAGAATATGATGAAGTAAATGTATGCAAGCGATGTAGAAAGTATACTACAAAAATATGTTCAAAGTGTAAATCAGTGTATTATTGTAGTAAAAATTGTCAAGAAGATGATCTGAAAAGACACAGTAAAGTAGACTGTATTAAAGTCTCAAGCGGAATGTAAAATATTGTTAAAATAGGAACGTCATGATTGAAGTAAATTGTTAGTTAATTATTAGTATATATTTTTTTGCAAAGCGATGCTTTATGTTTCTCTTTTTTTTAACATGAAAATAAAATAAATTTTATTGATTTTTTATTATTTCTTATTTAACAATAGTAAATAAATTATTATGGATTTTTGGACCAGATGAATTAGCAAACAGGTCAAATCGAACTTACGATCAAATGAGTAAAAATTACATTAAGATAACTATCTTGAATAAATATTACTCAGTTACGTCTATGACTCATGTTCTTGAAAAAAATTATTTTATTGATGATCACCGGAGAATCAGGTGACGAAATAAATAAGATGAGATGTGACAAAACATTTACGCGTTCGAATTTCAAATATAATTATGATTCCATTCCAATGATTCAAATTGCATCATCATTATAAAAAGCTATAAAAAGTTATAAAAAGTCTCAAAGTTACTTGTTTTCACTTTAACTTTTCCTATTCACTAACTTTCCTATTCACTCAACTTATTCCTGTTAACCTCAACTTAACCTCAACTTTTCCTGTTATAAACCTCAACTTTTCCCGTTAACCTCAACTTTTCCTATTAACATGTTTTTTCTTAAATATGGTCTTGATATTCTTGTCGATAATACTCAACTTTCAGAATTTAGTGACCCTGTAAAAGATTGTAGAGAGGTTTTTATTAATTATTTTATTATTTATTTATTACTGTTTACTGTATTAATATATCTCAAATATTAATATATTTTTACTTCTCTTTAAATAGTATGTTTCGACAACTCCTTCATATGTTCGTCATGATACGGGCAAAAAAACTTACAGGTACGTAGTTATATTTCACTTTGAATGCAATAATGAATATATATTTATTTAAACTCATCTCTTTTTGTATATTTTATCTACATAGTACTCATAATTGGTTTGTATCAGTACCCAAATCTGGATTGCAATTTTCAATCAGGATTTGGTCATGTGTTGCCACACGAAAAAATCCAATATTGGCTGTCGTTTTTATCGACGGAATGAGTGACTTCATCCTACATTTATTAGATTCTAATTCCGTTGAGAGAATCGATACCTTTACGGATAAAGATAACAAGAAGAGTTATTTTTTAAAGTTTAATCCCACTTTATGGATCGATGGAAATGACATGAGAAATTCAGCGAATAATTTATCTGAAAGTCATTCTAAATTTGGCGGAATGGGTTGTGTTTCTGTTTACTTTTACAAGGCTGTAAGAGGGCTCAAATCCCCTGAAATACCCAATTATACTCTTCAACAAATTCCCTTAAATGAGAATAAAGGGCCAATACATGGAATCAATATAACGACTGCCTTTGTTGAAAAAACTGGTTCATTAATGGGTCAAACTCATACGGAACCTTATATTGGCTGGAAGCCGGATGGTCAAGCTTTAGCCGCCCTACATCTTCACTATCGACCTACTTACTGGTTGAAACTAAGCGAGATAATTCCGGAATCTTTATTTTCATATCAAAAGTTAAATTGGTATCCTGAAAATGCGAACAAAAAAAATTCTCATTTAGAATATAATCACAATTCATCTCCGTCAGATCAACTTCGTTCTGTTAAAGTGGAAAAATGTACTGAACATCGGGATTCTGATGTACAAACTCCTCAAGATAAAATATTTGACATAAATTTATTATATACCGAAAATTCGGTTAACGTTGTTAATTCTTTAAGTAATCCATTAGTTCCTAATTCATCGTTCAAGCAGGAACCCTCTAATATCGAATTTCAAAAACAAGGCAAAAAATCTGATATTAATGATATTGAAATCAAAGTTGAAAAAGTTAAAAATGAAGATAAGTCGAATGGAAAAAGAATTGAAGGCAAAGGTGTTATTCACACTTTGGGAAAAAGAGAATCGATGAATACCAATGAAATCATTGATTTATCAAATAAGAAATCTTGTAAATGGGTTGCAATTAAATGTGAAAATATTTGATTTTATAACTTTAGGTAGTTTTTTTTTTATTTAATAAATTTTTTTTTTTAATTCTACAATCCCTTTCAAGGTTACGTTACAAATAGTTTTCTTAACTATTATAAATCTAAAAAATTACATCAACATATGTAATTTGTGTGGTAAATATTGAGCCGACGTATGAGGTGTGTCATCTGTCGTAATTCGACAAATTCTGACGATCACTGTGGGTGCTAAGGCCTTTTGTGCTAGACCCGAATATCATTAGCGCCAGATCTATATAATAAATGTTAAATAAACATCTCTCTTATGACGTAATCGTGAATTCTATCAACAAATATATATAAAAGCCCACTTTCCCTTAATTAAACAAACTTGGATATAAAATAAATGAAAATTGCCAAAGTACATTTGGTAATAAATCAAAAAAATGACAAATAGAAGCACAAATAACATAAATTCAAATGGTCATTCTACTCAAACAAGATCAAAAAATAATATACCAAACGAATTTGAATTGGAATATGTTAATGAAGAGCATGTTAAAGCATTCTTTAAAGCACTTTCAGAAGATCCTGAATCAGATCAAACAGAACATATTGCAGCAGTAACAGATTTTATGCCAATTCGTCAAAGAGTAAAAAAGAAGAAAAGAATCCCTGGCGAATTTGAGGGTTATTCGTACCATATCGTTAGGTATCCTTTGATAGTAAGTTATTCAAATGACGATCTTTACCGTTTACTGTTGTGTAACATCATTTTTATAAATACAAATTTTTATTATATATATAGTTTATTATTTTCTCGATTATTCTTTTCGAAGTATTGTTTTACATTTTGATTCGGCAAATCGTTAATTTTTGGGAATATTTTTATCAATGGTAAAATTTTGATTATTAAATAATAATTTTGACATGTATGTATCTTTGTAGCTATCAAGTAAAACTAATGTTTCTTTTTAAAATTAAGGCGAGGAATAAGTCGAATCTTACGAGAAGTAATGCGTAATACCAACAATTATGAGGAGTGGATTGAAGCTGCAAAACAACTAGATTCCTATTTTAAATATGATGAATGGAAAAAGGAAATTCCATTTGGATATTACGATTATAACCTATTAAAAAAAGTCAATCGAGATTTGAAATCTTTACGTCAAGAAGAAACTAACGAAAATTTACAAAAATTGAAAAATTTACTTCAAGATTGTGTCAAGAATAATTATGCTGGGGTAGAAAATACTAGATTATATTCTCATTCTTATTATGGAACAAAAAACATTATCGAGGAATATGTTGATAAAGGTTCGTTATCTACATGTAAAAGTACAATTTTCCACATGAAATTAATATTATCTTTATCTCTTACGCACCCTTTTAGTAACCGAATCTCTTGAGTTTGCAAGAAACACCAAATTATTATCAATTAAAGATAAACTTGAACTCCTTAAAAATACTTACAAAAATTATGGACGCACAGCGCTCTGTCTTAGTGGCGGTGCTAGTTTTGGATATTATCATCTAGGTGTTGTAAAAGCTCTTTTTGATGCAAACCTTTTACCAACTGTATTTACTGGAACTAGTGCAGGTGGATTGATTGCTGCATTGGTTTGTGTAAGAACTGATGAAGAGCTGGAACAAGTATTGACTTCTGAATTAAATACGCGCCTAACGGCATGTTCTGATCCAATTACTACTTGGGTACCAAGATGGTGGAAAACTGGCGCTAGATTTGATGCATGTGATTGGTCTCGGAAACTTCAGTGGGTTACTAAAGGAAGTTTGACTTTCATGGAAGCATATGAAAGAACAGGAAGAATTTTAAATATTTCGGTTATTTCCTACGATCCACACTCTCCCCCAAAAGTCTTGAATTATATAACTGCACCTGACTGTGTTATTTGGTCAGCAGGTAAAAAATTATAAAAATTTTTTCAGTATTTTTAATGTTTTATATTAAAAAGATCTTTTTATGTTAGTTATCGCTAGTGCTGCCGTGCCTGGTATATTAAATCCTGTTGTATTAATGCAAAAGTTGAAGAACGGTTCAATTGTTCCATATAACTATGGTAACAAGTGGAAGGATGGATCTCTTCGTACAGATATTCCAGTTCAATCTTTGCATATGCATTTCAATGTTAAGAACACCATCGTTTCCCAGGTTAATCCACATATTCATCTTTTCTTTTATGCTCCTCGTGGCTCAGTTGGTAGACCAGTAACCCATCGTCGTGGAAAAGGTTGGCGAGGTGGTTTTTTGGTTGCTAGTATTGAACAATTTTTGAAATTAGACTTAAGTAAATGGCTCAAATGGATACGTGACCTTGAACTTTTGCCAAGAGTTGCTGATCAGGATTGGAGTTCCATTTGGTTACAAAAGTTTGAAGGAAACATAACAATATGGCCTCATTCGAGCTTTTCGGATTTCTTTTATATCTTAAAAGATCCAACTCGTGAGCGACTTGAATCGATGATTACATCTGGTCAGCGAGTAACTTGGCCAAAATTGCGTATGATTTCAAATCGTCTTAGAATTGAAAGAGCAATTCAAAAAGGTCGTGAAGAACTTCGACGAGAGTTACGTAGGCAAAGATATCCTGGTGTTGATAATCAGAGAAAGGGCGATGATCGAAGAAATAATATCGATGAACTTCAAGATTATAATACGAGTAACGGTGATGACAATGACAAACACTTGGAAATTGAGAAAGTTACAGATATAGGACCTAATAGTGACTATAGTAATTCTTTGGAATCATCATCTGATAATATTTCTTATATTTCATCTACATCTGATGAAGAGTATCATGAAGGTCAAGATGATGGTCATAAATTTTTATTATCTTCGAATGATCCTCATATTGCTAATTGAATTCATGTTGGAAGCTTTTGAAAGATACCAGAATGTGTATAGTGAAACCCCAAAATATGCCAAAGTGGAAGTCAGGAATGATGATCAAAGTAGGAAAAATGTATATATAAAAAGATCAAAAATTCTGGAATGACAAATTAAAATATAGGATTGGAAATATTATACATGGAAACATAAATCACCATTGTATGATATTTGAGGAAAGGGAATTAAAATTTATTTTACCATTTGAATTAGAGATCGAATTGGTAAATTTCGAATTCGAAAGGATAATGAAGATGTTATTATTGAAATATTATTTATTTAAGAACTTTTATGTAATAAAAAAATTCGAATTTCATTAATGACGTAATAATTTGTTCACAAGTGTTACAATGTAACGACGATCCAATGATCAACTGCATGCAGATCAGAATATTTTTCTCACCTATTTTTTTTTTAAAAAAAAATTTATACTTAAAATGGAGTTGCAGCATAGGTTTATTTCCATTCAGTCTGTTCATAAAGTGATTCAGGCGATAATTGTAAACCCCGGATCAGCTGATACTCATCCAAAGGGTACAAGTGAGCCTTCGCAATTGGAAAAGTTTTGGTCTTTTGTTATATCTCCGTCTGAAATAACATCCTCTAATGCCGTCAATAATATTACTTTGCTTGTACAATCGGGAGCTATTTCTTGGAATGACGCCTTGAATAAGTTAACAGATTCATTGTCAACTCTCTCAGGGGTTCAACTTGATAATGTCATAATAGGAATTACCAATATTTTGTTATATCAGGTGGATACTCAAACTGATTCTTCATTAGAATATAATTGTCCATTTAGAGTTCGTGGTGGAATGACACATCCTTATATTCTCATTATTTCAACAAAAACAAACGAATCTTGGTCATTTTTACTTACACAAATTGAAAGAATTTTTGATATGTCAAGACTTGAATTTATTAAATCTAAAACTCCAGAAAAAAGATCCGCATTTTTGCGAAATATTTTAAACATGATCCACCCATTTTTGGATTTCATTATTTTAGATGGAGTTCAAGGTAAATTTGAACTACAAAAATACTGGACGTCTACTTTGGTGCATTTTCTCATTCAAATTGTGTATCAAAATATTGATGATAAAGAATTTATTGAATTAAGAGAACATGCGTTGAAATATTTGCTCTCAATTATTCAAAAAATTCCACTTTCATCTATTACTTCGTATATTAATTATGATGTTAAAAACAGTACATTATATTTATTAATACAATCATTTATTAATATTATGGAAACATCTTATATCAGAAATAGTTTTTCGCCGTTTTTTTTGAAAGAATTTAGTAATGCTTTGAGTATTCAAATTCTTTCTATAACATGTGATTTACATAGATCCAGTTTATCTACAAGTCATTATGTGAATTTACTTTTTAAGATACTGAAACTTCATTATAAGTTTTCGGATATGATTTCAATACCAAATTTTGTAATATTATGGCCATCGTTAATTTTTTTACTATCAGATACTAATTCATGTGAAAGTCAATCTATTATTCTTGAAATTATACAAGAAATAATTGATACGAAAATAAATGAATCAGATAAGCAAAATATAAATCCAGAATTAATTAATATAGCAATTTTACCTTTGTTTCAGGTAATAGCTGATTCAACACAACATAAAACAAGGAGTATTGCTATGGAAATCCTTTTAAATGTGCAGAAATTACACGGAATTCAAAGAATCTCTGCTTCTAATCAAAAGATTTTAAAAGAGGTATGTATCTTTTTAAAAATGTTATTCTTAATAATTATTTATATTAATCATAACTTGTATAACTTGTAATAGATTTCAGAACTGTCATCTTCAACATTTATTACCGGAACTCTTGTGGAAATATTATCTGAGACATATAATCTTTTAAAAAATTTTCCTATTTCTTCCGACATATTTAGAATTGATAATCCAAAATTACCCTTTGCCCCTCTTTTCCATATTTCCTACTTGTTTCATAATAAGGAAAATATAAGAATTCAGGCTTTAGATGCTATTATTTCTTTAATAGACGAAAACACTTTATTGGCTCAATCAAAAAAGTTTCCAATATTCTTATTATTACTTTTTATTTTAAGAAACGATCTTTCATCCTCGATTCATCTTCATATTTTACATCATTCTTTACCTTCATTGGTTTCTCCCAAAGATCCAATTATAACCACGAAAGTTTTGAAATTTACAATGAGCCTTACTCAAGATAAAAGCACAACAAGATTAGAAGCTATAAGGATCAGAGTTTTATATAAACTTTGGTTAAGGCAAAGAAGGTGTTGGAAGTCATTGAGATTTATTTTGAGTGATTGGGTTAGAAATAGAAAGCTTCAAGTTGGTGAAAATACGAAAAGTGTATCATTTGAAGTTGAAGTAGCAGCTTTAACTACGATGAGGTAAAATTTAATTTATTCTTCTTATATTCTATTTGTTATTTCCTTTTTCTTTAAAAAAAGAAAAATAAATAAATAAAATGAATTATTTTAGAGATATTTTCAAGACTAAAATGAGGGAATATACAGAAGAATTAGTTCCCTTCATATCAAATCTACTTCAATCTGTAGTTTTACATCCGAATAGTTTATGTTTGATAATTGAATCTTTGAATTTATTTACCGAAACTGAAATTATAGATCCTCGAGCAAGTATGAATTTGTAATATATTTTTATTAGTATTGTTTTTCTCTTGCATTAAACACTTATTATGTTTTCTTTACAGTATGGAGTGTTTTGATGTCGTATATTGCTGATTCAGTGATGAAAAGCAATAATTTAGATGTGCAATTAATTGCCAGGTTATGCCGTTTTTATCAACTTGTGGCACAAATGGGAGATGGTATTTCTTGCTTATTATTAAAATGAAGTTTAAAAAATTTTGTAATTTTACTAAAGAAATTTTTACATTTAGACTTTATCGTAGATAGTGATTTATATAATGAAGCTAAACATGACATATTATCAAAATATTTATGTCCGTTGATTTTTCCAAATTATTTATCTAGTATTTCTAATCAAGAACAAGATGAAACTAATATAAACGATTTAGATCGTTTCCAAATTCAGTCTAATGCACAAATCTTGAAACATGGATTAAGAGCAATAGCTCAATTTCAAGCAAAAGAAATTTTATCCGAATATTTTCCAGGATCAAAAATATTGTTGGTTCAACTCTTAAACACGAATGCAAATCCAGATATAGCCAAAATCGAGGAATGGAAACTTGTGTTAAGTAAGCTTATTTCTCATGAAATAGATAATATGAGACGTAGTTTGTTCAAAGGTGTCGATGCATCCGGTGGTGGTGCTGGTTCTTCTGGATCTGAAAGTAAGGATTTCTTAGAGTTAAAACAAAGGTTAACTTTGATTCGTTCAAAAATTGTTGATGATTGGGAGAGTGGAATAGTAAATCCTGGATTAAGAGTTGGATTTGCTCTTGCTTCGTTGTTGTGTTTTAGACCTCCTATAAATGAAGAAGTTAATGATAAACATTTGAAGTCTACTAGATTTTATAAATTACTTGCCAATGCAATCCAAGATGTTACATTAACAGATCATTGGATAATCAGAGTTGGATGTGTTTCTAAATGGTGTAACTTTTTTGTTATGGGTTTACAAGAAGTTTTACCAAAAACAAATAAGAAAGGTGATAATGATGTTGAAGAAAACATTGTTAAATCTTTAATAGAAGATATAATGAAACGGTTAAATGACGCAAGATTTCCTGCTGTTTGTCAGAATTCTATTTTAGCAATTACAGGCAAGTTGAATTCTTAGTCAATCCTTATGTACTCAATCTAACTTTATCCTCAAATTTTATGTGTTTAGGTTTATGTTTGGCATTAAAATCATTTAATATCATGTCATTACAACATCATGCAACAATAATTATTCGACATTTATTAGACAACTTTTTTGTTGATGCCGCGTCAGTTTCTAAGCAGAATCAAGATAAAACAAATGACGAGGTTCAATTCAGCGTAATGATGGCTTTAGGCCACTTGTCTACCTTAGTTATGACAGATGAAAAGTTAGTTAGCGAAATTATTGATAATTTAGTTATGAAATTAAGTGAAGTAGACGAGAGGTGAGTTTCATAAACATCTTAATGTTATTTTCTAAAACAGAAGTCTAAATGTTGAATTCATCTTTTATAAAGTGCCATGTCAGGATGGACGTTATTTGGAGCAGGATTTTCTCTTGGAGTTCTTTTGTCTCATCTTGCGTCGTCCCCAATAAAGATATCTAATGTTTGTTCTCAAACGATCACTTTTCTTGCTGATTTCCTATCTTCACCATTATTGTCTTATAATCAAACAAATACGCCACAAATTAATCCTGCTTTTGGTGTCTTACTCGGATTATCAAATATTGATCGCGAAGAAGAAGAAAAAGCAGAACAAATTTATCAAAAATGTTTATCAGATTTAAAAGAATTTGTAAATAGTGGAGGTAAAATAGATGAAAATATCAAGAGTACAATTGCTGGTTCTGCGTGGTTTGTTGGTTTTTCCAGAGGCAAAGGATCTGACGAAGAGATTTTTGAAATTGTTGATATCTTTGAAAAAGCTATAAAAATTGCAGATACTGAGGTAAAGGTTTTGAAATTTATTGTACATGTATTTTTTTTAAAAAAATAAATGTATTAATATACTTTATTTTTGTGATTAGTATGAATGGACGGGATATTATTTCCATTTTTCGCAAGTGTACTCTCATATTTTACTATCTGTTCTTTCAATAAAAGAATCATCCCGCTGTCTTTCTGCGTTTAATTCTCAAGTGCGTTTACAAATTGATGTTTTAACATCTTCAAACGCTAATATGACAAAACGTCATGCTGCAATTATAACTTTAGGATCTTTATTTGGCGTAAAATTTTTTTCTTTTTCACAAACTACAAATTCATTTTTCCTTAATTCGTCTTTCTTGACGATGATGATACAAGTTGTAGATATTTTGCAAAATATCGCTGGACTTGGTCAGCAATCTATGAGTGATGTAAAAGGTGGAAGACTAGCCACAGTTGTTTTGGCTTGTTTAATGCAAGTTATAGAGAAAATTTCGGAAATAGGAAACGAATTTATAGAATCAAATAGCTCGGAAGCAAAAGATTATTCAAGGTTACCGGCAACAAGTTATTTAAGGGCTCTATTTGATGAACTTGTTGAAATTTCTCGGAGTAATTTTCTTTTTTTCCGTTCTTTTTTGATAATTTTCAATTTAACTAACTTATTTGTTATTACTATTTTTAGAAGGAAATATCGCATCCTTAGCATCAGTTGAATTTGGCAGCTCGATCATTAAATCTTTTTCAACTGTAAACTTGGTACTACCTTCAGTTAATTGGTTTCCTCCTCTTAAAAAATTTAATACTCCGTTTTTTAAAAAATATAATTTACATTATCAAAGTGTTTTATTGGCTATTCGACATTGCGATCATTCAACTTCATTAATTGAATTTCTTTTATATGCATTGAATGGTCTTCCGGAAATACTAATGAGTGAAGATGATGGATTTAATGATATGGGATATGGAAAATTGCTTGTTGGTGAAGGACTTGGTAAAGTTCTAGAACTTTGTGGATTTGAAGATAAAAAAGTTAACAAAGGTGATCAAGTAATTACAAAACTTATTCAAAAGCGAGGTATGGAAAAAATTATGAAAAAAGTATTTATACCAAATTCGAGGATATTTAAAATTATAAATGAAATAATAACGTGCTTATTTGATAATATTGAGAAGTTAGGAAATCCAAAGATTGAGGTAAAAATATACTTTATGGTTTTTGAGATTTTTTTTTTTGAATTTGTATTCTTTGTAATAACATTAATTTAATTTTTTTAGGAATTACAAATTAATTTTCTTACAACGATGAATGATTATTTGACTACAACAAATATGAGTAATGCATCATCTGCTGCTATAACACTTCAGCAAGATTTGCTTGCTTTATTAAAAAGTGCTTATAATGCAATACCATCTCCAACTTCCCAAACACAAGCATATGTTATTCGTCTAGCAGTACAAATTTGTAGCAATATCGATGATTTTTCAACAATCTCTCTCCCCCCACCTAAGAATAATGACGAACTTGGAAAATACGCACTTACTATAAGTACCATGTCTGAGTTAGGACGTATAGATGCAACTAAATATTTTACACAATTATTAGAGAAATGCTTGAGTACCTTTGGTATTATTTCAGAAGATTCGCAAAGTGTTATGACACCATCTTTATCATTTTCGTGGATTCTTCGTGCTATTCATGTCCATATCTATAAATTTAATAATAAAATCGAGAAAAAAGTGAAGCTAGATTGGTTAATAAGGATATTAGATGTTTTGATAGTCGTAGCAAGTATACCACAAAAGGACAAATTAGTTAGAGGTAAATTATTAGAATATGGAGTTAAGGTAGTATTAAATGGATTAGTAACCTTAAGTTTTGAAGAATATTCGGGCAGATTAAATCAGTTTAATGATTTAAGCACATCAAAATCTTATGAATTATGGGATGAAAAATTCGAAAATGTTATGCAAAATGCTGTTAACATTAAAACAATATCATCTTTAATATTAAGAGAATTTACGAATCCATCTGAAGCAAAAGATAACGGAATTGAATCTGTTCAAAAACAGGTATGTGTTTTGATTTTATTCTGGATCTTTCTCTTTTTTTTTTCAATAGAATGTTTATTTACGTACTTATTTTATAGATTATAAAAAGGTTATCAAAACTTCTTGACATGAGCAGAGAATTTTCGATAACAGAGTTTAAACATCATTTTGTATTATATTCAATTTTAACTGGATTAAAGGAATATATTCCAAATGACGAAATTTTGAATTTATTAGACGATGATTCATTTAGTTATGATACAATCTTAAAAAAACTTGTAATATAAATTTGCCACTTTTAAATAAAATTTTTAAATAATGAATAAAAAATGGTTTCTAAAAAAAAAGTATAACAAATATTTTGATTATAACCTCTATTCAAAACCTTTCTATACCATATTATAGTTTCTTTTAACGATTTGCGGTTAAAATAAATTCCGGTTTAATTTGTCATCTGCGTAATCGATGATATTCTTTTTTCATTCGATTAACTATTAGATGGGGAATAATTTCAAACCGGGCAAAAATATTTCTAACTGCCTTTCAATTTCCAAAGATATCAAATATATCATATTTCTAACTTTATATTATGATATATTATCCATCAATACTTCTTTGTTCAAATTAAATTAGAAAGCTTATACAAGACGGATAATTTTGATACGAAAGTAACGGTGAAGAGAAAAGTAAGCAAAGGAGGGAGTACAATTTGTCAATTTTTTTTGAAAATTATGAAAGTACAGACACACCTATAGATAGAAACAAGATTATTTATTAAAAAGAATCAAATTCTCATTTGACATGATAATCCAATAAAAACTGGCTCTCGGTATTTGCACTTCTTTCTGAACTCGAGGTACAAATACATCCATTATAAAACTTATGTAGTAAGCCAAGGATACTCTGACTTAAATTTGAATTAGTTGATAATTCTAAAATATTAATAAGATCACTCGAAAATGTTGAACCTGCGAAGAATTTTTGGGAAACACGAATTGCCAAAGTAATTGCAAGGACAGTCTTTTGTGTCATGTCTACACACTTTGATTTTATAATATCACGCCTCTTTCGCTTATGTCATTAATCAGTCATGATTCAAAAGTGTTTTAACTCGTGAAATTTCACTTATGAAGTAGCCGCAGATAAAGTAGTCGATTTAGATACTATTCTATAGTATATAAAAGACGAGAGAGTTTTGAGTAATATTCGTAACATAAACACACTTAATGACAAGTTTTGAGCATACTAGCTTAGCTATTTTCGGATTCTAATGGAAATCCTTCGGAATTCATATAGTTAATTGTTAATCGGGACTAAATAAACGCGAATTAGATCCGAGTTCAATTCTTGAATGCGAATCGAGATTATTTATTCGTTTTAACAATTAATAAGAAAGCTTTAAACGAAAAAACAAATGAAATTTAAATTTTATACAATGAATGAATACGAATTTTCTCCCGTGGTCTCAGCGAATTTACTTAATGTTTCTTATTTATACATTTTAATTTTGTACACTAAAAAAATGACTCTTTTATACGCTGTGATTTAAACTATTAAATGTAAAACACGTGTACTGTTATATCTCAGTAATCAATATTTGGAGAAAAAGTCCTTCTATCTTCATACGCTTGAATAAATGTTACTGATGGATGATGGATCTAAATCTAAATTAGATTGTTCATAAAATGGATCATTTAACAAAAATAAGTATAAACTATTCTTTAATTAAAGCGTTTTACTGTAAAGGATTCTTTTCTGTCCATAAACAAAGGGCACCTTTTTCTTCCATGTTTATACAACTAATATGACATTAGAATAATATAAGCAAAGAATGTAATAAAATTCATAAAGGCTTTCTAATAACAAGAATATGTCCTTCACAAATTATTGCCCGGCTCGTAATCTATAATGGCCACGATGCGCTTCCGGTTCTCTGCCGCTAGTAACAGTATAACTTCAGGTCTATATAGCCAACAATTTACTAAATATAAAACATATCTTACATACAAAAAAATTTGAATATTTAAAGATTCTCTCCGTTGTTGCTATCTTAACAAAGTCTTTTTGAGACTTGTTACCACCTGATCACTATCGTTGAGGTGTAACAACATCGATCAGTGGGAAAAGGAAAGGGCGAGAAAGAGTAAGAGAAGGGAGGTTGAGAGAAAAGAGTGGAAAGAAATGTAAAGAGAAAAGGATGGGAGAAGGAGATGTGAGGAGAAGGTAGGGCGAGAGAGAGGAAAGTGAGAGGAAAGACGAGAAGGAAGGTGAAAGAGGGAAGGGAGGGGAAGGGCAAACGAGGAAGGGAAGAGGATGAGATAGAAAAAGAATAAAAATTTTCTCATCTACTGATATGAAGTCATACAATTCACATCAAACTTTCTATACTAATATACGCGAAAATAATGGTTTTATTATGTAATATGAAATCTTTTGATAAATGATTTACTTTTTAATTGTATTATTAAAGCCTCTGAAATTCCATAAATCTATCATAGATATGAATTTTGAGAAAGATCTAAAATACCCAAGAGTATATACCGAACTTAATTCCGCCTAGAATTATGGTAATTTTAATCCCTAGTTACTTTTTATTAATTATTTAATTATTAACAGTTTAACACGCGTTATTTAGAATATTATCATCATGTAAATTTTATCTGTTCATACTTCAGTTGTAAAAGTCGCACATAAATTGGATATTCTATTAGTACTATTAGTAAGAATGATTTATTATATCAATGTAGCGACGCAGCAGTATTAAATAACCAGATTTATTTAATTTCAGTCATTAAAAATTGTTATACAACAAAAGAAATCACTGGCAGCTTTTGTCATATTCGAATTTTAACATAAATCAATGTAAATAAATTCATTAAAATTCAAAATTGAGTAAAAACCCTAAGTTTACGCTAACTCCAAGCTGACATTTTTTCCTAAACAAATGTCTCTATCCTAACCCTAATTAAATGTACTATAATAATATAGTATCACATAAATACTCGTCGGAATAATTTTTGAATCAGGCGATATATTTTATGCAGGCTAGACGAAAGTAAGTTTAAATCATAATTATCACATTACTGGTTACAGTAGTCATCCTTCATAATATTAATGTAGGACAAATAAGTCTCAGGCGTGAAGGGATGTTACTAATGGTTTATACAATATCCGATAGTCCGAACTCCGAAATCTAAAATTTTTTTTTTCTTTATATATTTTTTTCAATTAAACTTTTCTGCGTATTCTGCTGCGTATAATAATTATAATACTAACGGCAATAAATTAATGGAAAAACTTTTCCGATATTGGGGTTGTACAGTATTACTCAAGGTAACATAAAATTGATCTTCAATACATATATAAGAGATCTTTTTTTCCTGAAATAATAATAATAACAAAAAAATAAATAAATAAAAAACAAAATAATTCTTTCATTCTTTTTGTTATGAGTTTAAAAACTAGTGAAGAATCTATTGATGATATTCAATCATCCGATGATAATTTGAAAAATTTGACGGAAATTTGTGTTAATGAAGAAAAAATATTTAAAAACAATGTAGAAGTAATTAATACATTAAAGGATGTTAACGAAATTGATAAGGATAATTTTTTTGCAAATGATGAAGATACATTAAAGGATGTTAATGAAATTAATAAGGATAATTCATTAGCAAATAATAAAGAAGATACATTAACGGAAAATAAAGAAATTAATAAGGATAATATTTTAACAAATGATGAAGAAGAAGGTACATTAAAGGATGCTAATGAAATTATTGAAGATAATTTATTGTCAAATGATGATAAAAAGGATATATCAAAAGATGCTAATGAAACTGATAAAGGGAATTCATTAGTAAATGTAGATGAAAAAGATACATTAAAGGATACTAACGTGATTGATAAACCGAAGCAAAGAATTTTAGTTTGTGTTGGAGTACCTGGGTCTGGTAAATCAACTTTTTCTAAAAAATTATGTCAAATTGATCATGTAAGTTTCAAATTAGCATATATAATATATATAATTCGACATGAAAAAAAAGTGATATTAAAAAATTATTACCTATAAATTTGTAGATTTGGTTTAGAGTAAATCAAGATGATTTAGGAAGTCGAAAAGCATGTGAAGAGATTTTAAAAGCACAACTTAAAAAGGTGAATTATATAATAATTATAATAATATTATTACACCATATTTACCATATTTCATTTTTCTTACTTATTCTTTTAATATTACAGGGAAAAAATGTAATAGTAGATAGATGTAACTTTGACAAAGATCAACGTAAGACATGGATAAATATAGCGTATCATCATAAATTGTCAATAGATGCGATAATTTTGGATACACCATTTGAAATTTGTGAAAAACGTATATTAAACAGAGAAGAACATCCTACTCAAGTACATGGTAGTAAAGGTTTAAATATTTTAGAAACCTTTAAACAAATGTATAAGTTACCTAACTATAATGAAGGTTTTGAAAGAATTTTAAATGTTAAACCACAAGAAATTAATGATTGTAATGAAGATGATATTAAAAATGTTATGAGAAAACTTGATGAGATTCCTAAAAGTGTTTTTAGGCAAGGTGAAAGAGAAAGAGGAGAACGTGGAAAAAGAAGACCATATAGGGGAAGAGGAGGGGAAAGTTATGGAAGAGCAAGTGGTGAAAACTATCAAGGAAGAAATTTTGGTGGTAGTGGTGATGGTAATAGTGGTAGTGGTTATAGAGGAAATGCTTGGGTAAATAGAGGAAGAGGGGGAAATCGTGGAAGTGGACGTGGCGGAAACTACCAAAGAGGAAATCATGGTGATATCGATGATAGAGGAGATACTTGGGGAAATAGAGGAAGAGGGGGAAATCGTGGAAGTGGACGCGGCGGAAACTATCAAAGAGGAAATCATGGTGATAACGATGATAGAGGAGATACTTGGGGAAATAGAGGAAAAGATAATAATAATAATTCAAAAAATGTTCCAAATCCTCATTATAATTCAAATTTTCCTCCACTTGGCAAAAAATAATACATTAATAACTATATAAAAAAGTAATTTTTTTACAATAGTTTGAATTCTATTTATCTATATTATCATAACTATTTATATATATTTTATTATCACATATTGATATTTGGATATATGCCGGAAACTGTATTAGTTAAAAATAAAACATTTCACGAACAGAATTATACTGTAACAAATCATTGAATTTCTTTGAATAATGATAATAAATTTTAGTTTTATTTTGGCCGGAGCGAAGCGAAGGACAATATTTTTTACGCACCATGAAAAACTGTGGTTTCTCGATCGTTAGCCAATAAAATCGCAAATTTTAGTTTTGTCTTTTTTTTTGCTCCGGATTCACAACGGGTTCCGCTTCCTAGTTTATTACACGCAAAAGAAACTTCAATCGCACCAACATAATCATGAAATATCATGAAATATCATGAAGTATTCATTATTTAATCCCTTACCCTAATTTTCCTTAATCCCTTTCTTTCTTCTCTTCCCTTATTATTGGTTGTAGTACGGCATGGTGCGATGCGTAATTTTATGGGTGACACTTTTTGGGAGGCCTTTTTTGAAAGGATCATAGTATTACATCAACACTTTAGTTTAAACTATAATTACCTTAATATACAGTATATATTATAATAGGCAATTAAGCCCTGTGCGCACTGTAGCATATGTATTATGTTGTAGTAATGACTTATTTATTTGTAGTCATATACTCATTTAATAAATTTTCCCGAATAGTAATTTCATCCATACCTTTTTTTTTAAGAAATAAATAAGTGATCAGGATTTATATTTGCTCAGAAATATTTCCATATTCCCACAACCTCTATTCTAAGAGAGCGGCTTTTTTCAGATACTAGAAATCATACTTCTGTTCATCGAGCAAGTCTTGATCCCAATCTTCTTCGCAGTATTTTTTTTTTTTGAAGAGAAATATGAAAATAATAGATATATTTCCATCTGATAAATAATTCTTTATGATAATTAATAATAACTTTGAAAAAAAAAATTTTCTCTCTTTCTTCCGATATTAATACATTAACATTGAACATTGAAATTTATTATAATATTACATATCTCATATTCAAATAGGATCATGCTTTTTCATCGTGCTGATATTTTTTTATTATGCTATACAATTGCATAATTATTATATAAAATAATCTGTAAATGGTAAAAGGACGCGTCACGTTAAACCGGAAATGGTTTAATCATCATCCGAACTGCTTTGCAGTTCGGTGATATTCCAATTCCAATAATACTTTTTAACATTTTTTTATATTTAGCAAATTAAAAAATTTTTAAATTTAACCGGTTAAGAATTAAGATGTCGGATTATTTATTAATCAGTTCAATCGAGTAATCTAAACCGCGATTGAATATACTACGAAATCCCGCCGACAAACTCGACGCTCTTACAATCCTGACAAATCATAATCCCGAAAAATTCAAAATTCCCAAAAATCACATTATTTCCGACATTTCGACATTTACATTCATTATCCTTTTTAATATTAAGTGCAGATTTTTGAAAATATAATTCTTAACTGTTTAAGTATAATAAAAAACAATATTTGCAAAGGGTTTTTAAAAATCATTACATATTAATAAAAATATTAATTTTTGCAATGTATTATTATATTAATAATAAAAATAATAATTTTTTAAAAGATTTTACACGTTATTTACTTTAATTTTTGCAATGTATTATTTAAAAATTAAGGACTCCCGTAGCAAAAGGGGAATGGGACGATTGGGACGATCATGTAAAAAGTCATGTGATTAACTTTGCAGATCATTACTTATTATAAAAAAACTGAATTGACGTTTTTTTTTTAAAATAAAAAAGGTAAGAAATTCATTAGTAGTAGTTTCTTTCCAACATATTTATATCACTTATTAAATGCTTATTAAATGCTATAAAATAAAAAGACAAATAATAAAAATTGTTAAAAATCTTAATTCAACTATTAATACATTATATACAAAAAAAAATGTATTTTTTTAAAAGATTAGGAGAAGAGAATAGATTTTGTATAATCGCAAAATCACAAAAATCTAATTTTTTGGCCCATCCCCCACTTTTTGCTACTGGTGTCCTCAAATATTAATAAAAAGCATTTAATTTACTTAATTTTTAAAATAGCATTTATTTTACGAAATATTATTAAAATTATTATTAAATAATATCATAACAAATATTAATTTTTTAAAAACCATTACGGTACATATTAACAATTATAACAAAGTATTACAATATTCAGCACTTCGTGCCGAATAATTGTTATAATTTATATTGGATAAATCAAATTGCAAAGGCCGAGATCAAATGATCACAATATAACAAGCTACCTTTAGGTAGCGTTAGTTGCTACCATCGCGATTAATATAATCAAATTAAATAATCGATTTAATTGATTATTTGTCCAATTCAGACTTCTAGAGACGGGCATTCAATTCAGCTATAATATGTTTTTAAAAGTCTGCCTGTTGTTTAAAGTTTACTAACATATTTCTGAACGAAAAATAAATGTTGGTTTGCAAGTTCAAAAGAAAACTTGATTGTAAATGCACCTCAAAGAAAGAATATACTAAAGATAGTAGTATAATACAACGAACGATTTATTTTTACAACTCCCAAAACTTTTAAGAATTTCATAAAAATTGGTTTTGGGAAAGTCTCTTTTATTTTTGTTATAAACTGGAAAATACAAAGGTAATTACAATGGTTCTATGGGAAATTACGAAATTTAAAGGTAAAGTAGTAAAATAAAAAAATATTAAGATATTTGGGATTATTGTTGCTACAAAACTCAATTTTATCTTATTACTTGAAAAAGAATGTTGATTACCACACAAACAAGTACTTATATGTTTAGACAAATAAAATTATTCACTTATTTTCAAATATGTAAATAATTGAACGTTAAAAGAGTATTTAAAGAATAATGCTGCAACGTTTAAATAAAAAAAAAATCAAATAAAATTTAATAATTTTCCTTTATGCTTACTGTACTGCATGAGACTACCACCTACGAGGGCAATCATTCTGCGGCTCGAATTTTTTCTTGTTCCTGTCTTTCACGAGCAACACTTATCTGAAGAAGCTCATTTTTTTTTGAAAAAAAGTCGAAAATTCTTAAGAATTAATAGGAAGTGGATATGAATGAATGCTGAAATTTTTTAAATGTTCCATTTCGTGTGAATCGTTATATTTTTATAAATTTTGTTAATACAAAGTGATATTTTTTTTTTGAAAAAAAAAATAAAATAAAATAAAGAATAGAACAAACTATCTCGGAATTTTATTTTATTCATACGGAATATGATGATTTGTCAAGATTATTACTAAATTTGCATTTTATATAAATATCATATGATCAACTTTTTAATACACACGTTTATATCATTATATTATTTCATATCGATTTTCTTTGAATTTACTTCTTATAATCAAAGGTTGAACTTCAAATTTATTGTTAAATCAACAGTCAAAGAAAATAATATTTTAAATCCTTTATACTGTAATGTATTAAAAATTAAAATACCGTAAATACCGTAAACAAATCACGTGTTTTTAATAAGAATTGGATAAGTTTTTATAAAATTTTATTATAAAAATTTTGTAGCCATAATGAAAAAAAAAAATAAATATGTTGTACCTCAGGTGATAAGATTGATATCAACTGTTTTTTTAAGAAGTATGAATCTTAGATTCTAGGATTTATATATTTATCAAATGTAGTGAATGAATTTATCTAGTCAATAACGCCAACAACACTTTGTTGTATATGTTGTATATTGAAATTTGATTTGTACATATTTTATGATTGTATTATTTATTATTATGGCGAAATTATTTAAAATTAATATCCGAGATATCTGACGCGTTTCAGTTATCATCTTACATCTGAGAGCATCAATCAATGAAAAATTTAATTAGTTCATTTTCTCTAGATTTATTTCCTTCTTTTGGGTGAATAATGATTATGATTATTATGGCAAAATCTGACCGCAGCTTTCCATAATATATTATTTTATTCGTTTCAACACTTTTTCATTCATGTATCGTATCTGTAAATCAGTGAAAAGTGTACAACATTTTTAATTTAATTTTTGATCATGACATATTTCCTTTTTTGGGTGAAAAATGAATATTTAATGCGCTCTGCGACCAGATTTTGCAGCTGATTATAATGCATCAACAATCAGATAATCAGATCGGAAAAATTTTAATTAATTTTGATATAATAAATCCAAATTACTTTTTTTTGTTTTACTGTATCACTTTGTTTTTAATATAAATAAATAAAAAGGATGTTTTAACCGAAAATGTTAATAATTTACTTTTTTCCTTTAAGCATAATATAGAAGAGAAGGATCTGTTTTGTTGTTTTTGTTCTAAAAAAAAAAAAATTAATTAATTTTTTTTATTGAAAATGTTCTTAATATAATATTAATATAAATATTATTATAATATTGTTATAATATTGTTATAATGTTATAATATTGTTACAATATTATTATAATATTGTTATAATGTTATAATATTGTTACAATATTGTTATAATATCGTTATAATATTGTTATAATACTGTTATAATATTATTTATAATATTGTTTAATATTGTTTAATATTGCCCTTTTTTTAAACTCTAATTTTTTTTTTAAATTGATAATCACAATAAATACGTGCTAACGTACATATACTATTTTTTAATTTACTTAAAGGGGATATTCACTTTAATAGCATTTATAGTAAAACATTTTTTTTTTATATTTAGGTTATAAAAACTATTTAAAATAGGTTATAAAAAAAATATATATATTTATTTCTTTAAACTTGATAATCTTATTATATATTCGGCGAAAACATTCCTTGTCAAAAAAAAATGATAGACCGTTCTGTCCTGTAAGATGAATGGCTTCTGCTTCGGAAAAATCTCTTATCGTGACCATATCAATCTCGGAAAAAATACTTGAACAAACATATAAACAAATAAATCATAAATTACTTATTTAGAATAACTTATTTTACGTATGAACGTATGAAATAATTTTACTAATCTTATTCGTTTTCAATATTAACTTATAATAATAAAATGATAATAAAGATTACTTTGTTAATTTACAATAATAATAATAAAAAAAAGATTAGATTGTTAACTTGATATTTATAAAACTTAAAATATGTTATTATTTATAAAACTTAAAATATGTTATTATTTATAAAACTTAAAATATGTTATTATCTATAAAACTTAAAATATGTTATTATCTAAAAATATGTTATTGTCAATAAAACTTAATACTTTAAAACTTAAAATATGTTATATATTTATATTATTTTTTAATAATAACTTGAAATACTTCATAATCATCTACCATAAAAATTGATGGTAAATTAATCTTTGAATAAGAAGAAGAAGCTGATATACTACTTATCCAAGTACCATCAGAATTACAACCTAAATCAATACCAATACCAAAAAATGGACCATAACCTAAACCACAATGTATAGAATATTGATCACCTTTACTATAACCTACTTTTGAAGAATTAAGATTCATTCTATTCTTAAAAGAAAATAAAAAACTATCTCTTGTTGATTTCCATAAACCACTAGTATTCCATTCTAATGGATTATAACCTCCAACTATTTCTTCAGAATGTTTAATCTTTGCAATAACTATAGTAGGACCTTTATTATCACATGCTTCATGAAATGCTGAAATTAATTCACCATTTCTACTAGAACGATAAAGTAATTTAAAATCATAAGGAATATTTGTTAAATTATAATAAAAAGATTCTTTTTTATCAATCCAACTAGAAAAAATAGCAAAATGTTGAGATTTAATTATAGTTGAAGTACATCTAGGAAGTTGTTTAATAAATGGTTTTTTATCTAATTTTTGATAATCAAAAATATTATTAATTAAATCATTTGGTAATAAATCTTTATAAGGATATACTTTTGAACGAAAATCTTCAGGAGATATATAATGAAATCTAATTAAAGGAATAAATCTATATAATCTTCTTTCCATTACAATAAAATCATTTTTTCCCCAAGTTTTAATATCTTGTTGAATAATAGGATTTTGACCACATGCCCATTTTAATAAATTATCCCAAAGAATGATTTCATTACTAACATTAAGATCATCTCGTTTTAGAAATGATTCTAAAATAGTAGGATTAAAGGTAAGAAATTTAGAACTTCCAAATAAATAATCTGGATGATCACAAATATGTCGAAGACATAAATCCCATAATTGATTAAAAGAATTTTTTTGATAAATTGATTCAATAACTTCAATAATATTATTAAGAATAAATTTACGATGTTTTTTAATTAAAATTTCTTGAATGTAATCACTCAAAGGGTTAAGACCAAATTCATCTGATGGTATTAAGAGGGCTAATATTTCATTAGGTTTTAATTTTAATAAATCAACACATCCAAAATACATATATCTAAGAAAAATAAATTAATTAATTAATTTAATTAATTAATTATAAAAAAAATATAAAAGATAATTTCAAAATACTCAAAAATACCTTAAAAGAACTTCAAAAGTTTTTGGAGAATTATTTAATTTTATAATAAAATAACCATCCTTCTTTTGAATGCCTTTTTCAAAAGAAATTTTAAAGAATTCAGACTGAGTTTTTAATATTAAAGAATGAGCATGAAATTCTTTCACATTTGGGTTTTCACCGGTATAAATTTTTACATCATAATCTATTCCAGTTTCATAAAGTTTTTTATAATGAGCAACTATTTCTTCACAAAATTTTTTAACCATAATGAAAAAAAGAAAATTAAAATTCTGTAATGAATTTTTTTTTTTAACGACTTAACAAAAAAAGATGACATTTATAATTTATTATATTAAAGGATTTTCTTATCATGAATTTATATCACATATATTATAATAATAGTTTTCATATGTTAATATGTGGGATATTTAGGTTAGTATCATGCTTATCGGTATTTTATCGTCAAAAATGACCATCAATAAATAGGATGAATTAAAAATTCAATAGATTAAAAGAGTGATTCGACTGAATGGTCGACTTGAATTTTTAATTCAATATGAAAAATTCGGGAGCCAAGTCTATAATATGTCTAAATACAACGTAAAAGTTCTAACTTCTATTTTAGCTGAAAAGAAAGAAAAAAAAATACGTAAAGATCGATTAGATCAAAACAAAATTTATGATTAAAATAAGATAAAATAACCATTTTGAATCTATCACCTAAAGATTTTTTTTTAGTATAACCAAAAAAAAAAATAATAATATAAATATTTTTTTTTTTTTTTTTTTTGTATTCATATTCTATATCTTATATTATTTGACATTTCCTTTTTATGATCTGCATGTTAATTTACTGTTGTTCATTGTTTGATATTTTACATTTGTAACGTGAGGGGTTCGGAGGATTTGATTGGTTGTGCATGTAAATGCATGTAAATTAGTTTTGTGACATGTTTGTATTAAAAATTTATATCTTACTAAATTTAAAATAAAATTTTTTTTTTTTATATAATTAGAAATGTTCATTATAAATTATTAAAATTATTTGTAAATCCGATGAAAAAGATCCAAGTGAATATTAATAATAATCACGTTATCACGTTATTAATCACGATTTTAATTTTTTTTTCGACGAAAAATCATTTAGAAATGATCGTCAACAACTTTTTATCTGCGGTTGATCAGCTAACCTTCGGCAAAACTTTATTATTCTAAAACTTAAGGAACTTAAAGTTTATCCGTAATTTAATACGTAATGGTTAATTTCGGAATTTGTTACTTCCACGATATAAATAAAATAAATATAATCTTCAATATCATTGTTAAAATAAAGTAAATAATATGAAACGTGTCAGAAACCTTTTTAGTGTAACATATATATTTTATATTATATCATCATTTTTTTTTTTTTTATTACGACTTTACTATTTATTTTGATATCTGACAAATGATAAAATAAAAAGTGATACAAACAATTTTAATTGGTTCTTTTTCATTCCCCAATCCAGTATTTTTTTTTTTCTATAAAGCTTTCTAACGCGCCTCTTGATTTACCCGATTTATTACTAGGAAGAAAGAAGGTCAAATGATATCAATGATACTCAAATTCTCTTTAGGTTATATACAATAATATAATTCATACCATTATTATTATATAAAAGATAAATGCAGATTTTATAATTACTAATGAGAGATCGTAAGGTTTAAAATTTTAGTAATAATGATCTTTGATTTACTTTTTCTTTTGATTTACTTAAAAGGAACATTATACTTTTGTTTTCATTATATTAATATTTGTACCAATGATATGAATTAAAAATTACTATATTTAATATTAAAATGTCGCGAATTTTAATTAATTTATATAAATATTTTGTTTCCTATAAATCACATCATATTTTTTTTTTTACGATTTCTTATATAGAAGTTATTTCAACCGAAAAAAAACTTACCCATTTGGGATAATTAAATTCCCTGTGATACTCGATTCTCGGTGTTTTAATTTTCTAAAAACATGGAATTTCTTTAACAGATTGTCCCGTTCGACAACCGATTGGTTAAAATATTTAATTTTTATTGTAATAATAAAAATAAATTTCTTAATATGGAGAAAAAAAAAACTAATTTATAAAAAAAAAAAAACTTTTGAAATCTTTGAAAGATTTAAATGATTTAAATAACCGAAGTGAAATCATTAAAATCAAAAATTATCCACAAATTTTTTATTTGAAAAAAAAAAAATATAAAAATATAAAAAAAAAAATATATATATATATAATACTGTATACATATATATATCACAATATATATATATATATATATACATCACATATATATATATTAAATATATATATATATATTATTTATTTATAAAATTTATTAAAAATGGATCATAACAAACTTTATAATAAGTTCGTTAAGGAAATTGAAAAATTGATTCAATTAAAAAATGTTCATATAACAACAAATAATAACATTTTTTCCGTATCATTAAATATGGAAGACGATGTGGATCGAAAGGCTGTTGTTAATGGGATCGTTCAAGCTATTCAAAGTAAAACTGAAAAAAATTTATACGTTAAATTTGAAAATTTATTCCGTTTTTATAATGTTATGAATCAATATAAAATAAAATTCAATCAAGAAAATGGAAAAAAAGTTAAACAAAAATTAATGAATGATATTAATTTAAAAGGAAATTATAAGGTTATAAGAAAAACCATTAGAATTTATCACTTTTTTAATTGTCAAAAATTATGTGGAATCGATGATGCTTATAAATATTGTCAGATTTCACCTCGTGAATTTGATATATTAAGTGATGAAAAATGGACTACTTTGGCTGCTAAATATGATTTTAAGGAGGATTATGATAAGGATTATTTATATTGGCAAGTAAGAAATAGGAAAAGGAAAGAAAAAGAAGAAAGTGAAGTAAGTGAAGAAAGTGATAAAACTATATCAGATTTAGATGAATAATTAAAGTTATAATATGATATTTAGATTATAATATATGATATATATATACAATAGTATATATGATTGATATACAGAATATACGGATAGTACAGATATAGTACACATTAAGTTTTTTTTAAGTTTGATATGTATTACGGGATTATAATTAGATAAAGATTTTTAAATTACGATTTTTTTTTTATGTAATATTTAAGCTTTGATGTAACTTTTTTTTATGAAATCAATAAAAAAAAAAACGCAATTGACGCGATCATTATTATATTTTCCGTGATTCCGACTTTTCCGACTTCATATAAATTAATGCATTTGTAATAAAATTAATAAAACTGCATTTACATAATATGACGTAATATAAAAATTAAAAGATGAAACTAATAATAAATTGATATACCCGTATATATAAATAAATACATTGATTCAAGTTAGTATAACTTTTTTGAATTTCTTTTTTTTTGGGGGGCTTGGGTTCTTGCATTTTTTTTCGCGTTGAAAATATTGTTTTGAAATATTTATTATATATTCGCTCTCTACACTTGCATTTTTTTCGCGTTGAAAATATATTTTATTTTAAAGTATACGGATCTTCAAAACTTTACTTTCTCAACTTTCCCTTATAGGGAGAAATTCCGTGAGTGCCACGTTGCAACGTTGATCAATCATGATCGATCAACCAACCGGTCACAAACTAGCATCTTTTTTTAATAACTTTATACAATTAACAGTTAATACAATTACTAATTTACTATACTTCATATGCACGTGATTTATTTAATAACCGATATACTTGATATACTTGTAATGTAATATTAATTATCGTTAGTAAAAAATCTTTATTTAATATAATTGTTATTAAGATTATCTATTAATATTATGAATATCAAATATAAATTGTATGCCGGTCTATATAATTCTTTATTACATAATGCAATATCCTATGTATACTTATTTTTAACTTCCAATAATAGCAATTAGTGTTGCAGGTAATTTCTTTTTTTATTCTAAACTTCATAAAAACCCTTAAACACCTTAAACACCTTAAACACCTTAATAACCTTAGACCCCGCACCGCGCCTTTAATTTTTTTTATTCACTTTTTTTTTTTTATCATCATTTCTTCACAAATTATTTTTCCAAATTTTTTTTTGTTTCACATAAAATACATTGGATAATTTTTGAGATTTCTGTGCACGTTTGGTAAATATATATTCCCCCTATGTGTTGTCAAATACATTTTCGCCCGGGCACAAGTTAAATGAGCGTAATATGTAGGTGCTGGAATACTGACACTGGATGTGGACCGTTGAAAGTTATAACATAATGTATTACTTAGACCTTGAAATTCATCTATTGTTAATTTTATATCATCATGAAGAATAGTATAATGAGATGGTCGCGCTGTTCCTTGATTTGCAAAGTGTGATTGGAGGTAAAAATCATTAAGTGTAGGATGTGTGATTTTTTTGTCAACAATTGTTCCAACAAGACAATTTCCATTCTTATCTGCTTCCATCCTATTTTTGGGATCTACTGGGAAAATTCTCGTATGATGCCGTTTACCGACGACTGAAAAAATGATCTTTGGTTCATAACCTTGCCGGAACAATCTACATGCTTCTCTAATCTTTGGAAGTTCCCACCTGAGAACTCGTTCAAATTGGGATTCGCTAACACCATCACGATACATAATAATGCATGGTGGGAGTGTTATTACTTCGTTATTCTTGACTCTACTTCTTCTCTTCTGATAATCGCAATATTCCCTCAAGATTTCTTTAATCAATTTATCAATTTCAAGAATTTCTTCCTTTCCGGAACGCTCTTGATCCTGATATTTTGTAATGAACCGACCGGCTTGATTATCAAGTGATCCAACAACTGCACAGATGGATTTACCATTCTTATCTTTTGGATGAGTTACATCAGCACCAAGAAAGAGTACTTCTTCTCCACTAGGAAGTCGTAATTTATCTTCTGGTAAAATAGAGTTTACTCCTCCAAGTTTAAGATTGATTTTCATAGCAAGGTTGGCACAATATTGAGGACTGCGAAAATTTTTCCTAGAATCTACGCTTACACATTGAGAAAGACAACCTATTTCAGTATCCATAACTCGTTTGATGGTTTCGTAAAGTTCGGTATTGATTGGTGACTTTTCACCGGGAATAATGAAGATTATCAATTGAGGTGGCCTTCTAAGTATATCTCTTGCATCTTCATAAGCTTGTTTCACGACATTAGGTCCCTTATTATAGTATTGGAGATATTGAATTTCCGGCCTATTTCTTGCTATACTCATCCCTTGTGATTCACATTGTCTTGCGAGATTTTCGATAAAATTAATAACTTCTCCTTTGGGCATCCATTTACTTTGTTCAAAAATCACTACATGCCAAAATTCGAGGCGTTCCCCACTTTCGACAAACTTGACATCTTTGAGATTCCATTGTCCATTGTTAGGTTTCATGATTTTTCCTGCATATTTAACATCCGTAGATTTAATTACACGTGCATCCACTTTGGCCAAATTTGGATCAACTTTCATTCCAACGCCAGTAGGATCATTCTGTAATTGTAATATTTCTTTAGCTCCTCTGATCGTTTCTTGTTCATTTATGGAAGGTTTAAACTTTGCAAGCAAAATTATTTCTCCTCTTTGTTTTCCAGACAACTTCTTATTGCTATAACGTTGTCCTTCAATAATTTTACAGAATTCGACTGGCCATGCAATACTTGTGTCATCGTCAGTCATTAATTCAACAAAAAGTCTTGATGAAGCCTTAAGTTTATATCTTTCCCTAAAATATCTTTCAAGTGGAAATGTTTCTTCCGAATCTGCTCTTGGCTTATATCTAAAACGATTTACTTTGGTAGCAGCTAGAAGCCTTCTAATACGTCTCCCAGTTTGGATAGGTTCCAGGTGTAGAGGTTTAACAAGTAGTCCTTTGAGTATTTCGTTAATTTTCTTCAGTTGAAAAGCATTAATTTCATTAGGAATGTTTTGATACTTTGGAAAAAAACATTGGAAAAGAAATTCTTCCAAATTTAATGGTTGATAGAAAGTGGTGTATGTTGGATTCACATTTATGAACAAGCTTCCCTGGCCTGGCCTTACGGTTGAGAACCATCCGAGACACAATTCAACACCACCATTAATATTTTTCTTATTTTCTTTGTTATAGATTGAACTATTGCCGGATTGAATATATTTTTCATTTTCCATCCCCACTTTATGGATCAGAGAGTTGAGAACGTTAAAAGCTTCGTCGCTAAAAAATTCCCACTCAAATTCTTCTCCATTAATGTACTTATTTATTTGAGTTAGCTCGATGATAGTGTCTAAACGGTTAATGATTACTTTATATCGAGTGGGTTCTCCATCAAGATTTTGTAAATTTGCAATACTAATTTCTTCCTTTACGACTGCCTTTACATCTTTCACTTTATCAAATCCCAGATAACTCGTTGTGTAGAGGGTAGAGCCACCATCATATGCGTAAACTACTTTATGAAACCAATCCTCCATTTCTAAACTAAGTTCTTTAAGAACTCTGCGTCGAATACTTTTGCCATAGTCTGACCTTTCCCTCTTGACGTCAACTTCAATGTCCTTATCAATAGGGTTGATCTCAATATTATACTTGAAAAATTTGTTGTATTTGGAGATATTTGTCACCTCAAAGCTATTGACTTTCACTTCAACATGTCTTCCCACTTTTCCGTATCCATCACCATATTCTTTTCGTGTAAGAATAGGAACAGGAGGCTCGTTTGGGTCCCTAATTTCGGGTTGAGTCTCTATTTCTTTCAATTTTTCTTTCACCTTTTCGTTTACCCTTCTTCTTACTCTTTCATTTGACATGGTTTTTTTTTTCAAATTATGTAACAAAATTTTTGGGAATTTTTAAGGTGGGGAGGTAGGTACTTTTATATAAGCAGTATGAGCAGTGTGTTACGCTTTGGGCTGAACAATAGGACCAAAATTAGCATTGTCCGGAGATTTTGCCCCATTATGATGACGGCATATACTGCTTAAAATTGTGTCCAAAAAAGTGAAAACAATTGAACAATTATAATTTAGAGTAATTGAAAAATCATCAATTAAAGCCATGTCTCAAAATAATAAAAGGAAATATTAGATACATAGAAGTTGGATAAATCATTTATCGATTTTTATTTTTTTCTCATTTTTATTTTTTTCTTTTTTTTCTCTTTTCCTTTTCATTTGAATGATTAATAATAAATGAGTTTTTCCATTGGGAACACAAATTCGTGTTGATCGACAAAATAAACTACCCCTGAATAAATAATAATAAAAGGCCAGCAAATTAAAAAAAGATTTCAATATTAATCGTACTGCAATTTCCAAATTATAATTTTACCAAAGAAACGAACAAACGAACAAAAAAATAAATGAACAAAGAAATAAATGAACAATATATCTTAAAATATCTTGAAAAGCATTTCTAGATTTCTAAAATGGAATTTGCCGGATATAAACGACAAAAGGTTGTTGGCTTAGTAACGTGTTATGATGATAGTCAGCAGAAAAATCTCATGATAATAATGATATGGCGCAGGTCGTACAAGATCATCGTTTTTTTGGCTAAATACAAAATTGCGTCATTAGTATATACTTCTTAATTCTCAAATAGGTGATGTAATTTTTCTGGTTTTTTTTTCTTAAAAAAAAAAAATTAAAAAAGCCAAAATAAAAATATTATACTTGATATGAACAATTATGTTATTTGTTAGTTACATGTGGATTAGATCACAAGGCATAAATCTTTCATTCAAAAGACTAAATATGATATATTCTTTCCATATATAGAATTTAATTTATCTAAATATGAAGAACGATAGCAAAACTTCGTTATTCTCATTAATCCTCTAAAATGGAAATGAATCAAAGAGAATTAGGGGGCATCGTGCATTGAATGATTTAAATCTAATCAATCATCTCAAAAATACTTTTTTTAAAAAAAGTTCTAATCCATATTAATCGAATTATTGATGTACCATCGGTTCTTTTTCTAGAAATCATCCATATTAAGGCAATTTTTTCGGTTTGTATAAAATTTATGTGGGTAACTTGGGTAACATAATTGGAAATTTAACTGGTTTTAACTTGTTCTCTTTCGCTTATTTGTTTTGCCAAAGTCAAAAACCCATAATCCAACTTTTCAATATAAATAACTGGACTCCAATTTTTCTTTTTTTGCTTTTCCTTTTTGCTTTTCTTTTATCGCTTTTCTTTTATCGCTTTTCTTTTTTCGCTTTTCTTTTATCGCTTTTCTTTAAAAAAAAAAAAGATGCCCCGATTATTTGATCCATATGTAAGTAATTAAGTAATTGGAACGGACAATTTTCGTATTAATCTTTTTTCCTAACTTTTTTTTTCTTTTTTCCTTTTTTTTTTTTAGAATGAAAAAATTATTAGAGAATTTATGTTAGAAAATCCTAACCATCCAAGTCCATTCGCAGAATTAAGTAGAAAGATACCATTTAATAACAAACAAATTAGTCATCAGTAATTATTATTTTTTTTTTTTAATATATAAATAAATTTTTTTTTCTAATCTCTATATTACTATACATATTTATATAAAGTCTTTTTTTTTTTTTTTTTTTTGTAAAATTTGTAAATTTTTTTTTTTAGTTGGAATGATAAACTTAATCCTCTACGTATGTATAAAAATATAATATACTGTATATCTGATATATAAAATTATGATTTTTTAAAATTGTTAAAATAAATTATATATTTTTTTTTTTATTTCTTTGATTAGTTTGTCCTGATCCTCTTTCTGATATCGAAAGAATTTTTATTCATAATTGGGCTAGAAACAATCAACAAAATGGTACTTATAATTGGAAACATTGTCAAAGTGAAATGAGGATAACTTTTAATAAGTTACATTCTACAAATAAAATAAAAAATGCTTGGAATTCCGAACAAAAACGACTTGCACGTGAAGTTGGAAATGAAATTGGAATTTCTGTTCAAACTACAACTACATTCATATCATCATCATCTTTATCAATTAATTTGATGAATAATAATAATAATGAAGTCGAATATTTTACTAGAACATCTATTTCATCACTTTTGACTGTTAATGATGATATCATACTTTCATCTCCTCCATCTCCTATTGAACCTTATTTTAGACCTGATCTAACAAAAAATGACAGAAATTATCTTTTAAATATAACTTTTGGATATTGGAAATATCATTAAATTATTAAATTAGAATTTTAGTATTTATGAAACGTGAATTTTCTTTTTTTTTTATTCGCTTACGAAGAAATCATTCATTTCACATTTTTACACGGATAAAATCATCATTTGTATATGTATTTTTATTTTGTCATATTTGTAGATACTTAAAAAATATTTTTTTGTATCATCTTGTAAAATATTGACAATTCATCATGTCAGTCTATTTTATTAAATAAATCATTACTTTCAAAAAGTGTACTTTAGTAAAAATTCAACTTTCTTAATACTAATAAAGATGTAATGATATTCAATTATCAACTATAAATTAACTAATACTTTCAAATTAACATCCTCTTTTTCTCCATAGTCTCTTTGTTACAATTCCTTATTTAAATTTCCAATCAGATCATATTCAATAAATTGTCTTTTCTCCCTTTGATTTATAAGGTAAACAAAAGTCCTTCCAGCATAATCTATATTGCGTATCAACTGCTGGTTGCTCACCTTATTAACGTATCCTTCCAGCATAATCTTTATTGCGTATCAACTGCTGGTTGCTCACCTTATTAACGTATCCTTCCAGCATAATCTTTATTGCGTACCACCTGTTGGTTGTTCGCCTTATGATATGTACTGTACGTGACGATCAAGAAAAATTTTCACCAAATTTATACCATCATCACTTAAAGAGCAAGAAGAAAGAGAAGAGTGAATTATGACTACGAATTTAGTTAAAATTTTTTGAGTGAGAAGATTTTAAATTCATCTCCTCTTAATATTAATTTCCTTATTCATCATTTTCTCTACCCTCTACTCTATTCAAATAATTCCTAACATATCAACATATCTCATCAATTGACTACAATTTTGTGTAATGTATTCTCTCGCATCGTTGATCAGAGCTTTGTTCTTCATATAAATTGGTTTAATTGATAATCATCCAGAATGCAATCTTATCGTCCGTTTCTAGATTTAAAATAAAAATATCATCTACGGTACGCATGCGAGTTTCTCCCCTCCCTACGATCGTGATGCGTCTCTAAAAAATTTAGATTTAGAATGTGAATATAAATATTTAATCATAGAAATTCTTATTGTAATTATAATTACTTGGTCTTTCCCAGAACCTCGTTCTAAATATGACCAAATCCTTTTCCTATAATGTGCATCATCCTCAATAATAATCTCTGTGTTGTTTTTGCGTGTCTTTGATGATAATGAATTCAAATTCCTACTATTCTTGTATTTTCATGCTTGGTGTTTGTTTATTTGTTGATACTGTGTCGATGAAGAGAGGATACTGTGACAAAGATGGAGGAGGATATTTGTGACGAGAATCTTTAAAATTTAGTTAGTATGAATTAATTTTCTTGAAATGATCATTTGACGCCTGCATAAGTTTAACAAATATTGTAAAATCTTACCGGAACGTTTTATAGCCAAGTATTTCTTTCAACAATATTCTTTGCTATGGTATGAAATTATCTCAAGTTCATCAAGAATGGAATGAGTCAAAATGGAGGAATATGGCTAAGTGAAATATCTTATCTTAAAAGTAAAAAATATGAATCGTTATATACCTTTTTATTTTCTATATCTAGGAAGAACACAATTCAGTACTATCTATATGCAACTATATAACTTTAATTACTGATAGTAGACTAAATAAGTCGATATATAATTTAGTGACGGGAATATTATATACAGTATATTCAATCTACTGATTGATAATCTACTTTATACGTGAAATTCACGTGATAATAACTCTAAAATAGGATAAAAAGTTGGTATTTTATTTTTCTGTAAATGTCTTTACTCAGTTTACTGTGATAACGTTAACTCCTCTTCTTGAAATAAAATAAAATTTCTGTAAATGTATAGACATTTCATTCTTTAACAGTAGAGGAAAGCGTCCGCGACTCCACGGTAGCAAGGTTCGGTTGAGAGTCGGTCATGGCAAATTACTGACAACAAATAGTCTCGCTTAATTAGTTTTTGATTCAACAAATTATTTTGAATTATTGATGTTTCAAGTATCTCCCTTTGCTTTCAAAAAAGGTATACATATACATACATATATATATATATCAATAAATTTAATGTATAAATTTCTAATTCTATGTAATGAATTTATAATCTTATTTTTTTCTTTCTTTGAATTAGTCCTGCTTCAATAATATTCACATGCGATGAGACTTACATATATTGTAAGACTGTAAGTGCCATATTCAGTTACCTTTTTTTAAAAAAATTAAGGAATAATCAATCTCAATAATATAATATTTAATTTTATAGGAATAATTCATGGAACAATCGGTGTTTGAATCAGAATTGTGACGTGATGATAGCGTCAGCAATTTGGGAATAACTTTGTCCACGTTCATTTATGTTATATCGTGGGGCGGGAAATAGTAATATTTTAGTGTTTGCTTAATATAATCTTAGTTTAATCCAAAATGTCAGTGAATCATCAATGCAAATAAGAAAAAAAATAATCAAGGTCAGCCCAACATCATGTTTGCATCACAAAAGAAGAGAATTTACACTAAACCTTTTTTAAAGAAGGTTAAGGAGAAAATAATAATAAATGAATAAACAAGGAATCCATCAAATTATTTTTAACGAACATGGAAATCATGACTGTTACAACAAATATCGCATCAAAAAATCTTGTGATATTCAGTAACTAAATCCGAGATATAGATTGTCTGGACTGAAACGAAAAGACAATGATTCATACAAGATGGCTTTGGGGCTCTAACAACAATTAGTTATTCAACCTATTCGATATTATTCACCGATAAATATACAACCATTGGATAAAAAACTGACAAGACCAATTTCTCCCATGATCGATGTAAATACATGATAATAATCACGAATACTTTTTTAGAGATCCACCATTAATAAAGAAGGCTTATATTAGTTATATATCATTTTTAAATCTGTAAAGAATCTATTGATAAATAAAATTTATTAGAATTACATTATTATAATTTATCATCAATCGCGTTAGTATATTCATAATCTTGTGATCACATTATTTATTGATGATCTTTGACTGTAATTTATTTAGAAGCGATTTAGTAAGAAAATATCAAGTTTTCCGCAACAAATTAACTCTCGATAATCCTATAAAATTAAAAAAAAAATATTTTATTAAATAACTTGCCATTTAGTAATTAGAAGGATATAACACAGCTAGCTCATTAGGTTTATTTTAATAAAATAAGTCAATTGGTTGATAACCTTAATACTCTATCACTTTACATGTTCGCATTTCGCTCTGCGCGTGATCATACTAAAAATACTTGACACACTTCTTCACCCCTTCTGCTTCCGTTTCTGCATTTATATGGGGGACTATTTTTTGAGCAGCGAAATCGTGAAATACTATTAGTCTAATTTATCGCCTAGAGTTATTAGGTTAAGTGGAAGTGTATAAATTCCGTAAAACCGGTACGATTTTCGGATTTTCAATCCATTTGGATTGGATCAGATCCTCATAAATTTCAATGCTTATTCACAAATAAGAGGATTAGATTTTTGAGAAAATTTATTTGACAAAAAAAAAATTATGTCGATTGTATCGACAACCCAATCCAAATCAATTTTGTAATTTGTGAATATCGAATCAAGGCGTCAAATCTATCCAATCCAATTAAAATTTATGAATGCACCCTATGTGTCATAAAGCTGGAGGAGTTGTGCATTGGTCCTAATTAATATTACCGAAAAATACTTGTGTGCATTCTAAAGAAATATTTATTTCCTAAAAAAATGATCATTGTAAATCACTTCATATTATCTAATAAAAAATATATTAATATAGTTAACACGAATAATCAGCTGATCGGGAAATAATCCCGACATTTATCACCTGATTGTACACAATTTATATCAATCATTTCCTAAGTATGAAATACTTGAATTCTTTAAATTGAAACAAATTTTAAAAAAATGTTATCAGAATATAAATTTGATATATTAGACAGTTTAGATTTTGATAGTGATGAGGAACTTCCACATTTTGGTAATTGCCCAAAATGCGATAATGAATACAATGCTCCTGCTTGGTGTGATGCATGTGACCAAAAAGAACTTGTTGATAAATTTGATAAATGGTCGACAGGAAATGATAATATTAACTTATTAATTCAGGAATCCCAAAGATTGGCTCCAGATTATTACAATTATTTGGAATTTATCCCTTACAATCATTTTGTAGATATTGAACGTATAGCAGAAGGTGGTTTCGGAGTAGTTTATAAGGCGACTTGGCTTGATGGTATTAGAAAAGCAAAAAAAGAAGATAATGGGATTTGGATCAAAACTCGTAGTGAACCATGTACTGTTGCATTAAAAGAGATTGAGGAATCAAAAAATATTGATCAAGACTATATTAATGAGGTAATTTTTAATATTTATTTATTTAATTTTTGAGTAATATCAGTTATATTCTTATATATTATTATTATTATTATCATTATTATTTATATTTGTAAGTTAAAGGCCAATATTGAGTTTCATAGGTCAGATATTTGGATGGTTTGCAGATATTATGGAATCTCACAAAACCCAAAATCAATGAATTTCATATTAGTAATGGAGTATTTACCAAAAGGCGATATTAAAAATGTGTTATTTAATAAAGGAAAAGACCGATTGAAGTGGCATAAAAAAATTCAGTATCTATACTTTATTTGTAATGGCTTACGCGGTATTCATATGCTTGACTATGTGCATGGCGATATTCATGGTGGGAATATACTAATAAAATATACAAGTGATATTTGCATTACCGATCTTGGCCTGTCTCGACCTGCAAATTCTAAAGAAACTACATTATTAGGTTATGATTCCAAATCCAAAACATCTGGGTTAAATGTTCCACACGCTGCACCGGAATTATTGTTAGATGATCCCAAATCCAAAGAATCTGATATTTATGCAATTGGTATTTTGATGACTGAATTTGCCTCGCACAATCGTGCTTTTGAAAATTACAATACCAATGATCTTAGGATTGAAATTTTCAAGGGCATACGTCCTAAATTTCCTCTTGAAACGCCAAAGTGCTATGTCGAATTAATGGAAAAATGTCTAGATGAAGATCCAAAAAAGCGCCCAACTGCTGAAGAATTAGTGAAGACCATATCTGGATGGCTCAAACTTGATTGGAAATCAAAATCAAACCCATTTAATATTGCTGATAAACAATGGAATAAAAGTAAAAAAAATCATAGGTAAGCTATTATCGGTAATGATATTTAATAGTAGTGTTAATATATTTATTAATTTTAAACCTTCTATATCAGATATAGTTTATTTTGCATGCTTCATAAAAATATTTTTTCTATCAATAATAAGAAGAAAAATCTTTGATCCAAATTTTTTTAATTAGTTTTATTTTTTATATAATATTTTATGTTATATTTAATATTGAATATATTTAATAAAAACTTTAAATTAAGATTTGTCATCTTGACTAACCTCCGATTGGGGAAAGAAAAACTATTTATTATTTCCCATGATTGAGATATAGAGAGTTGAGCTCCTTAGAAACTTGTTTAATTTCGGGTCGACTTTTTTGATTTAAGGAGCCACAACTATCGATTATCTCTTTAAACTTTAATGGAATATCACTATCAATTTTGCCTGGACCTTCACCAGTTCGCAATCTTTCCGGTAACATTTTTATTAGTCGTTTGGTTGTGATATCCTCAAACGGTTTTTTTCTTGAAGCGATTTCCCAGAGTAACACTGAAAAACTGAAAAATAAACCCTAAATTAATACTGTATGTTAATAATATAGTGATTGCTTACTTTATATTCACCTATAAATATCACATCTTTTACACCATAAGTGGTGTTCTACACCAAATCGTTCTATCGGATAATACCTATTTTTAAATTATAATATGTTGATTATTATACCGTTTAAAAAAGTGCATACGTCATTCTAACAATTTGTTTTCTACGTATTATTTTCTGTAGAAAACACCTTAATAATATTGTTACCTAATCCCATCTTCATCCGATGTAGGTCGAGTTCCTTCGTAACTAAACTTAGCTGACTCGAATCCGGTAAGTTTAGCATTTAAGTCTTTATCAATTAAGACATTTTTACTAAGAATTATAAAGAAAACAGTTAAAATATTGATAACGTAATAACTTTAAGAGATATATTAAATAAATAAATTACCTACGGAGATTATGATGTAGGATATGATTATTATGACAAAACTGAATCGCAGAAGCAATTTGTTGTGAAATTTTTATGCGTTCAGACCAAGGAAAAGCGATATCTTTCTGAAGAAATAGTTCAAGGTACCCATATTCAGCCCATTCGATTACGATATACATACTTCTGTTTGAAGCTAACGTTCCTTTACTATAAGGATAAAAAGATAAGTCGATAAAATACTTAATAATGCGCCAATAATACCATTTATTATAAAATAGAGACCTTGAGCATTGAGCATTAAAGAAAACTCTGTATCTTTTCTTTTTTGGATAGTTTTTCGTGAACATTGACCGACATTATGATTGTCCAGCCAAATTAAATGCATATTGCTCGGGCCTTTATATTAATATAGTATACTCACAATCTGAGAATCGAATTACAAGCACTAAGATATAAATGATATATAGCTGATTTACGAATTTTTTCTTCGTCATTTTGATTTTGCGGATATTTAACTTTTATTAATGCAACTGTTTCCCCATTATAGTATTTTTTTTCAACTCTGCCATCACCTCGAATATCCTTATCATCATTTTCAGGATCCTCGATATCGTTGTCATAAAGCTTAGTTAAATTCACATCTTTGGGGTTAGGATCAAATCCTTTATTTAAGAAAGCTAAACTCATCATGTTGCATATAATATCCACTTTATCATTTAAAACATCTACTTTATTGTACGTTTCTATGTTTATTTCAAAATGAAATTCTTTAGTTGCATCATCAAGTTTATGTAAAAGTTCCTTATAAACTTCATTAATCTGTGTATAAAATACAGTAAGTGCAAATAATAAGCTTTAATAAATTCAATCTCTTTAAGGGATGGTTATCGAAAAATTTAACAAGGGACAATACTCACGTGAGAAGCATTTACAAAAGATTTGAGCTTCTTGTAAATTTTATCATCCGAACTTTCCTTATTCCCCATTTCTTTCATATACAGATTAATATATTTTAAAACTTCAATGTAATTTTTGTATGCTCGATTATATTTTCTTTCATCAAGATTACAACGGTTCAGTTGTTCTTGTGCAGTACAAACTCTTTCCTTAATGTCTGCCCACATTTCTTCATTGTCTACTTGAATTTCGATTTGTTTTTGAATTTGTTCTGCAACTGCGGAAGCCGTTTGTATTAATGGGACATTTTTCCCAATTTCTATAATCCTTTTGATTATCGACAAACCCGTTTTCAATTTCAACTTGAATTTATCATTTGCCATTTTATTAGTAGGTTCTTTTTTTTTTAATGATAATTTTGGTTTTATTAGGCGAATGTTGATAGGAAATGCCAAGAAAGATTCTTATCTATAAATATTTTTCAAATAAATGATTAATTAATAAGGTTAAATTAATGGTATGCGTTATCTGATTGGTAGAAAAGGTGGTATGATAAATAAATCAATAAATCACAAATAAATTTTATCATGCGATAAGATGATCGTGTTCGATTTAGACTTGAATCCAACGTCAAAGTGCGATAAATTATTGAAAAAAAAAGTCTGCATTTAATTTTCGCTTAATGCTCTTGTATCATTTTTTGAATTGTGACGGTAAATTCTGAACATTGGTAAATCATTATCAGTTATGTAAATCAATTTGTCATTATGATCTCCAAAGAATTGTTAATTTTTTACAATAATTATGTTTTAATCACATTTTTTCAGTTAGTTTTTAGTTTAATTTGATTGGTCAGAACTTTTTGTACAATGTGAACCAATTTCATATTTATAAACCTGGGGTTTTTTTTTCGAAATGAAATAAATGACCAATCAGAATCAGGAACGAGATAAATCGAGAGTATTTTTTTTTTTACGTGTTTTTACATGCAGGTTTCTTTAATCATTTATTACTTTACAAAAATGTCTTTGCAACAATTTCTTAATGATATTCAAAGTTTAAAATTCTCTGAAGAATTCTCATGATTCTTTTAAATCTAATGTCATTATAAGAAGGCAAAATATTATTGTATCAATATCGAGATTTTGGCTACATGATATATACAAGATTCCAAGTAACAAGCTTTATTCAAGTTAATAAACCAAGCATAAAAATTTCAAAAAATTTTATTTGTCTGAAATCTACAAAACTTTCGTTTAATTCTACAAATATATTTTCAATGAGTTTATTCTCTACAGTATTAATTGCTGTAATTCCTTGGACATTGTAAGAAAAGTTACAATATAATATTATAATGGTACACTAAATAAAAATTTGATCTAAATGTTTCAAACTAAATTTAATTTATAATAATTTATTTGCTAAAATTTGTACTAACCAAGAATTATTAATTACTTTATAATTAAATGAATTATAGTTATTGGATAAGGAGAATGTTATATCATTAAGATGCGAAACATGTGTAATTTCTCAATAATATAAATATCAATGCCTGATACACGTTTTATTATAATTATAAAAAAATCACGGAATACCATATAAATGATATAAAAATAAATCATAATTCTTTTTGCGATTAATAATCACAGTATTTGATTAAAGAGGCAAAATAATTTAATTTTTACATTCACCTCCGGTGAATTTCAGCAAATTATTAAAATTTTTAATTTTACCCCGGTGAAATTCACCAGGTGATTTTGTACTACACACTTTTTACACGTTAAAATATTTTAGATTTTTTTTATTTTTTTTTGCTTGCTTTTTACTAACTTCGTCTTCTTTAGATAAATAGTTTCAAGGAATTTAAGGTAAAGCTTTCTTACTGTTTTATTGTTATTGTTTTTCCATTACTAAACAGTAGTTACAGTACTAATCAGTTTTTTATTTCTTTTTATTCTCTATATCATTCCTTTTGCTTCCTCTTCATTTTTATCATCACTTTCTTATCACTTTACTTTGTTTCTTTTATACTTTCATTATCACGTTCGCTCCTTCATTATCTCCTTCATTCCTTTTACATTTTTTATTATCATTTTCGCTTATTCATTATCTATTTCGTTTCTCATCATCTATTTTGTTTCTTTACATTTTTTCATCATCATTTTCACTCCCTTATCATCTATTTCGTCCCTTTACATTCTTTCATCATCATTTTCGCTCCCTCATCATCTATTTCGCCCCTTTTTGCCTATTCATAATCATTTTCGCTCCCTCATCATCTATTTCGTCCCTTTACGTTTTTTCATCATCATTTTTACTCCCCCATTATCTATTTTGTTTGTTTACGTTTTTTCATCATTATTTTCACTCCTTCATCATCTATTTCGCCCCCTTTTTGCTTATTCATCATCATTTTCACTCCCTCATCATCTATTTCGTCCCTTTTTGCTTATTCATCATCATTTTCGCTCCCTCATAATCTATTTCATCCCTTTATGCTATTTCATCATTATTTTCGCTCTCTCATCATCTATTTTATCCCTTTACGTTTTTTCATCATCATTTTCACTTCTTCATCATCTATTTTGTCCCATTTTGCTTATTCATAATCATTTTCGCCCCCTCGTTCCTCTCATCATCTATTGTTTGTTTACGTTTTTTCATCATAATTTTCACTTCCCTTTTGTTTCTTTGTGTGTTTTCATCATATTTTCGTTCCTTTATCATTACTTTTGCTCTCCTATCATCATTTTCGCTTCTTTTTACATTTTTATCATTATTCTCATTCTTTTATCACTACCCTCACTCCCTCATTATCTATACAAGTTTATTAAATCATTTGATTATTTAACAGTTGGTACCAATAATGTAATATACTGTATATATGCGTCGTGTTATAATTTACTTAATTAGCAGTTGGAGCGAACGCAAAAAATACATGCATAGTATTAAGGGGTTTTGAAAATCTATATAAAGAACCATTGTACCATGGTGGGTGGAAGTCTTTTCTGAACATTTTTCTTGTAATTCACTACTTCTAATGAAACTTGATCATTTTTTACTCAATAATTATAATTACAAAGAGGAGAAATTTTACACGTTTTTTATATTGTACATTTTATTATTTTTTGATATGTTAAAAATTGTACAATGTTTAAAAACGAATTTAATGAAAATAATTATAAATCACGTGATACGGTAAAAATCACCTCCGGTGAGCGTTAAAAATTCGATACTCAGTCCTGCACGTACTAATACCGGTCAGTTGCTTTACACAAAAAGAATAAGAATAAACTTGACATAAAACATCCCGAAACAAATTGTGTTAAAATCATTCTGTTTCTTTTTTTCTTATTCGTTTCGTCCGAGTCTCTAGTTATGATTGGTCAGAATCGATTTGTGACAGATTTGTGACCAATATTTATTTTATTATTACGCAAGTTTATCATTTTATGTCATGTGTTACTATTACCACATAAAATATTTTTAGTGGCTTAATCACTGACTTAATCACTTCTTTCTCATTGTTTTAATTTCAATATGAGTAAGTTAATATAATTTTTTTAATTTAGTAAAGTCTACTAACAACATTCTGTCATTTCAGCTGAAATGCAACTGCCATACCTCCTTCTGAAGATGTAATTGTACTTAGGGTTTAGGGTTAGGGTTAGGGCCAACTGAAAATTCAACTACACAAGAAACGGACGTAACTTCTACACAAGAAAGGAACGCAATTTCTGATCCAAGGAACGCAACTTCTGTAACACCTCTAGTTTTATCAGATGATTTGCAGAGGGTTCATGATAATTTGTCCGCATCGTCGCGTTTATTTACAATGGGCTTAGCAATGAAGATAAATTAGAATACCTAACTTCGATTCAAGTTGCGGTTCAAGTTGCGGTTTAAGTTGCGGTTCGAGAAGAAACTAGAATATATCGTAGATTAGGGGTATGTTTTGTTTGTTTATTATTTGTTTTGTTTTATTCATTTAAGAGATTTTCTCACTTAAATAACCTATAGCTTCATCGAATTCTCAATTATTTTAACAGAGTTCGATGATCGAACTAATGGCCAACACGGTCGTCACTTGTCTCACCATTGGTTTGTTGGTAATCTCTAAGAATGAAAATTATAATCTGATATCATATGCTATTACATATTTCATACAGGAATTAGATGTGCACTAATATTTGATATTAATATAAATACTAACAATTTCTCGTCTAATAAATACTATAATTGTTTAGAAAAATCGCAAAAATAGGAATGATATACTGTTCTAAATAGGATTTTATTTCAGATAGTCTTTAAAAAAAAGTTATTGTAAGTAATTTATAATTATGAATAAATTACATAATTACATATTTAATAAAAGATTATAATGATAATTCTAGTAAATCAAGTTTTGTCTAATCAAATTTTTGGCCATATTTCTTTCATAAATTTGCATTATATAATTGTATAATTAATAATTCCATTAATTCTCCTTTACAATAATTATTTCAATTAGATTTAACTAAATTATAACTTTTGCCTAAAGAAATAAAATGTATAGATCAAAGTTCTATCTTAATAATAAGTATATTTACACCATTTGGATTATGTATAGATAAATAGTTACAAGTATAATAAAAGATTAGTGATATTTTGCTAATATTAAATCATGTTTTATTAATAAATGTATAATATTATGATAGGTACAAGTACAAACTGTATATAAATACTAAAACTATTGTAATATACCTGCCAATAATCACTATGTTAATACATTAAACATATGTAATATTTAATTTTTAGATATTACAGAAGGAATTTATATACTATACAAATTATAATAATTATTAATACAACCTATTATAGCTTATTATACTAAATAAATACAATGGATCAATACCAACGGTCCAACAATGTTAATATAACCTAAAAAGTTATTAATAAAAAAATTAAGGTCTTCATCTTCTCAACTATAAAATATAGGAGTAACTATACCAATGGCAGCCATATTGTGTCTTGTGGATTGTTGGGAGGTGGAGAAAGGTTCAATTATCTAATTCAAAACTATTGTACCTGAATATAATAATTATTTTAATAGTAATCAGTATTTAAGTTGCAATATCTTCTAATTTATTATATAAAGTATGGTATATTAAACAAATTTCTATATTTGTTAAAGTATTTATACAAGTTACTGATATACTTGAATCAATTAAAAATAATTTAATTGCTGTTTTAATATCACTAACTTATTGCAATTTAATAATAAAGTAGTATTACCTTTTGATTTAATAATTATCATGTTTATTTGTAAATTTTTGCTTTGATTTATGAATTGAAAAATTATAATAAAAAATCCTTTAACTTGTATATTATAACTTTTAATCAATTTTTCAAATTTTATTAAATTCTAATTTTTTTATAAAAATATTTATATAAAATATTTGTGATCCATTCAATTTAATCTGAAATTTAAATTAAATAATAATTCTATAAATAAAAATTAAATTACTATACTATTCTAAAATTAAACAATTCCAATTCCTAATCCTGATCTGCATTATAGCAATTTTAATTAGAATTATAACTACTTTAAGTTTAAAATAGTTATTTAATTTTAAATAGTATGAAAAGTAAAATTGCTTTTTTATTTAATTTAATTGAAATTCTAAATCTTTTATTTAATATATAAGTTTATCATAGTATATTTCTTGTAATAAAGAATCTCACTTTATATTTTTTAAATAATATGATAAATCTAAATTTTTCTTTTATTTTGTAATTTAGCTATTTTTTAATTATAAATAATAAAATTATTAAATTATTATAATAAAGCTAATATAATTGATCATTAAATTTAAATTTGAAATAAATTGTTAAATATCAGTATTTTTTATTGCTTTGAAAAGTAAGTTTTCACTTTTTATTTAGTTTTCTATACTTTTTTTTCAGGAATTTATTAATCATATATAATATAAAAACTATTATTTTAATGAAAATTTACTTTATTAATATGAAAAAATGGAAATTTCTTAATAATGGTGAAGTGGTGACTTATTCTCAGCCATCACATCATATTTGGAAACCCACAGCTGTTATTATGACAGAATAGTATATTAAGTCTAGTGATTTAGCGCTTCTATATAGTGAAATAAATAGTCATAGTGCTTTTAATGAATTGACTGAAGACATTTTTCTCAATCATATGTTTGATGAAGATGACTTTGCAATGATATGTATTTTTAAAGAAAATACTCTTCCAAAAAGAAGGTTGCAATAAAGGAAGATTACGATATGATGTATCATATCTTTATTAATTGTAATTTAATGGCTGCAAAAGCTGCAGATCATAAATATAAATGCAAAAATGATATTGTTTATGATATGAATCTTATAGATCAGTGGTACAATGAATTATTACAAGCGTTAGAAAGGTGTAAGTTAAACACTAATCTAGATATGATCAATGTAATAGTTATAAACAGCGTAAATAGTATAATATAATTTGTGATTAAGAGTTCACTCTTAAAGTGTGTTTAGTGTAACAAAAATTTTATTTCTTTTTTATCTTTTAGATAGAGCTAACCTTATATTTTCCTTTTTCATCATTCTACATCTAACTAAGGTTACTTGTCGAAACTTAGAGGTTTAAGCAAAATGGCATTTCACCAAAAAGCGAAATTCTGCCAAAACTATATTAAAGTTATATTAAAAAACTGGTAAAACTTTGGAAAAAGGTGAAACTGCTGAAACTTATTATAAATGCTGAAACTGCCAAAACTCTGCCAAAACTATAATAAATTTATAGTAAAATTTTGATGAAACTAATTGTAGGATTTTGAAGAGGTTTAAACAAGTAACCTTACATCTAACAGTATTTACGTATAGCTAATATTCATTAAAAAGAAAAATACGGTTTACATGAGGAAAGTCACTGGTCAAATTTTTAGATCTTTCAGCGATACGTTACCTTTCGATCGCTAGCTGTTATAGGACGGACATAATCCCGCCAAAATTTTAATATCCCGGACATTGTCCCGTCCATGTCCCATCCACGTCCCATCCAAAAATTGTCCAAGTTTACAATTTGTCTTATCAAGACAGCACCTAATGGGCTATAATTTATAATTAAGATCACGTGATTTTAATGTCCCAATGTCCCGGACATTGCTAAAATCTTTGGACGTGTCCTGGACTGTCCCGTCCCATCCATGGACATGTCCCATCCCTATGACAACACTGCCTCAAGGTGACAGGTCAGTCTTTTTCTTGGAGGGGCAGTGTATTAATAATGTTTAAATTTATTTAAAATACTTTATTTTATTTTACTTTTGTAAATATATTGTATTACTTCAACATTATTATCAATAAACATGATTATACATGAAGTTGAAATTAAAGCCCAAAAGTAGAAATATTTCAACTTGGGAAGGTCAAAAGTCGAAATTAAAGTCGAAATGGTCGAAATTACATCCTAATCATATGATTTTTATAATTATAATTTAATATAAAATTTTAAACGTAAATAACTCCATCAATATTGATGCTACAGATATGAAATATATATCATTGGAATCCTCTCAATGAGCTGAATCCAACCGTGTAAAGATCATAAAATCGAATCACTGGATGCGGAGTTTGTTAACTTTGAATTTTAATATTATTGTCTACTATAAAAATTATGACTATTTAATACCAAATTTTAAACGTGAATAACTCCGTCAATATTAATGCTACAAATATGAAATACATATCATTGGGATCCTCTCGATGAGCTGAATCCAACCATATAAAGATCATAAAAATCGAATCACTGGATGCGGAGTTCGTTAACTTTGAATTTTAATATTATTGTCTACTATAAAATCATATGACTTTGATAGGACCCCGGACATCACATATATAACTCATAACTGATCTGCATGAATTTAAGTACTTTTTGCTCCTGCTAAAATAGACCTAATTTGCTAAAAATCAAATTATCACATTTCAATCTATACTAATTTGCTAAAACTCAAAATATGAGTTAATAATCTTTTCTTTTATTATCAATAAAAAAATAAATGATTAATATAAATTAAACTGCCAATTTTTATAATTAAAATATGTAGATTATAGATAAAATAATCATTAATAAAAATAATAAATTAAATAAATAATTATTAAAAAATAAAATGTTGCGAAACTAAACGGACGGTTTTTTGGCCCGCATTATGCTTAATTTTGGCCGGAATTATACTTAATTTTGGCCAAAATATAACCTGACCCCGAAACTAATATTTTTAAAAATATTATTTATAAAGTTAAAAAAAAAGGATAAGTTAAATTTAAAAAAAAGTACCAATTTGCTCAAATATAAAATATGACTTTGTAAAATCAATACAATTTGCTAAAACTCATAATTATGACTATTAATTAATTTTCAATCAATTTGCTCTATCTAAAATTATGAGTTTAACCTAATTTTGATTGAATTTGCTAAAACTCAAATGTGAGTTATATATAATATGTGATGTCCGGGTCCTACTTCGACCATTTCGACTTTTGGAGGGGCTCAAGTCAAAATCATTTCGACCATTTCGACCATTTTGGAAGTCAAAGTTAATCAATTTCGGTTTCATGTATAAACATGATTGCGTCTTTACAAAAAAAAAAAAAAAAAAAATTTACCTTATCATTACTACTAGATAAAATTTATATTGAAATGAAATTAAAAAAGTTATTTAATAATCAGTATAGTAAAAATAATATTAAACTTTCTTATAAATTTTTAGATATAGTTATTTTATAATATAAGTTTTATATTTTAAATAATATATTAATATAATTGCCAATTATTTATAATTGATTATATAATACATATAATATTAATAAAAATAATTATTAACCATACTTAAAAAATACTACAAAAATAAAGTAAGCATTAAAAAAAAAGAAAAAAACTAATAATAATAATAGTTCATAAAAAAGCAAAAAAAAATAAAAAGAGTATTAATATTATTTTAAAGTAATAAAATAAAAACTTATCTTAATAATAAAAATTATTTTCAATTATTTATATATATAAAAAAAAAATATTATTAATGCTATTTTTTAAAAAAAAATAAAAAATAAGAAAAAACAATAAAAAAAAATTTATTTAAATAAATAAATTACAAATATAATTATATTGTATACAGTTCATCTTCTCTATAGTGAATTTTTATATAATGAATAACTTGCTATAATAAAGGTAGAGATTTTTTTTATATATAATAAAATAACCCTCAATATAGTGAATTTCTCATTATAACGAATTTTAATCTTCAGTTCATAAGATTCACTATAGTGAAGGTGAACTGTAATATATATAATAAATAATAATTAGTGATTGAAATTATATAATTAATATATAAATTTTCTTTTTTAATATTGTATAATCCTATTTCTTATTTTATAGAAAAATAAATTTTTTTTTTTAAATTTATATAAGGATTTTGTAATTTATCGACCTCCCGATGCATTGACCCCCCTATGTGATCAAATCACGAAACATACATATATATAAATAAACCTTTATTTATTAATAATAAAAAAAAATTGCTCAGTTAGTTCAATCGGTAGAACACTTGATAATATACTTTTTATCATAAAGATGCAGGTTCGATTCCTGCACTGGGTCTTTTATTTGTTTATTTTTTTTTTTTAAACATCCGAGTTTCGTTCAGCAACTAAGTCACATTACATATAACACGTGATTAAATATATGCGCATACGTCAAAGCGCATTCAAGAACGATTAACAGTAAAGAAAGCATTAAAGAATCTTTATTCACTAAAGAACTAAGCATTACAATTCTTTTGATAGTGTCCCAAATTGCCACATTTCTTGCAACACCTTCGTTGCTTTGTTTTTTCGCTCTGATCCTTCTCATTCGATGCTTTATACCTTCTTGTACCCGCCGGTCTTCCTTTACCACGCCTTATTTTTGGATTTCCTAGCTGGAATGGGTTTATATTCTCCTTGTCACTCTCGTCAAATTCTTCCTCACCTAATCTTTCGTCTTCAGATTCAAATTCGCTATCCTCATTGGCAAAATCCTCTAGAATTTTGATCAAGCGTAATGAATCTGTCTTCGTCTGTAAAGCTTTTCGCAAAGCTTTTTTATATGTCCCATGAAGTGTACCATACATGATCTTTTCATCAAGAAGATTCATCCGATGTTCAAGAAGGTCTTCCTTTTCTTTATCAATAGCACATAGATATCCAACATTATTTTCTTGTATCGCATTTGTGGACATTCCATTTTGAAACTTATCAGCAACAATAAATGCTTTATGCGACGCATCTTTATCTTTTTGATACCATCTAGATGGGATAAGTCGAATATGAAACCTAGCTTCGCAAGTATTTAACATTACTTGAAAATAATGTCTACAAACTACCCCTTTTTGAATAACCATAAGGCAAGAACACATATGCGCATCGTTCTTCAGAAGAATTATATAATGCTTCGCTATTAACGAATTTCCTACTCTAACCGCCCATATTTCCTTCACATTATCACGACCACTAACTTCTATTAATTGTTCTATAGTAGCCCGAGGACTTTCAGCACATTCATCATCATAACATACTTCATTAATTACAACAATATCTTGTTCATTGATCGGATTTGCAGCATAATAGAGGGACTGATTGATTTCATCGCGTTGCAACTTTAGGATTGCTGGCATGAGAAACCTCTGACAATATTTATCCACCTCAGTGAAAAGGAAATTTGCATGCTCCTGATTCTTAACGGAAGGTATTGCGAGCTTCCAGTATTGATATATGTTCTTTTTATCCTGTTCGTGAGTAAACATGTATTTCGACATAAGTTCGCATAGAGAGACGTCAGAGTTGAATAGCATTCTTTTAATGCATGCATTTACAGATTCAACGCGAGAAGTAGCAATCATTCCTCCGGTGAATCTAAAACTTGTGCCCAGTACTCCTTTGATGTGTATAATCCCTCTAGGTAAGTCTTGCTTTGGGGATAGTCCTCAATCAATTTCGTAAAATGATTGTGAAATATTGTTCGGACAAGGCTATTTCTACATCGGTAAAAATCTTGAAGAAATTTTTCATAATTATCTCCAAGAGGCTTTCGGAAGTTTTTATGAAGATTTTGCGTTATATGAAATGCGCAATGAACTGGATACGTTTTCGTAAATACAGTCAACTCCCTCTATAGTCACTCCCGTTATAGTCACATTCTACTATATAGTCACACCAGTTGAATGTTCAAAACACTTTATTATTAAAAACTATCCTATATAGTCACAATCTATCTATAGTCACTATCACACCTATCTTCAAAAATCTTATATTAAAAAGAACCGTTTATAATCACAGTTATATAAAGAATATATTAAATAACTTGGCATCTAATAATCGTACAAAGATGTATCATTGCTTGTTAGAATCGTCTCACTGAGACGAATCGAATGGTGGTAGTTTTATCCTTTTCCTTTGCTAATGTTTACGGCCAGACCACCCATTGCCTCTTATGAGACTAATCTCAGGTCTGTGTCCTATCATCTTCAATGGGCAACCATTATACCGAGTACTTAATTCCTCAGGTAACAGCACCACTATAGAAGACATCCCCCATCGGGAGTTTTATCCTTTTCCGATAACTGGCTGATGAGTTATTCAACAAAATGTTAAACATCGGCATTATAATATTTCTTGATTTACATTTACTGCGCCATTTAACATTTTGCTAGATTTCTCGGTACCTAGTGATTGTAAAAAGACGATTTATAGCTCGTTGGAATCGCCTCATCGAGACGAATCGAATGGTGGTAAGCTCATCTCTCTGTGATCAATATTGACGGAGTTATTACTTAAAAACCATTTAATATTTTTTAATTTCGGAAATTGATCTAGTGATTGGATTTCGATGTATCTTATACCATTAGATTCGTCTCATCAAGACGAATCGAATGGTAGTAAGATCGTCTTTTTAGGATCAATATTGGCAGAGTTATTACACAAAAACCATTAATATTTTTTTAATTTCGGAAATTAATCTAGTGATTGGATTTCGACTTATTTTATACCATTAGAACCGTCTCATCAAGACGAATCGAATGGCGGTAAGATCATCTCTCTACGATTAATATTGGCGAAGTTACGATACAATAAAGTTTTAAGTATAATTCTGGCCAAAATTATGTTAATTTTTGGCCGGAATTATGATATACAAATATAAGAAATTTTTTATATAGTCACATCTCTTTATAATCACCAAATATGGACTGTCCCAAATGTGTGACTATAAAGAGAGTTGACTGTACCTCCTTAACTGCAGTGTCAACGGCCGGATCGGAATCTGTCATAATTACAGTTGGATGAATACCAGTAGCTTCAACAATCTGTCTAAAAAGCCAAGCGTAAGATTGCTTGCTTTCATCAATGGTTAAACCTTGTGCAAAAATAATGTTTTGCATATTTCGATCGAATCCCACGAAAAGAGATAACGCCATCCCGTATCGATTCATTTTATGCGTAATGTCATTGATAACGCAATCGCTGAATTGAATCCAGCTCTACTCCGCTCCAGTGTCATCCATAACAAATGCGTTAACATGTTATCGTCATCCTATTCTCGCGCTATGATCCATCTAGAATCTCGTTCTTTTTGCTCATCTAACCAATCTGACATTTGCGCAGCGTCATTTGAAAGTGACTTTGCTGTGGGTCAAAACTTCTTGATCGTTGCATATAAGTCTTGACTGTAAATGGGATGAGAAGGATATTTTCCTTCCAAATATCTTCTCTGCGTGGTCGCTCCCATTTTACAGTGATCGGTCATAAATTGGATATCCCTTACCATTTCATCATTAAACTTCTTATCTTTCCTAAACTTAACTGCTTCGACGCTCAGATCATGATTATGTTCATCCACAATTTTATTAATAAAAATCGCAGAATCTGGATTATTCACTTTGGAACAAGAAGCATTATTAACATGCCACAGGCATAACATCTTTTTGGTGCTAGTTTCTTTCGCAGATTTGCACGTATATTTTCTTCCATGTTCGTAAGGTTGCTTGCCGAAACCTAGGGGTTTAGGCAAGATGGCATTTTGCCGAAAAGTGAAATTCTGCTGAAACTATATTAAAGTTATATTAAAAAACTGGCGAAACTTTGGAGAAAGGTGAAACTGCCGAAACTTATTATAAATGCCGAAACTGCTGAAACTATGCCAAAACTATAATAAATCTATAGTAAAATTTTGACGAAACTAATCGTAGGATTTTAAAGAGGTTTAGACAAGCAACCTTACATGTTCGCATATATACGTCCTTCTCCTTATTTCAATTCCCTCCTTAACAACTTTGTCTTTTATCACACCAAAGCCATTACTCTTACCCCAATTGCTAATGAATTGGTCGCATATCGTCCAGCTCGCAAGTGTCTTTCCCGTATGAAGGCTCGCTGAGTTATTTTCGACGTTGTAATTCGTTTCCATTGAAGCCGGAAAAAAAGAACAGAAGAAATATTGCAAAGGAAAATGTCGCAACGGTAAAATAGAAAAGGGTGAAATACCGCAAGGAAAGGAAGTATATGTTGCAAGGAAAGGTGAAAAAGGGGGAATAAATGCATCGTGAATAATTAATAATTGCAAAGAATGATGAGAGAGAGGGCGTGAGAATGAAAAACATAAACTTGACTACACAGCACGCGCTGATTATTACTAAAATCGTGTATGCCTATCTGAATTAGGTACTACTCATAGAGCGGTTTTACGCATCACACAAAAAAATAAACAAAAAAAAGCCCAGTGTAGGAATCGAACCTGCGTGACTGCGTCACTGTAATTAAAAAGTAAAAATATTCCGCATTTTACCATTATTAATATGTATAAATTAAACGTTTTACAAAGGAGGGGTCGATGCATTGGGGGGGGAAAAGGGTCGATAAATTACTTTTTCCTTCATATAATATTACATATAAAATTTTTTTTTTTATTTTAATTTGATGGTTTATATATGCTTACATTAAAATTAGTTAACAACAATGAAAACTATTTTTTAAATTAGCTATACCCACCTATAAGGATGCAATTATCAAATGTCTTTAAGAATCCAAATTACCATTGTATTAACATTAAAAAATATCATATATAAAATACAAATAATGTTTTTATAATTTAATTAATAATATTATATTATTAGAATAAGGAAAGGAAATTTTCCTTTAATTAAATTTAATAATTCTCTAAATTTATTTTATTAGTTTTATTAGTTCTATGGTTTAATTTGATTTAAATTAAACTGTTAATTCCATTGATCTATTAATTCTAATAGCTTTACAATTTGGTTTAGTTTAATTTAACTTGATAGATATTTATAAGTAGTGTTTTGATCCTAAATCCATTAAATTTGAGTTGATCTTTCAATATGGATTAAAGTTAGATATTTGTATCTGATATTTTTAAATGGATGGATCTGTTAATAAATCTGGATGGTAATTCTAGGATGCTGATCTGAATGATATATTTCAAATAAAGATTAATAATGATTAATGAGAATATTACAAAAATTCTATAGAATAAATCTGAATAGATTTTAAATTAAGGATAGATTTGTAAAAATTTAGATAATCTGTAAAATTTTTGGATATGAATTTACATTTAGATTTAATTATTTAACTTTAGCCATCTGGATTGAATCTGGATAGTTTTTCAGATATAGGATCTGATCACTATTTATAGATATCTCAAAAAAAAAAAATTCATTTTATTGATTTAATATTCATAAAATGGCTAAAATGGATTAATGGATTATAACTCTATAGTCCAGTCATAATTAGAGTGTTCTGTCATAAAACTATATCAAATCCTATAGTAAAATTTATTATTTTTTTTAATGATTATTATTATTATAATAAATGTTATATTTTAAAATGGTTTTATTTCTAAAATCTGGATTTGTTTTATTTTTATAATAAAATTTACTTTACAGTTTATGAATTTCTCAGTATGATATTGATTATTAATTTATTAAATATTATAAATATTAAACTTGTTTCAAAATTTAAGGTATTTCTTCATTAAATTTTTTGAAACTTATAAACTATTAACATTTACAATCCTGGTCATAAGTTTCCTTATGCCAACATTTTACGAAGTCATGTGATAACCTATTCTGAAAATTTCCAGGATTGAAGATCAATACTAATCTTGGTCACATACAAAATTATAGGTCTGTACAATATATAAATCAAAAGTTAGATGATCGATGAATTTTGTGTTATATAAAATATTATCACCTTTACATGAATATTTTCATTCCTTCATTATTTATGCTCTATTAAACCTTTTAGTATATATATATTTTTTTGATATATTAATTTTTAAGTACAGTCAACTCCCTCTATAGTCACTCCCATTATAGTCACATTCTACTATATAGTCACACCAGTTGAATGTTCAAAACACTTTATTATTAAAATCTATCCTATATAGTCACAATCTATCTATAGTCAATATCACACCTATCCTCAAAAATCTTATATTAAAAAGAACCGTTTATAATCACTGTTATATAAAGAATATATTAAATAACTTGGCATCTAATAATCGTACAAAGATGTATCATAGCTTGTTAGAATCATCTCACTGAGACGAATCGAATGGTGGTGGTTTTATCCTTTTCCTTTGCAAGTGTTTACGGCCAGACCATCTATTGCCTCTTATGAGACTAATCTTGGGTCTGTGTTTTATCATCTTCAATGGGCAACCATTATACCGAGTACTTAATTCCTCAGGTAACAGCACCACTATAGAAGACATCCCCCATCGGGCCATTTTAGGCTAATCTGAAGCTAGGTACACGCCGCCTACTCATCCTATACTCATTGCATGATACTGATACTCAATTTATTTAACGACCTTTAGAGAGCATCTACTTTCATGGAGGACTTTCGACAGGTAACATCAACCATCTAGTACCCTTCAGTTTTATCCTTTTCCGTGTGCAAACAGTCTTGTGACTTTATCTTTTATTTATATTTTGATATCGAAAACATAAACGAACAATATTACAAAAATAAGAAAATAAACTAATAAAAAATAAAAAGAGTAGCTTCACGACTCATACAAGTAAAGAAATCTAAACTAAAATCAATTAAAGCAAAGAAAAACTAAACTATTACAGAATCGCATACCCCAACTTTACCCGAAGGCCAGTGTGAGTCAACTATCTAACATCCAAAAATCCAGTCCGTTACCAGAAAGAGATCCTAAGAGGTTGAACTGTTAAGCGGCGCAGAAAATCCAGGTGCGAGATCCATGATCCACCCCGAATTATAGAAGAGGATATCCAAGAAATCCAGGAATCCTGAGAAACTGTCGCCAAAGAGGAGTTGTGATGATGAGGAAAAATAGTATTAGAAGAAAAATTTGTAGAAGGGCCACGTAATTTGGAAGCAGCCGAGATACCCTGCGACTCTTCCCAAGCATGAAAAAGAACATTTCGGCATAGCCAAATTTCACCATATAATTCGACTTGAAAGTCATTAAGAAGGGGAGAAATAGTCTTGTATATAACAGAGAGAGAGAAGTGTTGATTCAAAAATGTCGTTAAATGTGCAGGCAACAATTCTCGAGTAAGCCAAAGACAGGATAAAGAAGGAGCTTCATAGTTCCAACATTCCAAAGCAAAAAATTCAGTTTGAAAAGAAATATCCAAAGATTTCAAGGATAGAAAGGAAGATAAACAAGAATCTCTAAATTTAATGACTTCAGACCGGTGTGTTAAACAAGGATTTAATTCCGGTAAAATATAAGGACAAGTCCAAAGATGATTCAAATCTTCTGGAGCAGAGTTACACTGCAGACAAAGCCAGTCAGGAGAGTATAAGTAAGGTTTGCGTTGTTGAAGAGTAGTTAAGGTAGGCAACATATCCAAAAGGAGTTTGATACGGAAGATCCAGAATTCCTGACGACCATTCTTATGTGAAGCAAAACCTTTGATTTGTGAAAGGCAAAAATATATACCAGCCCAATCAAAAAGTGAAGGAGAACCAAGAGCAGTAAAACGTGCCAATGAACAAAAAGATAAAAGAGCACGAGTGTCTGCTATAGAGCGAAGAAAGTGACGAATATTCATGTCAACAGGTAAAGAATTAAAAGTTAACAAGCATGGAGCATGACAAAATGCCAAAGGCGAAACAGAAGGTTGTATAGATGAATGAGCATCTTTTGCCAAAGAATCCGCTTCGTACATTATAAATGTCATCGCCATGAGCAGGGACTTTAATCAAATCGACATGGAGGTTACGATCCATAATAAGTTGTCGAATAGAAAACCAAAGAAGATGATTAGGTTCTCGAAGCAACTTCGGTGAGAAAGGAACATCAACAAAACGTGTCCATAATGAAATTAACTGACTACAATCAGTATAGATAGAAATTGAAGAATCACGGGAGAGGGCGGTCAATCCTAATAAAACAGCATAAATTTCAGAACGTAAAGCCGAATGGGAAACAAGAGGGAAGATGACGGATGAAGCATTCAAGCGATAAATCCATCATCATCGAGAGCAATCCAAGCAGAAGCCATGGAAGAGGATAAAGAATCTTTGGCAGGACGGAAAGAGCCATCGGTATTAAGGATGGTCATCGGTCCTACCGGTCCTACTCGGTCCTGGACCGGTCGGTCCCAGGACTTGTAGGACCGGACCGCGGTCTTGCATTTTTTTGTGGCGCAGTAGGACCGGTCCTGAGGACCGACCAGTCCTCGTACCGGTCTTTATATAATAAATGATTTTTATATTGAATAAACCTATTAATCTGATAAAGGTCTTCATAAAATAATATAAAGACCGGCCATTTCCAAACCAATAAATAATGACAATCACTCTTCCCACTTGTAGAGTTGCTTGTCAAAACGCTGAAACTCCGATACTCCAAAAAAAAGAGTTTAAGCGGAATATCTCGTCATCCAGTGATCGGAAAAGGATGAAACCACCACCATTCGAATCATCTCAGCGAGACGCGTCGAATGGTGACTAAATCATGTTTCTAGGATCGATAGATAGTCGGTAATTATTGAATTTATTATCAAATAGTTTTGCCGACGTAATATTTTTTTTATTGATTATAAAATCATGATTTTGATACCATTCGACGCGCTGCAGCGAGACGATTCAAATGGTGGTAAAATCATCCTTTTACAATCACTGGATGGTGAGATATTGCGTTTTGAAGTATTTTTTCTCAAAGCTTTAAATTTTCGAAACTGACTTCGGAAATTTCAAAAAAAAACTTTGAAACGTAATATCTCGCCATCCAGTGATTATAAAAGGATGAATTTACCACCATTCGAATCGTCTTACTGAGACGCGTCGAATGGTATCAAAATCATGATTTTAGAATCGATAGAAAAACAATTACGTCGGCAAAACTATTTTATAACAAATTCAATAATTGTTGGTTATCTATTGATCTGGAAATATGGTTTAGTCACCATTCGACGCGTCTCGCTGAGAGGATTCGAATGGTGGTGGTTTCATCCTTTTCTGATCACTGGATGATGAGATATTCCGCTTAAACGCTTTTTTTAAAGATTGGAGTTTCAGTGTTTTGACAGGCAACTCTGCCCACTTACATGCTTATATTCTTTCCTAATGCTAATTTATTAATTTTTAAGATTATTTGTTCATTCTGAAATTTAGTAATTTATTCATTTTTTATAAATGTTAATTTATTTTTAATGTTAATAATAAATACATATATTTTTAAAGAGAATACATAAAAAGTTAAAAAATTTATACAAAAAAAATAAAATAAAAGATTTTTTAATTATATGAAAGGATAAAATATCAAAATTTTTTAATATTTTATTCAATTTTTCCTTGTTCTAACCAAGATTTTAAGCATAAACATGCTCGTGCTGTATTAGCATCAATTCTGTTACGTGTTTGACTAAATTGGTTTCCTGCAATTGAAAAAAACTGTTCGCAAGGAACAGACGTTGGCATTATGGCTAAGTAGTCCTTTGCCATTTTTGATAATGTTGGGTATTCCATAGAATGGTTTTTCCACCATTCTAAAGGTACTATTTCATCACCCGGTGAGTTAGAAGTAAAATAAAGTTCCAATTCATTTAAAACAGGCTGCGGAGTTTGATTTGGTGCTATTAAATTGCGAAAAAAATTTCTTGTTTCAATTGCTGATAAATTCATTAAATGACGCTGAGAAGCCTGAATGGGTTGAGATGGTATATGAGTATCATCAGATTCTCTATAATTGGCCATTGCTCTACGAATTGGTTCAAAAATATTATTTTGAGACATATCACCATATGCTAATTTTTTATAACGGGGATCAAAAAAGGCTGGAACATGTAATGCCTCACTTATTTCATCAAAATAATTTGTAAAAACACGGTTCATTTCATCTACTTGGTCTTGTAAAATAAAATTTTCACCTCGAGATTGATTTAAATGCATTCTAATACCTTCAAAAAGTAATTTAACTTCACCAATAGTTGGATAACTAGAAGCAGATATCACTCTTGTTACTGATGCAAAAGGAGCTAATAAGTCTGCTAAAATAGTAAGTATATTCCATTCTTCTTCATTTGGCCAATTATTTGATAATGATGTAAGATTTGATACTAAATGAGCCAAAAGAGGTTTAATTTCTAATGCTCGATCTATCATGTAGAATGTATAGTTCCATCTTGTAGTACAATCTGGAAGTGGTACTTTAAATTTAATTTTTTCAACTTGAAAAAACTCCTTTAACTTATCCATTTGTTTAAAGCTGAATTTCTTACCTGTACTAATAAATATACGCAACTTTTTCGACACAATTAGGAACTATACTTGTATTAAGTGCTGCTTCAACAGCAAGGTTTAAAATATGTGCTGCACAGGCGATAGTGGCAAAATTCTGATAAATTAAGATCTTCTTTAATCAGTCGAGTCGCAGCTAACATCTTTGCTTCATTGTCACTAGTAATTCCAATTAATCGATCTGCAATATTTAATTCTGAAACAATTTTAATAATAGAATCTTTAATTGCTAAAGCTGTGTGTGGTGAAGGAATATACAATACATCTAATACAAAGTGATCAAACTGCCAATCATCTTTTATAAAATGAATTGTTACTGCCAAAATACCTAATGAACTAATTGTTGTCCACATATCCATTGTTAACGAAATTTTGGAAGTTGAAAGTTGAAGGTAGTTTTTTATTTGAATTTGTGCATTTTCAAACTTTTTCATTATCATATCTTTTATTATGTGTCGAGATGGAATTTTGTATTTTGGTTGAATAGATGCTATAAATTTTTTAAAACTTTGATTTTCAACAATGGTAAATGGTTGCTGGTCTGTGATAATCCAATTAACAAAAAGATTATGCTTTTCTTGTTGTATATCAACTGTCCAGGGTTTTGCATTAGATTCAACTTGACCTAAGTCTTTATATACATCAAAATGTTTAGCTTTTAAATGACGTTCAAGAGTTGTAGTAGAATTGTTTGCAGAGAAATGGCCTTCACAAATATGACATAAAATATAAGTTTCAGTTTGTTCATCATCTTTTTCAATTGTCTTTTTTTCAAAATGTTTCCAAACTCGAGCTTGTCTTAATTCTTTAGATCTAATACTAGAAGTTTCAGTTTCAGTTTCAGTAATTTCAGTTCCTCTTTCAGCCATTTCTGTTGTTATTTCACTATCTCTTTCTTCATATTCCTCATCCTCATAATCAATAAAAATTTGATCCTCTATAAAGGATTCATATGGAAAAGAGTTGTAATTATCCTCTTGTTCTTGCTCTTCAGCCATAATTCAAAAAAGAAAAAAAAAATTTAATAAAAAAAAAAAATTGCGATGGGAAAATTTTTTAACTACTGTGCAAGTTTGAACACTGTGATGCATTTTTGCATAAATACAACTAGTTTTATCATGCTTAACTCATATTTAGCTAAAAGGTTAGTGTTTGATTAAACGAAAATGATCATATGATTGTCACTAATACAATAATAGTAAGTGCATGACGTATGTGATGATCATAAATCCAGGTGATTTGTAAAAAAAAAATTTATATTAAAAATCATCCCAATTAGTGTTCATTTATAAAACAAGGCTATTCCTAATAAAGTTAAGGAAGAAAATCTTTTTTTATTTGCAAAAAAAGAAAAAAGACCGATCGGTCTTAAAAAGACTGCGGTCCTTAAAAAGACCGACGGTCTTATTATATGTGATACAGGACCGAAAGACCGCGGTCCTACACTAAGACGGACCGGTCCGTCTTTTTATGGTGTAGGACCGTAGGACCGCGGTCTTCTAGGACCGATGACCATCCTTAATCGGTATACAAAGATTGCACAGAAGACGGCAAAACATCATCATCTAAATTGTCCTTAACAGAAGGAGAAAGGGTGAAAGAAGCGGTTGAGGGCGGGTTCATCAAATGAACAAGGGCCAAGGACGTGGCATAACTCCATGAAGTAGAAAGAGTGATGGGAAGGTAGGCCGCAAAAACTTTGGCGTTTCTAGTAGGGTAGCCCACAGTTTCCGACAGGGTGATATTGAAAAAACACTTCTCGCTATTACAACGTTGTTTGATAGCAGATTTCTTGGATAAGGCAGGAATGTTAAGAGCACAACCAGGACAAGGGTTATAGGATCGTTCATCAGCCGAGGGAGATACAGGAAGCCAATGCGACATAATAGCCGAGTTTTGTTTCTTGTAGGTGATACACACACGACCAACAGATAAAGTTTGGGTAGCAGAGTCAAGATTAATAGCCCATTGAGGATAAAAAGAATAATCTTTAACAGTATGATCTAATAAACAAGGAGAAGCTAAAGTAAAAGAAGAATTAATAAAATATGAAGATAAAAGTAAAGTAGAAGAAGAAGAAGAAAGAAAATTATTATTGATAAAAATAAACCAATTAGGAATTCGTCCTTTACGACCAACGATGCCAAGATAACGAAGGTCAGGCCAATTCATAAGATAACGTTCACAAGGAGAAACCAACTGAGCAAGCACAAATATATTCAGGTTTTTCCAAAGTTTCCAACTTGATTGAAAAATGGAATGAGGTAGAATAGATCGGAGTGGCAGAGCAGGTTGTAAATCATGCCTCGGAGGCCGGAAGGAAAAAGACCACGTGATGTTCAAACGCGAAGAAAACAATAACGAATTAAACAAAGTGTGCGTTCGCAGAGAAACGATTTGTGACCATGGTTCTAAGTTGATAATAGTCGGGCAACTTTCAGCACCCAAATATCCTTGAAGATAGGAGATAGCATAAAGGGCAAAATTTTTGAAATCAGGATGAGTGAAGATTTTTTGCCAAGATGCAATATGGGAAGAAAGAAAGCGATAAAAGGCATTTTGAATAGAAAAGGGAAGTTTGAGGAATAATAAAGGTAACGGGGTAGTCGCAGCAAGACCAGCTTTTCTTCGAAGTACCGAAAACATAGGCTTGACAATTGTTTGAATAGTACTTTCAGAAAAAAGGGTAGTTTGAAGGCGAAATTCCAATCGCGGAAGAAGGACAGCATTATAAAGATAGGCCACATGCTGTGCTAATAATTTCTTCGGTCCCAGGAGAGCTGCCATATCTTTAACCATGGAGCGCACTTGTCTGAGAACAAAAGCAGAAGAGGCAGATAAAGAAAACCATACTCCTAAAAAACGAAATGAAGTTTTAACAGATAAAGAAGAAAGGGAAAGGGAAGGAATGGGAACTAAAGGAGAAGGGGAAAGATCAAAAATAATCTTCGAGGAGGGGGAAGAGGATGAAAGTAGAACATATTTCGCTGAATTAGCTTGAACATTATTTAAAGTATAAAATTCAGCAGTAATAGAAAAACGGTCTTCTATGCCAGATTTTGAAGAAGCAATGAGTGTAGAATCATCCATAAACGTTAAATGTGAAACCGGTAAAGAATGTTGTTCAAATTCAAGTGGAGAATAATTTAAAAGGGCTGAAGATTTTAAAATAAAAGGATCTCGTGCTTGTTGATTCAAAACAGTAAGTAAAGGATCCAAATAAATAACCCAAAGAAGAGGGGAAATGATTTCTCCTTCGATCGATACCAACACGTACTCTGTAAGCAGCTGTATCGCCATGACAAGTAATTATCTTATTATTTCGTCGTGTAAAAAGATTTAAAATAAATCGCACTAAAAGTGCAGGAATATGTAATCTATCTAAAGCTAATTTAAGCATATTTAAATCCATAGAATCAAAAGCTTTAGAAATATCCTGAGAAACGATCCATAGTTCTTGATCATCAGTAGAGTCATGCTGCTGTTGATGAATAATCGCATCGAGCATTTTGATAGGGACATCAGTGGAACCACCAGGTAAACCAGCAAAGTTACCTCCTTGAAGAATTTTACCATCAGCAAGGATATTAGAAAGACGATTCGTGACGACCTTAACTACACATTTACGAATTGTTTCCAGAAGGGTAATAGGTCGAGTGTTCTTCAGTTGAGCATCAAAATCGTGAGGTTTAGGAATAGGATAAACCACAGCTTCACGCCAGTCAGCAGGAATATCACCGCGAGAAAGGCAGGTATTGGCAAGTAAGAGAGAAAAATCCAAGGCTTCACCGGACAGATGTTTAATCATCTCATAAGAAATTTTTGAAGGGCCGGAAGCTTTGTTATTTGGCATGGAGGAAATCACAGCAGACCATTCTTGTAGAGAAATAGGTGCCAAAACAGGATCATATAATGAAGCAGACACATTAGCAAGAGGAGTGTAAGCTTGTTGCCATCGGGCAGGAAATGAAGCGATGGAAGAGTAACGGACCAACGGAGGAGAAACAATTGATTGAAAATGAGAAACAGCAGCTTGTTTAATATCCGAAGGATCCGTTAATAAAGTAGGAGTTGAGTCCAGAACAACCAGGACACGGTCAAGAACAATCGAACGTTTTTCTACTGATAAGGCAGAATCTATAAATGAGCCGAGTGAAGTCGAAAAATGTTCGTCACGTAGTGCAGTATAGTATTCCACTGAGTCCGTAAAGTGTTGGGCGAATTTAGTAGACAAAAAGCCAGAAACTAAATTCTTCTGTGATCGTAAAAACGATTTAAATACAGATGCAGGGGTGGTGGAATAGGTAGGAACTGAATAATCAGGAAGTAAGGAAGCTAAGTTCTCAAGATGGGAAGGCAAGGCAGCAGTCATTTGCGCAATCTGAGTGGGCCGATTAGAGCGACGAGTAGTAAGGCGATATAAAAATCGATCTAAAAACTTGTTAATAGCAATAAGTTTAGTTAATTCAGGAGAGTACGAATGTCGGTGTGTATTAGAGACTTTTTGAAAGGGTAATGTTTCAATTGCAGCACTAATTATGGCAGCTTTCAATGCATGCCACATACGATCAAGAGAAAGGGAGGAGAAATCAAAATTAGGGCGATATTGGCTATCTAAATAAACTCCAAGAGAATCATCTACTTCAACGGTAAAATTATTCCATTGTTCAACTGAAGTGGAAGCGTAAGAAAAAATAGTACGCATTTCTTTTTTTTGTTTAAGACGAGATTTAGCCAAAATGGCCAGACAAGAATTAAAGTCAAAAACAGTTGTAAGAACTTTGTGGTCGGTGAAAGGTCGATCAAAAAGATTCGGACAAGTAACCACTTGCGAAAAAAGACCAGGAGCAGGAAAATCAGGTGAAGACCAGATATAATCAAGTCGAGAAGATCCATTATCGTGAAAAAAGGTGGGATCAGGACCATCTGTAGAGGAGTGAGCTTGATGATCGGTAAAAAACCGAGAAGAAAGTAAATGAAGAAGTCTAAAATGATTAGAAGAATAATGGGAATGAGCGACTTCATCGATATTAAAGTCGCCAAGAATAAGTACAGAATAATTATTAGATCTGGCATAATCAAGCCAAGAAAGGAGTTTAGCAACGAGATCATTGCAAATAGATTGATGAATAGAACCAGAGGGGGGATAATATATAGAAATAATAGAAATTTTAGTTTGGTGAAAAAACAAATCTAATTTAAGAAGTCGACCTTTCCAGGGATCAATTGTTTGAACATGCTTATGAAGAGGATTACGTAACAAAATACCAACACCATCATGAGGGCGAGAGGAAGACGAACAAGACCAATAGGACTTAAAGTGATGTTGGGAGTGTTCATTATTAAAAATAAATTTAGCATTCGAAGGGGAAAGTCGCGTGTCATTAATAGATAAGTCACCAAAAGAAGAGTGAAGAAAAAAATTAAGCAAATGTTGTTGTCGAACTGGAGAGCATAGACCATTAACATTAATTTGACCAAATTTAATAAGAGGAGAGGGGTGAGGAGAAAAATTATGTTTTTTGTTGTCCATCATTATTACACACTAATAAATCGGTAATAAAGAAGGGGGAGAAAGAAGAACAATTATTGATTGGCTTGGCCTTGTTGCCGAGCCAAGATGAGGTTGTTTTGTTGGATTCCTTCTTTAATAGAACCAGCCAAAGAGGCAACAGTATCAGAAAGAGAGGAGAGACGCTGTTCCATATCAATAGGGGAGGAAGGAGCGACGTTGGAAGGTGGAATGGGAGCAAAATGAGGAATCGGGGAAAAACCACTTGTTGATTGCAAAGGGGAGAATTAACATCAACGAGGATATTATTATCAGTTCGATTCACTGTATCATCCCATCCTTGCATAGAGGAAGGGATGTAGGAAGAAGGTTTAGCGACAAAAGGTCCAGGAATAGGAGTACGAGCAGCTATAGCAGATTCCAAATTAGTGATGCGGCTGTTCATAGAAGCAAATTGTGTGGTAAGAAGGGCTAATTCTTCAACTACTTTTTCAAGAGCAGCACCAATAGATTTCCAATCAGTGAGCACAGTAGGAGGAGCAGGGTATGTAACATCCATGCCATCAATATAGTAATCAAGTTCATTTGCATCAGGAATGCGACGGCGTTGAGCATTATTATTGTTATTGAGATTGTCACGATTCCATGGGCGACGTTGAGAGCGAGAACGAGATTGTTGTCGGGTATTGGGTCTGGATTTTGAACGATGGCGAGAAGCATTGGCACGGCTTTGTCCATCATCAGCGTTATCAGGGCGAGCGAAACGATTATGTCGTTTAGCAGGATGAGAAGGGGGTAAATGCTTGTTATATAAAGCACGTAATTTATCATTAGATTGCCAAGGGCGAGAAGGGCGGTTGGGTCTAGATGAAGAACCACATCGATCAGGGTTACAGTTCGGGCGACCACATCGATGACAAAGAGAAGTAACTTCATCCGGAGAATGCCAGGTAAGTTCAACTTTCTTAAGGGCACATGAAATAGATTTAGCGTTTTCCATAGCCGTTTCAGAGGCAAAATGGCAATAGGCGTAAGGTTTCGGATTGTAGGAATTCATAGAGAAGGGAACATTGACAGATTTAGCGGAAATTTCATCGGCAATTTCAGCAAGATCGACCGCTATAGTACCACGCGGAAGACCGGCAAGTAAAGCGACATAAGCGCGTCTTTCAGCACGTTGGTCAGGTGAGAAGGTAGCGGGGCAGATACGCAAACAATGTCCTCCACAAAGGACGCCCCAGGTAGAGTCGAGGTCCCGTAAAGCACCAGTAGATTCAAAGGTAATGTATGCAGTACGATAAAGTTTAGATAAACGGGTATGGCAGCGAGTAATATTGCCGTAACGAGAAAAGGTACCACGCAAAAGAGCGTCAGTTATAAAAAGGGGGATATCGGTAACCACCAGGGTACGCGCGTGTTCGTCTGCCTTAATAGCCCGGGGGTCATATGCATGGAAATGCAAGCCAAACAAGGAATCCATAGCGGAAGCTGTGGCTTTGTCAAGATCATCCTTTTTTCGGAAGTGGACGATGATCCTCTTCAAATCGTTGGAACCACTACACGTGGCACGACTACCATAAGAGGGAAACAAGGAAAGTTGCCTATCAACCGCATCGCACGCGTCGCGGTTCGAAGCGAAGTGAGTCCAAAAGCCTTCGACGTCATTAGGAGCAGCCGAGGCGTAAAAAAGTGTAGGTTGAGACTGTACTGCAGCCTGGGACGCGTCCGGGGAGGCAGCACGTTCAGGGAAGGATACTGCGGGAGTAATATCTGGGCTTTTGCCTTTATCGCTAGGGGCGTGTTGAGAGGCATCAAGAGAGGAGGTATCAGGTTGAGAAGGTAGCTCAGCGGAAGTCGTCTCAACAGGGCCAGGAGGCGTGAGAGGTTTATCAACATCCATGACAGAGTCTTCAGCACTGACTCTGGTACGTTTATTAGTAGAGGTGGTCAAAGGTGGGGTGTTCGAAGGACCAGACATAGAGGAACCTTGACCAGAAACGTTGCCAGTTGGAGAGCTAGAGGCAGGACGTTTAGATGTAGTATCTTTGTTAGACTGGTTATTTTTCTTTTTGTTATCTTTACCCATTTGTAAAGTGTCGTAGTAGTTATCTAAAATAAAGAAATTATAAAGAAAAAGTAATAAAAAACTCCGAAAAAATTTTTTATTTTTTCGTAAATATTGTCAAGTGAGCAGAACGGGAGAGAGTTTTTTTTTTTTAGTTTTATCCTTTTCCGATCACTGGCTGACGAATTATTCAACAAAATGTTAAACATCGGCATTATAATATTTCTTGATTTACGTTTACTGTGCCATTTAACATTTTGCTAGATTTCTCGGTATCTAGTGATTGTAAAAAGACGATTTATAGATCGTTGGAATCGCCTCATCGAGACGAATCGAATGGTGGTAAGCTCATCTCTCTGTGATCAATATTGACGGAGTTACTACTTAAAAACCATTTAATATTTTTTAATTTCGGAAATTGATCTAGTGATCGGATTTCGATGTATCTTATACCATTAGATTCGTCTCATCTAGACGAATCGAATGGTAGTAAGATCGTCTTTCTAGGATCAATATTGGCAGAGTTATTACACAAAAACCATTAATATTTTTTTAATTTCGGAAATTAATCTAGTGATTGGATTATGACGTATTTTATACCATTAGAACCGTCTCATCAAGACGAATCGAATGGCGGTAAGATCATCTCTCTACGATTAATATTGGCGAAGTTATGATACAATAAAGTTTTAAGTATAATTCTGGCTAAAATTATGTTAATTTTTGGCCGGAATTATGATATACAAATATAAGAAATTTTTTATATAGTCACATTTTTTTATAATTACCAAATATGGACTGTCCCAAATGTGTGACTATAAAGAGAGTTGACTGTATTATTATGCATTTCTTTAGAATTTTTATCAGATTAGATATATAGCCAGAGAATTTCAATTATACTATAATCTTCCTTTTATTTTTTCACAATTTTTGAATGGTGTTGAAAATTATTAATTTTATGCAGTATTTATTTTAAGTTTTTTTGTTAAAAATCTTATAGGAATAAGCCAAGAGATCCCTTTTATAGATACCGTGCATAAAATGGGTATTAAGATTCTGCTGAAAGCAAATTGGTTTGCTAAATTTTTAAAGCAAAAAAATGACTATCAAAATGGATTTTTTGCAAATAGTATGATTTTTTTATTATTTAAATCTTTATTTTAATGGTATTTTTGGCCAAATAAGTGGCCATAATTTTAATTATAATGAATGTAAGTAACTATTTTTACAAAATTTTACTTTAGTTCAATTGAATATTTACGCACAAAAAACTATTTTAGATAATTTATTAGGAAAAACCAACATTTTGCAACTAAAATTCATTGATCATCTAACTTTTGATTTATATATTGTACGGACCTTTAATTTTGTATGTGATCAAGATTAGTATTGATCTTCAACCCTGGAAATTTTTAGGATAGGTTATCACATGACTTCAGAAAATATTGGGGTAAAGAAACTCATAATCAGGCCTGTATATAATATTAAAAGTTTTAACTTCAACTATATGATAACTTTAAGAAACTTAAAATAGCTTATTTTTTTGTAAAAATCTTTGAAAAAAAATTTTTTTCCTATAAAGTTATACTTAAAAATATCAATATAAAAATGGATTCTTTTTTATTTTTTTTTTTAAAAAAAATAAGATATTATATAAAAAAGATAAGTATTTGAAACACTTTCATGAAATTTGAAATGAAAGTTTTAATGTTATTTGGATATAAAAAATGCACCTATTTAGTAAGAGATTTTTAATTTAAAGTAAACGCTATGCTGAAAGAACAACCTTACGGTCACGTGAAAGGATCATGTGTAACTTGGCTGCTTCAATCCCTTTTTTGTATACCAGGTTTGTAGCGCAGCCAGCAGATTGTAGCGCAACAAAATCATAAAGAGAAAATTTTTTTAACAACATATAACTTCAAAATTACTAGATAGTTGTAATTTTGGCAAGGTTACTTATATCGACAAAAACGATTTTAAATATCATTATTGACTTATTTAACAAAAATTTTTCTTTCACGAAATCCATTTTTGGAAATGATCAATAAAGATGGTAAAATCAATCATTTATATGTAAAGTCAAAATCGGCATTCGTAACCTTCTTCCAAAACCTAATTAAACTTGCAGAACAAGTGAACTACATCTACAATATAAGTTTAAAAACTTTATGTCGAAGAAAAAATCCTTAATTGATGATCTGCGAGTTAACTAGAGAAATTACATATAAAATTTGACGCAAATCATATACTAATTTGTTGTAATACGCTGACTTTAATGATTTCTGATGTAACAAAAACTATAAAGCATAGTTTATTAAAAATAACACAAACAATAAAGTAAATGTCACACTTTTATTTTTCAAAGCTACAAAGTGTAAAACTTTTTTTTAACAAAGTTTACCTTGAAAGCACGCGGCATTTACTATGTTATTAGGTAAACTAAAGTTTTAAAAGTACAAATTATGGAAATATTTTTATATTTCACTAAACTTTCATATATATTGCTTTATTTTTGATATATTTTATTAGTAAACTGTACTGTAATAACTTCTAAACTGACAAATTCAAGACTTTTTCACACTCATTATACAAGTGATATGGTATGATAAAACTAGTTTTTGTCTTTCAAATCTCAGATCTCTTAGAAATTGGACTTTTTTCCAATGTTACATTATGGTTTTTTTTGCATGAGATTGGTGGGAAAACTGTGAAAAACTATTTCATTAAAGCAAAATGGCGTTATTTAAACATTTGGCTAGAGAAATTTATGAACAATCTCACATTCAGAAATGCAGCTTTTAATTAATAAATTTCCAACAAATTTTATTATTATTTTCGCTACTTGACTCGCAGATTACCAATTAATGATATTTTTTGCGCCACGAACTTAGCACACAAAAAAGAGGTGCAATCGTAACTGGGTTACATCTGGATATATCCGGATATGGGACTTGTCGACAATGTGCCAATATGTCATATCTTAATTAGGCAATATATAAATGAACTATTGGTAACGGTAACTATAACTTCTAGAAATTGAATTTGTGATCAAAAAAACAATTTAGAGATGAACTAATAAGAACATGAGACGTCTGAACAAATTAATTAATAAAGATGCCTTTATTGTAAAATTTGTTTGTAATTGCCGATTTGTTGCAGGAAGTCAGAATTCATTTTATTTAAATCCATGTTTCATTCATCCATTAACATTATCATACAAAAATGAACTATCTTATTCGACTTCTTTTCATTTTAAACTTATATACCTTTTTTATCTCTGATATTTTTGCTTGCAAATGCGCTAAACCTGATAGCTATGGCAGCGTTAGTACTTACTGTGGTGGTGAATTACAAATGCATGGTGGTGGTATGTAATGAAGTCTTCGTATGCTTTACTTATAATTATTAATAAACATAAATATTTTTAGAAGATGATTGTGGTTGGGATATTTTGTGAAAATGCTATGGTTTAGGATCTACAGCTAAACTTATAAGTCTTTGCGGGTATAGTTGTTGTAAAAATAATTTTGACTACAGTAAATGTTACATCGGCAATGGATATTTTAATAAATGTGATGAAACTTATTTGCCTAAATCTGCTAAATCTGTTACAACCAACCCGATCTCCTCAACAACCAATACAGATTCGCTTAATGTAATTACTCAATTTGAAAAATTAAAGAAATCAAGATTTTCTCAAACCTCACGTGAATACTTTAAGGCTAATAATAACTTCTTATGGGTTATTTTATGTAGAATTATAATAACATTAAACTTGCATGTAGAAATGTTTAAGGTTGTTGCTTATGGTGATGATGTAGGTAATAATTATGTAGATAATTTAGCAAAAAATGCACATTTTGATTAGGATCGTTATATAGTTTTTTGATGTGATGCTAGTATGATGAAAGTCCTTTCTTGTTGAAATGAGATTATTATTGAAAATAAGCTGCATTCATTTTTAAAAAATATTTGCAATTACAAAGGGTTAGAGAAATTTATTAATTTAAATAGAAATTCTAAATATCGAACATTAAAAGTTGATTGGACATCCACATTTAGTTGTTTAAATTGTAATATAAATAACAATGAAACTTCTGTTTCTTCTTCTAAAATGAAAGCTCAAAAAGTTCATTTATTAATTGAAGAAATTCCTACAATTGAATAGATGAAGAAATTGCTACTTGATTTATATGATGGGTGGATGTGCCCTATATGTGGATTACATAATGAAACCTTTAATTACGTATGGACGTGTAGTGATCATTATGATATTATTAATAATATTAGAGATAAAACAATTAATCATCTCTTGACTTGGATATTAGAATATAATGATAATATACAAGATTTCAATGCTCTCATGGCGCTTGATATGTAGGATATATCTTATGATCCTAACGTGTTTACTTTTATCAATCTTATTAAAGGAATTATATCTATGTCGCTTTCAGAATTGTTGAGTTTTTGGACTACAAAAAAAAATGTTGATGTTTTGATTCAAATGAGGCAGTTTATTTTTAATGAGATATTTGAAAATGTTTGGATTCCAAGATGTTCGCATTTAAGAGAATTTGAACGATCATTGGGGTTAACTAAAAAGAAAAAATTAGAATTCAAAAGCGTTCATTCTTTACCTAATAATAATAGTAGTAATAATAATATTATTCATTATGATTCTTTAGATAGTGTTAGGAATTACATTTATTTTGGTAAAAATATAATAGAATTTTATACTAATCTTACTTCGTAGCGCCATCGTAGATTTTAGTAGTTTGATTTATATAATTTTATAGGGTCAATTTTACTTTCTTCTGCAGGGCAGGCTTCAACTTACCAAGTTTCGGCTAGTGTATGGGAGGTAGTGGGTTAATTAAAGAAATGGTTTTCAGGTGTAGTTGGTTATATCTTTAATAGTTTCGTTTTTAATTGCCCCACCGTTGAAGTAGATTCTTCTGATAGTTTAGTTCATTTTTTTATTTTACTTTTTCATTTTTGATATGTTTATAAAATTTGTATTCACTAACTATTACTGTTAAATAAAAATAAAAATAAAAACTTTCTTGTTGATCGTTAGCTTAAAAGAGTTAAAAGTTAAAACTAATACAGTCAAACCTTTATATAACGATATGTCAGGACATATATGAAATTTTTAGAAAATATCATTATATCAAAGTTATACCGATATTTATATGTCCTCACATATAGTTGGAAAATAAAATTTTATCGGTATATCAAGTTTTTAATAGTATATCGGTATATCGAATATTGGTATATCGAGGTTAGACTGTACTTGTCTTTTTTTTCACTTTTATATTTCTTTTGAGAGTATCAAGCGCCAGTACAATAGTGCTCTTTGCAAATTTTGTTATGAAGTAAAAAGGTTGGCATATTGGAAAGTCTGATCAAGTGGGTTGCGGCATGGCACAAGAAATAAGATATCTAATATCTATTAATATAAAGTACTGACACGCAAAAGGTCAACACATTATTCACACGGTAATCTTTACTAAAGTTTGATTATGTTTTTTTTTAAAAGGTCAAATTACCATATATAATCACGTTATCATAATAATAGTGTCTTTATACAATTCGTAGTATTGTCTTATTACTTGTTACAAAAAAAGAGCAAAGCGTTTAAAATGAGGAAACTTGGTTTGTCCAAAAAAATTGGCTTCCTGATGGGTTACCAAATGATAAGTCCTCTGAAAACTGATGTTGATGAATCAGAGGTAAATTATGCGAGACTGATGATGACGATGATGATTGGGTCACGGTTGGAATTACATACATAGCTCGTTTTGGTTAAATTAGCCCGATCAAGATTATTGAACAGATTGATTACTGCGGGATATTCACCTCGTAGCCAGCACCTGCTTTAGCTGGAGTATGTGTAGAGACGGTTGTCTCAGCCTCAGTTTCAGTTTCATCTCTAATCTTATCACATTCAGTTTCAAGCTCAGTGATATGCTGTCTTAATCTAGCTCGGATGACATGATCGGTAATACTTTTTACACGACAGAAAATATTCAATGTCATATGGCAAATTTAAATAAATTTATTAATACAAAATAAAAAATAAGTACAAGTGCAGGATGCAAGCCTATAATACATGCTAATATACATTGATTATTTTTTTTCAACGATATCCTTCCATCCTGGCCCCTTTCTATCAAGTTCTTTCTCCATCCTTTAACAATCCTAACAATCCCACAATTATGCCAATAACCATCCTATTCCTTGTTAAATTCGATGGTACACTTGCCTGAGAGACTTCACCTGAAGAATAAAGCAAAAATTACCAATCCCAAGCAGTTGTTGTAATGCCACACAGGTAGTCGAAATCATCCTCATCGTCCCGCTTTCGCACGTTTCATACGAACTTTCCAGCTGCTTGTTTATGGGCGAAGCCCATTGTGAATTTATTTTGTTCGTCTTCCATGATGCAAATAAAGTCTTCAGAATCCTAAACAAAGATTATTGTAAACCCGCGTTAGTTCATTGCTGAGTTCAAGCACCGATAGATAAGTCATACCTTTATTGCGTAATCAACTCGCCCGGAACTTTTTTACTCCAATAATTTCATATTGAGGACGCATGCTGAGTTCTTTCTTTGTATCATCCCGGAGTGCAGTATGGAGTATTGACGCAACATACTCATTACGCACGGCTTCCAAGCTATCCGGACGCAAGGTACCATAATCTCTCAACTTATATTTTTGTTATACATTCTTCAAAATACTTATCAGTTTTCACAGATTGGTGGGTAAATAACGGAATTGCTTCAATACTATCGGAATCAAGGCTATAATTCATCTTTCAAACTGCGGTACGAGGAGAACGACCGCAAAAGTCTACAAGGTTTTACGAAGGCCTAAACTCAAGCCTAAACCTCGAAATTCTTCCTCACTCGTCTTGAGGCACGTCCATTAACTTTTTGTCTGTGTATTATTCGTCGTAAGTCCTTTACGCAGAAATCTATAAATTTGGACGTATTATATTTTAATTTCTTCCGCTAACGTGAGCGAGTCATTTCCAGTAGCAGTAGCGGAAGTGGTGGTAGAAGCAGGTGTATTAGTTTCTTTAGTGTTATTAGGCTCGGGTGAAAAAAAATAGTTGAACAAAATCTTATGTGAAACATTTTTAAACATTTTTATTGGTTAAAATTAATATTATATATAATTGAATATTATTGGTTAAAAAGGATCTTACCTGGGCTTCTATATATATCTGATATGAAAAAAGTTTCCTGTCGCACAAACGTAGCCCACTCACATGCTACATAAGTGTAGTGACGTACCCCTTAAGACTTTACTGATACATTTACCTCAGCATCATTAGAGATATCATTAAAAGTGATTAAATTAATGAGTCTATCAATAGCACAAATTCTCAATATAAGAAGGTATATGTGACGATGTTTTGTATAATAACTTTTTCCAAAACTGTTATATTGATATATAGAGGTTTAACTCTTAATTTCAATCCAAAAAAAATTGTTTCTACCTTATTAAAATAATAAAATGTTTTCATTTATTGTAATAATTGTTATTCTCTTGCTTCCTTTTATGTTTCCTTTCGCCTTGATCAGTTTTTTTTCACTTTCACCCATTTGGATACCAGTTACTGGGTACAATTTTTAATGAATAAATAGTAGGTGGAAAACATTTTACTAACATCATTGTTTCAATACAGATATTACTTTACAACCAAAGTGATAAAAATTATTACTTCCAAAATTCCTCAAAAGTATAAAAAATTTGAAATAATTCTACAAAAAAGAATTATGCACAATCAACAGGAAGGTTAGAAAAGGCAGATAGGATTTGCTAACTATATAAAATATCTAAAACTAATGTCACCACTTTCATTATCAGCTCTAGATGACGATGAAATTGAAGCTCAAGATCCATTTTTAGTAATCATTCCAAATAACACATGGATTAATCAGTATGGTATGGCCGCATACAACGCTGTTATGGATATATTTGCCACCAATGGCATGGGACAGAATCAACGCAGAGATAGAAATTCTCGACATATATTTCACTTTAGGGAGATTGCGGATCTTTATTCTTTACGCGATAGGATCAAAAATAATAATTTAGCACCAAACGCTTTCTGTGTATCTCCAGATATTCTCAATTATTATCAACTCACTTTTAATCTGATTGCTCCAAACCCGCCAAACTTACAACAGATACCAATCGGTACAGCATGGATCATAACAAAAATGGGAGTCACTTCTAGTGACTATACTGAAGACCGTCAATTTTTTTATTTCTGATGTATAATAAAGTACTTCTAAATTTAGAATAGCAACGGCCCTTTGTACAAAATATTTGTTTTTATTTGCTTTATATAATAAATTGGTTATAAAAAAATATATTAAGCTTTGTATATTTATATCATATCGGCAGATTTGTTTTATTTGCGTTAAATGGTCTTAAAAAAAGATTTTCACAATTTCCATTGCCCAAAATTGTTTTGTAATACTAGAAAATCATCTGATAAGTAATCCTGTGACTATATAATATGTTAAATAAAAATCTACATTCATAATGTTTAAAATTTTTCAAAAAAACATAGATGAAAAAAACCTATTTCACTAATAAAAAATCCATTTCTCACTCATATAGAAATGTGTTATTAGAAAATAAGTATATTTCAATAAAACAAATATATAATATGATTCTAATAGTCAAATATTTATAAAAAAAAAATTTAAAGTCGTTAATAAAAAATTTTTCTTATAAATAAGGATTTAAATTTTATACACACTTATGAAGTAAACCTCGATATAACGAAGAACACTATATAACGAATTGTTAATGTGTGACAGATATTAACATATGAAAAAACCCTTAATTAACCAAATTTTATCAATTATGGACTGTATACCATTATACAAAAGTTACAAAATAGCATATAAAAATAACCCTTTATAATGATTTTTTTCCAGTAAAACGAAGATGACTGATATACCAATGGCTCTATGATCATTTAATAAGAGGATAATTTTTTTTTAAATACACAATATATTTTTTAAATACACAATATATGAAAGGCACAGAATGCTTTTATAAAAGTTATTTAACAAATCGTTTTAATAATATTAAAATATTAAATTGTGTCATCGATTTCATTAGCTTTGTATTTGCACATCAGAGTTAACTCGGTTTGCATGGCACCTATCTACTATCTATATTTTATCTAGCATCCCTATAAAAATAAAAAAGTAGGAAGTTTTTTAAAGAAAATAATAATAACATCTCCCTCAGCCTCCTTTACCTTAATTGTCCTTAATTCCAAAAGTCCGGTCGTACTTTTCATCCAGCAACACTACAGAAAAGAAAAAATAAATAAATAATTAATTTATTTAATTAAATAAAAAAAAATAATGAAAAACACCTTCCCAACCCTCCTTTACCTTAATTGTCCTTAATTCCAAAAGTCCGGTCGTACTTTTTGTCTGGCAACATTACAAAAAAGAAAAAAAAAAATTAATTAAATAAAAAAAAACTAACGAAAAACACTTCCCCAACCCTTTCTTACCTTAATTGTCCTTAATTTCAAAAGTCCGGTCATGCTTTTATCTGGCAATACTACAAAAAAGAAAAAAAAATAATAATTAATTAATTAAAAAAAAAAATGAAAAACACCTTCCCAACCCTCCCTTACCTTAATTCTAATAGTCCGGTCGTGCTTTTCGTCCGGCAACACTACAAAAAAGAAAAATAATTAATTAATTAATTAAAAAAAAATAACGAAAAACACCTTCCCAACTCTCTCTTACCTTAATTCCAATAATCTAGTCATGCTTTTCGTCTGGCAACATTACAAAAAAGAAAAAAATAAATAAATAATTTAATTAAATGAAAAAAAAATAATGAAAAACACCTTCCCAACCCTTCCTTACTTTAATTCTGGTCATGCTTTTCATCCAGCAACATTACAAAAAAAAAAAAATAATAAAATTTTTTTTTAAGATCGGTTATCTGATTAGATTGGCAAGTCACATGTCCACTGCCTTTATACCAAATAATTCGTTATAGCGTTAACAAATTTTTTATAACGAAGGTCTTATTTTATTTAATTTTATTTGATCAACTAAAATTGAAATAAAGAATTAAAATTAAAGTTTTAAAGGTGAATGAAAAGGAACAAATAAAAGAATGAATAACAAAAAAAGGTGATGATAAAGAGCGAAAAAAAGGAAGAGAGATGATGAACAAACAGATGAAATGATGGAGAAGTAAGAGATCCAATTAAAAATAATAAAAGAAAAATGATGATAGAGACAGACGGCAGATGATGATAGAGATGAATAGAAGATAATAATAGAAATGAACAGAAGGTGACAATAGAAATGGATGGAAGATGCAGGCAGAAGATGATAGAGGCGGACAGAAGATGATGATTGAGGTGGACAGAAGATGATGATAAAGACGGATGGAAAATAACAATAGAGACAAATGAAAGAAGATGATATGAAGAATGGATGAAAGACAATAAAAAAAAATTTTTTTGAAAATTTTAAAATTTGTGATTATTTAAAATTACATTGAATTATTTTATAAAAAAAAGTTTGAAATTAAAGTAATTATTATTAAATAAATTTGCTTATAGAAAACTATTTTTATTACAAACCTATTTAAAAAATAGGAAATCAAAAAAAATCTTAGTAATTATTTTAATTTTAATTTTTTTTTATAAAGTAATTTAGAATAATCACAAATAATTATGAATTTTAAAATTATAAAGGGTAGTATTATAATTTTGAAAAAGTACAATACAGTTAAACCTTTAATAATCGCAAATAATTATGAATTTTAAAATTATAAAGGGTAGTATTATAATTTTGAAAAGTACAATACAGTTAAACCTTTATAATTGCATACCTTTTGGAATTAAATATATAATTTTAATTTAGAGATAGTATACATTTATAAAGGTAAAATAATTAAAGATTATATAAACTTGAAATTGAACCAGAAAGAGAAGGTATATATAATGGGTGCAATTATAAAGAATGCAATTATAGAGGACTGACTGTAAATTGTAATTTAAAATTATTTAATTTAATGGAAAAGTTAAATAATTTTAAAATTAAAGATATAAAAATTAATAATCAAAAAAATAAAAAAAAAATATATATTTTTTTTATTTAATAATAAAAATGGTATATAATATAATTTTTTTAGCTAATTAAAATAAGTAAAATTTTACTATTAAACAAATAATTTTAATTTTAAAATAAAATTTTACTATTAGAATATAACTAATATATATATATTTCCAGCTATTTATTTTTTAAATACTGGCTAAAATTATTATAGTTATAAACTGTATATTTTGAATCCTTTTATTATTTTTAATATCTTTTTTTGATAATTATATTTACATATTTTTTTTACTGATGCTTTTACATTTTTCCTTTATAGTTCTTACTTTCTACCACTTAGTAAAATAATCTATTGCTATTGAAATTATATATTTTTCTGTTTTTGGTAATAGCCCATTATATTTATCTTTCAGTAAAGTTAAATAAAAAATATTTTTACAAATGATTTTAAACATTTGACTTATGATTAGGCAGTTACAGCAGGTATTTAAAATCCTTTGGTAGAAAAGTAATGACTTTTCATATTAATTCTTTAATTTTGATATCTACTCTGAATAGCTTATAAAATATTTGGGTGATTAAAGTTTCAGGTTAGGAGTTATCTTACCATTAGGCTCTATAAGTGTTATACAAACCATAGAAAAAACAGATGGAAAGATCAATTAAAAGAGAAATCAAACCATAATAATATGAAATTATTTAATTTTTTTAAATGAAAGAAAGTTTGATTCCTAAAAGTGGGCGTATGCAAAACCACATGTTTGTACAATGTACAAACCATATTCTTATAATTAATGCATCACATTATCGTTGTTGCATTATTATTTATACATTGATTTTTTATAGAGTTAAATTTTTGTATAATTTCAAAATTTAGGTTGTATTTTATTATTATAATCGTGCAAATTACACATGATCATTTTTTCCTCTTGAAACGCTCTATCACTTTGTTTTTAGAGACCGCCATTAACTTCATAACTATCGATAGGAGTACTTACAGGAGCAACTTGTAGTCGACCTGGAGAAAGTGATTCACCTTTCGAATGACCTTATTAGTTTATTACAATAAAAAAATAAATTAGAAATATTCATTTATTTTTAAAAAATTATTCTAAAAGATAAAAGAAATAATCAGGTTTACGATCTGGATTATTATCTAATTCGTTTAGCTTTTTATTAATTATATCGAGAACTTCTTTAGTAAATTCCACTTTAAAAAAAAATTTAATTTGATCAGATTTTATATTAAAAACCAACTTTTTTGCGGTAAATACGGTACCTTGATGTTTAACATGTTTATCTTCTTTTGATAATCCAGAGCTGCTTTCATTTTTTTCATTCTCTGATACTTCATCGTTACTATCATCACTATAAAATTCACAGCCGATTTAATCATTTGATAAAAAAAGACTAATATATTAATATGTAACCTACTTTAAAGATATAAGGACATTCTTAAAATCTGTAGAATTTTTCTTTTCTGTACTCATGTTTTCAGTTTCCTTTTTTTGAAGTTTTTTTTAGGGGAAAAAAAGAATAAATAAATAAAATAAATTTCTTTAATTAATGCGGGATAAAAGAAAAAGTTATTTGAATAAGCTACTTATTTGGAAAAGTATTTATTACTTTGCTAGTTAATATTGCCATCCACGTGAAACCAAATAGGTCTTTGCCAAATTAGAGTAAAATATGGAGGAGTAAAAGTGACAATCTTTAATTACATTTTAAATCACTGTCGATCTGTGTAACAAAATGATGATAAATTTTTTCTTCGGATAGATTTCTTTTTTAAATCAAATAAAAAAAAATGATAGCAATAGGATTAGAAGGGTCAGCAAATAAATTAGGAATTGGTATAATAGAACATAATACCGAAACAGGCGTAGTTAAAATATTAGCAAATATAAGACATACGCACGTTACACCACCTGGCACAGGATTTTTACCAAGAGACACTGCAGTTCATCATAGGGAATATATTATACCAGTTATTAAAGAAGCTTTAAAAACGTCTAATATCAAAATTAAAGATGTTGATGTAATTTGTTATACAAAAGGTGGGTGATAAAGCGTTTTAGCGAGGAAAATGTGGATAATAATATTGATTTTAAATCACAATTTCTTTTATATTATTTGATAATAAAGGACCGGGAATGGGGGCTCCCTTAGTCTCTGTTGCTATTGTCGCTAGAACTTTAGCATTATTATGGAATAAGCCTATTGTAGGAGTAAATCATTGTATAGGACGTTAGTAGTTTTTTTTATAATATTTTCCTTTTAAAATTTATTTTTCTCTTATTGACTAATTCTTAATTTCATAAGATATTGAAATGGGAAGAGAAATTACTGGGGCGGATAATCCCGTAGTATTGTATGTTAGTGGCGGTAATACTCAAGTAATTGCATATTCAGAACATCGGTAAGAAAATTTTACAAAAAGAAAAGAAAATTTTTTAAAAAGGAAGAATCTTAACAGATGTAGATTTCAAAGATAGATGATGAATAATGAATTTAATCTTTTACTTCAGACACAGTAATTTAATTCTTGATAACAAAATGAACTTTATATACACATAGATATCGAATTTTCGGAGAAACGTTAGATATTGCTGTTGGTAACTGTTTGGATAGATTTGCAAGAATATTAAATTTACCAAATGATCCAAGTCCAGGATACAATATTGAACAATATGCAAAGAAGTATGCTCATGATCCCGTATAAAATTCTCAATTATATAATATATTTATATTTATTTATTTTATTAATGATATTTATAATATATATATATTTTTTTTTAAAAAAAAACAAAAAAAAATGTTTTAGAGGAAAAAAATTTATTGAGCTTCCTTATACAGTAAAAGGAATGGATGTATCGTTCTCAGGAATTTTATCAAATATAGAAACTATAGCAAATGATCAATTATCAAATAATCAATGTACTCCTGAAGACCTATGTTTTTCTTTGCAAGAAACTGTTTTTGCTATGTTAGTTGAGATTACTGAAAGAGCCATGGCTCATATTGGTAGTAAAGAGGTTTTAATTGTTGGTGGCGTTGGATGTAATTTAAGATTACAAGAAATGATGGCACAAATGGTTGAGCAACGTGATGGAAAAGTTTTTGCAACTGATGAAAGATTTTGCATTGACAATGGAATTATGATTGCTCATGCTGGATTACTTGCATATAGAACAGGTTTTGTTACTCCATTAGAAAAATCAACTTGCACTCAAAGGTACGTTATAAAAATTTATTAATTTCTTTATAGTTTCGCTATCAAATATATATATATATATACATATTCATTTATATTATATTTTTTATGTAACTATTTTAGGTTTAGAACTGATGAAGTTTATGTTGCTTGGAGGGATTAACTAAATTGTAAATTAATTGTACAGTTTTTTAATTAAATAAATAATATAGTTTTTAATATTACAATTGTTTTTTCTGTTGTCTCTTTAAAAAATAAAAAAAAAATGACAATAAATAAAGAAATAAATTACATTATTTAAACATGATAGAATCTTTTTGTTAATTTATTTTATCAATATCATATATAATCTACAAAAATCCCCACATTTCTTACTAAAGTCAGTTATAATTAATAAAAAAAAAATTATTTTATTTTTGTGCAATAACATAAATCAATTATTAAATATTTTCATTGCTTTACCTGAATTAATCGTCATCATCAGAATCTAGAATTTCTATGATTTCTCGAAGTTTTTTATTTTGTCTTATTTCTTCAGTTGGGTTATTTAAACCAGCTTCAATATCAATAAATTTTGTTTCTTCAATTATTTCTTCAAAATATCTCGCAAATTTGACGTTTGGTGTATTTGAAACCTTTCTATCCTTTCTTGAATTATCTTTTCTTGAATTATCCACCCTTTTTCCATTACATTTTTCAATGGATTTGTTAATATTTCTATGATTATTCTTTGTAATTCGTTTATCACGTTTCCTTTTACGTGAACGATTTTTTTTCAATTGTTCACGTCCTCTTTCAATCTCATCTTCGGATTCATTAATTTTTTCAATTTCATTTTCACTACTCCCTGATTCAGAAAGAGGATCCGGAGAAAGTCTTGAATATAATGGATCAGGAGTAAGGCCTCTCGATTTTAACCATTCTTTAGGACGATAATGTACAGTAAGAACGGCCGATGGTTTATCAGCACTTTTCCATCCATAATAAGCTCCAATTCCTACTATACTATTATGATCTGCCCTTTTTATTGCCAGTTTCCCTTCTTCGGACAATGGGGACTCTTCAAATTGAGTATCATAAAGTAAGCTACTGGAATCATTAAAATCATTTATAGAAGGCTTTTCGTTCTCCTTTAGAGTCCATTCTGCTTCAAAAAATTCTACGGATATACTTCCAAATCCATGACTTTTATTTTCTTTTAAATTAACATTTGAATCATCATCCGCCCACAATGATGGAGCAAATAAAAAATTATATTTATTCTTATCACTTTCATTGATAAAATAATCGATTATAGTTGAATGCGTGTCTGTTAATGTATAAGATACATGATCCCATGTACCATCAATATATACATGTGCTCGATAAGTCTTCCATTTCGCTGAATCTGCCCATAATTTAACGGTAAATTCCATTCCTGGTTTTGGTACTGCCACGAACACTGTTTTGTCACTAAAGAAAGGGTAGCATGAAGGTATGTTTTAGTAATTGAAAGATTTAATTCCTGTAAAAAAATGACCAAACTTAAAATATATCAAATCATTATATAAACCTTTCGTAACATTTGTTTGTTTTAATATCGTGTATAAGACTTGATTTCGTTGTAATTTGCTAAAGTTTATTCAACAAGAATAATATCTTTGATTTACATATGAAATATAAAATAAATTGTAAACTCTTATACAGAACTACCTCTTTACTAGTTTCATATGGTTCGCTATATTCTCGAAGAGGAATATTATTATTCACTAAGATTTCAATGCCGTAACCTTCTAAAATCATAGTTTTTTTTTTCTTCAGTTTTTATTGTTTTGGAATTTAGATACAAGTAAAATGCTATAATGTAAATTCTAAAAAAAAACTTGTTTCTGTTACACGATATCAACCATATTACTATATTAAGATTCTACGATTGTGTTACAAAAACTCGAATGCTAATAAAATGAAAACGAGAACAATTCTTTAATTAATAAGTAAAATACGAATTATAAATAATAATACAATATACAGTATATATATTACTTAACAATATAAACAATGATCACGGGTAATTAATTAGTAATTTCTTTAGTACAAAATTCTAATGAAATTTCTTTTTCTAATAAATTTCTTAATTCAAGTAAACCAAAGAGCTATAGTCGATATTATGTTAAAAATTCCAATATTCCATAAATTCAATAATGGTTTGTTGCAAGAAGATGTTTTATCAACTACAGTAACATAAGTTACAACAGTAGCAGTAGGAGGTAGAGTAGTAACAGCAGGGCCAACATACGTAGTAGTAGTGGATAAAACAGTTACAATAGAAGGTTGAATTGGTGAATCTGATGAACCAAAAGTAGGTTCTTCGGGTGTTAGGAACGGATTATTTGAAAAAGTTGGTTGTAATAATGAAGTCGGTGAGGGTAAAGGTGTCAGTGATGGCTCAGGAAATCCTGTTGTCGAAGTTAAAAATGGTGGTGATGTTGGAAAGCCTGGATATTGACAATTTGTTAAATTAATACTACACAGTATTAATAACGATATCAAGAAAATTATTATATGCATTTTATAATTTTGAATTTTTAAATTTTTATTGATTTTTTAATATGCAAAACGAAAATTTAATGAGAATTTATGCTTTATTTACTCATTTCATTCTGGTGATATACAAATTATATTAATAAATTTGGATTTCTTTTCACAATACGATTTGATTCGATTACCTTGTTTTTTTTTTTAGTATGAAATAATTTATTTTCAATGAAAAAAACTATAGCAGTTCATGACTTTTTTAGAAATAGAATAGTAACTGTGATACAATGATTCACATTCCGATTTTATACAGTCACGTTCAAAAAAAAAATAAAAAAATAATAGTATAAATATACTGTATCAACATTACTAGAGGAGATTCATTAAACAGAAAATAATTTATCGATGGTATCTGTTCGTATATTTTAAATTAGATATATAAGAACGTGTCTAAACGGAAGCGAATATAATTTCTTTCTTTGGTAGATATCCTTGTCGGGTTGCTGAAAGCAGGAATTACGAAGAAAAAAGAAAAAAGGCAAAATTAATACTTATACACATTGTTATTTGAAACTTATGCCCTTCACAATTGGATAATTAAATAGTAATTTTCCGTGTTTGTATTATTACCGTATGTACCGTATGACGCTACATACACTATTATAAGACCTAAGACCGGGGTTACTGTACGCAGCGCTATATGGCACTTATATTCTTCTAAATATATCTCCCCGAGGATAGACAAGTATTTATGTGTGACCATATATGATCATAATGCGTAATTGTGAAACATGAGAAACATGTTGATTTTATTTCTTTATAAGGCCGTTTATTGCGTATGCTTGCACAAAAACCAAAAAAAGGGATATTATTTAGGGGACGTTAAATGAATAATCAAAATTTTTTTCTTTTATAAAAAATCATAAAGTATTAACGCGAGTCGCAATAATAATTATTCACAATTCATTCAATTCTTAAGTAGTGGAAGCAGTGGATAGATAGCCTGGAAATAAAAGCGCATTTATGTTAAAGTAGTTTTGTGTCAACATTCATTCAAATCTTTCCAGCATCCAATTGGTAGAACGCGATCGCAGATCCATTTTTCCAATCCAATCAAAGTCGTAAGATCCACGTATGACGATTTAATAAATGCAGGCATTCATGAGCAGTAAGCTAGGGATCATATTTTTTTTAACAATTCCTCCATTCTTTTAAAAGTTTGTAAAGATAAAAAATTATGACAACTCTAAATAATAATTCAAGTTCATCTAAAAGTAAGTCTTCACAAATTGAACCAGTTGCAGTACAAGCGACATTAGAAGATGTAGCAGCTGGTATAAACAGGGTAGAAAATGTTTTATTAGATCTTACAAAACAAATAATCATACTAAATGAAAATATATCGACATTTTTAAACCAACAATTGCCACAATCTTCAAACGGTCATAAAACAAAGAATTTGGTTCATCAATTGGATGTACAACAAACTGAAATAAAACGAAGTACCAGTATAAGAACGTACCATAAAGATACATCTGATTCAATTGGAAACTTGACTTTACAAGTTGCTACTCTATCTACTAGTGTAGCTCAATTGGTTTCCCAACAGCAACAACAACAATTAAATAACGTTATCGCTTTACCCCGTCCTCCTCCAAGAATTCCAAGATGGGATCATGATCCTTATCGAAATCTAAATCATCGACCACCACCACGAATTATTTCACCCAGACGAGATAGTAATAACGTATGTTATTATGTTTATTGACTTTTATCAAAATTTCTCTTTATTTATTTTAAACCGCATTTTTTATTTTTATCTTTTTATAGTCAGTTGATAAAGGAATTGATGATGTAATTGAAAAATTTGAGAATATGCGTCTAAGACCAGAATTACTTCGTGGGATTTTGAATTATGGGTAGGATTTCAAATATAGTGATTTTTCTTTCACTATTTATAATGTATTTGAATCACATTTGTTTATTTATTTTATTTTTTTTTATTTAGTCTTGATCGTCCTTCATCGGTACAACAACGAGGAATTCCTTTACTATTAAAAGGGCAAGATGTTATTGCACAAGCTAAAGCAGGGAAAGAGAAATATGCGACATATTGTATACCAATTTTACAGAATATGGAATTACAATCAATGAGAACACAGGCATTAATTATAACATCAACCAACGAGACAGCGGGTCATATATATAGATTAATGTTAGGACTATCAACATTAATGCACCATGTAGAATGTATGCTTTGTATAAGTGGGGGTAATATTGGAGATGATGTTAAAAAAGCACAAAAAAGACCTCATATAATAATAGGAACACCGAATCGAATATGCGATTTAGTAAATTTAGACGCGATAGATTTATCATATTTGAAAATGTTTATTGTTGATGATGCAGAACATCTATTAATTCAAGGATTCAAAGAACATGCAATTGAATTAAGAAAAAATTTTCCTAAAACGACTATTATACAGACAATTATATTTTCAGGAAGCGTTAATACTGAAATAATGGATTTAACTACTTCATTACAAATGCGCGAACCTGTTAGAATACTTGTAAAAAAAAATGAACAAAATTTAAATGGAGTGCGTCATTATTATTTATATGTCGCCATGGAAAGAAGTGATTGGAAATTTGAAGCTTTAGCTGACTTATTAGAGAGTATTAAAAATCAAACAATAATAATTTATTGTAATAAAGAAAGCACCATGGATTCTATATGTTATAAATTATGTGAAAGGGATCTAAACGCTATTGCTCTGGTATGTAATTTCTTTTTTTGAGAAATCTTATGAATGAAAGATTTTATCTTTAAATTTTCCTGTGAATAATTTTTAGTATGGAGAAGTGGGAAGTTCACAAAGAGATTCAATTTTAGATAAATTTAAGTCAGGTAAGAATAATATACTAATAACAACAGAAGTATTGATAGACATCGATCTATCAGTTCAACTAGTAATCCATTTTGAATTACCCTCAAAACCCGAAGATTACGGGAAACGGTAAGTACGAAACTCCCCATTTTTTGGTTGCGTTTACTTATCTTGTTATTTTATTAATATGTTTTTTTATGTATAAATAAATAGTATTACTTTAGTATCTGCATCAGGTAGTTATCAGGGTGTTTCAATATCATTTGTAACATCAAAAGTTAAGGATATGAGTAATTTACGTGCGATTGAAAGTCTTTATAAAATTAAAATGCCTGAGATGCCGGTAAGCTCTTTTTTTTTTAAAAAAAAAGAAAAAAAATTCTTTATTAATTAAATAATTTAAAATTTCTTTTAGATTAATTTGCCTGAAATATTATAACATTGCTATATTAAAATACTTTATTAACATAAATAATATAATAATAATTTGGATGGGGTGGGGTTAATTATTGAGTATTTATAACAATTTGACATTTTACCGAAAGACTGATATATTTAAAATTTTTTCATTTTTATTTAATCAATTAAAAATTTATTTACTCAAATATTCTTGAAATAGTCCTTTTATAATAAAAATATAGTAAATACATATTTTTTTTTTCTAAAAGAACGGGAAAAATAAATTTGCAAGAGCCAAGTAAGTTTATCCTATTTAAAATTAACCTGTATCACCTTACTTTCTTGCATGTTAGTCGCACAAAGGTAAATTTGCATTTTGTAACACTGCATTATCGCGATCCACAAAGCATAGATTCGTTGTACCTTTTATGGAAGAGATACTGGAATACATTTAACATTTTAAATTTGATGTCATTTCATGGAGGAAAGGAATAATAAATTCTTAATAGGGCCAGCATTACAAACTTGACCAGAATTATGTAACTTCATGATGTGTTCTATACTAATTCAAAACATACTCACGTAAAATCTATTTCGCTAGTATAATTTAAAATCATGGATTGTAAGATAATTATAATATAATGTACCACTTAAAACTTGACAACATTTGAAATTAATGAATAAATAAAGCAGTTCCCACATAGCCTTAATTGCTAAGCCCCAACACTGCCTCAAGAAAAGTTAAGAAATTAAACAAGTATCTTCCAAGCCATGGTTTAGTGCGAAAAGCATCCCATAATTTATATTGATGTATACCATAATTAATTCAATTTTCCTCTTTTTTTGCTCTTACTCTTGCTTTTTTTTCAAGCGTAAATTATCATATGACCAAAGTTATAATTGGATCTCCGTTCCTTGAATTGTGATTCCTTTTTTCGTCTTGAATTCAAGGATAAACGAATATAATGAGTATCGTTCCCCCAGAGAAGCAGTCAATAAAGATATCTCTGATAGGGATTGTAACTCAGTTTGGGATAAATCTTACCTTAGGTTTTGGCACGCTTGTATTATTTAGTTTTTTAAGACCAAGAAATGTTATAGTATATTCCCCAAAACAATTTGCACCGGAAGATAAGCAACCACCAAAAATCGAAGAAAATAAATTATGGGGATGGGTTAAACCAGTGCTGGAAGCGAATGAAAAGTCTTTAGTGAATGAAATTGGATTAGACGCTGTCATGTTCATAAGGTTTATTAAATTATGTCAAAATATTCTCTTATGTTTATTAGTATTCGGAGCTTGTGTTATTATGCCCATTAACATTTTTGGTACTTATCGTGATAATAATTATGATATGCCAAGTAAAGATAATCCTTTACAAATTTTAAGCGTCTCTTATCTTGAACAAGTAAGTTAATATATATTAAGTACGCATTTCTTATTTTTATTTTTTTTTTAATAAATTATTATATTTTTAGACGAATTGGTTTTGGGCACATTCAGTATTTACGTGGTTATTTTCTTTAATTATATATTGGTTTATTTTTTTAGAATATAAAAATTATAACAGGCTAAGAATTGAATATTTTAAATCGGATGAATATCGTAAATCTTTACATTCAAAAACATTATTAATTACTGGATTGCCAAATTCCAAGCAATCAGATAAAGGATTAGTAGATTTTATGGAATCAATAAAAGTTAGACGCCCAATTTCTGAAGCAGTTATAGCAAGAGATATCGGAAAGTTACCCGATTTTGTGGTAGAAAGAGAAGCGGCTGTACGCGGCTTGGAGAGCGCTTTTGTCAAATATTTAAAAGGTAATTTATCTAAAAAAAATATAAATATATACTTTCTTAATTAAACCATTCTAATTTGTTTTCTATCTATATATAGGACATAATAAGGTGGCAGATAAAAGACCAGAACATCGAATGCATTTATTCTTTGGAGCTAAAGTTGATAGTATAACCTTTTATACTAATAGAATTGAAACGACCGAAGCAAGAATTTCTGAATTAAGAAAAGATCCAACTGAAAGAAAAGCTTTAAATTATGGATTTGTTTCTTTTGAAAGTATTTATCATGCACATTCTGTGGCAAGACAATTAGATAGCGTTCCATCTGTTGGTATAAGGCATGAATCACTTGGTGCTCCAGCTGTACATCTTGCACCAATACCTAAAGATATTATTTGGGGAAATCTTTCAGTGCCTGCCGCAGTCAGAAAAACACAAAGGTGGATCGGACGTTTCTTTTTTGTTGCACTTTGTTTTCTATGGTTAATTCCATTGGGTTTTATCACAACGGCAGGACAAATTAGGAATATTGTGAAAATATTTCCTTTTCTAAAAGATTTATTATATGAACATGATTTTATAGCAGGATTAATAGAATCGTGGATGACACCAATGGTTTTAGCGTTATTCGTCATAATATTACCAATAATTTTAAGATATTTAACAAAAGCACAAGGAATAATAACATACTCAGAAACAGAAAGATCAGTTTTAGGAAAATTATATTTATTTTTCTTTATTAATAATTTAATTTTATATACAATATCATCAACAGTATGGGATATAGTGGCTAAAGTTAAAGCATCAATAGACGCAGGTTACTTAGATTTAGACGATTTAAAAAAAAACATAACCAATTCAAAATTTTTGGATGAAATAGCGGAATCTGCCATTAAAGTATCATTCTTTTGGATAAATTATATTTCTTTAAGCGGTTTATTTGCTGTATGGGATTTGGCTCAATTGGTTCAATTGATTTACATCTGGTTTAAAAAGAAGCTTCTTAGTCCTACTCCAAGAAATTTAAAAGAATTAAGTATGCCACCAGATTTTGATTATCCTGTATATTATAATACTCATTTGTTTTTTTTTACTTTGGGTATACTTTATAGTGTTATAGCTCCTTTAATTTTAGTATTTTGTTACCTTTATTATGTTTTAGCTTATCTCGTTTATCGTTATCAATTAATGTAAGTATTAATTACATATTTTTTTTTTACCAGGTACATTAAGGATAAATTATTAAAATATTTAATGATCTATATTTTATTAGGTATGTATTTAATACTAAAATTGAGACGGGAGGAGTTTATTGGAAAGCTGTGTTCAATAGGCTCATAGTTGCTATTATATTTTGGCAATTAACAATGATTGGAGTAATGAATTTAAAAGGAGCCCATATACAATCTGTTACAGTCGCGCCCTTAATATTTCTTACTTTGATGGTGAAATTGTACTGTACGAATAGATTTGACCAATCAACTAAATATTACGTGCCGGATATAGAAAGAGCAGGAAAACCAACAACAAAAGATGATATCGTGGATAAAGGAAAACGTAAAGAAGAACATGTTTTTAACGTATTTGGACATCCAGCATTAACAGCAGAATTAATTGTTCCAATGATACATGCTAATGCTAAAAATCAATTAAAAACTGTTTATAAAAATAGTAGAATTACTGAAAAGACCGAACCAGGCAAATCAAAACCAATTATATTGATCGAGGAGGGGGATCATGTTTTAAAAATTCAACCTGTTGAAAGGAGTGAATTGTATATTTTTAATAAATATGATTTTAATGTAGGTTACACTTCTGCTTTTGGAAGAGATGATGATGAATTAGAAAAAGGTGGTAGTGATGGTAAAAGTTATTTATTTGGTGAGACTGTTTCTACTACTGAAGATTGATGACAAACTAATCGCACAAATAATAATAAACATTATTAAAAAGAATTCTTTTAAAATGATAATTACTTTTTTTATTATTATTATCTTACATTTTGGGACGCTATTTACTTTATTGGTCGATATGAATTGTATAAAAAATTTAATTTTTGTAAAATTAGATCCGCTTTGCTCGAAAATGTATGCAATATTTAATATTTTACAGATGTTGATGAGCGGATGGAAAATAAATTTAAGTAAACCCATATTGAAAAGAAGTGAATCCCAGGTCCATTATTTTTTTTCTCACGATTAAATTTTAATTTTTTGATTTGTTGCATATAAATGTGTTAGCAAACACTTTATCCAAAAGAGATAAAGGTGGATTGGTATGGCATCCGATCTAAGAGCCCTTTCAATAGTGCTTTAATGAATTTATTGCTTTGGACGGCACTTCCTTGAACAAATCACTAATTAGAGAATAATTATTTCATTTTATTACCGAGAAATAAATTCCGTGTTAAGACATCCCTGCTACTTCAATAGAAGGGGAATCTCCAGGCATACGATTATCGCTGGATTTGATATAAACGATGAGGAGTTACTGGTTAAACTTTTCTCTGATGATAAGCTTAATCACGGAGATGTTCGATTTTCTTGCACAATAAAGTATTTGTTAAATAATTGAAGAGCTTGCGTAAGAAAAAATCAATGTATTTTGGCGTGTAACTAATAAATATAATTATTTCCAACTTTTCGCAATGTATCAACACCAGTATGTATTTAAGGAAAATTGTTGGTAACTTAATAATGAACTGTATTAACTATATATTGTATGTTGCGAAATAATAATAATTGGGTAGAAAAGAAATACATATAATAAGTTATAATTTTCGTAATAAAAATTAGACGAGTGCCAATTTTAGATTTATTAAAAACACTCATAACATATTTTATTATTATTATAGTGGCAACTTTTTACTGCTGTGGATCAGAATTTATCTTTAGATAAGAAGGGGAATTTTTTTCTAAATCTTTGGAATTACCTATAATATCAATTATTTACAAAATTGATCAACCTGACGCAATTTCATTTCTAATTTCTATTAAAGTTGCATTTTCTTATCCAAATCCTAATTTAAAAGTGATTTTGAAATTTTGTTATTTTTGGTTCTTTAAAATATTTATTATTGTTATTTGGCCCCTCCGGAATTCTTTTTGTAAGTTATAACCCATAATAACTTTGAGAACTTCACTTACCTAAACGGCTAATGGAAATATCATTCTACACATCCTCAAACGTCATTCAAATCTTCAATAAATTATGTTTTGTGCATAAGGTAAAATTTGTGATCAGGATCTAACTCTACAATTCAAACAAATTTATTACGGGATTACTAAATCCAGATATAATGTACACATAATATAAAAACAAAATAATCAAAAATACAATATTGACATCAATAACAAGTGGTCTAACACTAAAAAATTTCGTTAAACCCTAAATATTTAAATAGATTATTCCATATGTGTAACATCTAACATTTTCAATGAGACAAATGGGTTTAAAAATGGTTCGAACCGTTTAAGCCAATGGTTTTATCAATTCTATTGGTGTTAACACTTAATCCCATTTTCTTCACTGCCACTACCACCAACAAAATTATAATTAGGAGTATCACAATTCTCACTTAAATGCCCCGAATTACCACAATATCTACATCCAACTGTACACTCTTGACTAACATGACCCTGATCTCCGCAATTTCCGCACCTCATATGTCGAGAACCTGAAGTAGGACTTCGCCAAGGATTCAAATATTTCTTAGATCCAATCAAAGGACCTGGACCTGTTCTATTATTTGGAAAGAGATTAAATCCTGATGGTTGTGAAATCTGGCTAGTACTAGTTCCAATAGGACTCTCGGGAGATGAACTGCTTTTTGGACTTGTTGACTCGCTATTACCATTACCTGCAATATTCTGCTTCTCTAGATGAGATATTCTTAATTCTAAAGTTTGAATATATTTCTTCGCTTCTTCCAACTCTTGCTGTTTTCGTGTTTCAATTTGAAATTCACGATCCCGAGCCATCTCCACAAGATTTGCATATCTAGCTCCCATTGCTTTTACCTCTTGTTGCATTAAAATCAGTGTGTTCACTAATTGAGTTTTCTCAGCCGATAAATTCTGAATGAGCATAATCAAATCTGATCTATTCAACACATCAAGGTTTAATTTACTAGCATCATCATAGTTTCCGTCTTGCAAAGACGAGTGATCGTTTGGAGGAGACTGTGAATATGTATCTCCAGGTGAACTTAAACCTGGTGGAATCGATAATCGACGTTCGGTTGTTTCTTTAGGTTTATTATTGGAAGTCGAGTAAGAAGGCTGCGGGGAACTTGTACTTACTGTTTCCGAATTCGCGGACATGAGAATATCATTCGGACCATTTTCATTTATCATATCTTTTAAAAATTGTTGTTTTGTTTGCTTTGACGTGTCATTTGGTGCGTCTAATTTATATTCTGAGCTCATCTCTTTGTCTACCGTGTTCTTCCGCTTCTTATTTTTCTTCTTTTTTGAGCTTTCAGTAGAACCTGAAGGTTCCACTAATTCTGTGGTGCTTTGGCCTTTCTTCTTTCCAGACTCTTGCTTCATCGATTGTAGAAATGATTCTTGTTTCTTTAGAGCTAATGTCTCATCCTGTTGTCTCTGAGCTTCCTTTAAAAATAAACGCCCAATGATACCAGACAAGACATTTCGTCCATTTTCAACTCCTTCATTATAATATTTTAATATTTGTTGTCTTTGCGATTCAAGTTTTTGTGATGTTGCTTCATAATTTTTGTAATTCCTTCCTAATTGAACAGCTTCCCACATTTCTCCTTCCATCATTAAAATTTCTAAACATCTCGTACAAATGTCCGTAAGTTCGGTAACTGGAAATAAATTTCCGATCAAATTAATAGTATGTTGCCTAGATCCCTGTATTGCATTCTCGAATTTTTTGATTCGTTTACGATACTCTTTATTATTCGCCTTTTCTAATCGACCATGTAAAGTTTTTTGAGATTCATTCTTATAGGAATCTTCAAGTACCTCAAGTTCTTGGATAAGTTCGTTATTTTTTTTTGTTATTTCTGTACGTAAGATTGACACACGTTTTGATATCAATAATTTAATGTCTTTCGCCGTTCTTAACGCATCACTACATTTTGTTAAAATATTATTATGAAATTTTTGAACACGTCCATCGACTATTCTTTCTTTACTTTCTACTATTAAACTAGTTAATGATCGCTGTGTTTCCTCTCCAAATTGAACTGCATTATTAAGAATCTTCTCAGCAAATCCTTCCTCCCAAAGTGAAATCACGGTTCTAGCATTATTAATATACGTACAAAAAGCCGTATCTATATCATCAACAACATTTGCTGAATTCGTATTCCCTTTCTTTGATTTACCCGATTTTTTATAGGCTTCAGCAATTGGCGCCCAATATTCATTAAAAGGAAGACACTCATCCTGATATTCTTTCAAAAAACTTGAAAGTTTTGTTGAGCACCCTTTCCCAAAAATTAAATCTCGGCTTTCTTCCAATTGAAGCATAGAAGTTAAAAAATTATTGACGTACAACCATACCTGACCCAAACTTTCGGCTAATATTTCCTCATTTTTATGTGCCTCCTTATGTAATTTATCATTGAATACTCTTCGATCAAGATCAAGATCGGTAGGATTTTTCCAATCAGGTCTGGTATGGTCGCATTTTTGTACCTTATTGATATGTTTAAGAAGCGGAAATGAATCTTTTTGAATTACCAAATTAGACTTTTCAATCTCAATTGCATTAAGAAGATCATTTTCTTGTTTGGAATATACTACTGTTTGTTGAGGTGTATCGAATTCTACGGAGGTAAATAAATTAGGTGGTGCATATAAACTGTTAGGTAATTTAATCCATGCAAAAATTTTTTGAACAATAGAATCAACTAGATTAGTTTCCATTTCATTAGTTGACCCAACTAATTTGATTTTTTCTCCGTATTTATTAATGAAATCATAACATTGCTGACAAATTTCTGATGCAGCTTCTTTCGGTTTCTTGTTCTCTGTCTCAACGGTACTATTAATATCATTAACATTTTGACCTTGGTTTCTAACGTTATAACTCTTCTTGTAAATAAATAGTGCCCATTCTCGACAATAAAAGCATGTTCCAGCATCACATGCACGATAGCGATTAACTTCCTTAAGAACGGACGCCATGTCGACCCGTAAGTTCGACATTAATTGGGTTTCAACATTAGCATTTTTTCCACCAGGCTGTGGCTTAATGCGCAAGTTGACTAGATTGTTGTAAATAGCAATTGGGTTGAATTCGCTTTCGGTCATTTTTACTTCTAAGGTACAAAATAAAAATTTATGTTAAAAATGTAAGTGCAAAAATTGAAATAGAAAAAAAGTGTTGCAAAATTCAAAATTAAAATTATTATAATACAAGAAAGGAACTTTTTATTTTCGCGTATATCGTTTAAAAATTGTACAAGTAAACCGTATTAATTTTGAAATTTAACGTTGTTCAGGGTATTACAAACAAGATAAGTTAGTTAGTTTTGTTAACAATAATTACTTTAAGGATCGAGCCCTTTTATATCAAAAAACTATAAGCAAATATGTACAAATAAAGGCATACGGATTGTAAATCAACAAAAAAATGGGTTAACATTCGACAAACGGAAAATCTTATGACCCTAACATGACGCAAAAAAATTTATTTTAGGGGCACCTGGCCAGAGACCTGACAAATGATACGAGTACACGTGATCAAGAATTCTCTATGAATAAAAAAATCTAGATTTCTTCGTTTTTATAACGTCCTTTTCTTATCAGATATTTCTTTAAAATGTCACTTTTTCGATTCAATTTTAATTTCTGTATCTAATTCCATTTCTATTTTTGCGTCTATTTTCGTTTCATCATTGTAAACGTCAAGCTCCACAATTTTAGAAGTCGAATCGCGTAAACTTGATAAATTGAATCCATTAGATTCAAACTAAATCGTGGTTCTGTAATGAAGAACTGTAATAGGTAAAGGATTGGATTTCTAAACTTACAGTTCTTCCATCATCTATATCAAAAGCTGTTATATATCGTTTATAATTGCCGTTTTATGATCTAAAGTAAATTTTGGCGGATTGACGATTTTTTCTTCATATTTTTCCTCTTATAAAAAAAATACACTGAAATCACTCCAAAACCTCCTTTTGCATAAACCTCCTTGTATGCTATGGCCATCATATTTGATAAGGTCGAATAAATCATCTTGTTTCAGATGGTTCTTTAATTAAACCTCCTTGTTAGTGTTATTTATCGTCTATTACTATCCGTGACTAAATCTTTTATATCCATTAGTTTCGTAACGTAAATTTAAAATAACGTTTGTTATTCTGAGATGCGTTCCAGTAATAATCTTTTGTTTAATATTTTGAAGAATGAATCTTTCTATATCTGTGATCATGCGTATAATTCTACTACAAAAAAATTATTTTCAGATGTTTTTTCTAATAATCATTAAATAATTTTTTTTTATTTTGTTTTAAACGCAGATAATTTTCTCAAGACTAAATTATGCTGCTTCTATATTTAATCAAATAGAAAATTTCTGATCGAGAAACCGCTGCATATATATTAATAATAAGAGAATATACATATATTTATTCCCTTGGTCTAAAAAAAACTGAATTATTTAAGAGACTTCTTACCTTTCATATTCTTTTCCATCACGTTCTTCAATTATTATGAAGGACCTGTAGTTGTTTTCTATTATATTATAATAGAGGAATTTGACTTTTTAAAAAGATATTAAAAAAAGGAAACTTGCCATTCCTGAATTAAAGGAGGGACCGTAAATTCTTGAAACTGTTCATCAAAAATAAGAATTTCAACTAAAATCCATTTAAATATGTAATGTAAACTTATTTGGGCAAGACTATTACGTAAATAAAATAATTACAATATCCCTTTTAACGTGGGTTGAGCGAAAAAAAGTTCGCATGATAAGCGAAATTTTGTGAAACTGCAAGTTTTTATTGGAACTACGGTATATCTTTTCCAGTTTTGAACAATAATTGAACATATTGCGATCTATTATCATATGTAGTATTTAAATTCCGACAATCCTATCGCGTCACTATTTATAGTCAGATTAAGTTCTCCGTAATTTTTTTAACTTTTCTTTCCCAAACCATTTCAAAATAAATGAATAAATAAAATAAAATAAAATAAAAATGAGTGAAATCGCAAATACGTTTATATGGGAAGTTGGAAATTTTCAAAATTTAATTAAACAAATTCCTCGAGGTAAAAGTATTATTAGTCAAAGATTTTTGTTGCCACAGAGATCTTTTGATCAAGATAATCAGCAGGATCGTAATCGTCCTACTTTATGGGAATTATCCTTGCTTCCAAATGGAGTTAGCGGAACAAAAGAAGTTATCTCTTTACAAATTAATGCGATTCAAACAGAATTCGAAAAATCCAACCATATTACGAGAAGGAGAAAGGAAATCTGTTTAGGAATTGGAAAATATGAGAATTGTGAACATTGTGAATCATCATTTAAAACTTTAATCAAAAGTCATAGAATTTTTTCTAAGTTAACCGATTTCGATTTAACTAAAAATGAATGCTTGGAGTTCTCAGAATTCATTTCATTAAATTCTATCTTTCCGGAAGGTGACAAGTCGAAAGCAGTCAGCTTATTTGTCCAAATGACGTTACTTGATGATAGTGATTATGACTATTGCAATTATAGTAGGGTATATGAAGAATATTTTGAAGATGAGAGGTTTGCAGATATTGAATTCGTACTTGATTGTGGATCAAGAATTAAAGCTCATCGTATTATTTTATCAGCCAATTCAATATATTTTAAAAACATGTTACAAGGTCAATGGAAAGAAGGAAGTATGGAGGCTATACAGATTAAAGAAACCAACTACATGGCTTTTCGTGCCGTTGTTTATTACATTTATTCAGGAAAATTATATGGTATAAATGGTTTTGATATACTAAAACAAACTTTTAAACTAGCGGACATGATGATGTTAGAAAATTTGAGTAAGTTGATTATAGATGAATTATCAGATTTGATTGATGAAGAAAATTGGTATGAATTTATTTTATTGGGATGGGAATTTAATAATAGTTCTTTAAAAAGTATAGGATTGAAATATATTGCTAATAATTGGGAGAAAGTAAAAAAAAGTGAAGGGATGCTACGATTATTTGCGAGTAATAATGTTGAAGGGATTGAAGAATTATTTTACGTTATAAATAGAAATATGGAAATAGCAAAGTGGGATTATTGTTGATTGTTCATTTTGAATCTGAATCTACAAAATTTAAATAATAAAATAGAAAGATTTAAATTTTCTGAATTTTCATAAAAAAAGTTATCAAAAGTGATTTATTTTGATTTATTGATATTGGCAATTATTTAGCACGCCTATGTGATGAATTTTACGTCATATGCGACTTAAGAGTTATGACGCGTCATCTGTGTCATACAATAAATGTTCTTGGTGACTTTGGTGAACATTTTTAACTTTTCTTTCGTACAGAATAAAAAATGTATTTTCGTGGATTCTCCATTGAGATACTAGAAGATGGGAAGCAGTTAAGAGAGTATTTTCTTCAGGCAAAGAACACGAGGGTAAGTGACAGTTTATAACCAGTTTATTTTTTATATTTAAGTAAAATAAAAAGATTCAATTGTTTCTTTAAGATCATAACAGGGAAATCATATGTTGTTGACGGAGAAGCAAACGAGCGAAAATATAGGTTAGATTTAATTAATATATACATATATATATAAAAAGAAAAAAAGAATTTATTTTAATATCTTTTTTTTTTTATATTTACAGTCCAGTCACAACTTATGCTGTAGTAAAAGAGTCTGGAAAAAAATTTGAAATTAAATACTCGGCAAAGATAGCCAGTGAAGATAATCCAATAATCGCAATTATATATGTAGATGGAACGAACGATTATATACATCATGGATTAACTTCACCGTCTCCTCAGATCCTAAACTTTTTTGGGGATTTTTCGAGAAATAAAAGATATTTTTTCGAGTTTTCCGAAGTTCAATCATCTATATCCTCACCCAACTCATGCATAAGAACGAAACCATTATATGGAGGGATTGGAGCCGTTTCCATATATTTTTATGAAGGATTAAGAGTGCCAAAAAAATTGACGAGCATACCCTACTATGCTCTAAGTCAATCAAAGAACATTGAACCAAAATTTAGGTCTGAAATTAATTTTACCACAAAATTTAATGAAATGGTTGACGCGAATATTCCAGCTATTCCTAATGTTGATATGATAAAACAAAGCAACGATCCAATTGCTGTTTTACATATTCATTATCGTTCCGAATCTTGGTTAATTTCTATTGGAATGCCAATAAGAGATTATGATAATTCTTTAACTGAATGTACGCCAAATAATAATTCGTTTAAACCAATTCCAACAGTGAATGGAAATGAAATATTACAAAGTGAGCATGCTAATAATCAATCTGCTACTGATAAAATGGATATTTCATTGATTAGTGGTCGAATTCACCAATTAAATCAATCTCTAAATAATTTAATACAATCTTTTAAAAAAATGAATGACAATATGAATTCAAACAGTAATGACGCCACGTCTGTGGATGTCATAGAAATCCTAGACAAGGAGGATGATGAAGAAAAAGAAATAAATGAAAAATGTAATAAGCGTAATGGGGAAATTTCTAAAAATGATGACGAGGATAATAATAGGAATAAAAGACCCGGAGGATTAAGGGAAAACGGCTTTAAAGTAAGGGAACAACCCAAGAGGAAGAGAAAACAACATCAAAGAAAATTGAGGAAAAGAAAACGACTAGCGATAGCTAACGTTCCGGAAGAAAAAGTAATAGAGAAAGAATCGAGAACGGAAATCGTTAAAAAAGAAAGACAAGAAATTTTGGACCTTGAAAACCCAGCGACAACGAAGTCTCCGAAATACAAAGAATATATAAGGCGCGAATATCATACTTCCGATTATATAGAGTTTGATGATGAACAAGATCAAATTTTAAAACAGAAAACTTATTGTATTGAAAAAATGATAATTGATTTGGAGGATACCGAAGATGAATGATAGGATGGATATATAGGGACTTTGGATGTATATAATCTTGCATAAAAGTTGATTTAATCGTATAGTATAATGAGTTTATATACAAAGGTTTTTAATATTTGAAATATACTCATTAACTCAATTTTTTGTTTTCCATCTTTTCTTAATTAGTGCATTAATATAAAATTTAAATTGAACCATTTTGGTTATAATAATTTTAGTACTTTTTCTATATACACTATTGTCGTTAACACTACTGTACTTATATCATCTAATAATTTTCAATAACTTTCTATTTTAATCGAGAATTTCATCTGGAGAAATATTATTAGCAATTTTATGCTTATCTCGTAAAGCAGTAAAAAATAAGAAATAAAATTCGGATGTACGAGAACTAAGACCATTATCTAATAAATATCTTTTAAAAACCGGCATAAACCGAGATAATAATTTCCCCTCAATTTCATTCCAAGGCTTTCCACTTGTTAAATCTGAAATTACTGGGTCAAACCTATTTTTTTTATGGTATTTATCCAACCAATACTAATGAAATAGAAATAGAAAAAAAAAACTTAACATTTATTTTTTTTTAAAAAAAAGTCTCATGATTGAAGTCTATCTTACCTTCATTATTTCAAGTTGCTGTTCTCGAGTTTGAGAACGAGACCAACTTTTTGTGTTTTCTGGAGAATCTGGAGATGAGTCAGAAGTTTCTTGAACCTTAGTTTGATTTTCTAATCGGCGTTCATGTTGTGAAGTATTCATAATTCTTCCCTTCAACTTAGTATTACTACTATCGGTTTGAGTATTACTACTAACGATTTGAGTATTACTACTGTCGGTTTGAAGACTTGAAATCGAACGTTGTGAATTAAGATTTCGTTGTGAGTTAAAATTTCGTTGCGAATTAGGATTTCGTTGTGAATTAAGATTTCGTTGTGAGTTTAATGACGCTGGTCGTGAATCGTCTGAAGGTAGTGGAGCAACATTCGGTGTTGATACATCACGAACGGATTCTTCAGAGTTTTTTGATTTTTTATTAAAATCATTTTGATATCTCAATTCTTTTGAAGATTTACTACTACTATCGGTGATATAAAGATCACAGGATCTCTTGTTCCCAGTAATGGACTGCTGTGATAATGAATTATCTTGTGAACTGAGTTTCTTCTTTTGGGGTGTATATGATGTTTGAGGTGTATATGACTTTTTTTGAAAGTTTAAGTTATTTTCTGATTTCTTGAAAATATTTATTTTTGGTATTGTATAATACTTTTGTGCTAAATTTTTATAGAAAAATATACATAATATACTTATATTAATGATTTTGATTAAAATATATATATATATAAAAAAAAGAGATAAAATAATAAACATTATGAATACCATGAAATTTATTATTAAAATCAATTCTATCTTTTTCTTGATTATTAATCATCGCATTGCTTGGATAATTCATTATTTATAATAATTAAGAAAAAAAAATTTAAAAAATTTTGTAAAAATGTATATTTTTTCTATTAGAAGGAAAAAAAAATAAAAAAAAGAATAATTTTCAGAGAGAGTACTTCCTGGAAAAAAAAATTTTTTTGTATCAAATTCAATTTATATAAACAAAATAACAATGATCACGTTACGCCGGCTCATATGACAACAATAGTTTTTCTAAATTTGTATAAACTAAAACAGCGCGTTGGTTTAGTTTTTACCTGTGCCACAAACGTCCGTCCGTTAATAATACAGACGGATAACGGTATTGTTTTGATTTCTAAACAGGGAGTACAAATAAATTTAACAACGAAGATAATGAAAAAAAAATTTAAATATACAAAGAAAAATCTCCCTTAAAATTTTCTCATATGAGAAAATCATAAGCTTATGACGGTTGAGTATGATAAACACCACCTCAAAGCCTTATTTTGATAAATAATTTAAATAGAATGATATATGTACCCGCTTGCCTCGCCACTTGTCCTGCTGTGCCATATCGCTTATGTAATTTACCGTTCATTCCGTTCATTCCAATGATACAAACAAAACACTAGCCCTAGGTTGGAGATTGATCGATCAAACTAAAAAACACATATCATAATGAGCTATTTCAGAGTCGATACGTCACTAAAGTTCTTTAATGAATTATTTCGTAAAATATGATAAACATGGAATGAGAAGAGTGAGACATGTAGAGTGTATCATAAATATTTTGACAAATTTATTATTTATATAAGATGTGTAAAATCTAGATAACCTCTTTTTTTCGCGTAAAATTTTTCTTGTTTGGTAACAAAATGAAATTTAAACAATATAGTCTTCAAATTCTTGTGAATGGCTTTCCTTTGGAAGAATGTTGGGAACTTTTGAATGATGATAATCATGAATATCATGAATCCTCAAGCTATGTTCGTGATGAAATAACTCAACTAAAATATGAAAGGTAACTTACTATTTATTCTTTTTTTTTTTACTTTTTTAATAAAAAAATATAAGATTATTTAATACTTTATTTTGAAATTACATATATAGTGGAACGATTCATTACGCAGCGGTTAATGTAAACCATGGAACTCGTTTTTCTGTACGTTTTTCAGCTGAAGACGCGACAAAAGATCAACCAATAAAAGCTTACCTCTCAGTTGATGGAAATTGGGATTTTACATATTATCAACTTACTGATGAAAAATTTCGTAAAGAAAATGGATTTTGGAACAAAGATAGGAACAAAAAATATTATTTTAAATTTATTCCAACAACACAGTCAGCTTCATCTCCTGATTCTAAACTCATTAATAACACCACCAATATTGACAATAAAGAACTTAATGATAATAAATTTTCTTTAAAAAAATCTGGTGGTCTCGGATGCGTTTCAGTGTATTTTTATCGTGCTAAATGGGTAAATCATTGTTGTAAAGTTCCAAATTTTAATATTAATCAAACATTGACTAATAAAGATGTAGGCTTACTTGTTGGATTTGATGAAGAATTTCATGAACAAAATTATGATATACAAACTGGTATTGTTAACTTGAAAAGAATTTCTAAAAAACCCATTGCCGAATTACATTTACACTATAGAGATATTTCTTGTCTCATAGATCGAGGATTTGATTTTCCTAATTTGTCTACTCCAAAGAATGATATTGTTCGTGATGATTACTTTGAAGATATTTTTATTAAAGAAAGGACTGAATTAATTGAATCAGTACAGTCAAATATGATCTCTTCTAACTACTACTGTCAAACTGATCTAATTGATAAGGATGAAAGCAACTTAATTGAGGAAGGAAAATTAGATAAAATGTTTTCGAATGTAGAAAAATCAAATAAGCGATCTTTTCACCTTGATGAAAAATGTCCATCCAAGAAAAGAGCAAAAGATAATTTCTACATTTTAAATACAACAGTACAAAGTGATAATATCTTGGACGACAATTTCAAGGTTGGCACCTCACAATCTGTTGTATCGCAATTTAATAATGACGTTACTGAAGCCAAGTTAACAAAGAATGCAAATACTGAAGAAAAAAATTTGGAATCGAGGATTTCAAGCATGAATACATTACAACAAATGAACAGCTTTTCCAATGTAATTATTATTGAAGACTCTGATGATAATAATATTCCATTATATATTGAGAACAATCCATTAATTGTATTGAGCGATAATGATTCTTTCAGTGAAGAGGTTAAAAGTTCCAAACCATTGCAGCAGGATCAGATGATTTATCTTAGTGAAGAAGAATTGGTTAGAAAACCACATTTACGTAAGGTTAAAAAACGAAAAAATAAAAATTTGGCGCATCATAATTTTTCTAATAGTAGCAAGTTCAAAGTGACTAAGCCTGTTTATGATGTCATTATTTTGTCTGATTAATCAAGGACAATATTTCTTCCATTTATTTTATTTTTTATTTTGTGGCTTAAAGTGGCTTTAGGAAGAGTATTGTAAGCTTTACATTTCATTTTTTGGATAAAGTCAACCACAAATAAATATGTATAAGTATATATGTATTTATTATGTACTTTTACTTTTTACTTTGACTATTTGCATAGGTATTTCAGATAATAAAAAATATTTTTAGCACAATTTACACAGCCTGTTAAGATTTGTTTTTCACTTTCTCCTTTATAGGAGATTTTTGTCAGATTATACAAAAATGATTTAAATATGGCCTATTTTAAATAAAAATACTATGCTTTGCCACAAAATCCAGGCAACGGTTCTTGATTTCTTGTGCCAAAAAGCTTAGACTTGATCGAAGGCTTATTTTTTCTCGTATTATAATTGGTTCATGGTTAATGGCAAATTAAATAAGTGAATAATATAAACTATCTTCTTTTTATATATTTTTCTATAAATTTGTTATTTATTTTCATAATAATTATTTTCATAGACTTAATAAATGGATTACATTATTCCATTTTGATAAATTAACTAACTGAAAAACGTTACACCCATATCTATTATATGAGTTATTAAATTTTATACATTATTAAATTATGATTAACAAAGTAAAATTCTCTAGATGATTAAGTATTACTAAAAATATTGGAAAAGTATGGACAGCTTCATCAAATACCAGTAATCAGTTTGTTCCTTAATACTTTACAAGATTTAATGCATCAATATAAGATATACATGCAAATTGTAACTGTGAATATTGAGATATACTTTCAAATTTACAAATTCACTTTTTTCCACAAGCAAGCATTCTCACTATAATAGTTAATAATTCTTTTAAAATTTAAACAATGATACAATTTTCTACTCCAAATCACCTATACAGCATCTACTTTCATTTCGGTATACTTAATTTCAAGGCATTAATAAACTAACTCTTGGATCAAAAACAGCCAGAATTTTCCTATCAGGAAGATTTTATTTCCCAATCTTAGCACGAGAATTTGATTGGTTTACATGCGAAGAATTTTTTAAATCTAAAAGAGATTTGATGCTAAATGCAAAGTACCAAAAAGTAAATATAAAATTATTATATTCATGGCCAGTTTTTAAAGAAAGAACTAAAAAAAGATAACAGATTTAAATCTTCTAGAATTATCAGGATAACTTTTTCAGCTATAATAATAAGAGAAAAGTATGTGAAACACCTTAATAAGATTTCATTTTTAATTTAGATACAAAATAATACTTATAAATAAGTAGAAGAAACTAAATGAAGCTTATTGAGAAAAAAAAATTATAAAGCTTATATTAGTATTTTTACGAAATATAATATCAGTTTGAGATATTATAAAAACAAGTTTTTCTAACCTGCTTAAACTCCTGACTTAAACCCGATTGAACATTTATGGGATAATGGATTGAAATACAACTCAAAAAAAAAGAGGTGGGTCACAAAAAAGAAGTTGGGATTATATTATAATAATAACAGAAAATTAAATATTTGGGAAAATGTCCTGTTGGGATATGGTCCGTAAGCAAGTTCTACAATTGGCTTAAATATGTAAAAACAAAAAAAAATTTGAAATGTTTTATGTGAACTCTCAAATACGTATAGAATTTCTATAATAGATCTCAAGATACAACATTGATATCAATATGTAACAATTTATTGTCTTTTAAAAAAAATTCTTAACATTCATAGAATAAAAGGCGCGAAATCGTTTTTAACAAATTAAAAGGACGAACGATTGGATGATCAAAAAGAGATTTTAAGCCTTCTAAGTGATAATAAATTATTGACTATTATTTTATTAACAAATAATAATGAGAAAATATACTAATATGTCAGTTGAAGGAATATTAAACCTATGCTTTTATCTGCTACTATCAATATTTAACAATCACGTATATGGTATGATTGAAGCAAAAGATCTTAGGAGCATTTTAATAAAATTAGAAAGTTTGTTTCTTAGAAGAAGACTCAGGTCTGGGATTATTTTGAAATATGTGGAGAAAAAAAGAATGGACATATGGATGTATACGCAAAGCATGTAATTGGAAGAGAGTCGTAGGAAAAACTTATGAAATGGTAGATCACCTGGCACTTTCATGTCCTAAAGTATTTATTTTCTAAAACAGGAACAGAGACATATTAAAAAATTAAATAGAAACAAACGGAGGATTATGGAGCTTCTTCTAATTCATAAAACTGTTGTACTTTTTTTTTTAACAAGTAAAAATTTTCAAATCTATAAAATTACCAGTAAAAAGAGAAAAAAGAAAACAAAAAGGGGAAGGTAATAAAGCAACATAATATTAATGATGAGGAAAATAGTAAAGAAAATAATGAAGAGAATTTTAATGAAGATTTTAATGAAGATTTTAATAAAGATTTTAATGAAAATTTCAATGAAGAGGATTAATATTAATTTATTCTTTGAAAAAAATGAGGTATTATGCAAAACAATTAAGGAGCTAAAATAGAAATTTAGAAAATTAGAAATGCAATTCTTTCATGTAATAAAATAACCTGGAATATCCAATTGAATTATACTTATGTATATTACAATTTGCATAGTAAAAAAAATTGTGAATATTATTATATATTTGGGCGTATGGACTCAAGAAAACTAAATAAATTTAAGAAGAGCGTTAGACGTTGGAGGATTTGCGAATAATGATAGAAAGGGAAGAGGAGGAGACAAAGTATAATGGTAGCCACGGATATATTTTGCAATTGCAAAGAAAATTGTAATAGTATAAATGTAATTGCAAAAAATAGGAATGGTAGGAATGGGCATGTAACTACCCAAACATTCAGACATCTCAATCAATCAACAAACATTCTGGTAAATGATGGCCTTCCTACTGGTGTTCCCACCTAATTTGGCCACTTCTATATCTTTGATTTATAAACAAAAAAAATCTCTGTCAAATTGGAAATAGCGAAGAAGGTAGTAGCAAACAAATCGATGTATTTTTCAATGCAACCAGCGGATTTAATAATATAATTTGTTAAATTAATAAGCATATAATCACATTTTTTGTTTTTTTTGAATTAAATTTATATGGTTAATGGCAATTAAATAGTAGCCATAGTACCATTTCAGATAGAAACAGCGATCTTGCAATTATGCCTAACCACGGAATAATAATAAAGTTATATTATAATATATTAATAGGATAATTATACGAAGAGCTGAAGTGTCTGTTTTTCGGAGTCGGAATCCACGTTCTGTTTTATAGCAACTCATTCATAAATTATTCGGTCTCGTAAAAGAGGCCGAAAAATTGGTCCAAGAGAGTTTACTGATTACCGGTGCGGTTTATAAGATTATTCTACCATATAATCAGAAATCGATAACTCTCAATTATAATTTTTTCATTCATGACCTTGATATTTAATCATATGATTAGATAGAAAAACCAGATGGCAAATATTGTGCTATAGGAGAACAGGGTATATATACGATTTTAAAAAAATTTATCGCATATAAATCATACCCAGATATCGTGTTAGTAGAAAATTTCCTCCTTGAACATGTAGAAAAATCACGGGGTATCAGTATTTAGCAATTTAAAAAAACACAGTAAAATATAGCTTACTTGATAACTTAAAAATCAAAGAGCATGCCGGGTTATAAATAACCTAACCTCGCTTAAAAAAATACAGACAATTATAATCTAATTTTGGGACAATTATAGTCTTCTCAGACGTTTAGTCTATAACGAAATATGAAAAGATAGGCCCGAGAGGACTACTTATGCGCTCACTAGTTCTTAGGGTATCTGATCAGATATTTATCTTTGACATTTAATAAATTTGTTAACGCAAAGCTATTTATTGACTTATCGCAAAAAATTTCATATCGATCATATTGATTATTTCCACATGAGAAGTAATTTCGACTTTAGGCTGTGATCACGTTCAGATTTGTAGTCTGTGAATATGTAAGTTTATGTGCGATCCATACTTCCATAAGGTACCATCCTTGTGTCGGTAATAATTTGAACACCTTAAACTCGTGTATCATCATATAAAATTATAATTTAACACGCTACAGGAATATGTAGTAATTTTCGCGTATCTTATTAATAACATTAGTTCATGTAATAGCTATATACTCTATATACTGTAAATAATAGGAATTTAAGATACTACCATATTGAATGAAATATCATCTTGTGTATTTCTTATCTAAAACAAATTAAAAGTTTAACAGTATTAGGCGATACAAAATAAATAATATCCTGGTTAACGAAATAATTTTAGATTGACCAATAAAAATATTCTACATTTAACATCACATGACTGATATAAAAATTGAAGTAGCAGCACTATATTGATTCAAGTAACCAATTGATCCTACTAAAACGATCAGGTATGATGATTTTTTCCAAAAGTTTTCGTTAATGATTCATGGACTTTCACATCTCAAATTGTAATACCATATTATTATTCAGCTGTGCAAAAAATCTAAATTTTATTTTGAATTTGTCAATTTTATTTATGTGGTTTAATAAAATATATATGATGAATTTTAGTACAAAAAAAATTTGTCCAATAAAAATACGTAAAGTTTTTTTTTTTAAAAAAAAAGTCATATAATCTAATCTCAGATATGAAACCCAATTTTTTTTTTATTTTGTATCGCTTTATTCGGATTTAAACGAATATTTCATCGTATGTATTTATGATAACTCGAACTTCTAATGATTTGAAGGTTTATAAAGAAATTAGTTCTTATTGAATAAAATAAATGATTGTATTTTCATTTATTTAAATATTAACCGGTAGAACTCTTCATAATAGATTTATAGATTTTTTTTGAAGTTTATTACATTTTTTTAATAAATAAATAAATATATTATATTGATAGATAGAATAGATAAATAACAAATGAATAATATACAAAAAAAATACATGATACATAATTCAAATGTATTACGTATACTAATAGTTTATTCAGTACTATTACTCGTAAATTTTGGTAATTTCGACGCGATAAGATAAACTTTATCAGAGATTTTAACAATTGTATCCCAATCTGGATTTACGTAAATATAGTTATGTGGACCACTTCTGTGTGTTACGCAACGATAAAGCCCCAACGGAACAGCTTGATGTTCTTTAATTAAATAACTGTATAAGTCATTATATGTATTGCCTAAAATGAAAAAAAAATTTGTTTATATGTAAGAATCATGTCATGTTTGATAAATAAATAAATAAATAAAAAAGACTCAGATTTATCTAAAAATTACCAATATAATGTGATGGCACATCAACACAGAATAGATGACCTGAATCAACTCTTAAATCTTCCCACTCATGATTTAGTTGCCGTTCAATTTTTGGTGATATCATCTTATCATCTATATCATGACTGAAAACAAGACATTTCATTATAAGAGGGATGTGCCGATTGTAAAAACTATGATAAAAGTTTAAATAATCGATGTCTAGTTAAAAAAATGTGAAAATTAAATTGATTCGACAAAAAAAATATTTTTTTACCATTGACAGAGCATTGTATCTAAATTACTTGGCGTGAATACATTTCCAGCCATAAATGAAGGTCTCATAAGTGCTTGAACTAAATTTTATAATTAATTAGATTATTCTCTAAATTTATAAGTGTGTATAAAAGTCTGAAATTACTTACTATAGTCTTCTTCGTTATTCTTAACGGAATCACTTTCACCGATCATTTTAAAGGTCTCACGATATATACATTCGACAAGAACATAACAATCATTAGTTAAAGATTCAATGTTTAGTGCAACCATGAGTGATGCGGCATCCGCATTTGTGTATAACCTTCAAATATTTTAGATCAAAAAATAAATAATTAATAAATAATTCATAATGTTTTTTTTGTATCGGTTTGAGTTATAATAAAATCTTTTTTAACCTACTTTTCACTATTCGATGAATCACTTAAGACGACACATTTTTTCGCATAGTTAACCCTAACTCGAACTAGATCTCTTCTGCGAAGTGGTGATCCTTTGATAATATATACTTGCCCAAATTCTTTTAAAACACGTTTTTGTGTGTCACTTGGTTTGCCATTACTTAAAATAATCACCGGCATATCACGACATGTTGAATTTTTTTCTCGTAATACAGAAATAAAAATATCTAAATTCTCTGGAAAATCCTTGCTTTGATCACAAATAATAATATGATCTGTAATATCTTTAATTTCATGATCTTCTGATTCAATAATATTTGCGGCTGCTTTTTTTAAATTTTTACGTAAAATTTCTTCGTCTGACTTTACATTACATAACGGAATAAGTGGGATATCAGGATCTTCCAAATCACTTAAATCATCCTCATCATCAGCATCGATCTTAACTTGTGTGAAGGGACGTAAAGGTGCAGTACTTTTTAACTTTGATGATTTGGAGTTACGATTGCCTCTATTAAATAAGTTATGCGCAGATTTTGCTATGTAAGTTACATCGTACCAACGTCTCGAGTTTTCATTAAAAGTTGCCATTTTAGCTGTTACTTCGGCATTATCACAAATCACGAATCCAATTTCATTCCCCTTAATCTTATAATTCCGTGGATTCAAAAATATTTGAAATGGTGATGTATCACTTCCAAGTTGAGAATTTGGAAAACAACCTTTTGTGAATCTATAAATCCCAATAGAAAATAATACGGCTCCCAAACGCGAATAAATGAGTTCAGAACATTCCAAAAATGTTTTTCCAATAAAAGCATCAGAAAAGGTGACAGCATAAATTTCATGTTTTATACCGCGGACATATTCTATTGCCCAATTTAATTCTTCAAAAAAATTACATTTAAAAAATAATTAATAACTTTTCATTTTATAAATAATTAAAACCTCGCGTTAAAAAAAAAAAAGGCATATGATACCAGGTTTCTTCTTTGCACTTCTAATCAAATTACGAACAGTATCGTCAGTAACTGATGTCGTAAGTAATACAACCAATGATGCAAATCCCGGTATGACCAAACTTTGAGCCATTAAACCCATTGTAATTTCGTCGATACAAATAACATCCTTCGCTATTTATTTATTATAAAAAAAAAAATAGAGTTTAGAATATGTATAATAAATATAACAAGTTTAATATGAGAAATATTTCAAAAGTAGTCACCCAAGAAATCAAAATGTGGAACATTTTCGGGCAAATTAACTTGAGAGTATATGTGCAGCTTTCGATTGTATTTTTTAATAGCCTGATTTTTTTTTTAAATAAAATTATTTAAGAGACAAAAAATTCAAACATCGAAAATAATATTCACATACCAAGGCTCTCATTATTTGATTAGCATCATCTTCGTCACCGTTTTTAGAAAACTTTTTAGTTAAAAGAAAAGCTGCACTTGCAGTATCTGCTCGAATTTTTTCAAGACTACGGCGCCAAGTAGGCGTTCTTAATATATGTGTAAAAAACTATTTTAAATATATTATAGAAGAGGGACGCATAGAACATTTGTAAATTTAAAATTTTATTTACCCTTTAATATATTGTACTCTAGTTACAAATGCCGGGTCTTCAAGAAACTCTACGATCTCTTCGTCAGGCTTTTTTTTTTAAAAAAAAAATACATAAATATAAAAGATGGTTTAATATTTTTCATATTTCAAAAATATAAAAAACAAACCTCGTCCGGGTGCATTATCACCACATATGTATTCATAGTTGCCAAACCATGGTCTAGACAAAAGAATTCTCGCAAGAATTCAAACAAACTTGTTGAATCAAAATCTCCAGTAACAATAATATGTTCTTTATATATTTCGCCTTTATATGAATGATTATACTTAGATCTTTCTTGTATCAAAGTTAGAAGTTCAGATAATGCTGTTGGGATGTATAAAGCTCCTGCAAGCATAACATATAAAATAACGGCACGAGTGAAAGCACTATCCGGGATCAAATCTGTTGACATTCCATTTGTACTAAGTTTGTAAAAAAAAAAAATTATAAAACATTATAAATTATTAAATTATATAATAAAGGTAAATATAGCTCACCTGCTTACTGTTAAGAGGAGAAGAATAATTAAACAAAATTTATCAATAATAGTAATAATAGTAATAATAAATTTAACATGTAATTTCATAATATATACATACAAACAGTAAAAAAAAATGCGTCGCTAAAAGAAATATTCTCATCAACTTTATTTTCCGATTGTTTGAAAGTAACCAAGTGAATGAAAGCAGTAACCGTGAGAAAAGTAAATAAAATCGCTGTAACTATTAAGATTTTCGAAAATAAATTAGCTTTGAAACAAGCTTAACGAAAATTATTAAAAAAAGTTCATAATAAAATTTTACCAAGTCTTATTCCTTTCCTCATAACCTTTGATAATTTAAAAAGAGAACTCTTTACAGGTGCGAAGACAATTTGTACCGCCCAATGAAGTCTTGCGAACCGAATGGGATATATATAAACCTTGAATAATTAAAAGGTTGGACATGTTCCTTGTTGGTGACGAAAGAAGCTTTAATAAAATATTTAATATTTATATACCAAAATTCCAGCACCCATATAAGTGTTATCCATAACATCATCAAAAATAGTTAGGATATATGCTGCTATGACCGGAAACACCGAAATCCATGTTAAAATTGAAAAAATGTTAAACGTATATTGAAAAGGCTCTTTATCCAACCATATGTGCGGTATATATTGAATTAAAATAAAAGTAGCAAGAATAAAGTCTGCCGTCTGAAGGATGAATGGAAATGCTTCTTCGCTGCTATCAAGCTTGACATATCTCGTATTCTAAATTTTTTTTTTTTAGAAAAAAGTCAAAATTCATCTTTACTGCGCCACAAACTTATCGAAATCTGGAAACACTAACCCAGATATATAAAAAAACAAACATTGCGGATAGAATTGCATCAAAAAGTTCCCAAATTCTTCCGATTCTTGAAGTATCACATTGAAACGCCAATCTTTTTCTAATGCTAGCTCTTTTACCAGACTTATATATGAATTCTCTTTGGTTTTTCACCCAAGCTTCATCTCTTTCATTGGCAATTACAGAACTAGAAGGTGATTGATAAGATCGTTGGCTATCAACAAATAGATAATCCTTCGATTTCATATTTGATCCTTCGCTATCATTTGAGGAACTTTTCGCACTTGAGCCGGTTTGCTCATTTTGTAGTAATGGAGTGTTCTCACTCATATTTTCTTTCGATTTATATTACAATTCGAAATTTCGTTTAAAGATTTAACAAAAATGATGGATAAAAAAATTATTCGGTTTTTATTTAATTTTTTTTTTACGAAATTGTCATACGTTTGACGATCCATCAATCCCAAAGAACAAATGATTTGGTCGGCTGGGTTAATTTGTGTTCTTGATTGGTAGATCTATTAGTCTTTTAAAATCTTTGATATTATTTTGTAACCAAAGTTCCCGAAAAAGAAGGAATCTATTAAAAATTATATATAAGGTAAATCATAATAAGATTAGCATCATTTTCTACGTAGAACTTCTTATACTAAAACAAACGAATTTTTAACAATCGCTGATGCAACAGAAAATGACGCAATCATGCAGTAAATCTGAAAATCCCCTGGGAAGATTCTTCAATTGAAGTCATATGATCGACAGTTTCACCACAAATAGGAAAATTTTTATTAATAAAAATAATATTTACGATATAAAATGACAATTTTACTAATATTAGAATATGGCGGCTACATTGTAGATATGAACTAATTTCCGCCCAAATAAATAAAGTTGAAAATGAAATTATATATTGTCCCTATTTAAAAGTATTTATATTTAAAATGTTTAAAAATATGCTTTAATTTAAAACTTAAATATATTTAAAATTATATTACATTTTTTTAAAATGTTTAATACTTAAATATACTTAAAATTATATTACATTTCTTTAATTGTTTTGTTCGTATGCTACAAGTTTCTTCCAAATGAGAAAGCAATTAACTTTTACAAAGCGAATTTTGAACCGGCCACATTGCGTGAATTGATCTAATAAATTTATTAACATGAAAATTAGGTGTATTTTCTTTTAGATATAGACTATATATTTAGCTTTTTCCGAAAAAATTTATTAATTATTTCCAATTTGAAAATACTTTTATTGGCAAATAATCCCAGACCATTTTTTGGGGAAGGGGTCAGAAATTGTGTTTAGGATTATCGATCAGTCTATAAATAGTAATTGCATACTAGATCACAAGGGAGACAAACGCCAAATTTCATGGCGAGTCAGTGAGCACCTGTAAATTATCTTAACCTGCCATTTTATGTTATAGCGTAATACAAAGTATCAATGATAAATCATCTGATTATAAAAAAAAAGAAAAAAAATAAATTGGGCCGAATAGTTAAAATTTTGGTAATTAGGTAATTTAGTGATTATGATCAATATATGAATATAATAACTAAACATATTTTCCATTGAAAACATAATTTATTTAATGAGCAATTCAACTCGATAAACAACAACTTATTACAAATAAAATTATTGTAATTTACAACCATCTACTGGAACTACTGGAACGGTCCCCCGGTTTATAATGTCTGTATTACGCGCATTGTAATCATCATCATAATTCTTGTTTAAACCTGTCATGTAATAAAGAAAATGTCAATGCGCCATTGATAATTATGATATTGGTTTATAATTTATATATCACTTACTATCCAACGAAAATTTATAAGTTTGAGTAATATATCTAGGATCTAAGGTCAAAAATGATATATTTAAATATATAACTTTTTTTTAAAAAAATAAATATATTAAAATATACTGTATACTGTACCTTCATTTTCTTTAAATTTTCTACATTCAACCACTTTAATGTAAAATATTTTTTAGAAATTATTACATATTATTAAGAGCTGTTACAATGTAAATAAACTTACGTGCTTTAAAATATAATATAAGAAATATATTTCAAAGTAAGTATTATTAACAAATGATATAGTTATTAAATAGTTTATAGTGTAAAATAAACTTACGTCGTCGTGCTATAAATTATAATATAAAAATAGATTCCATGGTTAGTTAATTATTAGTAAATAAATATAGTTATTAAACAATTAAGTTGCTTACGTGGTCGTTCTTTAAAATATAATTTAGGGAAGTTTTGATGTTAATAGATGAGATAATTATTAAATAATTAAGGTATAATGTAAATAAACTTACTTCTTTCAAACTTACTATTACGCGGTTCGAATTTTTCAGTGCTACAGCCTAATAAATTAAAAATAGTTAACCATTAGTAATAATTGTTATAATATACAATTTGTATACTAACGACAATATTCTTCTCGTTCTTCTCGTAGAGTATAATCATATGCCACGGTCATATATTCTAAAAAAAAAAAAAAATTCAATAGATATTAGACATTTAAATGTCTATACTTAATAATATATACCTTGAGTACTTCCACTTATTACAGAATTAGAGTTAGAGTGATGAGGTGAAACCAGGTTATAATCTAATAAAAATCAAGTATTATTAGCATATTAAATATATTAACGGTTTGTATATGGTTTAACTTGATGAACCTTTATTATTATCAACTATTTTACATGATTCCATCATTTCTTCAAATAATTTTGGTAAAAGAGAAGCATCAGGCCTTCCTGATGGTTCGGGATTCCAACATCGTTCCATAATATTAACATAAAAATCTGGCGTTCCTTTAACAATATCAGGTCTTAGCCCATCAAGAACTGAAAGCGCAAGTTCTGCATTATGATGATAATTTGAAAATGGGGGTTTCTTGGATGTCAATTCCCACATTATCATACTTATACTATACACTTCTGATTGTTTTGTATATGGTTTACATCTTAGAACTTCAGGAGCTATGTAGGGCAAAACTCCTTGAATTTTATCTGAAACTTTTAATAGTAAAAATTAAAAATTTTAATATGAAAACACTATATTTTATTAAATTACATTATTTTTTATTGTACCTGTTTCTGAGTCAATGGGCTGACAAAGTCCAAAATCACTTATAAAAACTTTATCATCTTTATCTACCAAGATATTTTTACAATGGAAATCCTTGTGAACTAAATTTTTTTGATGAATTGAATTTAAAGCTTTTGAAATTTCAATTAGAATCTTTGCTCTATTGGTCCAAGTTAATTTTGAAAAAAATTTACGAATATAATTTCGTAAATCTCCATGTTCCGCATGTTTTACTACCATAGCATAATCATTTCCTTCTGGTGATTTTGTTATTCCATAAAATGGTATGACTCTTGGATTACGACATTTATGATGAATTTTAAACTAAATAATTTAAAAAAATTAAAAAATTAATTTCGAAAATTTAGCTGTTAGTATGAATTTTTTTTGTTACCTCATTTAGAATAAGATCATTGACACTATTAGAGTCTCTAATTGCTTTTAAAGCAATATTACTAGACGAAGCCAAAGCAATATTACGAGGTGAAACCGAAGCAATATTACTAGATGAAGTCAAAGACATGTTTAATGATAAATTCCATGTTCCAAAAAATACTTTTGAATTTCCTCCATCTGCTAAATATTTTATGTTTTCTAGAATTGAACGTGGTATCCATTCAATAAAATCATCACAATATTTTGATTTCTTTTGTGTTTCTTTAATAAATTTATCCAATTTATTATTTCCACTTGATTGTGAAGTAGAAAGAAATTGATTCCTACAAAATTGACCCGAATAATTTATTATTTTCCGGTTACATTGCGTACAAGTAATATAATTTGAGGTTCCCATTTTTTGATAAAGATACAGGTAGTATTTAGTATTCGTTTGACTTACTTATATACAGATCTCATAATTTAATTTAACGATGTAATTAGGATTTTGTTCAATCGAAATATATCCCATTTTTGCTAAATTTGATTAAATGATAATAATAAAATTTCTCTTATAACATTTTAAGGTAATTGATTACCTAGAAGATACTTTATAATTGTATGTGAAACAATTAAAACGGAAGTTAGTGAGAAATATTTATGATTTAAATTAGGTGAAGCAGAAAAGTTTAGTACAGTATAATTAGATTATTATGAATGACAATTAAAAATAATCGAACATACGAATTTATTTGTTTATGAATCTATAAAGGAAATAATTTACCGAATAATTAAAACGCAGCATGCTGATCATTTTGAAGCTAACGTAAATTGATGTTTTATATCCATAAGGCGGCTGATTTTACATATAATAATAATCAAAAAGTAGAATTTATGGGAAAAAATGGGCATAAAAAATTTTGGAAATAAAAACCTATTTACAAATGAGGTTTAACATACCACAAACTTTTTAAGAATGTTTCTTTCTTTTACGCTTGGTTATGGTAATTTTAGATGAACAACGTTAGACATTTTATTAATATATCCGAAAACTTACACTATTATTTTTCTTTTTTTTTGTATGATATTACGTATACTATTTATTATTGGATATTGAAAACCCCCTCTTGCATCGGAATAATAAAATCCTATTGTATAATTCTCGTATAAAATTTTGATAAAAGCATAAAGGTCTGACAAAAGTAATTGTTTCCTTTTTTTCTCTCTTACATTATTTTATCAACGTAAATATCATAAAAATGAAAATGACCAAGACGACCAAAATCAGCCCATCTTGAGACACAATACTCCCAGATGTTATGGGTCGATTATTACTTTCTATAATGTCGATGATATATCATGATAGCTCATAACCTGATATCCCATCATTTGACCTGTGATAGTCAGCTTCGTGATGAGCATGTCTATTTGCAAGGTCGAATGAGCGAAGTATCTGGATCAAATATAAAGGAGAACCAGTAGAAATCCATTTTCAAGGAGGAAACGTTAATACATTAAAGACAAATATTAAATGCCAACCTACCAAATAAATTAGCAACTTGTCATCAATAATACATTATGAGCACATGGAAAAAAAGAAAGTTTATGTGTGGATAACATAATTGATGAAAAATTTGTAACGAGATATGACAAACCTCTTTATGTCGAGGTCGTTGATATTGGTAAGCTTTAAGTCATAATAACTAAACGTGATGCCCGCACTTTTTATACCACTGTTACGTTGGGATTTTATGTCTACCAGATGATGTGTCTTTTCTAGGAAACAAATGATTATAGAAAAAATAAGCAATTTAACTGTAAATTAATCGAGGAGAACGAGGATTTCCTAATTCGTAAATGTTATGGAGAACTCATAAGATAGATTGATCAATGCTTATGAGCTTTACCATGATTTTCTTCAAATCAATTTAGTGAGCCAAATGCTTCTGAACTTTGAGGTAACCTCTTTGCAAAAGAATGGTGCGTTTAGAATTCATGAAAAAGGAGTGACATCAACAAAAATAGTGGATAAAAAATAGATAATCTATATTACAGTTGTTTGATACGCTAAATGATGTACAGACAAATTCTTATATAATATACCTCAATCAAGAATATTTTGAAACAACCGATTCTTACTCTTTGGATTTATTTCAAGTTGCTGTATCAAAGATACACGATGATAATAGATTTCACTCGCGAGACCAATCCAGATAACCTGGAAGGTTCAAGAAGAATTGTAATTAAAGATTTGTGGTGGCGTTCCTCAACTGTATGTTAATTTGTTTTGTACATTAATAACAATCTGCATTTACTAATTAGTATAAAGGTAAGACAAAAAAAGCATAAATAGTATATATTTTATTAGTTATTTTTTAATGTGATGCTAACTTGCAGTTTTGTAGGTGGTTTGGAATCAAAAATTACGTGTGGAACGGTGATATCAAACTATATTTTGTGGTTCCCATCTGACAAATTTGATGATTATCCTTGGCAAAGTTATAGGAGTCCCAACGCACGAGATTTTTTTATGATTCCACTAGTAGTGTCACTTATTTCAGGCGAAACCCACAAAAGGAAATTATAGCTGGGTGCAGTAAAGTCTCATTCTGGACAAGTGTGGCAGGGAAATCAATAGTAATTTCGGAACTACCTACACTGCAGTGCAGTGTAAGGAGAAGTTCCAAAATTAGTGAGAGAAAAAAAAGTAAGAAAATTACAGAATAATATGATTTAATTATTCTTTAGGAATATAACAAATAATCTAAAGCAATATGTACTAAATATCAATTTCTACAAATAGAATGTAATGTGAAATAAGAGAATTATTATGTATTATGGCAAATCTGCTTTTGCGTGGTTTGGAGAGATATCAAATAATGAACAAAGTTGCTTACGTTAAAATTGTATCTACTATTAATAAAGTTTAACTTTATTTTTTAACTTGTGTATGTGGTGTACTGTTGGGATGTGTAACTGTGCATTGGAAATATTATTATGAGCGCTAGCGAAATGTACACTATTGGTGCCGATCCAAATTTTTTATCGGATAACAAAGTTTTTATCCCTCCCTATTTGAATAACTACATTTCGGCAAAATTTCTTGGCACACTCATCCTCGGTACGTAAATCACAGATCTTGCCATTTCTTTATTAGATAAATACAAATTATCATACATTACAACTTACAAGAAATACTTCTATATTCGCCGTATTCACCGTAAATTCGTATGCTCTATTAGTTTCAATTAAAATATAATTATTAAATAATATAATTATATTTACCATATTTACCATAAATTTTAATTACATCATGTTAAATTATTAATTTAAGGGAGATAGCAGCAGAAATTAGAGATAGGTTTATATAACAATACATTCCAAAATTGTTTTCATTATAGAATAATGACAAAATACAAAAATTTTAAATAAAAAATTTCTTTTTAATAAATTTATCATGAGTCTACTGTTTGGTCCTATTAAGAATGGTGTAACGACGAAGATATCATAAAATTCCCAAAGTCGGGAAGGATTCATTTTGTGCAGAAGTGACAAAGAAGATTAATTGAAATTATCATTCGAATTTCACCGATGAGGAGTGCAACAAAAAATTTCTAAACCTAACTCGTGCATACTATGTAAGTAGAAGATCGATTATTTGTCCGCCTATGTACTCACACCTCTACCATATAATATAGTGGGACTATTTTTCAGGTGATTAAAAATATTAAAAAAAGAAAAATTTGCAGAAACTCGTGACTTCTTTCTATAAATAACCCTGATAGACCAGCTTTAAGAATGCTTTTAAAATAAAGTGGAAAAAAATAAAGAATTATTTACCTGTTTCTAAGTCAACAGCATTTATTTGTGTTTTTTAATTTTTTTGCAATATCTCATTTAGAAATGATTATTAATATTATCAGAATCTCTAATTGCTATTCAAGCAGTATTAATAGATGACGCCAAATACATGTTTAATTGCAAATTTCATGTTCCAAAAAAAAAACTTTTGGGTTTCCTCCATCTTCTAAATATTTTGTTTTCTAGATTTGACATCACAATATTTTGAATTTAATTGTGTTTCTTTAATAAATTCATTCAATTTAAAATTTCCACTTGATTGTGAAGGAGAAAGAAATTGATTTCTACAAAATTGAGTCGAATAATTTATTATTTTCAGATCACATTGCGTACAAGTAATATAATTTATCTTCTAATATATTTAATATATTCATTTAATATATTCATTTTTATTTACTTTCTAATAAAATGCAAAATATAATTCTTTAGCATTATTATATTCATTATTATTAAGATTAAAATAGAAAAAAGACGATTGTATTGTAGTGCAATTTATTAAAATTTAACAATGTGATTAGGAAATTAACAATAGATTAAATTTGATATCTTTGCTTGTGTTTATAAAACAGGTTAAAATATTTAATGTTCATATTTAATACTTCTAGCAAATTAACATTTTTAAAATACGGTGCTGAAAATTATGGTATTTTCTTATATAAAGTACTGCGGGAAAAAATACAATACGTAATATATATATTATACAAGACAAAATAGTTTTTGAAAGATAAAATATTAATTTATTTAAATGAGAGACATGATAATTTTCAAATAATATTAATAAATTAAATAGAAAAATTATTAAAATGAAAATTATTGTTTAAGCGAATTATGGCGCTGAAGAAGATATATCGATATTTTGTTCTACATCTACTAAAAGTATTAGTTATAAAATCAATATCAATGTTTTTTAAAAATTACAATGATATAAATTTACCTTTTTCCTTTACGTCATCTTGCTTATTGTTATCATTATTATTATTTGGCTTATTATTTTCACCTTTGAAACAAACAAAACCGTTAAATTTGGTGATTATTATGTATTACAGAAGAATAAGTTACGCGAATTTACCTTGGGAGCGTACGATGGATTTTTTCTGATATCGAGAAAGTAGAGTATCAAATAGTTGCGATCTACCCGTTACACTTCGTTTCAAGGTCAACGAATGACTCTTGCAAGTTAATGAACGTGTGCAAGGTTTATTATTATGTGAATTAATTACCCCACATTGTTTATCCAAATCAATTTCTAAATTGAAAAAAAAATATTAGGTTAAAATTTTCAAATTAAAATTTAAAAAAGATAATATTTTATTTCCCACAACTTTTATTACGGCTTTTAACTTTCTTCTTTTCTTTTCCCTTTTTAACCTTTTGTTTTTTCTCAGGGGGTGTTTCAGCCGCTGTTGGAGAATTAGGTCTTTTTTCTAAAATATTTCGAAAAAGAATAAAAAAATATACGTGTATAATTAATTTCACGCAATTAGAAAATTTAATTTGAATGTTAATAAACTTACGAGTTTTCTCTCCCTCGTTCTCGACTGTAAATAGAAATCAATTTAAAAAAAAAAAAGAAATAGAAATTTTTAAAGATCCATAAAATATTTAATCACTATACTTTGTAATCTCGAATCAGCTTCGGATAACTTTTCTTGGGATTTAGAGGAATCAATAGAAGTTGACTTTGTCTCATCCATTTTATTCTATATAAATATATTATATATTTGATTTATTGTATTTGTATTAACGAAATTGATAAAAAAATTTGTTAAAAATTCTTGCTTTTTACTGATGATTTTATATGTTCTATCGGAATTATTAATTCACCTGATAAAGAAGATAATAGTAAAATTTAAAAATAAATGAACAAAAAATTTCCTAAAAAGATACGGAAAATATTTTATTTGTCAATACAAATATGAGACTTCAATATGATTAGTGTACAAATGAATTTCATTTCATTATATTACCATTTTCAGAAATTACCGGATGTCAAATTGAAACAATGAATTAATTTTTTTTGAAACATTTAAAATTAAAATCTAGAATTCAATATATTTACATTATACTAATTTAGTATTTATTAATGAAGAAAAAAGGTATCACAATGTATGAATTTTTATTTTCAATGAAAATGTTATAAATCGTATAAATCGTGAAATATGCAACACGTGATCAAACTATACGCAGTATTTCAGAGTTCGTCATTGGTCCATTTTTGTAAAAACTGATCATAATTTATAAGCAATAATAAGTAACAATCTCCGCGTGATATCCGTTTCCACCCGTAAAGTCTACGGTCAAACTCCGATATAACGATTATCGGAATCTATGAATATTGACCGACACGTCAATTTCGTGTACACGTAATACGTAATATAGATAATATAGACTCATAGTTAATTCAATAAAAGACTTTTTTTTTCCTCCTCTTCCTCTCTCGCTTCTCTTCCTCCCTCCTCCTTCTCTCCCCTCATCAAACTCATATATTTATTATACTCTTTTTTCTCTTTACGTTTAACTGCTTACACGATATATTAAGGTAAATTTTTGGGTATTTTTGCTGGAGCAGCATGGTGTTATGCGAGGGTGGGAGCATAGCGTGCTTACTTTGTAAGCCTGTGAGTACCAGATTTCTGCAGTCTCACAGTAGAGCTGGTTGGGAGTTTTTGGAACGGTATAGTACTATGCGAGGGTTGGAGCATAGTCGCTTACTTTTGGTAAGCTCGTGGGTACCAGCTTCTGCTGTAGTCCTGCGATAGGACCGAAGGTGAGTATAATTTCCTTGTTATTTTTTGGTTATTTTTTATTTTTATCATGATTTTTTTTATTTCTTTATTATTTTTAGCTTTGGGTATTTTATTGGAGCAGCATGATGTTATGCGTGGGTGGGAGCATAGCGTGCTTACTTTGTAAGCCTGTGAGTACCAGATTTTCTGCAGTCTCACAGTAGGGCTGGTTGGGAGTCTTTTGGAACGGTATAGTACTATGCGAGGGTTGGAGCATAGTCGCTTACTTTTTGGTAAGCTCGTGGGTACCAGCTTCTGCTGCAGTCCTGCGATAGGACCGAAGGTGAGTGTACTTTCCTTGTTATTTTTTAGTAAATTTTATCATGATTTTTTTTATTTCTTTATTATTTTTAGCTTTGGGTATTTTATTGGAGCAGCATGATGTTATGCGAGGGTGGGAGCATAGCGTGCTTACTTTGTAAGCCTGTGAGTACCAGATTTTCTGCAGTCTCACAGTAGGGCTGGTTGGGAGTCTTTTGGAACGGTATAGTACTATGCGAGGGTTGGAGCATAGTCGCTTACTTTTTGGTAAGCTCGTGGGTACCAGCTTCTGCTGCAGTCCTGCGATAGGACCGAAGGTGAGTGTACTTTTTTTTTGTTTTTTTTTTAGTTATTTGTATTTTTTATTATGATTTTTTTTATTTCTTTATTATTTTTAGCTTTGGGTATTTTTGTTGGAGCAGCATGATGTTATGCATGGGCGGGAGCATAGCGTGCTTACTTTGTAAGCCTGTGAGTACCAGCTTTTGTTGTAGTCTCACAGTAGGGCTGGTTGGTTGTGGTACGGCATGGTGCTATGCGTAATTTTCATGGGAGGAGCATAGTGCGCTTCTTAGGAAGTCCCTTGTTGGCAGGGCCGTAATACTTAAACAAATATAAAATCAAAAAAAGTTACGTAAGTAATATTTGAACATATGGATAATTTGAGTTAGAAGTTATTATTAGGAATTTTGTTGTGAATCTTGAGTTCTTGAATAGATACGAGCAGTCAAAAATATTATTCTTTAAATATTGTGTATGATTATAATTACTTAATTTTTGTAAGACCAATTCATCAATTTCTATTAAAAGATCTAATACTTTTATATCGTCATTTAAATTATTAACTAAACCAGTATAAAAATTTTTTAAAAATTGAAGAAATATTTTTCATCCATTCTTTTGTTAATGCAGTTTTAAAAATATTAATGAATGTGCGAAGAATTCTTTCATAATTTGACCTTCTCCTACTTGAATAATTAAATCATAATCATTTCCAGTAGTAAGAAGTTGACCGATATTTTGTGATAAGTCTAATAATAAGTTTTCCTCCACCGTTTTGGCGTTATAAAAAGAGAAACTATAATAAGTATGGTCGTGTGATTACGTTTAATTTTTTTATAATATATATATAACGTACATTGTATGGTGATCATGGTTTAATACGTTTGTAGTTAGTTGAAATATTTGATCATCAAAACATCGGATGGTAAAGGATAAATTATTTTTTTTTTAACTAGAATTTGAGGTTGTTCACATTGTAATCGTAAAATAACAACTTATTCAGGTCAATTCAATTATGTAGAAGACAAATTCTTTCTTCTCATTTCTCGGATATCGTAACATACAAACTAACCAAATTAATGAAAATAAATTAATTGATACAAGTGGAAATTCTGAATTAGATGAATTTATTAAAGAAACTCAAAATGATTCAAAATATTGCGACTTTATTGAATGGATACCAAATAATTACTTAGAAAATGTAAAATATTTAACAAAAGGAGGAAATTCAAATATTTTTTTGTGGAACTTGGAATTTAACCATACCTTTGGCTATAAAAGCTATTAAGGATTCTGATGAACAAATTCTAAATAAGGTAAAAGAAAAAAGTTTCAAACTAAAATAATAATAATAATAATAATAATAATAATAATAATAATAATAATTATTTTCATCTTTCAACTATTAGTTGAAAATGCATCATAATGTCGTAATCCAAATGTTATACCATTTTATGGAATAACAAAAGTACCTAATAGAAATGAATATACTATGGGCTATGGTAATAAGACGCGCAAAATATGGTGATTTACGAAAATATATTAGATTTTTTCCAAAATTAACTTTGGGCCGATAGAGTCGAGATTCTTATAAATATTTCGAAAGCCTTCACGAAATGAAATATTTTTGGTAAATGAAGATAGAAGAATTTTAATAAGTGATTTTGGATTTTGTAAACCTATTGACTCAACAATAGGTAAGTGAAGCAGACCAATATTTTAATTCCTCAATATTTATTAATCAATAATAATTTTATATATTTTAAAAGTTCAGGAAGACATCTAAGGGGTTTTGCCTTATATTGCTCCTGAATAAGCCATATACAAAGCAATCTGAAGTTTATAGCTTAAGTATGATAATGTGGGAATTAACTTCCATTTTTAGGTGATTCTCATGATAAGGATCTTGCACTTCAAATTATTGGTGGTAGAAGACCTGATATTATTAAAGGAACACCCATTAAAAGGAAAAGTATAAAAGTCTTCAATACAGTATGGTTTCGCCAAATTTTTCATTAAATGTATATAAGATTTAAAAATTGATTTTATAAAGTTACATTTATTTAATATTTGTTCTTTTTCTTTTTTAGAATGCAAAACTGAACTGAAATCAAAATCGAAATCGAACCATTTGAATATACTACTAGTATAGCTCCAATTGATTTTTCTAAAAATGACGAAGAACATCCGTAACAAATGATGATTTTGTTGATGTGAAACCATTACCTCAATATGATTCCCCAACAGATTCAAAAGAAAAAAGCACTGAGCCAGGTATATAAAAATGTAAAGAAGTGTATTAATAATAATTTTAAGTTACATATTTATTATATTTTTTATAGAATATGAATATGAAACCAAAACATTTGAATATACTACTAGTATAGATCCGATTGATTTTTCTAAAAATGATGAAGAAGGAGCATCCGTAACGTAAAATCATCACCTCAGTCTAATCTCCCAATAGATTCAAAAGAAAAAACAGATAAAGTAAGTGAAAATTCTGAAACTCAAACACTTGAATATACTACTGATACGTCTCTAATTTATTTCTTTCTGAATAAAAAAGCAAAGCCGCAAATGATGATTAATTTCCTGATGATTACTTTTACCTTAGGGTCGGTTTAATGTCTCATGTTTATGTATTGGGTGTTAAACGCATTTCTACTTTCTTTAGATTTAGTAATACTATTTTAAAAACTATTGTCACTTCACAAAAAAGTGAAAGTGATAATGATGTTCCTTATCAACTTTGGAGACATGAAAATGGTTATCTTATTAATAAACAAACCAACTTATATTTAGATGTTGATAGTGATGTTAGGGTATTTGAATTTAGTATTATAAGTATATTACACTTATATTTTCTAGTAAATTTAATACAAATCATGTGAATTTTAATGTTCTATCATATTAATATTATCGTAATATTATACTATAGGAAAACTTGGTAAACATATTGTCCTTTGTCACCAAAAACCTGATACTAATGGTGCTAATCAACAATGGACTTTGACAAAGGAAGGATATATTGTTCTAAAAAGTCATCCTAAATATGTTATCAATGTGAAAGGAACAAAGATGGTTCACACGTTGTGCTTTCTGATAGTAATTCAGTATCTTTTGCAAGGTGTAATTTTGCCAAGTGGAAAATAATTTCTTTAAACAAGGTCAGATTGTAAATAATAGAAGCTAAAGATCTTAAAAAGGTTGATTCATTCTTTACAGGCGGTAATGTTTCTATTTCTTTAATAGATCATTAATTCATTGTACTGTGAATATTATTTATAAATTTTATTATTTGGTTTTAAAGGAAAGTCTGATCCTTATGTTTAAGTTTCACTATGATAGTCAAGACATTATGACTCAAACTAAATTTATTGAAAATACTTTGGATCCTATTTGGAGCGAAGTTCATTATTTACCAGTAAAAAATATTGGGGATAAATTCATTTTGGATGTAATAGATTTTAATTCGTTTACTAAGGACAAGCCACTCGGTTATGTTATTTTTGAAGTTACTAAGGAACGGTTTCACCTAATGTGTATGTATGAAGGAACACTGAATGGCATTGATAGTAAGTATAATCATTAAAATTATTAGGTTTTTTTATTAATTGAAAGCTAACATACAGTTTAATATTTAGATGGGCCAACCTTTCAGGTCAAGGAAAACTTCATTACAAAGCAAAATTTTACCCTTTAACTTTAGATGCCTTACCAAAACCAACAGAAAATTTCCTTGTTAATCTTAAAGAAAAACCCTTTGATAAATCAACACTTTATATCCTTATTACATTGCAGACACCAAATAGTAGCTTCCCCCCTTCTAACACATTAGCAAACTTGTTTGGTTATTCCGATACAGAAGAACTGTTAATTTGTATAAAAATTATAATCATGATGAGAGAGTCATAAATAATACCAATAAGACAATCTGGACCACTTGTATGGTAAGTTTTAATACTATGTAATTTATGTATAAAAAAGTTATATTATTATTTTTTTTAAAAATCACATTATTTTTATTGTAATTTTATTTTATAGGTATTATGGTTTTTGAGATTTTTATTGAAAGAACACAGAAGTGAATGGGCCGGTATTTATGAACGTTCAGAAAAATATATCACTAAAGAATTAGGTGGTGATTTAGAAGTTGAAGAAATTGCAATCGCAGGTGGAAGAAAAGCCGTACGTGAAAGATTTGAAATCAAAGATGGTAAATAATTTAATTCACATTTACTTATTATATTAGAGGTTTATATGTATTTATCAATTATTTTGTTTAATTTCAAAATTATTTATTAATTAATTAAGATTTAATAGTTCATTCAAAGACAATTGTCATTGCTCGTCGTACCGTTTCCGTCCGTCTAGTACGTCTTCTCTTGAGCTATCAAAAAGAATCGGGTTGTTTTGAACTTGATAATCACTTGGCTGAAACTCTTGATTTCAGTTCGGTTCGGCCGAAGAAGCAAAGAAAAGTTTGGAAACTCATTTCTCATCTTATTCAAAAATTTCAAAACTTGATGTAAACTTACATAGCTCGGCTATAATGATTTGGTTTGTAAGATATGTATTGGCCGATTTCAGAATTGATAAATATCAAATCACATCAAAATGGATTACTGAACAGGTAAAGGGATAAACAAATCCAAGAAACTTTGTCAGAAAGAGATTCGATGTTGATGATGAGGTATTAAAAGTAGATGAAACTTTCAAATCTACTTTGGCTCTTAATATTCCTCTAAATATAAAAAAGGAAATCGAAGATGAAATAAAAAGTGAAAATGGTGCTATTGTAACTCAAGTCATTATTGGACTTCTCAAAATTAAAATTAAAAATGCCAGAAATCTTCCAAAGTCAAGTTTATTGTTTACTTATTCAAAACCAGATCCTTATGTTAGAATTCTTGATGCTTCTGGTCAGGAAATTGTTCGAACTCGTACTATTTCTGAAACGACTGAGCCAAAATGGGAAGAAGTTCATTATGTTTCAATTCATGGCACGGGAGAAAACATTACCTTTGAGATTATGGATAAGAATTTATCTGTAGCTGATAAACCTTCTTGGTACTTATGTTTTTGAAACCGCCAAAATTGTAAGAAATCTGAAGACGGTTCCTATGTTACTAGTGAACCTATAAGAGAATTGTTCTCTCTTGTTATTGGAAGAAAACCTAGTGGTGGAGAATTAGATTTGGAAGTCCAATTCGTTTCTGCTCAATATAACTGGAAAGAAAGTTTCGTCTTTAAAAAAAAAACTCTCACTATTGAACACATTTATATTATTCTTAGTTGGAGAAATACTAGAAGTTACTTCGAATTCTCCGATGATATAGCTCATTTCTTTAATTATAAATCTCAGGAAGAATTAAAAAGTGATTTCTTGAAACTTACCACTGAATTCACTGAATTGCAAATTTAGGCGAATCTTCTATTAGTACTTATTAGTAATCATATATTTAAAAATTTCATGTTGGAAATTTTGTAAAGCGTGGAAGAATATTTCAGCAGATAGTGAAGAGTGGTTAGGTTCGGAAATTGATAATATTGATAAATTATATGAAATTTGTGAAAATTTCATTATCAAGAGATTTAATATTAAAGATTTAGATGAAGAACAAAAAAACATTTTGATATCGGGTAAAATTATTTCTCATTCTATTTTTATGTTATTTTTCATTTGATCATTTTTTAGGTTAATGCTTCAAATTTCAAAATTTCATTAGTTAAAAAACGAGTTATCATTACACGTAAATTGGTTACTATTCGTGTCATTCGTCGTATTCATGTCTATCAAACTCAAGATGGGGCCATTCCTCTTGACAAGACCGCTGAATTACTTGGATTCGAAAATACTGAAGACCTTAAAAAAGAACTTCAAACTTACTTTAAGAGTGGAAAGCGTTAAGAAAGTTGAACATTTATGGGCTTGTGCTTGCATAATTTTGTACCTACGTAATAGATTATCGCATTGAATGGATTGATATCTTTAACAAAGCTTCTGAATATTTAATTATTCAATTTAATGATTTAGGCTTGGAAAGTGATGTTTTAGAATGTGCTAAAATTTATAATTGATCGATATCAAGTCGATAAAGAAACTTTTGAGGAAGATAATAAATTTGATTTTGACATTCAAAACAAGAACAAAAGCATGTCACATGAAGAGGTCGAACGTAGTAAAATTATTAAGGAACCAAATACTTGGGACATTAAGATGAAGTAGAAGGTATACATATTATAACTTGGTTTGAATAACATGAATATATATATATTAATTAAATCTATATCTATATTTTAGATTCTAAATATATTACTCAAACGTATAATTTTTCTTTGAACGGTAAGTTATTTATAAGTACTTATTTAATTAATATAATTAATATTGGGTTACTAGGTTAATAATGAGCTTTAGAAATTTTAAGATTAACTCTGAAATGACAACAAAAAATTTTAATTGTTTGACTTTAAAGTACTTTTAAAAATTAGTATGAAAATAACTATGTAAATAACTAATTTTTCCATTTTTTACCTTAGATTTGAAAGAGGCTTTTGATAACAATGGTAATGAATGAATTACGTTAAGTTCATTATCCACATATATTTATGTATTTTTATGTCACATTATTTTATACTAAAAATGAAACTATAAATGTCTGTATTTTAATAGTGAAATTATAATAAATAAATAAAGCAAATTTCAAATTTATTTTCAAGGATAGTTGAAAAATAAGATAATTAATTTGCGATAACTAATCATCCTCAAAATAAATAATAAATTAAGCAAGAAATTTTCAACTATTGAAAATTCAGTCCAAATTAGTATAAAATTTATGTTCGGAGCGGACAAAAAAAAATCGATCACGTGAATTTCTCTGTCCTCCACGTGATCGTAACCCAATGAAATCGCAAATTTTAGTTTTTTCGCTCCGAACTCCCGTTTCCTAGTAGATAAATATTCATGTTTTACAATATATTATTGCCATAACGATCTTGTTTTTTATTGGTTAATGTTAGAATAATATTATATGGTCGAGTCTATATCCTAGAAGTCCTAAAGAATACTGTATTTAGTGTCTGGAATTTTAAATTTAAACCGAAAAAATAACAGGAGAATCACACTTTGTAATGTACCTGTCAATATTGTAATTGTATTATTTTCAAATCTAGATAAAAAACTAAAATTTAGTAATTTAAATAAACATGTAAAATAGAAAATATGTTTATGAAAAATCCGATAATCTTGAACGATTATTGATTAATTCAGTGTAAGCCTTGTTTAAATCTGCAATAATATAAAGAAGAAAATTCAACAACAAGATTTTTTTATTTTCATTACTGATGAATTATAAATAAAATTACTTACGGTCCAAAGAAAATGCATATGTTTGAGTATTATATCTAGGATCTAAAAAAAAAAGGATAATTGTAAATAAATATTGCACACCACTTTCATTATAAATTATATCAATTAATATAACCTTCTTCTGTTTCATTAATATCGACATCTTCCATTTTATATCGATATCCTATAATTTTATGATATTATTAATATATTATTAAACATATATGAGTAATAAAAGTAGTACAAGTTTATATACTAACCTCCTTCTATTTCATTAATATCGGCATCTTCCATTTGATATCGATAACCTATAATTTATATGATATTATTAATATATTATTAGTAGTAAAAGTTGTACAAGTGTATACATAAATAAAGCATAAATTTTAATATTGCTAATTAATTTTAATCTAATAAAATGAATTTTTTTTTTAAAAAAAAAGGTTGTTAAGTCTCACCTGATTTTGGAAATTGAGATGCTTCGGGAAGTCGAGATCTTCGGAGAGGGGGAGGTGGCGCTGGTAGAGACGACTGGAAAGGTGGAAATGGAGGTGGTGGTGGTGGCGCTGGTAGAGACGATTGGAAAGGTGAAGGTGGATGTTGAGATGCTGAAAGGAGAGGAGAAGGTGGAAGCTCTTGGGGAACTTGAGGTATATTAAGAGAATATTCATATGCTTTTGTCTCATAATCTAAAAAAATCAAATAAAAAATGTAAATATTTAAATAATAGTATATACATTTAATTTTTACATATTATATGCCTGGTTCAATGTCTATATCTACAAAACTGTTTTCATTCGACATAAATAATTTTTCTTCACTCTCAGAGTGATAAGCTGGAAGCATGTTATCAAAACCAAATGATTTAGTTTCACGTTCTAAAAAAAAATTTAAATATTTTTAATATAAATATTCGTTTAAAATTAATATATGTTTATAGTTTGTATACCTGATTCAATTTGTGGCGGTAATGAATAAAAAGCAACTTTTGACGAAACAGTTTTATCATCAGCCATTTTACATAATTCTATCATTTCTTCAAATATTTTTGGTAAAAGAGATGCATCAGGCCTTTTTAATGGATCAGAATCCCAACATTGTTTCATAATATTAGTATAAAAATCTGGTGTTCCTTCAACAGTATTAGGTCTCAATCCATCAAGTATTGAAAGTGCAAGTTCTACGTCATGATGTTTATTTGAAAATGGAGGTTTATTTGATGTTAATTCCCACATTATCATACTAATACTATATACTTCTGATTGTTTTGTATACGGCTTATTTCTTAGGACTTCAGGAGCAATATAAGGCAAAACTCCTTGAATGCTACTTGAAACTTTAGTAGAGAATATATAATTTTATTAATAATATTCATAAAGCGAAAAGAATATATATATATATATTTTATATTTTTGATTATTTACCCATTTCCGAATCAATTGGTTGACAAAGCCCAAAATCACTTAAAAAAATTCTATCAGCTTCATCTACTAAAATATTTTTACAATGAAAATCCATATGGAGTAAATTCATTTGGTGTAGAGAATTTAAAGCTTTTGACAGTTCAATAAGAATTTTTATTCTATCAGTCCAAGTTAATTTTGGAAAAAATTTACGTATATAATTTCGTAAATCTCCATGCTCTGCATGTTTTATTATCATGGCATATTCATCTCCTTCAGGTGATTTTGTTATTCCATAAAATGGTATGATGTTTTGACTACGACATTTATGGTGAATTTTAAGCTAAATTATTAAATTAAAAAAAAAATTAATTTAAGAAAGAAAAAAATAAAGTAATTATTATTAATTTTTTTTTTTACCTCGTTTAAAATATTGTCATTGATATTATTAGAATCTTTAGTAACTTTTAAAGCGATATTAGTTGACAACTGGTTTAATTTCCAAGTTCCAGAATAAATTTTTGAATTTCCTCCAAATGTTAAGTATTTTATATTTTCTAAATTTGAACATGATACCCATTCAATAAAATCATCACAACATTTCGAATTTAATTGGGTTTCTTTAATAAATTCATCTATAATAAGATTTCCACTTTCAATTTTGTTTTCTTGATTAATTTGTACGCTACGAATTTTACTGCATTCATTTATCCGCGAAGGAGAAAGAAATTGTTTTCTACAAAGTTGATTTGAATAATTTATTATTCTTTGATTACATTGCATACAAATGCTAGTATTTTTTGAATCATCCAATATATCCATGTTATTTTTTTCTAATAATAAAAGTACTAAAATCAAATTCCTTTATATATTTAAAATCTTAAATTAGTAATCATGTAAACATTATTCTGTGCAAGATGAAATGCCGAAGGCTGAGGATTTATTTGCAACATCTATACCCGTTATAATAGTTTTTGTCTAACCGAATAGTACAACAAGGGATCGGCACTCAAGCTATATACATCTCTTCAGGGCCAGAATTTTCATATCCCGCCTGGCATTATCAAGAAGGGAAGGATCTACATGCTATTTTTATGTAATGTACGGCAATTAGGTTTGGGTAGTTTACTATGTTAGATAGGCCAGTAGTTCTTTTTAGTTTGTAATTTTCTGTATCAATGGTTTATACTGTTTACTTTATTACTTTAATAAATGAGCCACTCTATTTGAAAATTAGCCGAAATCAAATACTGTACTTTAATATTATTTATACGAATTCATTAATTTTTATTTTAAATATATTTCGATTATGATTGGTAGATTCCCACAGTTGATCATCTACTATATCATACATAAACGATTTCTTTAATAATCATCGATCAAGGACTGGTGAATTTGATTGAGTTAATCATGCTCGATTATTGATCAGGTTCAAGTCAATGTCCGATCTATATTGTATATAATGATACAAATAATTTTTTTTTTCGTAATGATGCTACGATCATTACGTATATAAGGGTAAGGGAAACTAAATCAGGGTTTTAATAACACTAACAAAAAAAAATTACACTTTTTAGAGTGAATTTTATAAAGAGGGGAATGAGTTTTTTAGGATTTATGTTGTAATACTTTTTTCTTTATTTATTAATAATTGTTTGTTACGTGAGATTACGTAAATCCTATAAAAAATTTATTCCGTATTTTTTTATTCCATGTTATTTCCGTAAATATATCATATTCACGGAGTTTTTACAGAAATTACGGATAAAAATTTTTTACAGGAAAATCTTTTTCCCATTTATCGATTCGAAATTAAAAAAGACATTTTTATTATCTAATAGTGAAATTATAATAAATAAATAAAACAAGCTCAAAATTATTTTTAAAAAATAAAAAAAAAAATTAATTTGTGATCTCTAATTATCTAGAATAAATAGCCTAAATTAATTTGGTATTGCCGTTATTTGTTAGTTAATGTTAGAGTAATATTATATGGCCGAGTAAAATACTAAAGGATATTTAGTGTCTGAGAATTATATAAATATATATAATTTAAACTTGAACAAATAATAGAATTACAACATTGAATCACACTTTGTAATGTACTGTTTTCAATAGTGTAATTGTAATTTCATTATAATTATTATCAAATCTAAGATAAAAATTAGTGATTTAAATAGATATGTAAAATAGATACCCAAACTCATAAACTGAGGTCCTTTTCTATTCAAAAAAAAAAGACTTGAACATTACTTAACAAATTCACGTAAGAATTTAAATTATATCACGATCACGTGACGTTGTTAAAGGTGTACTAATTATGGAGCTCTTAAAAATGAATATTTTTTCCTACTCTATGTAAAATAGAAAATATGTTATGAATCATCAGATAATCGAACGATTATTAATTAATTCATTGTAAGCCTTGTTTAAATCTACAATAATATAAAGAAGGGCTTAAATAAGATTTTTATTTTCATCACTGATGAATTATGATAATTAAATAAATAAAATTGCTTACGGTCCAAAGAAAATGCATATGTTTGAGTATTATATCTAGGATCTAAAAAAGATATTTGTAAATAAATATGCACATCATCTTCACTGTAAATTATATCAATTAATATACTGACCCTCTGTTCGATTATTATCGACATTTTCCATTTGATATCGATATCCTATAATTTAATTGATATTATTAAACATATATGAATAGTATAAATTTGTATGCTAATTAATTTAGTGAATTATTTGAAAAAAGAGATTGTTGAGTCTTACTTGATGATTTAGTAAGTTGAGATGTTTCGGGAAGTCGAGATCTTTGGAAAGGAAGAGGTAGAGGCGATGGGTATGCATTTGTTGAAGATGACTATTTCAAAATAAAGAAATATTTTAATTAACATTCTAAAAAAAAAAGAATGAATGAATGAATGAATTTAATGTTAGTTACCACTGGAAGATATTGAGAAGAAACAGGTGATTGTATTCGATTAGAATCAAAGAATTGTGGTGGTCGAGAAAGTGTTGAATTAGGAGGATAAAAATTTGAAGAAGAACTAGGATGAGGAGGATAAACATTTGAAAATTTAGAAGAATAATTATTTGAATAATTAGGAGGGGGATAAACATTTGAATTCGCTTGAAGATGTTGAGGCATTCGGAAAAGTGGTGGGTATGCATTTGTTGATAACTATTTCAAAAGTAAAGAAGTATTTAAATTAACAACCCATTTTTTAAAAAAAATAAATAAATTTTAACATTAGTTACCACTGGAGGATATTGAGAAGATTGTTTTCGATTAGGATTAGAGAATTGTTGAAATTGACAACCATATGAAGGAGTTGTAGAAGGGGGATAAACATTTGAAGGAGGATAAGCAGGTGGATATAAAGGTCCTTGTGCCGGTGGTTGGAGAGGTAAAGAACTACTATAAATAGATTGATTTTCTACAAATTTCTGAGGATATTGATAAGATTGGTTTCGATCAGGACCAGAAAATTGTTGTTGTTGTTGTTGAAATTGTTGAAATTGATAACCATCATTTGAAGGAGTTGTAGAAGGGGGATAAACATTTGAAGGAGGATAAGCAGGTGGAACAGACGAAAATCCTTGTGCCGGTGGTTGAAGAGGTAAAGAACTACTATAAATAGATTGATTTTCTACAAATTTCTGAGGATATTGAGAAGATTGGTTTCGATCAGGACCAGAAAATTGTTGTTGTTGTTGTTGAAATTGTTGAAATTGATAACCATCATTTGAAGGAGTTGTAGAAGGGGGATAAACATTTGAAGGAGGATAAGCAGGTGGAGCAGACGAAAATCCTTGTGCCGGTGGTTGAAGAGGTAAAGAACTACTATAAATAGATTGATTTTCTACAAATTTCTGAGGATATTGAGAAGATTGGTTTCGATCAGGACCAGAAAATTGTTGTTGTTGTTGTTGAAATTGTTGAAATTGATAACCATCATTTGAAGGAGTTGTAGAAGGGGGATAAACATTTGAAGGAGGATAAGCAGGTGGAGCAGACGAAAATCCTTGTGCCGGTGGTTGAAGAGGTAAAGAACTACTATAAATAGATTGATTTTCTACAAATTTCTGAGGATATTGAGAAGATTGTGTTCGATTAGGTTGTTGTTGTTGTGGAAATTGATAACCATTATTTGAAGGAGTTGTAGAAGTAAGATAAACATTTGAAGGAGGATAAGCAGGTGGAGCAGACATAGGTAAAGAATTATTATGCGTAGGTTGTACAACTTTCTGAGGTGGAGGAGGTGGTGGTTGTGTCGCTTGAAAATATTGAGAATGTTGATTAGATGCTTGTAAAGGGAGAGGTGGAGGTGGAGGCCCTTGAAGAGTATGAGGTAACTCAAGAGAATATTCATATGCTTCTGTCCTATATTCTAGAGGATATTCATGTGCCTTTGTCTCAGAATATTCATGTACTTTTGCCTCATATTCTAAAGAATATTCATATGCTTTTGTTTCATATTCTAGAAAAAAATCAAACAAAAATGTAAATATTTAAATAATTAATAATGTATATAATACATTCAAATTTTTATATTTTATGTGCCTTGTTTAGTAACTACAAAACTGTCTTCATTCGGCATCATTTTTTTTTCAGAATTGAATGTTTTAGTTCCATGTTCTAAAAAAAATTTAAATAATTTTAGTATAAATATTTGATTAAATTAATATGTATATTGATTTGTATACCTGAATCAATATATGATGATAATGAATTAAAAGCAACTATTGTTGATACTGTATTATCATCAGTCATTTTGCATAGTTCTATCATTTCTTCAAATATTTTTGGTAAAAGAGATGCATCAGGCCTTTTTAATGGATCAGAATCCCAACATTGTTTCATAATATTAGTATAAAAATCTGGTGTCCCTTCAACAATATTAGGTCTCAATCCATCAAGAACTGAAAGTGCGAGTCCTACGTCATGGTGTTTATTTGAAAATGGAGGTTTATTTGATGTTAATTCCCACATAATCATACTAATACTATATACTTCCGATTGTTTTGTATACGGCTTATTTCTTAGAACTTCAGGAGCAATATAAGGTAAAACTCCCTGAATGCTATTTGAAACTTTAGTAGAGAAGATAATAACTTTATTAATCATATTCACGAAGTAAAAAGATTATATATACCGGTATATATTTGATTATTTACCCTTTTCCGAATCAATTGGTTGACAAAGCCCAAAATCACTTAAAAAAATTCTATCATCTTCATCTACTAAAATATTTTTACAATGAAAATCCTTATGAAGTATATTCATTTGATGTAGAGAATTTAAAGCTTTTGACAGTTCAATAAGAATTTTTACTTTATTAGTCCAAGTTAGTTTTGGAAAAAATTTACGTATATAATTTCGTAAATCTCCATGTTTTGCATGTCTTATTATCATGGCATATTCATCTCCTTCGGGCGACTTTGTTATTCCATAAAATGGTATGATGTTTTGACCACGACATTTATGGTGAATTTTAAGCTAAATTATTAAATTAAAAGAAAAAGAGTGAATTTTAAGAAAGAAAAAAATGAAGTTAATAATATTTTTTTTTTACCTCATTTAAAATATTGTCACTGATATTATCAGAATCTCCAGTAACTTTTAAAGCGATATTAGTTGACAACCGGTTTAATTTCCAAGTTCCAGAATAAATTTTTGAATTTCCTCCAAATGTTAAATATTTTATATTTTCTAAATTTGAACGTGATATCCATTCAATAAAATCATCACAACATTTTGAATTTAATTGAGTTTCTTTAATAAATTCATCTATAATAAGATTTCCACTTTCAATTTTGTTTTCTTGATTAACATGTACGTTACGAATTTTACTGTATTTATTTATACGTAGAAATTGTTTTCTACAAAGTTGATTTGGATAATTTATTATTCTTTGATTACATTGCATGCAAATGCTAATACATTTTGGATCTTTCAACACGTTCATCTTTGTTTCTAACAAAATTCAAAAAATGTATTATAGAAAATTCCTTTATATGTTTAAACCTTTAATCATGTACATTTTTCGTGCAAAGATGAAATGCTGATTGATTTGCACATCTAATGCTCATTGTAATAATTTTTGTCTAACACAACTTGGATCAGCATATATTCCGCATGGGTATTACTGTATCAAGAAGGGAAGGATCTACATGCTATTTTTTGTGTTGCAGATACAACACGTTGTAACGCATGTTGCAACTAATACACAGGTTAATTTTTTCTATATTACTATTATTATAGAGGTTAAGACGGTTAACTGGTTAAGACATTGGTTAACCGGTTAAAACTATTTTGACCATAAATCCATAATTCTAGTCAGATTTAGAGATTGCCCTGTAAAAAAAGTCAATCCGTTTTTTTTATTTTATCTTTTTTCCGTAAAAGGCTCATATTTTCCTAGTCAGATTTACTTAATGCGGCCCAGAGGCTTGGTAATTTCAGTCATGTGTTCCCAAACTCGAAGTTTTAATACCTATTTATTAATAATGGTATTGATGAAAAATAATCTTCAATGTGTTAGTAAAATCAAAAATCAGTACAAAAAAAAATTTTTGATATTTTTCATATTAACCGATTAATTAACCGGTTAAGGTTTTTTTTGGACGGTTCCAACCTCTAATTATTTATTGTAGTACGACAATACAACGTTGTAACATATGTTGCGACATTGCGCAAATTTCAAAAATACAACCCCAACTCTAGTAGTTACCTTTTAATATGATTCTCGGGATCCTATTACAAGCCAAGCTATTTCTGTTAATTATTATTCATTCTATTTTGCGTTAATATCATTGTCATGAAATGATACATACTACAAATAAATTTTTTTTAAATGTTTTAAATGATACAATTCTTGAGTCATTCTATTTGAAAATTGGCCGAAATCAAAATACTTTAATATTATACTGACAAAGGCGACAATATATAAAATTTTATTTATGATGTAAATAAATTTATAAATTGAAACAAGGCGAAATAATAGGATGAGAAAATTATGGAGATTTCTGCAAGACAAAATAATATTCTGTAACTACTACATGGATATTAATTAATTGGATGCTGAAGACTCCTAATAATATATATAATGGGCTAATGCATTTACAGTAATAATAAATAAAATTAGACCATCGACAAAGGACTAGTGAATTTGATTTTGCTCGATTATTAATCGGTTCAAGTCAATACTCGATCTATATTATACAGTATAATCATTACGTGAACTTTGAAAATTTCTATTTCGTAAAATTTCTTTAAAATTTTAAATTCGAGTTCAAATTTGATTCGGATTATAGACCGATAATAAGTTGCATATTAGATAATCACGAAAATTTTAGCTAATTTAGTTTTTGACAAGTGTAATTAACACTTAATTAACACTAAAAAAATTCCACTTTTTAATATAGGTTTTATGTTCTGTGCCTTTCCTTATTTGTTAAATAATTGTTTTTTACGTGGGGTTACGTAAAAAATCTTTTCCCTATTTTTAGATTCGATATTAAAAAAAATTTGAATATTTTGTTTAAAAAAGGAGTAAAGCGATAGTCTGATCGATAAGTTAAAAATTTATCAATTAAGATGATATGTACGGTATATTAAAGTTAATGCTCGTAACAAATTCAAATTATACGAGATGACATATCATAACAAAATCACCTAAGAAAAATTAACGTTATTAATTTAATCGTCTCCTATTTAGAATCTCATTCAAATTTACAATAAAAAAAGAACATCTATTATAATTAGGATTTAATGTTTGGCGATTATAATAATCATTGTTTTAAATAAACTTTATAGTGTTTAATTTAAAATAATTTCAAGGAAAAGAACACTGAGATTTCAGTTAGTAGCTTAATTAAATTATGCCTAGCTGTTAAGTGAAAATGGACTGCATTTATATTGGGTTAATAGCACTATAGGCAGAATGCTTATTCCATTAAACTCAGTGACATGACCTAATATATCTTTAAATTTAGAACGTAAACTTATCTAAGTAAATGTAATAATTGGGATAATGTTAAAATTAAATCTTTATAGAGGATTTTCAATAAACAAACCAATGGTAAAGATATAAAAAATAGGAGATTGGTGACTACATTCTTATATGTTAAGTGTTAATACATTCACTTAGTAAATTATTTATTTTCAAATTAATGTAATACACCTTTAGTTAGTCATATAATATATATATATATATATACAGTGTGGGACAAAAATAGTTGGACTCACCTTTAAAATGCAATATTTTGGTAAGCATTGCTTTATTTTTCACAAAATTTTTACCAAATATTCGTCTTAATCTGGTGGATTTTACAAATTATTTGTTGTAAAACTACTGTTACTAGTTATCAAAATATTATAAAAAATAGAAAACAGAGACCCTCCATATTTATTACAATATTTCAATTAGCATTGCTCCATTTTTCATAAAAATACTATCAAAATAATCTTCATAGTGGGAGGATTCTAACAAGCTCTTTTTTTTTTTTTTTTTTTTTTTTTGTGGAGCTAATGACGTCACAAGGACGATTTTTATTAATTTTGTAGATAATAGGCCGTGAGTCCAGAAGACTCGGGGGCAACGAATCATACAAAAAATCTAAGTATACAACTAAACACGTAGAAGTATACCTACGATGCTACACGTTTACGAACAAATTACAAAAAAAGACTAAACTCCCACTCGCAAAGCAGAAAATCCACCCAATAAGCTAGAATAACTCCCACCTACCAAATGAATTACTGCCTAACAAGCTAGAAACGGCAAGAAAAAAAAAAATAAATGTAAAATAAATTCTAAAACCTAAATTAATATTAAACTAATTTACGCAGCAAATCTAAAATTTCTGCTAAAACTTTATTTTTTGATTTACTACGGGACTTGTCCTTCTTTTTCTTTTGCTCTTCAGACTTCTTGGACGTCGTCTCTTCTGGTTTCTTCTTGGAATTCTTTGAATTCTGTTGAGTTTTCTCAGTCTTCTGACTTCTTGAAGTTCGATTTCGGTTCTTATTGGCTTTATCGCTGTGTGACCTTGTTGGTTGCGTCGGAGGAGCGTGCCGATTCCATGATAGATTATAATTTTCCCAAATTACCTGATTATCTAATGCTGCGCGCATATCAACCCACCTTTCGAAAAAACCAAGTAACTTACGTTCCCCTCTCGCTGTTTGTACAATTTTAAAACTTTTCAATCCTTTTATCGCAGAAAGGAAAGAATGTGGGCGACGGTCGGTCCATAAGGCTGCTAGAGTCATTGAATCTAGTATCTTATGAATCGTAGCTTGGAACTTCTCACATTGTTTCCTTTCTTTGAGAGTCCACCTTGCTGGAAACCATCGTACTGGTATCCCCCTAAATCCGTAGTTCATACCGGATCTTCGTTAACTTCGAATTGGGCTAACCGAAAGGTACTTAATTCTATCTTCAAACGGAGCGTTTGATATTTTCTTTGTGGCTTCATTTGTAAAGAAATAGTTTTCCCCCATAAAGTTAGTTCCTTCAGAATATCTTCAGGAGTCCAGGATACCGGAATGTCATACACCAAAATGTCTCTGACTCGCGATGTATCATCATCGGTAGGTATATGTCCAGTTATTACATTTTTAACCAAATTTTTATTCGACTTCTTTTTTTGCTTCGAAGACTTTGTCAAATCCACATCCATATTTTCTTGTTGTATTACATGTTGCGGCTGTGTAATATCAACTATTAAGGGCATGGCTGTGTTCAGATTGTGATCCAAAAGTGATTGATTGACATTAGGTTGTGTACCAGATGATTCCGCGATCATCCGATCTTGAACATCAGAAGACTTATCGATCGGCTGATTTATATTCAAATCTCGATCATCATCCATTAGATCATCATCATCAGCTTCTAAATTCGGTTGAAAAGGTATTGCGTCATAATCTAACTCTTCTGAGTCAGAATTATTCGAGGAATCGAGTTGGGTTTTTGAAATCTTTTTTTTTGATTTTTTTGATTTCTTTGATTTTTTGGACTTTTTGTAACTTCTAGGTAAAAATTCCAGTTGTTTTTCCAGTTCCTCCCGATTTTTAATTTGTTGTTGTAATAGTATAGACAAACTTTCGTCATTTTCCATCTTCTTAGCTTGTACTGCGGCGAAGCCTTCTGAAGCGGAATACATAGCAACATGCAGGAAAAATGTAAAACTTTCTGGAGTCATTTGATAACGTAAAGCCCTTCCCTCCCAACTATTAATATCTTCATCGTTTAGGCCAAAATTATTCCGTATTATATTACGTTGAACTTCTATATTTCGTCCTTTAAAAAATGAAGAATAAAGACTTTCACAATATTGTATATAATTTTGATATGTGTGTAATAAAAATGGTTTTTGTTCATGTTCTTTAGTCAAAAAATTATTTTCGGCTATTTTAATAGTAGTTCTAACGCTGAGATCCCCCAATTCCCTCTGTCATCAATTTACAGAGTTGCCACATCGAACGGGCATTCCCATGGTCGAACGAACGAATGAACGAACGAACGAACAATTGAACAAACGAACAAATTATCAACAACATAATTAACAATAACATATAATAACAACATTCTTGGTTCACGACATAAATAGCGTTAGTAATATAAAACATCAAACGATATAAAATAAAATTTAACTTCTCCAAATTTTTCCCAAATTATATCCACTTTTACCTTTAATTTCAAACTTCGATAGCTCTCGCTACGAATTATTACTTTTCAACGGTGTATATTTAATTCTTCTTAAATTTCCATTTTATCCAATTAAAATTAATTAAGCGATCAATAATTAAAGTTTAGGGCGAACCTATTACCTTTAATTAATATTGTACTTCATTAACAAATAATTAAATGAAACTTATATTTTTATTGAGTTCTGTGGATGTGAACTATGGAATTACCTTGAATTCCGTTCTCTATATATACAATTTTTATGCTACTTTCTATTCTATCTATATACTATCTTTTACATTCTTTACATATTATCTTTGAACTATCTTTCTAATATACTATCTATATTTTAAATACGCTATCTTTTAATATGCTATCTTATATATTATTTTATATGTTATCTTTTCTATTATTCAAATATTACATCGTAAAGAAATAATTTATAACCCATCTTTTATGGCTGTGCTATCTTTTCTTTAAAATAATCTTTCAAATATTATGTCGTAAAGATATAATTCATCTTTTGTGGCTGTGTTATCTTTTTATATATGTTCTTTTTAATATGTTATCTTTTATATTCCATCTTTTTACTATCCTTTCATATTATCTTTTATATTATTTTGTGTTCTTTAATCTTTCTGACATTATTTTATATGTTTTTTTAATCCACTTTATGTGTTTTGCTTATAATCTATCTTTTGTGGCTTATAATTATTCTTTCTTATCGTTCTTATTGTTAAAGATCGCTAAGCCGCAAATGATCAACTCTATTTATCCTATTGGTTCTCTGTCAATCATTCAATAAATATTACATCATGTAGATCATTACTCTTCCTAAATGTTTATCCTTTTCGGCTAATTATTTATCCATCCACGCCAATCCATGATTAATTTGTTCGTTCTTAATACTTGATAATTACATTTGGCGGTTGAATTTTATCATCTTTTCATGCTTGATATTCGGCCATTTACATTATCCCCCTCTTCGCTATTTGTGACCTCACAAATAACTTTAATAGAATCGAACTCGTGTCTTATCCACAATAATTTTAATCGAATCGGACTCGGGTCTTATCGAATACCTCTTTTCCTTTAATTACTATTTTTGGTGTAAATCTCCCTCGATCATAAAATTTCTTTAACCATTCTCCATTTTGTGGAGTCTTTAGTATTCTTCCATCCAATTCTTTGAGTTTATATGCCCCATTTCCAAATTCTTCGTGAATTAAATATGGTCCTTTCCATTTGTTCTGTAATTTTCCAGACCATTGTTTTTCTCTCCACGCTTCGTATAATAATACTTTTTCTCCTACTTCAAATTTAGGTTTCCTAATTCCTCTTTTGTCATGTTGTTGTTTTTGTTTTTCTTGAGCTTCTTCCACGTTCTCTTTTATTTTTCTTCTTATTACTGGTAGCTCCTCAATTAGTATTTTTACTCTATCAGCTAATGTTATCTTGTTTTCATCTTTGTCTAATGGTAATTTCGCTCTCCTTCCGTATGTTGCATAAAAAGGTTTAATTCTTGTTGACGATTGCTTCTTTGTTCTGTATGCAAATAATACGGATGGTATATGTTTATCCCAGTTTTCTTCTCCTAATTTGGCTAATCCTTCGCATAAAGTTTTATTGAATCTTTCGACCAAACCATTTGTTTGTGGCCTATATGGTGTACTTAATCTATGATTTATCCCACATCTTTCTACTAATTCCTCCATCATTTTATTGTTAAAGTGAGTCCCTCTATCGCTAATTATTTTCTTTGGACATCCATGTCTACAAATTATGTCTCTCCAAATAAATTCTACCACTTCTTTCGCTGTAGCTTCTTTTAGTGGTGCGGCCTCGGGCCATTTCGTAAAATAATCCATTGCTACTACAATATACTTATTTCCCTTTTCCGTCTCTTTTAATGGTCCAACTATATCTATCCCAATCATTTCGAATGGTTCATTTATCCTTATTGGTATTAATTCGTTCTTTCCTCTTGGTTTTCCTCTCATTTGACAATTCCAACACGTTCTTACATATTCTTCTACATCTTCTTTCATATTTTTCCACCAATAATTTTCTTTTATTCTATCTAATGTCGCTTCTATCCCAAAATGTCCTGATAATTCGTTATCGTGCATCATGTACATTAATCCCTCGTATTCATAATCCCTGATTACTCTAAATTTGTTTTGTCCTTTTACTCTATATAAAATTCCCTCTTTCAATTCATACTTATTTTCTTTTTCGATATTGTCAATTATTCTTTTGTAATTATTTTCTTCCATAATATTTCTTTAATTGATTCTACTTCTAAATTTGTTATTTTTGTTATGTGTTCTATGTTTTTCTCCATTTCTCCACCTCTTTAAATACTTTTCTCTAACTACTATCGTCATTTTTAACTTTTATTCGGCTATATCTCTTGGTATCTTTGTATACACTCTGATTTTCTTCAAACATTTTAACCATATCCAAATATTCATCTTTCTTTAATGTCGGGTATGATGATTTTTCCGTTTTCTTTGTTTCTCTTCCAATGTAATTTTTCCAACATACGTCGCCATCTTTTTCTAAAAATATCACTATTGATTTATCTATTGTTTCTTTCAATCTGAATATTTCTTTTTCCATCTCATGATTTCCATGTGGAGTAATTAATCCTCTGTCAAAACTTTTCGTCTTTTGATAATAATATTCACAATATGGTGATTTATCTAAAATTATTATATCTGTATCTTCATCATATTCTAACATTCTTCTGTTTATTTGTTCTACTACTTCTTTTCTAAATTTCCATTCCGTCTCCATCTTTGATTCGTAAAATTCATCTTTGTCTTTTCTTCTTCTTTTATAAGTATTGAATCTTACTTTTAATCCTTGTTTTTCCCATTCTTTAATTAAATTTTGTACTATACTTGTTTTTCCTAATCCGTCTACTCCATCAATTATTACTATTTCTGGTTGGTCCTCTACTATCTTTAATAACCTACTTAATGCGTCAGCATTCGTATTTTCTTTTCCTGATCTATGTATTACTTCAAAATTATATTGTTGTAATTCCATTACCCATCTTGCTCTTTTTCCTTTCGGTATCTTTGCATTCATTAATCCTTTTAATGCACTGTGATCTGTTATTACTTTAAATTTTCTATCGATCAAATATTTATGAAAATGTTGAATTCCCCAAACTATTCCTAAACATTCCAATTCTGTTATCGGATAATTTTCTTCTGCTGGTAATAAGCTTCTACTTGCATATGCTATTACTACTTCTTTTCCTTTTTCATCCTTTTGACTTAATACTGCACCTAATCCTTTTCCTGATGCATCTGTTATCAATAGAAATTCTTTCTTCCAATCTGGATGTCGCAATATTGGATATTGTATTAACTTTTCTTTCAACTTTTCAAACGCTTCTTGTTGTTCTCTTCCCCAAATGAAAGGTATTCCCTTCTTTCTCAAATCACTTATTGGTCTCGCTATCTTTGAAAAATTCTTCACAAATTTTCTGTAATATGAACAAAGTCCTAAAAATGATCTTACTTCTTTCACTGTTGTTGGTGCCTTCATTTCTTTTATCTTTTCTATCTTTTTATCGTCTGGCCTTAATCCATCATTCCCTACTATATGTCCTAAAAATTCTATGTTTCTTTCCAAAAATCTACATTTCTTTAATTTTATTATTAAATTATTCTCCTGTAACTTCTTTAATACTTTTTCCACATGTTCCATATGGTCTTTTAAATTTTCTGAATATATCATAATATCGTCAATATATACTACTACAAAATCGTTTATGTATTCTTCTAATATTTCATCCATTAATCTTTGAAATGTTGCTGGTGCATTCGTTAAACCGAACGGCATTACATTATACTCAAATAATCCTTTCGAACATACAAATGCTGTCTTTTCTTTGTCTTCTTCTTTCATTTCTACTTGATTAAATCCTGCCGCTAGATCTATACTTGAAAACCATTTTGCTTTTCTATATTTGTCCAATAATTCATCCATTCTTGGTAAAGGAAAACTATCCATTATAGTTATCTTATTTAACTTCCTGTAATCAATGCAAAATCTATATTTTCCTGTTTTCTTTCCTGCTAATGTAACAGGTGAACTCCATGGACTTTTTGATTTCCTTATCCTTCCCTGTCTTAACAATTTATCTACTTCTTCGCTTATAAATTTTGCCTTTTCATCTGTTTCTTTATATCTTCTTTGCTTTATTGGTTCTACCCCATCTTTTATTTTTATCTCATGCTGCGCTGCTTTTGTTCTTCCTTCTATTTCCTCATCGTATTCCAAAATATCTTGGTATTCTAATAGTAATTTTACTATATTTTCCCAAATTGGTTCTTCTACCTCCCCTATACTTAGTTTTTGCATAAATTTTTCACTTGGTTCGAGCATCTTTTCCGTCTCTCTCTCTTCAGAGCCAAGACTCTCTATTTAAAATTCTGGTGCATTTTGAATACCTCTCCTTCATCATTGCTTTCATATTCTTCATCGTCCTCACTCTCCTCACTTTCATATGCTACTTCTCTTTCATATCCTACTGGAATCGTTATTATTTCTCCCCGTTCTTCTATTCTTAAGGTATGATCTTCAAAATTTATTTTTGCATTATACAACTTCCATATGTCATTTCCCAAAATTAGATCCTCTTCTTCTGAATCGATTACTTCAACTTCTTTTAATATCTCTAATTCATCTTTGTATCTTAAAGTTATATTTGCCTTTCCTAACGCTGCTATCTTTTGCCCATTTGCTATTGTACATCTAAATTTACTTTTTCCAAATATAGGTATATTCAATCTTCTTCTTAATTTATCTGTTATCACGCTTACCGCTGCTCCGGTATCTATTATTACATTCACTAATTGATCTTCAACTTCTAATTCTGTTCTCATTGCTGTAGTTCTTTTTTCTTCATCTTTCATAGTTCCCACCGAGTGTAGTCAATTTTTCTCGTTTATACTTCTTGGTCTATATGTTCCTTCTCTTAATTGTTTATGATACTTAGCATTTCCATTTATTAATTGTCCATATGTTATATTCGCTCTACAATTTTTCACGTCTTCCACAATATCATAAGGTGGTATTCCGTCAGTTAATCTTGGTCCATACTCTCTGGGTTTTGTTGGTCCTCCTGCTTCTCTCCATTTTCTTAGTCCTTCTGTTGGGTCGTAATAAGCTTGTCTTTTATTACTCCATCTCATTCCTTTTGGTCCTATTGGTCTACCCCCGTTTTGTTCTGTTCGTTCAGGTATATAATTTGGTGCCGTTGTACCACTTGGTATTTCTCTATCATCCATTCTATTTCCTGCTTCCCTTAATTCTTCTTGTAAATTTCCCTCTTCATTATTATTTTTATATCCCACTATTGGACTCGTTCTTCTTGATTGTCTTCTTCCTTTTACTGCATCATCTTTTGCGTATAATTCATTATGATAATTTAATTCTCCATCTTCATAATCATCGTAATAGCCTTGTGTGTAATATATTCCGTTATATTGTGGTTCCTCGTATCCATATTCATCATAATAATATTCTTCTTGATCATCATATTCGTCTATCATATTTACTCTTGCATTCCTTCCTTCGGGACAATTATTCTTGTAATGCCCCACTCTATTACATCCGAAACACGTTGGTACCCTATTCTGATTTGGTTGATAACTATTCCTATTACCATTATTTAATCTCCTTCCCATATTTGGTCGATACCTATTCCTATTATCGTCATTTAATCTTCTCTCCATATTTGCTACCATTCTTTCTAATTTACTAATTTTCGCCTTTTCTTTAAATATTTCAGCTAATTCGTCCTCATAATTTTCGTTCAATGGTTTTGCGAACATATTTTGTCTATTATCATCTTTTCCGGTGTCTATCCTTGTACTAATTGGTTGTCCTATTGCTTTCCTAATAAATTCGTCCTTTGCACCTTCTTCTCTTACTGCTATTTCTATTGCCCCATTTAAGTTTCCTGGATTCTGTCTTCTAACTTGATACCCTATTGTTGGTTCTAATCCTTCGATATAAAAATCTACTTGATATTCATCTGCTAAGGCATGTCCTCTAGTTGCTATTCTTAATATTTGTCTAAATCTTCTTGTGTATTCTTCAACGCTTTCATCTACCTCTTGTCGAGTTTTTCTTAATTCTAGCATTTTCTTTCTTCTAACATCCTCTCTGGTAAATCTCCTTTTTATTCTATGCTTTAAATCATTATCATTATCTGCATCTGCCCAATTCACTAAGTGACCCACATTTACTTCTTTCATTTCATTATACCATTGTGCTGCTGCCCCTCTTAGATGTGCTGCTGCGTATACCGCTTGTCTTACGCCATTAGCTCCCGCTGCTTTTCCGACTGCTGCAAATGCTACCTCGAATTGTCTAACCCAATCGGTAACATCTTCATCTTCTCTTCCATAAAAGAGTGGTATACTAATTGTTCCTCCTGCTTCATTCCCTGCATTTTCGATCCTTTCTATCAAACTTCCTCCTGCTCCTACTGCTACGTTCAAAGTATTAGCTGGATAACCTAAAGCATTCTCTATCACTCTTTTTATTTGGTCCTCAGTTGCCATATTTAATATATTCTCTTGGAACAAATCTCGTAAATTATAATCAGATAATTCACTTTCGTTGTCAGAATTTTTAATATTTAATGAACTATTCGTATCTGAGTTTTGACTTAAGTCGATATCTCCTCTATTTATAACATTTTCAATTTCATCTTCAAATTCTTCTTCATTAAAATTTTCAATATCTTCATCCCATATTTCATCCGGACTTAATATTTCTCCAGTCTTTTCTGAACCATCTGTATTATCTTCTTCTGATTCTTCATTATCACTTCTTTCACCACTTTCTTCACTATCTATTATTCCCGCTTGTTCTTTCAACAACTTATCCAACTTTTTCTTCAATTCTTTTTCCGACTCGTTTTTATTTTCTTGGAAGATTTCAATGAATTCTTTATCTAAAATTTCCCCATCTGTATATCCCATGCTAGTTAATCTCAACAATTCTTCTTCAGTCATTATTGTTCCAATATCTTCAAAAATCTTCTGTAATCTTTTTACCCGATCATCAATTTCATCGATATCTTCTTCTTCACAATCTTTGCATACCGTTCCTCCTAATCTAAACATGTCATTCATCCATCTTATTTCGCATCTTTCACACCAAGTTGTATTCTCATTTAACCACTTATGAATCTCCTTTCTTAATTCTCTATCTTCTAATTCTATTATTCCCATATATTCTTCCACAAATTCTTTAGTTATTATTATCCGATTATTTACCCCAAAACTCTTCATTCTTTGAATTTCCGACACATCTATTTCATATCCCAACTTTTCTAAATCATCTTTTAATTCTGCTAACTCATCTTGTTCATTTTTCTGCATTTCTTTAATACATTCCCCGCATTCACTATCCACTTCGTCCATTTCGAACCTTCTACTGCCGCATCTTTCACATATTATTGTTTCTTTTTCTAACCATTCTTTTATCCTCAATTCTTTTTCCCTTTCATCCATTTCCTCTACCTCTTGAACTTTATCTATAAATATTTTCGTTACCAATATATCCATTTCTATCATCAACTTTATTCCTATCTTCCAAATGTATTTCAATTGATCTTCGTCTATCGAGCTTGTCCTTCTTTTTAATTCACTAAATTTCCATGATTTATCTCCTATTATTATCTCTAATTCTTCCTCAGAACTATTTTCCAGTTCGTAACTTGCTGGACTATCTTCACTTTCCGAATCTTCTGGTTCTTTTGTAAAACCCCTAGTATCTATAAATATCCTTATTATCTTTTGTATCATATTCTTATGATGTTCTTGAACATTATCTATTCTTACATTTTCGTATATTATTCTTCTCCTTAATTCCTTCACTTCTTCTTCACTTTCCGCTATCTTTTCTTCTTCATATAGTAATTCTTTGAACTTCTCTATTGCTCCTACTTCTGCTTTTACAGCTCTAACTTCTCCTAATGCGACTCTATACCATTGCCAAAATTTCTCAAATCTTCTTTCGACATCCCAATCCTCCAAAATATATTTGTGTTCTATTAATTCGGGATTCCCAATTAATCTATCAAATACTTCATTCTCCAGATTTCTTTCAATACAATCTCTTACAATCACTAATATAATTGTTCGTAATCCCTTTTCTTTCATTTTCGGTTGTATTCTATATCTTATTGATTCCGTTATTCTATCCATTATGTCCCTACATTTCCCTTTATGTATTGTATCTTCTCTTTCTGAATTATTCATACTTAATAAATCTAATACTCCCTTAATTGTTACATCATTATATATTATTATTGCATCTTCAAATTTAAATAATGCGTCCCAAAATTTCTTGAATACTATTGGTTCATCTACTATTGGATAACATAATTCACAATTTAAACATTCGTCCAATTCTTCCGTTCCTAATTCGTGTTCCTCTTTATGTGTTCTATATTCGCTTTCCCATTGATGGTACCATTCCATTATACGCTTTAGTTAAATTGTTATGAATATCCATCCAGAATCTCAATCGGACTTCTCTCTCTATATATATATATATTTTACTCTTATCACTTCTATTTTTAATCTTCTAAACATTCTTTCGTCTTTAAATAGATTACTTCTTTCAATCTTTAGATTCCATCTTTCGGTTCTATATATTTACTACGTCATATTTTACTATTAATTTTTTTACTGCGCCTCAAAATTTCAAAAATTTCTCTAAGTCCACAATCTCCTCAGACTGCAGAGGTTTTTACTACGCCATAAAATTTATCTTTTATCACCGATTTCCATAATTTCACATGTCACATCTTTTCGTCACCGTGATTCATAGTTTCACTTATCACCTCTTTTTGTCACATCTTTTTTGTCACCAAGATCCATAATTTCACATATCACAAACTCCAAAATTTTCATAACTTTTAAAGTTTGCGAATTTTCAATCTTTCTTATTGTCCACATAAATCCTTCTTACTATATATTCTATATTATATAAATTAATCTATGATACACAAAATGTCGTTCTTTTCAAATAAATGTCCTTCTTTTCAAATAAATGTTCTTTTCCAAATAAATATTCTTTTTCAAATAAATGTCCTTCTTTTCGGATTTTACTGTATTATTAAATACTGCACGTAATATTCATTATACGGCTCGTTAATGTGTAAATATCCTTCTATTTTATCTTCTTTTAATGGAACATTGTAATGAGAACGTGAACTAGGACACTACACCAGGAACCTTCATCTGAAATGTAGCCTAGGACCTGTAACAATACAACGCATCCATTTTTCCTCCTTCGTTGGCCGACTTGTCTCTTAACGGGTGAATCTAACCTTCCAAAATCCAGTTTCAAAAGTCATCAGCTATCCATAAAACTCATCTAAACCAACTTATCTTTCCTCAAATTGGTGGACCTATACTGGGCTTATCTCTATCTTTTTCCCATTGGGTAAAAGCATGATAGTTTACAGGTTTGTCCTATTTTATTCTTTCAATGTTTCTTGATAGTAGGTGTCTTTACAATCTTCATTTCCCGTCCCCAAAGCAATTTGCGCATTATTGAGCTGGGTATCCAGATTTGACGTAACCCATACGTTATAATCTTTAATATCGAAGAATAAAAATTTTCCAATTTCGAGCATTTATCCAAAATTCAAACTCAGAGGTAACCCATACCACACAGATGAACCCCGGATAATACATTGGTGTTCTCCCATTATTAATCTTTATTCCAAAACTCATCTTTCACTTCCACATCTCCTTATGAAATTTCTCAGGTACTTTATTCCCGAAAGAAATATTCTTGTGCTTTCTATCAATTAGGTGATTACTTGCACAACAACAAACTTCAATCTTTCACCTTTTCAAGTTTTTAACTCAATTAAATCCTTATTGATTTATTGGTTCCTTTTAAACTCGTTAAAACCTGAAATCTAAAAATAAATTCTAAAATAAAATATTGATTAATAATACCTATCAGTGACTTACTAACGAAATTAAATTTTCATATTCATTATAATAATAATCATGTGATGATGATCATTTCCTTTCTCGCGAGCATGCACCATATGAGATCCCCCAATTCCCTCTGTCATCAATTTACAGAGTTGCCACATCGAACGGGCATTCCCATGGTCGAACGAACGAATGAACGAACGAACGAACAATTGAACAAACGAACAAATTATCAACAACATAATTAACAATAACATATAATAACAACATTCTTGGTTCACGACATAAATAGCGTTAGTAATATAAAACATCAAACGATATAAAATAAAATTTAACTTCTCCAAATTTTTCCCAAATTATATCCACTTTTACCTTTAATTTCAAACTTTGATAGCTCTCGCTACGAATTATTACTTTTCAACGGTGTATATTTAATTCTTCTTAAATTTCCATTTTATCCAATTAAAATTAATTAAGCGATCAATAATTAAAGTTTAGGGCGAACCTATTACCTTTAATTAATATTGTACTTCATTAACAAATAATTAAATGAAACTTATATTTTTATTGAGTTCTGTGGATGTGAACTATGGAATTACCTTGAATTCCGTTCTCTATATATACAATTTTTATGCTACTTTCTATTCTATCTATATACTATCTTTTACATTCTTTACATATTATCTTTGAACTATCTTTCTAATATACTATCTATATTTTAAATACGCTATCTTTTAATATGCTATCTTATATATTATTTTATATGTTATCTTTTCTATTATTCAAATATTACATCGTAAAGAAATAATTTATAACCCATCTTTTATGGCTGTGCTATCTTTTCTTTAAAATAATCTTTCAAATATTATGTCGTAAAGATATAATTCATCTTTTGTGGCTGTGTTATCTTTTTATATATGTTCTTTTTAATATGTTATCTTTTATATTCCATCTTTTTACTATCCTTTCATATTATCTTTTATATTATTTTGTGTTCTTTAATCTTTCCGACATTATTTTATATGTTCTTTTAATCCACTTTATGTGTTTTGCTTATAATCTATCTTTTGTGGCTTATAATTATTCTTTCTTATCGTTCTTATTGTTAAAGATCGCTAAGCCGCAAATGATCGACTCTATTTATCCTATTGGTTCTCTGTCAATCATTCAATAAATATTACATCATGTAGATCATTACTCTTCCTAAATGTTTATCCTTTTCGGCTAATTATTTATCCATCCACGCCAATCCATGATTAATTTGTTCGTTCTTAATACTTGATAATTACATTTGGCGGTTGAATTTTATCATCTTTTCATGCTTGATATTCGGCCGTTTACAACGCTTTCCATAATAAAAAAACAAAAGTAAAAAATTTTCCGTTTTTACTGCGGAATTGTTATGTTTTAATTATTTCGGGGAAAGAGTTTTTATACCGGATTCTAACAAGCTCTTGATCATTAAATTCCAATCATCGATTAACGAAATATTAAATTAAGTAAAATTGCAGATCATTTTGTAGATCATTTGCAGATCATTTACAAATCAAAATCACATTATTACACATGATTTAATCACATTTTTATCTATTATACTATTATATAATGGAAATAAAATATTTTGAAATTCTTGAATTTTCTTACAGGTCATAGATCAAGGTATACAGATCAATTATTTAAGGAATTTTTTAAAAAATTATTGGTTGTAAATTAAGTATTAAGAAATAGTTAAAACTTGAGTTATTATTAAATTTTTTTTTTTTAATCTTAAATATAACTTTAATAAATTAAATATCAAAATAAAAAATCATTAAATTATATAAATTTGAGGTAAAAAAGAAGGAAATTTATTGTCTTTTTAATTGAACTTATTAAAAAAATTAAAATTTTAATAATTTAATATTGAAATGTAAAAAAAAAAAAATTACTAATAATGTTTATATTACTAAAATTTATATTGATAAAACCCTTGGTTTTAAGCTTTCAACCCAGCTATTTTATATTAAATTTGATGCATTATTAGTAAAGCAATAAGGCAAATTCAGAGTTTAATTATTTTTGTCTCACACTGTATATGTGATAAGATGATAAATGCTTGTATTAATCTAATAATATTGTTATCAAAACGATATTAATAAGCTGTTATAATAGACCTAATCCACTGTTTATTATTCTTATGCTAAAAAATAACATTTTTAGAATTTTTAGCATTAAAATTTAACATAATATATATTTAATAGAATAGCCTTACCTTTAATATATAGGAGTAAAAGTACTATCTTAAATATTGCTAAACTATTGCTTAAATTCGAAATTTCGCAAAATAATTATATGATGAAATATCCAATAGTCTTGAACGATTATTAATCAAATCATTATAAACCTCATTCAAAGCTGTGATAAAGAAAAATAGATCAATGATTTAAATAATTTTGATAATTAATTTATAAATCACTTACTGTCCAAAGAAAATTTATATGTTTGTGTAATATATCTAGGATCTAATGATAAAAATGATGTTACTTGATTATTATTCAATTATTCACAGCTTTTTAAGAAAATTTATTATATTAAAACATATACCTTCTTTTTCATTATATCTATTATTGTTGTCATTACCTCCTTTATGAAAAATAAAACATTATGCCATTAATAAATACTTTTTTCCATAAAATAATATTTGGTCATCATATCAAATAATTTTAAATATTAAAATACAAACCAGTTTTCTGCTTCTTATCTAACAATTTAAAATAAATTAAAAAAAATTATGTAAACTTTAATTATTAAATAATTAAGATATAATATAAATGAACCTACTATTATCATCGTCTATTTCAAATTTAAAATAATAAATAATAATTAGTTACAATTTAATAACTTGTTTTTATATATTAATTATTAAGTCTAACTTGCCAAAATCTAGAAAATTATTAGCAAATTAAATTAAGAATTAGTTTTAATCATTAATTAAGTTATAATAAATATAATCTCACCGTTAATATCATCACCTATTTAAATTGTATAGTATATATTTCAAAAATTAATAAAGTTTTGATATTTCGTGAAATTAATTATAAAAATCTAACTTACTCAATCTTTTTTCTAATAAATTAAAAATAATTATTCAATAACAATTAGTAGATAACTTTAATTATTCAACAACTAAATTATAATGTAAATAAACTTACGCCCTTTGAATGTAGTATAAAAGAAGTTTTTTATTAAATATAAGTTAAAAGTTTTGATTTTTTATTATACTAATAGATATTTTATTAAATTATAATTTACTTACTTGAAGGTTCTATCAACCAAAATTTAGGATATAATTAGCAAATTAATTAACTATTAATTATAATGTATTAAATAAACTTACCAACTATACAATATAAAATAAAAAATTATATTTCAAAAGTGTAAAGTTTTTGATATTTAGTAAGTATTTAATAAATACTATTAGCAGATAAATCTAATAATTAAATAATGTAAATAGACTTACATTCTTTTAAATATAGTATACAAATGTTAATTAGTAGTTATGTTAACAAATAATATAATTTAATAAGTTATAATTAAATTAACTTACGTGCTTAAAATATAGTACAAAAAAGCCCAAATAGTAGATATGTTAGCAAATAATTTAATTATGAAAATTTCTAAGTTTACACGGGGTGTTTGTACACGGGTCATATAAATATAATTTTTAATAGACTAATTTTTTGTTTTTTAATTTGAAATTGAATGCTACCAACATTATACTCTTTTACTTTTTATTCTTATTATATTACAGATAAATATATGTATTTTCACCTGCTCTGCAAGTTTACTTAAGGCATTAAAGGAGGTTTTGAATGCCGTTTTTAATCTACTAATATGACCCGTGTTTAAACACCCCGTGTACAAATAGAAATTGCCTTTAATTATTAAACGATAAATTATAATGTAATTTAATTTATTAAATAATAAGTTATGATGTAAATAAACTTACGCCCTATAAATATAATATAAAAAGGTTAAGATATTGATGTTAGTAGGTATGTAAGCAAAATAATTTAATTATTAAACAATAAGTTATAATGTAAATAAACTTACTAGCTATAAAATGTAATGTAAAAAGGTTAAAATATTGAAATTAATTATTAAACAATAAGTTATAACGTAACAAACTTACCACCTATAAAATAAAAAAAGTTAAAACATTGAAATTAATAGTTATATCAGCAAAATAATTTAATTATTAAACAATGTTTCATAATGTAAATAAACTTACGAGCTATAAAATGTAATAAAATGTTAAAAATATCGATATTAGCATTTATATTAGCTAATTTAATTATTAAACAATAAAAGCATGACATGAATTAACTTACAAACTACAAAATGTAAAAGATAAAAGTTAAAATATTGATTGCGTAGTTATATTAGCAAATAATTTAATTATTAAACAATAAGTTATAATGTAAATAAACTTACAAACTATAAATGTAATATAAAAAGATTAAAATATTGAAATTAATTATTAAACAATAAGTTATATGTAACAAACTTACCACCTATAAAATAAAAAAAGTCAAACCATTGAAATTAATAGTTATATCAGCAAAATAATTTAATTATTAAACAATAAGTTATAATGTAAATAAACTTACGAGCTATAAAATGTAATATAAAAAGATTAAAATATTAAAATTAGTAGTTATATCAGCAAATAATTTAATTATTAAACAATAAGCTATAATGTAAATGAACTTACGAGCTATAAAATGAATGAAAAAGGTTAAAATATTGATATTAGCATTTATATTAGCTAATTTAATTATTAAACAATAGCATGGTATAAATTAACTTACAAACTACAAACGTAGTATAAAAAAGCTTTTAAAATATCAATGCGTAGTTATATTAGCAAATAATTTAATTATTAACAATAAGTTATAATGTAAATAAACTTACAAACTATAAAATGTAATATAAAAAAGACAAAATATTGAAATTAATTATTAAACAATAAGTTATAATGTATCAAACTTACCACCTATAAAATAAAAAACAAACTATCAAATTAATAGTTATATCAGCAAAATAATTTAATTATTAAACAATAAGTTATAGCAAAATAAACTTACGAGCTATAAATGTAATATAAAAAGATTAAAATATTAAAATTAGTATTATATCAGCAAAATAATTTAATTATTAAAAACAATAAGCTATAATGTAAACAACTTACGAGCCTATAAAACAAATGTAAAAAGCGTTAAAATATTGATATTAGCATTTATATTAGCTAATTTAATTATTAAACAATAAGTTATGATATAAATTAACTTACAAACTACAAAACGAAGTATAAAAAAGTTAAAATATTGATGTTAGTAGTTATATTAGCAAATAATTTAATTATTAAACAATAAGTTATAATGTAAATAAACTTACAAACTATAAAATGTAATATAAAAAGATTAAAATATTGAAATTAATTATTAAACAATAAGTTATAATGTAACAAACTTACCACCTATAAAATAAAAAAAGTCAAACCATTGAAATTAATAGTTATATCAGCAAAATAATTTAATTATTAAACAATAAGTTATAAATGCAAATAAACTTACGAGCTATAAAATGTAATATAAAAAATATTAAAATATTAAAATTAGTAGTTATATCAGCAAAATAATTTAATTATTAAACAATAAGCTATAATAAATGAACTTACGAGCTATAAAATGTAACGTAAAAAGGTTAAAATATTGATATTAGCATTTATATTAGCTAATTTAATTATTAAACAATAAGTTATGATATAAATTAACTTACAAACTACAAAATGTAGTATAAAAAAGTTAAAATATTGATGTTAGTAGTTATATTAGCAAATAATTTAATTATTAAACAATAAGTTATAATGTAAATAAACTTACAAACTATAAAATATAATATAGAAAGGTTAAGATATTAATGTTAGTAGGTATGTTACAAATAATTTAATTATTAAACAATAAGTTATAATGTAAATAAACTTACCAGCTATAAAATATAGTATAAAAAAAGCCCAAATAGTAGGTATGTTAGCAAATAATTTAATTATTAAATAATCAGTTATAATGTAATAAACTTACATTCTATAAAATGTAATATAATAAAGGTTAAAATATTGAAATTAGTAGTTATATTAGCAACTAATTTAATTATTAAACAATAAGTTATAATGTAAATAAACTTACGAGCTATAAAATGTAATATAATCAAGGTTAAGATATTGATGTTAGTAGATATGTTAGCAAATAATTTAATTATTAAACAATAAGTTATAATGTAAATAAACTTACAATCTATAAAATGTAATATAAAAAAGTTAAAATATTGAAATCAGTAATTATATTTGCAAATAATTTAAATTATTAACAATAAGTTATAATGTAAATAAACTTACTATCTATAAAATGTAATGTAAATAATATTGATGTTAGTAGGTTTGTTATCAAGTAATTTAATTATTAAGTTAGCAAATTATTAGACAATAAGTTATAATGTAAAATAAACTTACGTTCTAAATAAAAAAAGACAAAGTTTTTTATTAGCAGATTATTAAATAATAGGATTAAATATAAGCGAGGTAAAAGTTTCGATTTTTGATTATATTAATATTAAATTATGATATACTTACTTGTAGGAACTATAAACCAGATGGTTTAAAGTAATTATAATTAGCAAATAATTTTAAATAATAAACTATAATATAAATAAACTTACATTCTTTAAAATGTATTACAAACAAAAAAGTTAGTAATTATGATTAGCAATGATTTAATTATTAAATAATAAGTTATAATGTAAATAAACTTACGTTCTATTAAGGGAGGGTTAGTATAATAATATTAATAATTATATCAGCAAATGATGTAATAATTAAATAATTAAATCATAATATAAATAAAACTTACGTTCTAGTATAAAAATGTTAAAATATTGATGTTAGTAGTTATGTTAACCAATTAATGTTATTATTAAATAATAAGTTATAATAAAAATAACTTACGCTCTTTTAAAATATAGTACAAGAATGTTAGTAGTTATATTAGTAAATGATTTAATTATCAAACAATAAGTTATAATATAATTTAAACTTACGAACTATAAAATATCGTATGAAAAAAAGTTTTTTTATTAAACAGATCATTAGGTTATAATGTATTAATGTATTAAACAATTAAATTATAATATACTTACCTGAAGGAACTATAAACCAGAAGTTTAGTTGCAAAATGATATAATTATTAAATGGTATGCTTTTTTATTTTCATATTTTAAAATTCTTGTATACTTACCTTTAAGAGTATATTCATATGCTTTGGTCTCATAATCTAAAATTGCAAAATAAAATTAGTATTACATACGTTAAAGTGTCTATACTCAATAAGCACAGTATATATACATACTTGGTTGAAATCTGTTCTCATATGAATTTGTTGCAGACTGAGGTGATAATTCCATATCATCTACAGAATTGTTCATATTTATCATAATTGCTTTTCCTTTATTAGAGTAACTGGTTGGTCCCATATTAAGACTTAAATCAAATGCTCTAGTATCATATCCTAAAAGAATACTAAAAATTAATAAAAATATTTGCTTTAAATTATAATGCATTCAAATCTTTAATTTATACCTGGTTTATCACTATTATTGGTTACAAAACTAGATTGCACTTTTGATAAAATTGCATTATTATCAGCCATTTTACATAGTTCCAACATTTCTTCAAATAATTTTGGTAAAAGGGAGGCATCAGGTCTTTCTAATGGATTAGAATTCCAACATTGTCTCATAAAATCAGCGTAAAAATCTGGTGTCCCTTCAACAATTTCAGGTCTCAGTCCATCAAGAATTGCAAGTGCAAGTCCTATATCATGATTATAACTATTTGAAAATGGAGGCTTCTTTGAAGCTAACTCCCACATTATCATGCTTAAACTATATACTTCCGATTGTTTTGTATATGGTTTACATGTTAGAACTTCAGGAGCGATATAAGGTAAAACTCCTTGAATGTTATCCGAAGCTTTTAGAAAAGCAAAATATAATTTTATTAATTATTTTATGAAACAAAAAATTGTTTTTCTTTAATTTTTACCTATTTCAGAGTCAATTGGTTGACAAAGTCCAAAATCGCTTATAAAAATTCTATCACCTTCGTCTACTAAAATATTTTTACAATGGAAATCCTTATGAAGTAAATTCATTTGATGAATAGAATTTAAAGCTTTTGAAAGCTCAATAAGAATCTTTACTCTATCGGTCCAAGTTAATTTTGGAAAAAAATCACAAATATAATTTCGTAGATCTCCATGTTTTGCATGTCTTATTACCATGGCGTATTCATTTCCTTTAGGTGCTTTTGTTATTCCATAGAATGGCACAACTCTTGGATTACGGCATTGATGGTGAATTTTAAGCTAAATAAATAACAATAATTAATTTCAGGAGAAAATATATTTCTATTGATTTTATTTTTTCTTACCTCGTTGAGGATATGATCATTAATGTTATCGGAATCATTAATGGCTTTTAAAGCAACTTTAAAAGATAATTGATTTGAAACTATTGAAGCCAAAGACATGTTTAACATTAAATTCCAATTTCCAAAATAAACTTTGGAATTTCCTCCATTTGTTAAATATTTTACATTTTCTAAATTTGAATGTGGAATCCATTCGATAAAATCATCACAATATTTTGAATTTAATTGAGTTTCATTAATAAATTCATCCAATTTAAAATTTCCACTTGTTTTGTCATTAAATTGTACGCTACGAATTTCACTATATTCATTTATTCGCGAAGAAGAAAGAAATTGTCTCCTACAAAGTTGATTTGGATAATTTATCACTTTTTGATTACATTGCATACAAATATTATTATATTCTAAACCTTCCAATAAATTCATGTTACTTATTTTATAGTCAAGAATATATCACTTTTTAGTGAGAAAAATAATTTATTTATTTATATATTTTATAGACTCGAACATTTAAGGAAAGAACTACATATGTATCAATAAATGAAATTGGTTATAAGTTAGCCACAAATGCATAATGTATACACGAACATGCATATTGTGTAACAGTCTATTTTTGGTTTAGCCATTAAGAAATTGGTTTGGTCGGAATTTTTCGGGACTCCGTTATATTATTGGATAGATAAACAAAATTTGAAATAACATTCTAACAAAATATGGCAGGTAAATTCCTGAAAAAAAGAAAGTTCAAAAATAAGTAATACATGCATGCATTTGTATAAATAGACTTCTTTAATCAAAAAGATTCATTTGCTATTGAATGAAACTTTATATTATTAAAAAATAATTGCCATAATTTATAAAGAAAACATTTGTGTTTAAGATCTTTAATTCTATGCATGGAATTTAATATAAAATTTACGATATTTTTTTTTAAAAAAAAAAATTTCATTGATAATCCAAAAATAATATTATGCATATAATAGGACCGAATATGTCACGAAGTCGCAGTGACCGGTTAATCATTTCATATTAATGGATTATTAATAGCTAGTGACTCGATTTTTATTAATTTTATATAGATTTATTTTTTTTTATTATATTACTGTATATTATGTTATATTATATTATTAGATAGTTTTTTTTATTGTATTATTTTAGTTAGAATTTAGATTTTATTTTACAATTATTGTTAGCCGTTGGATGATCATGATTAGGTAAGTTAATTGACGCAGGACCTGGCAAGTTGTCACCAGGACAATTTGTCCGGTGTACAAATTATTCCATGGTTTAATCCATTAGAATTTTACGTTATAAATATTCCTCAAGATTGAGACAAGTTTTGCAATTTTTACAAATTTTTTAAATTTTTACTGTAACCTGTTTTTTCTTTCGAAAAATAGTTGGTTTTAAAGTTTTTGATACAGAATTTTATAGGAAGTGTTTGATAATATTAAATTTACTACAGAGACAGTAGTAAAAATTTTATTATCAACGCACCGCTTATCATTTTAGATTTCTTAACGTGACACATAAATAAACTGTTATACTTTTGATCGTATTTTTATTTTCTGTTATCACTGAATTTGGTTAATAAATTGATAAATTTATTAGAGATGGTTAGCTTTGATCGTAATTGAATAAACATAGATTTAATAGATTTTTTAACATATACGTAAAAAGGTCAGGTACGAGTTTGCGTACAACTAGTCAAAAAAAAACATGAAAATCTTTCCTTTTCGTGGAAATCTAGTGTCTTTTTTGGACACTGACCGAAATTATTATAATTCTGGCCCTGAAAAAAATGCGTATAGCCAACAGTATAATTTTTTTGGCTGTCATTGACCTTTTTATATATATATTTCGGGTTTCATATAATATAAGGTATTAGGTATACTTATTTGTGTTAACATAAATTAGTAATCAATTTAAAAATATGATGCAAATTAAATTTTAAATAACTAAATTAATTATAAAAATGAATGATTTTTCGAGAGAATTATTATTTTCTTTAGTAAAAACTATAAATTATAATATAAATAAACTTACCAACTATAAATTATAATCCGAAGGTATCCAAAAAAATTAAAAGCTTTAGTAATTATAATATGACAAATAATTCAATTATAATAAAACTTACTACCATATACACGCAATTGTCCATCTTTTTTATTAAGCTGTTTCTTTATATGCACACATCTTGTGCAACAGTCTCAATATAATACTGATCCTCAGTTTTTTCGAAGACAGGGTAAATATCCTTTTTTAATTCATCCTAATATTTCTAATGCTAATACACCAAATATCGCTATTGATAATTTATCTGAATTAATGAGTAATATATTTAAGGGTATGTTCTTTACATTAATAATATTATATTTTTTACACAAAAGTCACGTTACCGAAAACTTTTTGGTGGTAGTTAGAAGTGTATGCAAATTGTGATTTATCAATCCTTTTTTGTAAATCTAATGATATAAATTCGTTAACAGTTAAAACAATTATGAGATATCCAATGATCTTGAACGATAAGCCTCTTTCAAATCTATAATAAAGAAAAGATCAATAATTTAAATAATTTATGCTATTAATTTATAAACAATTTACCATCCAAAGAAAAATTGTAAGTTTGTGTCATATATCTAGAATCTAACAATAAAAATGATATTAATTATTTAATTATTTTTTTTTAAAGCAAATTGTTACATTAAAACACCTACCTTCTTCTTCATTAAATGTATCATCTCTGTCATTATTATCTTTATAAAAATGTTACAAACATTAACGTTAAAATTTTGATGTTTAGTAACTCAGTAAATCAGTAGTTATAGTTAGATCGATGATTGAAAATGTTCAATTTTTAAATATACTAATAAAAAAAATACTAATATAATATTACAAACAATATCCACCTGATTGTCCATCAAAAATTTAGTGGCCCTTTTAGCTCGATTTAAGACATCATCTTTATTTCCATGAGTAACATTATTATCAAATAATCTATTAACTTCGTCTTCGGTATACTTGAGTGCCAAATCAGTAGCTTTAGATACATATTCTAAGGTCTTATTTTGGGCTCTTTCAAGTTCAACTTTACATTTTGCCCTGGCAGCTGCTCCTGCTACAATCAATTCGGAGTTAAGATAATGATCTTTTTATGTTACAGCACGACCATCAGATCCATAAATAACAGATTGAGAAGGTTTATTTAAAACTTCTGTGACGATGGTAGTATTTTTGCTATTGAGAAATTCGCAACCTTGTTGAATCAAATATTGTTCACAGGCTGAATATAATTCTTTTTCCAAATCAGAATTATGGACTTGTTCGCTGATCCAGGCACTTGCACGAATTCGTATTCAACCAAAACAATTTTGAAATAGGTGACAATGAATGCAGATATCCAAAGACTCTTATCAAGACGCCTCAAACGTAGACTACCAACATAAGATTTAAGAGTTTCGACAGCTTCTTCGGGTGAAGAAATCTTGAGTTGTTCGGAAATTATTTTGTGAAGAGTGAAAGATCCATTGTTATGTTGGGATTTGCATAAAGAAATAAAGAGCATGGTCAACTTTAGCATCAGATCTAAGTCCATTATATATGGTAATTTTTGTTGTTTCATCTACATCAAGCTTAGTAACTTGAACATTTATGGTTTGATTATTATAAGCCTCCACAGCTTTTTCAATCAGATACTGGTCGCAGGCAGAGTCTAATTCTTCCAACTCTTCTTTACTAAGTTGTTTACTGACTACCCATTTATTTGCTTTTTCACAAATGTTACGCCATTCACTTTCGTAATCAACTAAAACATATTTGAAATATATATGTAATAGTAAATAAAGTTTGCCAGATTGATTTATCACAATTTTTTTAGATTTTTGGTGCCAACATAACGAGTAATTGAATCGTTTATTAATTTCTGATTACATTGTATACAAATGATATCTTCTAACACGTTCATGATGGCAAGAAAATATCAAGAATATATTTTTTATGTTTAGTAACCGTCATACTCCATATTTTTAACGTTGTTTAAATAAAGTGAAGATCTACATCGCAGACATGAATGAAATCAGGTGACGCAAATATTTACGTTAATCACTGTCATTTTCGGGTTTGTGGGCGCGGTTTCTACTTTATGCACCCCACAAAACCGGGTGCAAGTCATAACTAGTTGTCATACAAAGATAATACAAAAAAAAGTGGCTTGACACGTGACTTTTGACCCGCATTACGGCATTATGCACTAACATGTGAAAATAAACAGTGACGAATAAGTTTTTACTTACTCGAAAAAACCAATCTAAATCCCTCAGATAAATATAAAAGTGGAAACGTGACGGTTGTGATGAATAAAATGCAGTCACGTGTCAGCCACTTTTTTTTTTGCCATGGCTATGGTTGTATATAAAGACGTATGGGCGTAATTTAAGTTAGTAATCTCCAAACAAGATTCAAGTAATTTACACATGCATTGGTGTGATAAATAAACTGGTTTTAATCAAAAAGATTCATTTGCGATAGAAACTATATATTATCAAAAAAAAAAAAAATGCTATAAATACAGTATACTGTATTAATAATGATAATATTTTTAAAGCAATGCGTGGAATTTAATATAAATTTTACGATATTATATTTTTTTAAAAAAAAAATTCATTGATAACCCGAAAAACAATATTATTATACAGCGTATACTTTTTGATTGGTTAAATAGATCATTTGTTTTATAAATTAGTAAGTATAATCGGTTATTATAATGCTTACATAAAAATATGATACAAATTAATTAAATTAATTAATTAATTAATTATAAAAATGAATTTTTTTTGAGCGAATTATTATCTTCTTTAGTAGAAACTAGTGTTGAAGCAAGGAGACATTATTAGTATTTTTTTTTTCTCAGAATAAATATAAAAATTTAAAGTAAAAAATTATATTTGTTATAAATTCACCTTCTTTCTCTATATCATCTTTTTTATCGTTATCGGTTGACTTTGACATGCCATTATCTCAACATATAAATAAATTAGATAACAATAATATAAATTTATACAAAAATGTACATATAAATTAATTACCCTTGATGAGCCTGATAGATTTTGTTTTTTCTGATATTTGAATAAGTAAAATAACATATGACATTTCGAATGAGGCGTGTACAAGGCTTATTACTAGGCGGCACAATTATATGTACTTCGCATTGATTGTCCAAATAAATCACACTAATTTTAAATTAAATATTAAAAAAGTCTAAAAAGTTGTCAAAATTTGGAATTTGTAAATTTCCTGCAACCTCTATTACGTCTTATAATTTTCTACTCTTTTTAATCTTTTGTTTTTCCTAGGGAATTCTTGCGAGAATTAGACCTTTTTTCTAAAATTTTATAAGAGTGGATTATAATCATTCAAATGAAAAATTTTGAAGAAATATAAACTTACGAATTTTTTTTTTCTTTCGTCTTTGACCTGTTGACCATAGATCTGATTTTAAGAAAAACAAAATAATGAAATTTTATTGGTCTATATATCTCATTATGACTTCTAATATTTAGATTTCATGAATAAAAAAAAAAGGGTTAAAGAATTTCGGTGTATAAATCTGCGGAATCAGAATTTAAAATAATAAACTTATTTGTTAAAATTAACATATCTTTAATATAGAACATCCGATTTCAATGTCGTTAGCATGTGGTTATAACTTATAAGGCCATGCACTTTGTATTTTTTTTTTTATTATCCTTTAAACGGTAAAAATATTTCTACCAATTATTACAGTAATAGTCAAAATTTTTAAAATGAAATTGATGTTATTAATTTTATTAGCTAATTTTTTTAATTTGTACCATAATACAATCCAAAGTTTCAAAAAGGAATGAAGTCGTAAAACAAAATCACAAAAACCAAAACAAAGTATAATTATAAAATTCGAAAATCAAAATACACACTAAGCAAAACAAAGAAATGCATAAAAATCCAACAAAAAAAGCAAAATGTAGTAAAACTGACCAAAAATGAAAAATAGAAAAATAAATGATAAAGAAAAAATGAATTCCCAAAGATTCATCATATGTTAAATTATATGTCACATAATGTGGTATTTCGCACAATTTATCGATCCTGTTAAAATTTAGTAATAGAATTTATGAAATATCTAATAATCTTGAACGTTTATCGTTTATTCGTTAAATCATTATAAGCCTCGTTCAAGTCTATATTAAAAAAAAAAGATCAATAATTTAAATATTTTATGCCATTAATTTACAAATCACTTTACCGTTCAAAGAAAATTTGTAAGTTTGAGTAATATATCTAGAATCTAATAATAAAAATTATGTTAATTAAATATTTAATTATTTCAAAATAAATGTTATGATATTAAATTTTATACCTTCTTCTTCATTGAATATGTCATTGTTGACATTAACATCCTTATAAGGAACTACTTGTATCGGAGATACTTGTTCTATATCAATTTTAATTAAATTTTAGTAATATAAAATATTATGTCATTAATAAATACTTATTTCAATAAAAATATTTGGTCATAATTTCAAAATCAAACCGGTTTTCTGTTTTTCAACTAACAATTTAGATTTAAAAATAAGCAAGTTTTAATCATTAAATAATTAAGTTATAATATAAATAAACTTACCATATATATTGTCTAATCATATACAAAAGGATATTTATTTAATTATTGTTAATGGAAAATAATACAATTGCTAACTAATTAAGTAATTATAATAAACCTACTAACTACAAATATAAAAATTAAAGCTATAATTTGGCAAATAATTCAATTATAATAAAACTTACGATTATTATCTTCATCCTCATATTCTATATAAATTAATTATTAGCAGCAATTAATATAATTGTTAGATAATTAAACTATAATATAAATAAAACTTACCAACTATAAATTATAATCCGAAGGTATCCAAAAAATTAAAAGCTTTAGTAATTATAATTTGGCAAATAATTCAATTATAATAAAACTTACTATCATCAGATTCTATATAATTAATTATTAACAACGATTAATATAATTGTTAGATAATTAAATTATATTATAAATAAACTTACCAACTATAAATTATAATGTGAAATATTTCCCGAAGAGTAAAATTTTGAAAATTAGTAAATAATTTAATTTATTAAAAAATAAGCTATAATATAAATAAAAAATAAACTTACATTCTTAAAAAATGTAGCATAAAAAAATCAAAACATTGATGTTAGTAGTTTTATTTAAATAAATAATTAATTAATTTAAAAGAGCACATCATATATCGAGTGCATTAGTCGTCAATAAACTTACGAACTATAAATGTATTTATAAAAAAAAATTAAAATATTGATTTTTAGTACTCATAATTAGCAAATGTTTTAATAATTAGTATATAATGCAATAACTTACATTCTTTAAAAATGTAGTATAAAAAAAATTTTGATGTTTAATAAATATAATTGGCAAATGTTTTAATTATTAAATAATTAAAATAATATTAAATAAACTTACTACTAGTACGACTTTCTTAAAGTATTAATATTAAATTGCATTCCAAAATAAAGTTATGCAACAATTAGTAAATGATTTAATTATATATTAATAATAAGTCATAATGTTAGTAAACTTGCTTTAAATATAGTAATTAAAATATACTTACGTAAAGCATCTATTAACCAGAAGTTAATAAAGTTTTGATATTTAATAGTTATGATTTATAAATGATTTGTTATTATTTGAATAATTAACGTATACTTTATCATATTTTAAAAAATATTGTATACTGACTTTTAAGAGTATATTCATATGAGTGCTTTAGTTTCATATTCTAAAAATACAAAATGAAATTAGAATTTACTTAATTACACACATTTAAATATCTATATATACCTGGTTGGATACTATTTTCATTTGAATCTGTTACATAATTAGGTTGAGTTGATGTTGATTCAGACAAACCAAAAGCAATTTTTGACGAAATCGTATCATCATCAATCATTTTACATAGTTCCATCATTTCCTCAAATAATTTCGGTAAATGAGAAGCATCAGGTCTTTTTAATGGTTCAAAATTCCAACATTGTTTCATAAGATTAGAATAAAAATCGGGCGTTCCTTTAATATCTTCGGGTCTCAGTCCATCAAGAACTGCAAGCGCAAAACCTGCGTCATGTTGTCTATTTGAAAATGGTGGTTCGTCTGAAATTAATTCCCACATTATCATACTTAAACTATACACTTCTGATTGTTTTGTATATGGTTTACGTCTCAGAACTTCAGGAGCGATATAAGGTAAAACTCCTTGAATGCTATCCGAAGTTTCTAGAAAAGCAAAATATAATTTTGTTAATTATTTTATGAAACAAAAAATTGTTTTTCTTTAATTTTTACCTATTTCAGAGTCAATTGATTGACAAAGTCCAAAATCACTTATAAAAATTCTATCATTTTCGTCTACTAAAATATTTTTACAATGAAAATCCTTATGAACTAGATTCATTTGGTGAATTGAATTTAAAGCTTTTGATAGTTCAATAAGAATCTTTGCTCTATAAGTCCAAGTTAATTTTGGAAAAAATTTACGAATATAATTTCGTAGATCTCCATGTTCTGCATGTCTTATTACCATAGCGTATTCATTTCCTCCAGGTGCTTTTGTTATTCCATAGAATGGCACAACTCTTGGATTACGGCATTGATGGTGAATTTTAAGCTAAATAAATAATAATAATTAATTTCAGGGAAAAAGTTTATTTCTATTGATTTTATTTTTTCTTACCTCGTTGAGGATATTATCATTAATATTATCGGAATCATTAATGGCTTTTAAAGCAACTTTAGAAGATAATTGATTTGAAACTATTGAAGCCAAAGACATGTTTAACATTAAATTCCAAGTTCCAAAATAAACTTTGGAATTTCCTCCGTTTGTTAAATATTTTATATTTTCTAAATTTGAACGTGGAATCCATTCAATAAAATCATCACAATATTTTGAATTTAATTGAGTTTCTTTAATAAATTCGTCCAATATAGAATTCCCACTTATCTTGCTATCAATAAATTCCTTTTTAGTTATGTTTACTTCATTAATTTTTACGCTACGAGTTTCACTGTATTCATTTATTTGCGAAGAAAGGAACTGTTTTCTACAAAATTTAATTGAATCGTTTATTAATTTTTGATTACATTGTATACAACTGGTATCTTCTGATACATTCATTTTGTTTATTTTTTAGTAACAATGCAAAAAAAAATATACTGCATTTATTTATATACAGTATCTATTTAGACAAAAAGGACCTATATAAATGAGCCACGTATTAACGTCGACTATTAAGGGAAGATCTACGCAGTAAAGAATTAACCGATTAAGGTTGGCACAATTATTAGCATTTTCCGTACAAGTTACACTAAGAAATTCATGAAAGGTTGTTTATGAAAGAAACTTTAAATACTAAGTAATCTTCGAACCAAATTTCGAAACAAGTTACTCATACATGCATTTTAGTGATAAATCAATCGTTTTAATCAAAAGAAGATTCGAATTAACTGTTATTATTCAATACATTATAAAAAAAAATTATGCTATAAACATATTTATTATAACTTTTAAGGTCTTGAAGCAATGCATTAAATTTAATCTTTATACTAGGAAATCCAAAGCAAAATTAGAATTTGCGATTTTATTTGGTGAAGATCATGCATTTATTATGAAATATTTGGAAATTTTCGATTTTTTGATGCTTCAATTCATTGTATTAAAAGCAAGAGAATGGAGAAATTATAAAATTGAGAATCAAGGATAATGATGATGATTGGAATATCAAAAGGAAGAAAATTAAATTAAAAATTCGCAAAATAAAAAAAAAATCTAGTGGGATTTATTCACTTTAATTTATTATTTAGCGCAGTTTCTTTTTTATTAATTACATTATTAATTATAATACTTTTTAGACTTTTAGCACAAGAAAAAATTATTTGTACAGAAATTATAAAATTAAACGTTTCTTCTTTATCAATTTGTTTTATTTGTTTATATTTTATTCTTATTTTATTCTTTTTTCTTTTGTTCTCTTCAAGATTATTTAATATCGACATGTCGGCATGTCGTGTAAACGGATAGCTAATTATTATCATCAATTTATGATAAGCTTAATATTAATAATTATTATAAGTTTATTATACTTAAAATGAAAGATTAAGTTAACTGGATCGCAAGTTCTTTTTGGAGTTTTTTTTTGTATGCAGAACTGTGAGACAAATTTAGATATCGCGTCGCGTCCGCTTTTATAATACGACAAAGTTTTTGAAAAGAAATTTTCAACTTTTGAAGATTGCTGCGGGTGGCGAAGTAAATTACGACTACATACAAATAAGAAAGTGATTGTAACGGAAGTAGCAAATTTTGTACACTCCACCTTGCAGATAGTTTGCAGATCCTTAGATCAAGGATAAATAAGAACGAAAATAATTTAATATTCCAAAAAAGATTCTATTTCCAAGTGGGAGCCTTTTTCTGGAAGGATGGTAATACTTATAGTTTTTTTAAAATTATAGTATTTGGAATTTTATATTAGCTAGTATGTGGCGTATGTAGTGTCATTTTTACAAGTGTAACATTTGCATAGATTTTCAATAAAGAGAGAATTTCCGTCTAACAAAAGAAATGGAAGAGAAATTTCTTAAAGGTGGATCAAATATAGCTTTATCAAAAAATGAACGAACGTATTTTTTTAGGATGTTTGACGCAAAATTGGATGCAACAAAAATAAAAGAGAGATACGCATGGCAAGCATATAAAAAATTAGATGACAAGGAACAGGATAAAAAGGATTACGTTTTAGTAACAGAATACATTAAAAATACGGTGGACATTTTGCCAAAATTATCAAAATCAACAAAATCAGATATATTTCAACAACGAAAACGATATAATGAAGGCAATTTATAGATCTACAATGGACGAAGATATGGGGAATGGTCTAAAAATGAAAAATCAAGATGAATTAATAGGAAAGGATTGAGTTTATAAGAAAAGGACCGGGACCAATAAGTTTAGTGTACCTACATAAACAACATCTAAGGGTGAAAAATTCGTAGACGCACTATCAAGTCATCTTTCAACGACACCTCGAAGTAAAGAAGAACATGAAGAACTTGATGATTTGAATAATAAATTTAGCGAACGCCTGGATAAATTAGAGAAAAAGAAAGAAGATACAATGACAGAAGGACCTACGAGTGCAGAGAAAGAAGACAAAATTAACGATAACAAAAAACGTGTAGTGGCAACACAAGGACGAAGAGATGATTCCGACAGCGAATAAACAAATTTGTCCAAAATTAATGAAACAAAGTTGAGATCAAGGTTTCTGGATTTACGCTTAGATTTGGTTGAAGAAAAATACGCGGACGAAGATGGAATTTCGGACAACTTTTGGATAGTACATTTCTGTCAAGGGCGTAAATTTAGGGATTTCTTTTTTCTTAATAATTAATATTAATTTTTTTTTTATCTCAATTTGTCTTTAGTTTACAAATGATTTTTGAAAGAGATTAATGTTTTTAATTTTTTATTTTGGTCAATATCATATTATTTTAGTATTATTTTGAGATGTCAGAAAAGTTTAGAAAATTTAGAAAACATAGAATAATATCAAAAAAATCAAAAAAATTCAAAACAATTCAAAAAAATTCAAAAAAGTTTTAGATTAGTAGCGTTTTTAACACAAAAAGATAGATTTTAAATTAACAATTAATTTTTAGATTTATCATAGTTAGTATTTGTTTAGATTCTTTAGAATAGATTGGTTAGTTATAGAGGGTAATATTATTTATTTATATTATTTTCTAGGTGTTTGTATAATTATGCAATTGTCTTGATATTCATAATTAATAAACGCGTTACTAATTATAAAAAAAAAAAAAAAAATAAAGAGAAATTTTTTTTAAAAAAAAATATTCTTTCTTTTGTATATGTCATGCATATCATAAATTTAGGTAGTACAACGCAATGTTTGCTTAACATTCGCTTTGGTTACACCGACATTACTATTTTAATATTTATAACTTCGGAGTTAAAACACCGGTTTCAACCTTTCTTTTTTTTTAATTAATAAATATATTTTTATAAGAATTTAAAGCCTTATAACATATTTCATTATGTCATATAGTAAAAATAAATTAATTAATAATGCAATTAATAGATCATTTGCATTAATAGATTACAATATTCATAATGATATACACAAAATATATGAATTCCAAAAACAAACAATTCTTGATGATGAATCACTTATAGAAAATGAAAAATCTGAAGTAATTAGCTCACTGACTCAAAATTATGATCTTAATAAACTTACTTTTAATAAAGGAACAAAAAGAATTTGTGAAAATTGTAATCAAGAATGTTTAGCTACAACATAGTGAATATTGTATTCGAAACTATTCAAAAGCAAATTTTTCAAATTGGACATCTGGAAATGTTATTATTGATAATTTAATACAAGAATGTCAAATGAAATCAATTGTCCCATATAAAATACCAGAATGGATATCATATAATAATCTACAAAATATTGAATACCTAACAAAAGGTGGATTTTCAGAAATTTATACAGCAGTCTGGATTGATGGGCGTTTTATTGAATGGAATTCTGAAAGGCAATAATTAAAAAGATGATGTAGTACTTAAAAGATTAGAAAATGTTGAAAATGCAAATCAAAGTTGGTTTGAAGAGGTTTGTAATCTAAATATTAAAAAAAGAACAGATAAATTTTTGTTTAAAATTTTTTAATGGTTTTTTATAGGCTAAATCACATTTATTCTTAAGCAATAAATGGAATGATATTGTTAAATGTTTTGGATTAACACAAAATCCATCAAATGGAGATTATATGCTTGTAATGTATAATATGGATATAGATTTAAGAAGATATTTACAACAAAATCATAATCAACTTACATGGAAAGAAAGAATTCAAATTATTGTTTATATAATTAATGCACTATCAAGGATTCATAATGAAAATGCAATTCATAGAGATTTGCATTCTGGAAATATATTATTTAAAACTAAATTTTTTATTAAACAGTATATACGGAAATCTTCCTTATATAGCGCCTGAGGTTATTATTGGAAAAGAACAGACTTTTAAATCTGATATTTATAGTATCGCAATACTTATGTGGGAAATTTCATCTGGACAACCACCATTTATTAATTATGATCATGATTATGATCTTGCAATGCATATTGTTAACGGTATAAGACCAAAAATTGTACCAGGAACTCCTTCAGAATATAAAAATTTAATGAAACAATGTTGGGATGCTAAGACCACACAAATTCAATTTTTCGGTTCACGTAAATTGAAATTTAAAATCGACCCGGGGACCCGGGGTTTATTGTTTATTAGTAAAAAAAAGTTTATATATAAAATCGTGACATTTGATTGGTTGACTTTTAAAAGGGAGGAATTTATTTTCGCTCTAGAAGTTCTCAGCCGCGTGATAAACTTACCCACCAATAAATTTACGTCCTGATCACGTGATAAATTTTTTTATATATAAACTTTTTTTTATTGAAATTTGAAAAAGTGACCCGGCCGGGTGAAGTGAACCGAAAATTCGAATTTGTGTGGCCTAATCCATCAAAAAGACCTAATATTTATATACTTTGGAAAAAATTAAATGAAATTAAATTATTTTATCAAAATAAATCAGATGAACTAGAAGAAAATAATAGTTTCGAAATAGAAAATTATACTAGCAGTAGCAAACTATTTACAAGTAAACTTCATCAATTTGATAATCTTCCTGAACTAAGAAATGCAACAGAAGGTATTATATTAATTTTTGTTAATTTTAAAAAGTTGTATTAATATATTTAATTAATAATGTTTTATTTTTTTAATTTAAATAATAATAGAAGAACAAGAAGGTATAAATTAGACAAATTCTTATATAATTTTAATTTATAAAATTAATGATAATATGGTTGATTTTTTTATAGCATTTCATAGTAATAAATCATATGATTTTCATATTCGTAATAATAGTAAGTGCAATTACATATAAATATCATAACAAGGCATTATTTATTGATTCATTTTGCTTTTTTTAGTTGATGATTTTAATAAATTAAGTAGTAAGAAAAATAGTACTTCAAAAATAAACACCATATTTAAAGGTAATTAAATACTAATATATTTTATTTTGAATAATCAATGAATGAATAACTTACTGTATATTTGAGATTATCTAGTTAGCAGCAAAAAGTTATCCAATATATCTAAAAGAAGCTCAAAAAATGGCAAGTAAAATAATTTAAAATGTGTTAATTTTATAATAATATTAAACATGACTTATTATTTAGATGATTATAAGATTGAATCAATGCAAAAGCGAATAAAGAAACTTCATATTAATGATAATGGTACGATAAAACAACTATTTAAATTCTTAAAATAATTATTCTATAGCATATTTTTTGATTTTTAATTTTAATTTATATCTGATAGATGAATATGAAGCACATAACAATCCAAATCTTCATTCAGAAGAACAAGATGAATTAGAACTTCCTGAAAGTAAGAATTATTTTTTAAAATGTTTAAATTTTACCTCTTAAATTACCAAATTTAACGTAATATTTTTTTTTTCTTTATTTTAGATATTTAGATATAGAAGAATTATATAAATTAGATAAAATTATTACACCTGATTTTTTTTTCTTATAAATTATTTAAACACTATGACTTTCTTCAAGATTCTTAGTTTGTAATTTGAATTATTTATTTTTTATTTTATTTTTATTTGTTTTTTTATTTTTATATTATTTATATTATTATATCAGTAAAATATCATGTGCGTAAATTGAACGCGTTTTTATTAAATAAATTTTTAAAGTATATCATTAAATTTAAATTTTGTAATATTTTCATGTACGGTAATACGATTAATATAAGGAAATATATAAATATAAATAGCGCATAAAGGCAAATTCATTAAAATAATAGTGATCTTTAATATGAATGAATTGTTGCAAACTGGCCGAAATTACCAGAATTGTCATAATTCTGGGTCCAAACCACATGATATACTTGCTATATATATTTGATATTTCACGTCCGCATCTTCGGTATTATAGCGCTTTCACTAACCAACATACATTTATTCTATATTTAAAAAGGAAAGGAGTTAAAAATTATATATATATATGTGAGCAGACAGAACTCGATTTTGTTGTTGGGCGATGATCCCGTGATCACGGATTTTTAATAACCAAATATTATGTATATAATACAAGGTAATTGTTACATAGTTTATAAACTAATAAGTAGTATAAGCATCAATTATAATTATAATAGTTATGCAGGTAAGAAATACTGTAAGATACAAATTAACAGAAAAATTCTGTATAATAGATAAAATTATAAAAATGAATTTTTTTTGAGCGAATTAAAATCTTCTTTAGCATTAGAAACTAGTATTGAAGCAGGAGAAATTTTAGTAATTTTTTTCCCTTCAAATAATAATTTTAAAAATTTTAGAGTAAAAAAGTATATGCACCTTCTTATATTTGTAAGGTTGTAACATCAAGCCGTAAAGTTGTAATTTTATGCCGTAATTGGTTGAATGGATGAAATAGGTGTGAATACTAATCTGCAATTCTAAGATACATAGTTGTTAGATAACTATAGAAGTGAGGTTATTTGATTAATATTAAAAAAAGTCTATGAGGATTTAATAAAAATTCTGGCCGGAATTAAGATTTTTACTTGTACAGTTTAATTTTGGTCATAATCTGATTATTTTTACTGACTGCACTAAATTGTGTCATACATAGCAGAGTGAGCAGACCGATAGTAAATATGATTTAATCATCTACAACCAATCACGACTTACGTATTACAACTTTAATACGATATATTCGCGGTTTGCACCTCATGTTGTAATCTGAAACGCTGTAATTATTATTAACGGCCAGCCACTTTAATGGATAGTATAAATTATAGTAAAACTTTAATTCTGAAAAAAAGATCAAATTAGAATTTTTCAATGAAACGTATTTTGATTTGTTTTAAATATACAATGCATTCAATATCTTAATAATAAATATATTTAATGTATATTAGATAATATAAAATTGGAAAAAATGTATAACTCAAACTCCTTTAAAAGAAAGATACTGTTAGTCTTATTTCAAAACAAATATTAAATATTAACAGTTTTAATCTAAAAGCTAACAGGTGAAGCTGAATAACTTTGGTGATTTTAACGTATATAATTTTACTAAACTTACCCTATAAAAAGTATTATACTTAAAATATACTTAAAATATATTTAAAATATACTTAATTTAAAAATTGCAAAATACTTATAATATATTTTTAATATATCTAAAATATACTTAAAATTATCTTAAAATATATGTTTAATATATTTAATTTTTGCCCATACACTTAAAATATATTTAAATTATATTTAAATTAAAATTTAAGTATATTATAAGATTATTATAAGTATATTTTTTACATACTTAAAATATACTTAAAATATATTATGAAATATATTATAAGTATATTTTAAGTATGTAAAAAATATATCTATAATATACTTAAATTTTAATTTAAATATAATTTAAGTATATTTTAAGTATTTGGGCAAAAATTAAATATATTAGAAATATATTTTAAGATAATTTTAAATACATTTTAAGTATATTATGAGTATTTCGCAATTTTTAAATTAAATATATTTTAAGTATATTTTAAATATATTTTAAAAAGTTTTTAATTATATTTTAAATATAAATACTTTTTATAGGGTTATAGGTTTATTTCTATATGCTGTATATGTACTATGTATAAATGTAGAAACATTCTTACAAATGATGGTTGACCTAACAGATAGTAATGATAATTTGTTCTTATTTAACCCGTACAACAAGCACATTATTATTCTTAAATTCGTATCAACAATATTTTATACATTTAGAATTTCAGATTAGAAATAAATATTATATATATATTTAATAAAATGTTAAATGTTCCTTTAGTAAAGTAACAAAAATAAACAAAAATACTCTATAAAATATGTTGCAAATAATTATGGATTTAATATTTGCATAATTTGCCAATCCTTTTCGTGTAATTCATTAACAGTTAAAATTAAAATAATTATGAAATATCCAATAATCTCAAACGATTATTAATTAAATCATTATAAGCCTTGTTCAAATCTATATAATAAAAAAAAGATAAAAAAAGGTAATAATTTAAATATTTCATTATTAACTTATAAATCACTTTACCGTCCAAAGAAAATTTGTAAGTTTGTGTATTATATCTAGGATCTAATAATAAAATGACATTACTTAATTATTATAATTATTTTTTTTAAAAAAAAAAAATAATATATTAAAATAAATACCTTCTACTTCATTAAATATATTATTGTTATCATCATTATCATCTTTAATTTCGTAAAACTTTAATAACTTATTTTATATAGTACCTAATTATTAAATAATAAATTATGATATAATAAACTTACCATCTATAAAATGTAATGTAAAAATTAAAATAATATTAATAATATTGATGTTAGTATTCATATTAGCAAATCATTTAATTATTAAACAATAAGTTATAATGTAAATAAACTTACTACTATCTATAAAATGTAATATTAAAAAGTTAAAACATTGATGTTAGTATTATGTTAGCAAATAATTTAATTATTAAACAATAAGTTATAATGTAAATAAACTTACCTTCTATAAAATGTAATATAGAAAAATTAAAATATTGAAATTAGTAGGTATGTTAACAAATAATTTAATTATTAAACAATAAGTTATAATGTAAATAAACTTACGATCTATAAAATGTAATGTAAAAATTAAATAATATTGAAATTAGTAGGTATATTAACAAATAATTTAATTATTAAACAATAAGTTATAATGTAAATAAACTTACCAACTATAAAATGTAATATAATAAAGATTAAAACATTAATGTTAATAGTTTAATTAGCAAATAATTTAATTATTAAACAATAAGTTATAATGTAAATAAACTTACAATCTATAAATGTAATATAAAAAGGTTAAAATATCAATGTTAATAGTTTATAGCAAATAATTTAATTATTAAACAATAAGTTATAATGTAAATAAACTTACGAACTATAAAATGTAATATAATAAAGGTTAAAATATTGAAATTAGTAGTTATATTAACAATAATTTAATTATTAAACAAATAAATTATAATGTAAATAAACTTACTGTCTATAAATGCAATATAAAAAAGGTTAAAATATTGAAATTAATAGTTTATAGCAAATAATTTAATTATTAAAAATAAGTTATAATGTAAATAAACTTACTAATTTCTATAAAGTGTAGTATAAAAGAGTTAAAATATTGCTTATATTAGCAAATAATTTAATTATTAAACAATAAGTTATGATATAAATTAACTTACGCCCTACAAAATTTAGTATAAAAAAGTTAAAATATTGATGTTAGTAGTTAAGTTAGCAAATAAATTAATTATTAAACAATAAGTTATAATGTAATAAACTTACAAGCTATAAAATGTAATGTAAAAAAGTTAAAATATCAATGTTAGTAGGTATGTTAACAATAATTTAATTATTTAACAATAAGTTATAATGTAAATAAACTTACATTCTATAAAATGTAATGTAAAAAATTAAAATAATATTGATGTTAGTAGGTATGTTATCAAGTAATTTAATTATTAAACAATAAGTTATAATGTAAATAAACTTACGATCTATAAAATGTAATGTAAAAATTAAATAATATTGATGTTAGTAGGTATATTAGCAAATAATTTAATTATTAAACAATAAGTTATAATGTAAATAAACTTACCAACTATAAAATGTAATATAATAAAGATTAAAACATTAATGTTAATAGTTTAATTAGCAAATAATTTAATTATTAAATAATAAGTTATGTAAAAATCATATAATTAAATAAATAACATACTCCCTATATTATTAAATAAAAAATTTAGTTAGTTTAAATTATATGTAAATATAAATATAATAGATTAATGTTAGTAGTTAAATTAGCAAATAATTTATTCATTAAACAATAAATAAACTTACATTCTATAAGATGTAATATAATAATTAATAAAGGTTAAAATATTGAAATTAGTAGTTATATTAGTAAATAATTTAATTATTAAACAATAAGTTATAATGTAAATAAACTTACCGTCTATAGAATGTAATATAAAAGGTTAAAATATTGAAATTAGTAGTTATATTAGCAAATAATTTAATTATTAAAAATAAGTTATAATGTAAATAAACTTACTAATTTCTATAAAGTGTAGTATAAAAGAGTTAAAATATTGCTTATATTAGCAAATAATTTAATTATTAAACAATAAGTTATGATATAAATTAACTTACGCACTACAAAATTTAGTATAAAAAAGTTAAAATATAGATGTTAGTAGTTAAGTTAGCAAATAAATTAATTATTAAACAATAAGTTATAATGTAATAAACTTACAAGCTATAAAATGTAATGTAAAAAAGTTAAAATATCGATGTTAGTAGGTATGTTAACAATAATTTAATTATTTAACAATAAGTTATAATGTAAATAAACTTACATTCTATAAAATGTAATGTAAAAAATTAAAATAATATTGATGTTAGTAGGTATGTTATCAAGTAATTTAATTATTTAACAATAAGTTATAATGTAAATAAACTTACCGTCTATAGAATATAATATAAAAGGTAAAATATTGAAATTAGTAGTTATATTAACAATAATTTAATTATTAAACAAATAAATTATAATGTAAATAAACTTACTGTCTATAAATGCAATATAAAAAAGGTTAAAATATTGAAATTAATAGTTATATCTGCAAATAATTTAATTATTAAACAATAAGTTATAATGTAAATAAACTTACCTTCTATAAAATGTAATATAATAAAGGTTAAAATATTGAATCAATTCGTAGTTATATTAGCAAATAATTTAATTATCAAATAATAAGCTATAATGTAATAAACTTACGTGCTTTTTTTTTAAAATGTAGTACAAAAAAGTTTGATGTTTAGTAATTATGTTAGCAAATAATTTAATATTAAGCAACAAGTTATATCAAATCCAGTTTGTTAAAGCCAGCATTCCTATAAATAAACTTACGAACTAAAAAAAGTTAGTTTTTATTGAAAGATTGTTTAATTAGTATTAAGTATAATACAATTGTGCTCGGGTTATTTTATATGGATCATGAAAAAATTGGCCGGAATTAGCCTAATTCTACCATACATTATACCCGGATATATTATAACGAGGTGGGTCTTTAGTATAATGTACTACTTACTTGTAGGAACTACAGTATAAACCAAAAGTTTAAAGTTTGATATTTAGTATCAAATAATATAATTATTAAATGGTTTGCTTTTATTTTATATTTTAAAATTCTGTATACTGACCTTCGAGAGTATAGTCAAACGCTTTGGTCTCATATTCTAAAATATAAAATGAAACTCAAATTATTTACATTTAAATGTCCATACTATAAAATAAATATTGTACCTGATTGAATAATACTTTCATTTAAACTTGTTACAGAATTAGGTTGTGGTGATAATTCTATATCTACTGAATTATTATTATTTATCATAACCGTTTTTTCCTTAGGGTAATAAGTTGGTGCCATATTAAGATTATCAGTTGCTCTAGTGCCATATCCTAAAAAATTTCAATATTACAATATTTATTTTAAGTTATAGTGCATTCAAATTATTATTCATATTTTTACCTGAAATAACACTATTATTAGTTACAAAATTAGATTCAGACAATGATGAATAACAAGTTATTTTTGATGAAGCTATATTATCATCAGCCACTTTACATAGATCTATCATTTCTTCGAATAATTTCGGTAAAAGAGAAGCATCAGGTCTTTTTAATGGGTCAGAACTCCAACATTGCTCCATAATGCTAGCATAAAATTCTGGTGTTCCCTTAACAATTTCGGGCCTCAGCGGTTTCAGTTCATCAAGAACTTCAAGCGCAAGACCCGCGTCATGATGATTATTTGAAAATGGAGCTTCATCAGAAGTTAATTCCCACATTATCATACTTAAACTATACACTTCTGATTGTTTTGTATATGGTTTACATCTCAGAACTTCGGGAGCGATATAAGGCAAAACTCCTTGAATACTATTCGAAGCTATTAGTAAAAACAAAATATAATTATATTAATTATGTTTATGAAATAAAAAATCGTTTTCTTTAATTTTTACCTATTTCAGAGTCAATTGGTTGACTAAGTCCAAAATCACTTATAAAAATTCTATCATCTTCGTCTACTAAAATATTTTTACAATGGAAATCCTTATGAACTAAATTCATTTGATGGATTGAATATAAAGCTTTTGATAGTTCGATAAGAATCTTTGCTCTATCAGTCCAAGTTAATTTTGGAAAAAATTTACGAATATAATTTCGTAGGTCTCCATGTTCTGCATATCTTATTACCATGGCATATTCCTTTCCTACAGGTGCTTTTGCTATTCCATAGAATGGTATAACTCTTGGATTACGGCATTTATGGTGAACTTTAAGCTAAATAAATCATATAATTAATTTTAATATTTATATATTCTTTTATTTGATTTCATTTTTCTTTACCTCGTTTAGGATATGATCATTGATATTATCAGAATCATTAATGACTTTTAAAGTAACTTTAGAAGATAATTGGTTTGAAGCTATTGAAGTCAAAGACATGTTTAACAATAAATTCCAAGTTCCAAAATAAATTTTGCAATTTCCTCCATTTGTTAAATATTTTATATTTTCTAAATTTGAATGTGGAATCCATTCAATAAAATCATCACAATATTTTGAATTTAGTTGAGTTTCTTTAATAAATTCGTCTAGTACAAAACTCCCGCTTGTCTTGTTATCAATCAATTCATTTTTAGGTAATTTAGACTTAATCTTAAATAATTTAATTATATATGATTTGGCTTTAGAAAGTTTGTTTAATTTAATTTTTTGTACGCCTCGAGATTTATTTATTTGCGAAGGAGAAAGGAGTCGTTTTCTACAAAGTTGATTTGGATAATTTATTATTTTCTGATTACATTGCATACAAATGATATCTTCTAACATATTCATGATAGTTATTTAAAAATAATGCAAGGAAATATCAAGAATATATTTTTCTGTTTTCATACCCCATATTTATAACGTTATAACGTTGGGCAAATACTGTTTAAAAAAAGGAAAGATCTACATCGCAGACATGAGGGGACGGGACGTCGGGACGGTCGGGACGCAAATATTTACGTTCATCGGCCGAACAAACTAGGAAATTCATGAAAGAAGTAGTTTATGAAAAAAACAAGTAATTTATACATGCATTGGTGTGATAAATAAATCGTTTTAATCAAATTGCGATAGAAACTATGTATTACCAAAAAAAAAAAAATGCTATAAATACAGTATACTGTATTAATAATGATAATATTTTTAAAGCCATGCATGTATTTAATATAAATTTTACGATATTATATGTTTAAAAAAAATTACACCCGAAAAATAATATTATGCATATAATACAGCGTATACTTCTTGATTGGTTAAATAGATCATTTGTGTTATAAATTAGTAAGTATAATCGGTTATTATAATGCTTACATAAAAATATGATACAAATTAAACAGATAAGTTCCGTTAATTAAATTAAATTAATTAATTAATTATAAAAATGAATTATTTATTTTTTGAGCGAATTATTATCTTCTTTAGTAGAAACTAGTGTTGAAGCAAGGAGACATTATTAGTATTTTTTTTTTTCTCAGAATATAAAAATTTAAAGTAAAAAATTATATTTGTTATAAATTCACCTTCTTTTTCTATAACATCTTTTTTATCGTTATCGTTTGACTTTGACATGCCATTATCTTTGAGACGTCAACATATAAATAAATTAGATAAAAATAATATAAAATTATACAAAAATGTACATATAAATTAATTACCTTGATGACGCCCGATAGATTTTTTATTTTTCTGATATTGAATAAGTAGAATGACATATGGCTGTGATCTACCCACCACATTTCGTTTCGAAGCCAACGAATGTTTCTTACAATTTAATGAGCGTACGCAAGGCGTATTATCAGGTTGCGCAATTACTCCGCATTGAACGTCCAAATCAATCGCTCCTAATTTTAAATTAAATATTAAAAAAAAAAAACCTAAAAAAAAATTGTGAAAAATAGGAATTTAGAAATTTCTTGCAACCTTTATTACGTCTTATAATTTTTTTCTTTTTCCTGCTCTTTTTAATCTTTTGTTTTTTCCTAGGGGATTCTTCAGCTGATATTGGAGAATTAGGTCTTTTATCTAAAATTTTATAAAAATAAATTAATAATCGTTCGTTAAACTTGGAGGATTATAAAAATGAACTTACTAGTTTTTTTCCTCTCGTCTTTGATCATAAATAAAAATATTTAATTATAAAAAATAAATAAATAAAATAAATACATTTTGTTTAAAATTTGTAAATATCTATCTAAACATTTACCTTGTAATCCTTTATTTGTTTCATTTGTTACAATCGTTTCTGGTATTTTTATATTATAGGATTCAGTTGAAGTTGAAGCGTCCATTTTGATATATTTTTAACGAGTATTTAATAAAAATAAGAAAGAGGTAACAAAATTTTTACTGATGGCTTTAAATATTCTATCGGAGTAAACATTCTAAGAAGTTCGTCCACCCCCTTTTTATTTGCCAAGTCTGTGGCAAAACGCGCCACAGAATTTCCGGATTGCGGGAATAATTTATACCAAATTAGGAAAAGTCCAAAACTGTGTCACAGCAGCCATTTACACTCTGGGAAAAATGGATTTACAGTTTGAATAAATTTAACATGGGATGAAATTTCTTTAAATAGTATTCGAAACAGGAAAATGAACAATGATGTTACATTTGTTACATGATATTCTTTTTTTGTAAATAGTATTACCATCTAAATGGAAAATTCCATGCGCATAATTATTTTGAATAAATATTTAAATAATAAATTTCCGAATCAAGAAAAAATCCGCCTCATGAAATATTATTTTTAGAATATTCTAAAAAACCGAATCCATTTTTTTTTTATATTAGTACTTAATTGACTTGCAAATAATTTTTGATGAACCGAATTACCGAATTACCGAACCGAATTACCAAATTACAAGTTATAGTTTCCGCCTAGTACAACTATCCTCCTATTTTGCGCTATCTGTTATGTAAATATCATATCACATTATCACATGCTGGATTTACATAAATTTAGCTAACGCAGCACGAAGCGAAAAAAACGAGATTTAATGAAATTTATTATGAAATCTTTATAATTCACACAAATTTACTCATTTTTTACATGTCAAAATTCCATGAAAAATAAATGCATTTCTTGACTATCATTAGTATTAATTTCATGAGGAGTTGGGAATAATAGGGTTTTTTTTACGATGGGAAAAAAACCCTGATGTTCCCTTCCCATGAAATAAATGGAGCGTGTCACTCATTAAATATCAACTATTTTAAACTAACTATTTTAAACTAAAATTAGTAATTTCCCGGCTATTTATATGAAGGCCGGGAAATAAGTAAACGAAGATTCCCGGTCATTTATAAACTCAGCTAATCACTCGCAATTTTTAAAAATTAGTATGGTGATCATGAGTGACACTTAGTGCGACAGGGGATTACTGCGTTTGTTCATATTCAATTATCATAATTATCATCCATTACTGTCTTCACTTTTGTTTGATTCAAATCTTATAATTACTATTATACTAACTATATCATTTTTAATTATCATAATATTAATTATAGGAATTGAATAAGTAGAATAAAATACGGATATACTGTAATAATTATAATCTACTTATTACACCACTAATTAATGAGCCTTCGCAAGACAAATAAAATTATCCCACATTTATTTTTTGATTCAAATTAAGAATTATAAATAATGAATAAAAATTTAAATTGAAATTTACAACCATATGTTTAATTTGATAAATCTACGTCCGAAGAATCCTAACTTATCTTTAACGTAAAGTTTAATAAAATTCTTTATCGATAATTTACTTCCGCGGAAACCTCAATTGTGTATAATTGCAATGGATTAATTTTTAACAATCTTAGTAGGCTTAACGTTCTAGAGTAGATTTACTTTCACCGCATTATGTATGTACTGTGCATGTAATAACTTTTGTTGGTACGGTAAGAACTAATGACACAACTTCCATTCGCTGGCAGTTTTCTTTTTTTATTTTACTTTTGCATGCAGATTTCTTTCATCGAATATACTGTAGTTTCACGTGTTTACAATATTTCACATGTGCTGTACGTAAATCCATCATTGTTCCCTAATAAATGTAATTTTTTTTCACAACCTCCTACATTGTCACTGGTTACACAGCGAAAGTTAAAACGAAAAATTTATGTGAATTTCTTAATTTTAAACACAAATAAAAAGTACTGGTGATCCGATCTACAAATTCTATTATTTTAGAGTCACAAAAATTCGTATCTAAGATATGTCTTAGAGTAAAAATGCTGTATGTATAATTTTTCCCTTCTTCTTTCACTCCTCGTTAAGTGTAACAAACTCGCGCAATTTCGTAAACCATACTTTCGTGAATAAAAATAATATCAAATTAATCATATTCAAATAAAAAGCTCATTTTTTTTTTTAATAAAAAAATTCATAATATACATTATTACCATTGGTCGTTTGACTGGGCTTTGGCTGTTACCTGTTTGGTCGTTTGGCTGCGGCTTAATAACCAAAAAAATCTTTAGCCGTGATCAAATGCTAATCACCACCCATTAGGTACTAGTACTTTTGGCCAAAAATTTGGCCGCTTGCTGTTGGCTGTTTTGTCGCCAAAAAGTCCTTGACCGCAGCCAAAATCCCAACACTGAGTCATATCATTATCTAGTTGTTAAATGTAAATAAAAGAGACCGATATCGTTTAAACCAATCAAACCCCACAAAAATTCTGGTTAAATATTTAGCCCAAAGTTATTAAATTTTATTTGCCGTTAAAATAGTAAAAAGGGGTTAAAAAAAAAAATCTGCAAAAAAATGTAACTGATGATCTTACACAATCTTTTTTTTCTTCCATCATAAATTTTTTAAACTTTCAATAAATAATAATTATTATTTTTTAAAATCTTATTTTACACAAGTATTAATTTGTGTTTATTGATAAATCTCTTTATCTCTTACTTAATAATTATTTAATTTTCTCCGTGATTTTTTTTTACATGTTACAAAAATCATTTTAATCTTAAATTCCGGTTTTCATTTTTTGTAACTTTTTTTTTCCTATTGTGAATCTACATTACTCCTTTCTTTCACTTCACTAAATTAGAAACGTAATAAAGATAAAAGGGCAAATTAAATAAAATTAATTTTACAAAGTCAGCTAGCGGGGATCTTCTTCATTGAAATTTCGATTACGTACATATATGGTGTGGCTTTTTATGATCGACGTTCCACCATTCAAATCATTAACAAAAATAATCAACAGAAGATTTTTTTTTTTTTTTTTTTTTTTTTTTTTTTTTTTTTTTTTTTTTTTTTTAAAACTGTAACGCATCTTTATTAAGGTCTATTGATTACCCTAAATTACAAGTAATCAACAGAAGATTATTCAACTGAAAGACAAAAATAATCAACAGAAGATATTGACAAAATGATTCAACTGAAAGTGGAAATTGACAAAAATAATCAACAGAAATCTTAACAAAAAAGGCCAATAGATATTTACCGCGGAATAATACAATCATTAAATTAATCCATAAAAATTTTTATTTATAAAGAGGAAGTTATCTTCGTTATTCTACTTTTTTTCAAAAAAAAAAATATCTGAAATACGCTTTCAGTACACGAAAAAATTAATAATAATTTTATCATCTACTAGTATCAAAATGGTACCTCCTGACCCTAACAAACCTACTTTTTCTCTTAATTTGAACATTAAAACCCCTGAACAAACTTGGTATGATACAGATTATCCATTTACTATGGACAGAGACAAACTTTTAATGAACTCGAATAAATCTAGGCCTGATATTCCACGTCCTCCAAATTCCTTTATTTTATATGCGAAAAATGAAGGCAATAAACCAAAATACAAGAAGATGCAAGCAAATAAAAAGTTTAGAATAATTGGGAAACTCTGGCTAAATGAATCAAATGAAGTCAAAAATCTTTTTGACTGTGGCGCAAAAGTGGCAAAGAAAAAACATGCTAAACAACATAAAGGATATCGATTTAGAAAGAGAAATCAACAAAAAGGAGCAAAAAATGTTAAAGAAAATAAGTTACCTATCCAATCTAACCTTTTTTCAACGTCGACTACATCATCTACTTCATTAGAACATCATCCTCAATTACAGTATATCACTGAAGATCAATATAACTTTTCGTCTACGACTACCAACTTTATTGCTACAGCTAATTGTAATCAACTTGAGTTATCTATTCCATCCAATTTAGAATCTCCTTTAACATTAAATTTTCCTTATATTCGACCTGTATCCAACTTCGCTGCTGCAGCTTGTGATTTACCAGGATATATTAATTATAACCAAATTGAGACATCTAATCCATCTAACTTGGAATCTTTTTTAACTCCTTCTACATTAAACTATCCTTATATTCAATCTAACTCCAACCTTAATGCTGTAACTTATGATTTACCAGGATATCCTAATTGTGACCTTATGGAGTCACCTATTCCATCCAACTTGGAATTTTTTTCAACTTATGCAACATTAGATTATCCTTATATACAACCTGAAACCAACCTTACTTTTGGTTACAATTTGTCAGGATTGGTAATAAATGAGTCTTCCATAGTTCCTTTAGGATAATTTACTATGGATTCTTTCTCCGTGAAATAGAAAGAACCTTTTCACGTTGCAAAAGGTGGAACCATATTGTGATCAGTTTAATAAGTCATGCTTATTATGACATTCGTAGGATTAAAGTAAATATAGAGAAAAATGCTGCAAATGATCAAATAGCAGAATTAACTTGTAATCAAATAGCAAGAATTAACTCTGTAGAATTAACTCTGTTTTCAGATAGCAGAATTAACTCTGTAATCAAATAGCAGAATTAACTCTGTAGAATTAACTCTGTTTTCAGATAGCAGAATTAACTCTGTTTTCAAATAGTAGAATTAACTCTGTTTTCAAATAGAAAAATTAACTTTGTAGTCAAACAGCAAAATTAACTCTATAATCAAACAGCAAAATTAACTCTATAATCAAATAGCAAAATTAACTTTGTAAATCAAATAGCAAAATTAACTTTGTAATCAAATAGCAAAATTAACTCTGTAGCTAAATAACAGAATGAAAGAAAATACCTAATATTAATTCATTTAAATAATGTATAATACTATTCATACAATTCTTCTCACTTATAGATGATATATTCATCTCACTGGATGATCTGATAAAAGAGCAAAACGGTTGGACGATCTTTGCCAGACCAACATTAAAAAAAACTCAAACGCTCATCTCGGAACAATCAAGCAAAAGTAATAGGAGACATTAACTTTGTAATCAAATAGCAAAATTAACTCTATAGTCAAATAGCAAATTAATATAAATATTAAATAAAAAAGTATTTTAAAATTATTATTATTTCATTTCATAAAAGTGGTTCTTGTAATATTATTCTTCAGATGCATATTGAGTATTGACAACGAATATTCTGTTAATTTAGCAGCTTTACTTTTTATTTTTCATGCACTGATATAGGTTGTGCCAAGTTGTATATTCAATGGACTGTTATATTCCAATAAAAAAAGCAAAATATTAAAGTTAATAATTAAAAAACATTAAATATTTATAAAAATAGTGATAAACATGATAAATAATTAAATCTTTTTACTATACAAAAACAATAAATTGAAATTGATAAATTTACAAACAATAAAATACTGTAAACATAATAAATAAATACAACGACAAAAAATTAGTGACATTAATAAGATTTCCGATTTCCAAAATTAAATTGGTATGAGGCTTTATGCACTTATTATGTGATATACTATGCGTATTTTTGGCTGTTCTACAAATTTAATTAAAGACGGAATGATGGTTTAGAATACCATTTTTAACTTTTATATATATAGCATTTTTTGAGAACGCGATATATCGCACTTTTCACCACGAGAAACCATCGAAGCTGCATTATCGGTGTTCACATTTTCTGCTAATCCAAACTTGCGAAGAACTTCCGTTGGAGTATTACCAGTACAACAGAATGATATCAAGAAGGAAAACTTTTAACTTCCAAGAATTTTCAACATAATGAAAAGTAAGGCTTGTACTACTGTACACTTTCAATTGAAGATCCCATCTTATTATTGGGTATTTTTACAAAATCAAAGTAGTTATTTATATCCATATTTGGATTTTCTTCTTTTCTTATGATGGGATAGATTCTATTTTTTACTATTAAATACAAAAGTTTCGCAAGCCATGATTGTTATTATTTGTTTATTTAAGTTTAATATAAATGTCAGATATATACAAAATGATCTACACGGGTTTTCCCCAGCTGATGTAGTGATGTCATTTTAAATTTTAACTATTTACAAATCGAGTTAGTTATTGTACAAGCTTCCCAGAATTCTTATGACAATAACCAACTGAATATAGTAAACAGTGTTTTTATCGCTGATATATAAATAGGACAGTATTTTCCCTGGCACGAATTCCAAAATTTATTATTTGTATGAATTTTTAATCGTAAAATAATAAGTTATTCGAGTCATAAATTCAAAAAAATGTAAAATGTAATCATGTCAATCATGTTAACTTATGGATTTTTTTAATAGGATACCAAAAAGCAATAGTTAAAAAAACGTTGATCGTCAATCTTAATAACAAATATGGTAAATGGCGTTTTTTGTTACGAAGTATAAAAAGGGTGCTTTTTTTGGATATACGAATTACGTTTGAAAAATCATGAATTTATCCGAAGATTCAAAATTTACTATTTGTACCCATTGTAATCATATAATAACAAGTTATGTAGGTCAAAATCAAATATGTTTAAGAAAATTTCATTCTTCTCATTCTTCACAAAATAATCAAAAAAATAAGTCCAATGTAACCGCAACTCGTAGCATACAAACCAACAAAGTCAATAAATATGAAAATAAATTAATTGATACAACTGGAAATTCTAAATTAGATGAATTTATTGAAGAAACTCAAAATAATTCAAAATATTGTGATGATTTTATTGAATGGATACCAAATAATTACTTGGAAAATGTAAATCATTTAGCAAAAGGTGGAAATTCAAATATTTTTTGTGGAACTTGGAATTTAACTATACCTTTGGCTATAAAATCTATTAAGGATACTGGTGATCAATTTCTAAACGAGGTAAAAAGGAAAAAGTTTCACACTGAAAAAAAAAAACTACTAATTTTTTTTGATTTTTTTTTTTATGAATAGTTTAAAATGCATCATAAATGTCGTAGTCAAAGCGTTATACCATTTTATGGAATAACCAAAATACCTGGAAGAAATGAATACGCTATGGTAATAAGACGTGCAAAATATGGGGATTTAAGAAATTACATTCGTGATTTTTTTCCAAAATTAACTTGGGCCGATAGAATAGAGATTCTTATAAATATTTCGAAAGCCTTAAAACACATTCACGAAATGAACTTAATCCATAGGGATTTTCATTGTAAAAATGTTTTGGTAGACGAAAACAGGAGTATTTTAATATGTGACTTTGGACTTTGTACACCCGTTGATCTAGAAATAGGTAAATGATTTTGAAAAAAGTGTTACTTTTATTTTTACAATATTTTAAAAATGAATAATTAAAATTTTTAATTTTTATATAAAAAGCTTCAGATAAAAAAATTCAAGGAGTTTTACCTTACATCGCTCCTGAAGTACTAAGGAATAAGCCATATACAAAGAAATCTGAAGTTTATAGTTTAAGTATGATAATGTGGGAATTAACTTCAAATGAACCTCCATTTTCAGATCATCCTCATGATAAGTATCTTGCAATTCAAATTGTAAAAGGACAAAGACCTGATATTATTAAAGAAACACCAAATTTTTATGCTAAATTTATGGAACAATGTTGGGATCCTGATCCATCAAAAAGACCCGATTCTTCTGACTTACCAGAATTATTTGAAGAAATGATGGTTTTATGTAAAAATCTTAAATATGATAAGGTTTTGCCAAATTTTTCATTAATTAGAAATATAGGTATATAAGATGTAAAATTTGAATTTTATAAAAAATGGTACATTTTATTTTATTTTATTTTATTTATTTATTTATTTATTTTACTTTAGAACGCAAAACTGAATCTGACAAATCATTAGGATATACTTTAAGTATACCTTCATTTGATTTTACTAAAAATGATGATGAAAGAGTATCCGTAGTAAATGATGATATAAAGTCATCGCCTCAGTCTAATCTCCCAACAAATTCAAAAGAAAAAAGCACTAGACCAGGTATATAAAAAGTGTAAGGGTGTGAATTTATAATAATTTTAAAAATGGTACATTTTATTTTATTTTATTTTATTATTTTTTACTTTAGAACGCAAAACTGAATCTGACAAATCATTAGAATATACTTTAAGTATACCTTCATTTGATTTTACTGAAAATGATGATGAAAGAGTATCCGTAGTAAATGATGATATAAAATCATCACCTCAGTCTAATCTCCCAACAAATTCCAATACATCTAAATACGATTTTTCTAAAATTGATGATGCGTCTACTAATGAGTCAACATGGTCTGAGCAATACAAAAAAGCTAGTTTAGAAAAAGAAATTTTGCAATCATCACAAAAATTTGTTACTGAAGCTTCCACAAATGCTGTCCGCAAACAAGCTAAACAAGAAAAGAAGACCGAGAAAACTGCGGCATTGATCACTCTTAAATCAAAAACCACTCCTGAAACAACCAAAAAGATCGTAGAAAACCAAAAACCCGATGGTTCTATTAAATTAGATAAAACCGTTTCCGATCAAATTAATATCTCTTCTGATAACATACAATCCTCAGTTCAAACTTATGGTGTTAGCGATAAATTAAAATCAGTCCCAAAGAACGTATGGGAAACAGCCTTGTCACTCCGTTACTTAACCATTACCTCTCAATCTCAAGATCAACATAAAGAACAATATGAAAAAGCCAAGAAGTACCTTATTGAGGAACTCAAAGATAAAGAATTAGTGGAAGAGTTATTACCTACGTCAGAAAAAATTATTGTAGAAAAATGTGTTGAAAAGGAAAAGAAAGATACTGTCGCTACTATTCAGAACTCTACCACAACCGAAAAAGCAAAAGAAATAGTATCATCCCGAAAGGAAGATGGATCTTTAGAACTCACTGACACCGTTTATAAGGAGCTCGATGTTGAATCTAATGAATCATTAGTTTCATCTATTAAAACTTATTTCATCAATAAAGAAACGAAAGTACCAGAGAGCAAAAAATTAATAGATACCGCTATAACCTTATCCTTCCTCAGAAAAACATCATCTACTGATACTTCACCAGAATTAAAAGAAAAAGTTGAAAAAGCAGAGAAATATTTAACAACTGAGCTAGGAAATGAAGAAAAAATTAAAGAATTATTAGAAAAAACCGATATAATTGTTGTTGAACACGCAACGAAAAAAGTAGTTAAAGAGAAAGCAGATCAAGTTGTTGTCGGAAAAGTTCAGGAAACTATAACTGAAGAAGAGATCACGGAAGTCATTGAAACTCAAAATAACGAAGGTTCATATGAAAAAATATCCGACAAGATTACCGAAAAACTTGGAGTAATTACAACTGAAAATATTTCATCCTCCATCCGTATCACTGATGAACGTGTCAAAAAATTTGATACCAAAGTATGGAATACATTTATAACAATTGCTTATTGCAATAAAGTGTTAGGTAAACAACAATCAAAAGTGACAACTCCAAATGAAAAAGCCCTCGCTTGGTTGCATACTCAAATCAAGGATGAAAAATTAATAAAAGAAGTTCTAGAATCCTGTGAGAAAATAGTAGTTGAAAAAGTTTCTAATAAGAAGAAGGATGAATCTACTACTACTATTTGGCCTTCTTTGACTGATTGGGGATCTAGTTGGGGTAAATATATTGCCGATACAGTTAAATCAACAACCGAAGGTATATACGAAGTAGCAAGACAAACAACCGATAGCGTACAACATACCGCTGACACTGTATCTTCTACACTTGTCAATCTTAAATCAAAAACCACTCCTGAAACAACCAAAAAGATCGTAGAAAACCAAAAACCCGATGGTTCTATTAAATTAGATAAAACCGTTTCCGATCAAATTAATATCTCTTCTGATAACATACAATCCTCAGTTCAAACTTATGGTGTTAGCGATAAATTAAAATCAGTCCCAAAGAACGTATGGGAAACAGCCTTGTCACTCCGTTACTTAACCATTACCTCTCAATCTCAAGATCAACATAAAGAACAATCTGAAAAAGCCAAGAAGTACCTTATTGAGGAACTCAAAGATGAAAAATTAGTGGAAGAACTATTAACAACGTCGGAAAAGATTGTTGTTGATCAAAGTGTCAAAAAAGAAAAGGAAGATGCCGTTTCCACTATCCAAAGCTCTACCACAACCGAAAAAGCAAAAGAAATAGTATCATCCCAAAAAGAAGATGGATCCTTAGAACTCCCTGACACCGTTTCTAAGGCGCTTGATGTTGAATCTAGTGAATCATTAGTTTCATCTATTAAAACTTATTTCATCAATAAAGGAACGAAAGCACCGGAGGACAAAAAATTACTCGATACCGCTATAACCTTATCCTTCCTCAGAAAAACATCATCTACTGACACTTCACCAGAATTGAAAGAAAAAGTTGCAAAAGCAGAAAAATATTTGAAGACCGAGTTAGGAAGTGATGAAAAAATTAAAGAATTATTGGAAAAAACCGATACAGTTGTTGTCGATCATGCAGTCAAGAAAGTAATCAAAGAAAAAGCGGAACAAACGATTGTCCAAGAAATTCAAGAAACTGTAACTGAAGAAGAAGAGATCACAAAAGTCATTGGAATTCAAAATAACGAAGGTTCATATGAAAAAATATCCGATAAGATTACCGAAAAACTTGGAGAAATCACAACTAAAAATATTTCATCTTCCATCCGTATTACTGATGAACGTGTCAAAAAATTTGATACCAAAGTATGGAACACGTTTATAACAATTGCTTACTGCAACAAAGTGTTAGGAAAGCACAAATCAAAATGGACAAATCAAAATGCAAAAGCCCTCGCTTGGTTACATGAACAAATCAAGGATGAAAAATTAGAAAAAGAAATTTTAGAATCTTGTGAAAAAATAGTAGTCGAGAAAGTTTCCAATAAGAAAAAAGAATCATCACCTTGGTTCAATTTGTTACCCACCTGGGGTAGTAGTGATACCACAAAACAAACAACAATAAAGAAAATCGAATCCATTCCTGTAGCTCCTACCACTAGTACAACAAAATCCCCAGAAAAACCTAAAGAAAGCGTAGTTAGTAAATTGGCTGAAAAGTTTTCCGGTACTCCTAGTACTGGTTCTCCTAGTACTGCAATATATCCCAAGAAAGATACTAGAAAAGCTCAACCTAAAAAAGATCAACCTACTCCTGAAACTGAATCTAAAACGAAATCAGGATGGTTTGATAATATTGCTACAACCGAAAAAGCCAATCATGAAATAGAAGGTATGTTTTATGAAATCTAATGAAATACATAATATATATTATCTTCGTGCTTTTTTAACAATAATTTTTAATAGATTCTAGATATAATACTCAAACATACGATTTTTCTTTGGATGGTGAGTTAAGCAATGCTTCTTTATCGGGGTGGATATTTCCAAACCGCCTGATAGTATTATGTATCTGTAAATTTAATAATTTGATCTTAATATACTTAAATTATTATTTTTATTTTATAGATTTGAATTAAAAAGTTATAACAAAAAAATGGAATTCTAAATTATAGTATTTAACAATGTATTTAATAATAATATTTTGATAATATTATTGTACAAGTAAACTTTTTTTCCGAATTTTACAATATAGTAGTTGATTTGTCGCATGAATATATTTGAATATTATTTAAAAGTTTATCAGAAAAAAAAAACCGGTAGTTTGTTTATAAATCATGTAAGATTATAAAATCTGATACTAGCACCCTCATAATATCTTAATACAAAAAAGATACAATCAAATTGGCAGATTTTGGACGTTCGTGTCTAATTATTTTTTTACAAATAAAATTTTTAAAGATTTTTTTTTTTATAATTATAGTTTGGAGCCAATATTCGGTACAATTATTTAACTTTAATATTCTTTATTAAAATCTTCATAGTTTGACGGTTTTTTAGTACTATATAAATATTACGGCTCAATTTCTCTAATGACTTAAAATTTGAACGAACATTTTCCAATCATAAACTTTTAAATTTGATAAACGAAATTTTCCTATAAAAATGGCACATTTTTTTTAGATGCTCAGATCGAACAACTTCTTCTTTCTCAAAGTTTTTTTACATTTACTTGAACTTTAAGTAGTTTTTCTATCTGATTTTTTTTAGGAATTTTATTATTAATGCAAGAAATCCTTAATCTTTATATGCTTTTTTTCTCAAAATGCAGGATCGTTAAAGCTATTGAAAATTGATTGATATTATCGTCATTATATTTAATTTGTATATATTTGCATTATTGTAATATTAAAATTTTAATTTATATTATCGTGCACCCCATTATTACGTGACTCTTCTTTTAAATATAGTGAAGAGAAAGTGGAAATCGATTATTTATCTAATCTGACGTAATTGGTTAAAATGAGACTACTATCCGAAATCAACATTTACTTTTAAAAAAATACTCATATTGTGATATTGATCATATTAACCTCTATTACCTTACAGTACTCACATTTTTTGTAACTGCATATGAAGAATATTTATTAATACATAACATTTATAATATTCCAAATTTTCACCAATAAATTCCAGCAGTTACCCAAGGATCCTTCCAAACATCTCTAACAGAAGTTAAATATTTATTTTTTACAAATGTGAAGAGTATAAAATAATTGAAAATAATTTTTTTATCAGATACAATCATCGTCACTTTTTTTGAAAAATTTTTTGCCGGAAAATCCGTTAAATAACATGTGAATCTTATTTGGATTTTATTTTAATAAACAAAAATTATTATGTATGGAATTCGCTGCATATGTATTACGTATCATTGTGTTTATCAGTTAATTTGCTTTGATTTCTGAAAATAAATAAATACCTCTTTCTGAACATCCTTTCGTTTTAGCCTTTTAATAAACTCTTTTAAGTATTGGATAATACTAATAATTAATTAGAAAGTATGTGTTTTTGTTTCCATTCGCTGATCTTTAAATCTTTTGCGTAATCTAGCGGGTATAATAAAAATAATATTCAGCTACTGGCGCGATGATCTCATTTTACTTATAATGAATTTATTGCAGAATTTTTAGAATCAATTCTTCAAATAACAACGTAATTTCGTTATTTCGAGGGCTGTAACCTGTTCAATACCTCAAAGTTTCTTAAATAATGGCATGAATTTTCTTGATAATTGTGATGTTTTATAATTTTCTTTGGGAATAAGAATTTTACTGAATGTCACAAGTAGTAATATGAATTTTTTTTTTCAAATTTACAAATTTTTAACTGAAATATATGTAAAAAAAAATAATATTACTATAATATATAATCCATGAGTAGAAGAAATTTATCTTAAAAGTTAAAAATACTGTTTTTTTAGATAGTTTTAAGTAAAATTCGAAATAAAAAAACTTTTTCAAAATTTTAAATATAGGTACTGTCAAAATTTAAGAATTACGGCAGTGTCAATTTTGTGCATTTCCAAGGATAAAAGAGATTTAGCAATGATGAAATATGCACGGTGGTCGGCGTATAAATATTGGGGGGAAGACCAGTATATATATTATGTGACACGACTTTTACCATACAATAACTTATTAGATGAGGATATCAGATATTTTTATCTTCCAAAAATATATACAGTATACTGTACTTATTGAACGAATAATATTTTAATTTGCTATAATTTTATATAATTTTAAATTATTATAAATACACAGTATTATGAAATCGAAAATTTGTCTAATAAACGTTAGCCGAGCAAATTAAATTTTAGATTCTCATAATCTTTGCTTGTGCCAATTTCTCATAAATCACATGATTTTTTGTTCTAAAGTTTTACGCAAAGTCACAAACTTTTTTTTACACATCAGATACTTAAAAGCCGATTTTATGTTATGAGAAACTAAAAATTTATTTGTGCAGCCTTACCTAAATTCCAATTATATTGTGTAGACTGTGAGTAAGACAGTAAAAAAAAAAGAATTATAAAGAAATTCTATTGACGAAAATGCGTCGTCTCGTAAAAAAAAAGGAAAGGAGATTGAGAGCGAGAATAAGGTCAAAATAACATAAATATGATACCTATATAATGTTATGATATTATAATGGACTAAACTATACTATATGTTTACAAAATTATTATTTAACCTTCAAATCTTATTCTAATCCGCGCTCTAATACTTAAAACTAAATTCATCATTTAGTTACATTACATTTAAAAATTTTATAATAATAAATAAAACCCAATAGAAGTTAACAATTATGCATTCAAAATAATAATAAACTATAATAAACATGCGTATCATCAAAAGTGCATATTAGGACGTAATTCGACTAAATCGTCATACTGCATAGAATTCAAATTCCATGCGAAAGTTTACACTATTCTTTAATATCATTCGTAAGTTTTTTTTTGATCGAAGTTCAGTGTTCAATCCTTATACCTTTACTTTAAATCTTAATCTTCCGATTTCATATAATACAAAATGACGAAAAGTACAATTATCCTAATTAAAAAATCAATTTATCGAGAAACATATTAATTTCATTTTTTTACCTTGAAAACAAAATCAAAGAGTTAATTAAAGATGAGAAAATAATATTGACTAAAATCGGAGTAATCTTGTTAGAAGTTCCATGATATAAATTAAAACTTTCACCTTAACAAAGTAGACGTACGTCATCTGAAAAAATACGCTTAATTTAATTGTGAAATTCTAAATTTAGTATCTCATGGGTTCACAAAATATATTAATATATAACGTAACCATTTTAGGCGTTCATTGAATCAATTAATATATTAGTAATATATTACATGCATGAAATTTGCCGGATTTACCGTGTAAAACCCGGAAAATTTTTTGATTCCGGAAATTTTGTTTGGATAAATCATATTACTAGATTTCCGGGAAATTTTATTAATGGTAAAAATTTTGATGAATTCACGGATTTTTAAATAAATTATTATGTATAAGGTCAATAAAAGGTAAAAGTCAAGGACAACGCTTAAAGATACGTAAAAAAATTTAAATTTAATTTGTAAAAACAAAAAAAATTCTAAAAAGTAATTATCGAAGAAAGAATCATATAAGCTTTTTTTTACAAAATTAAATTATAATTTATCATTTGTTTTAATTTAAAAAAAAAACAAGGTTCTTTTTGAAAATCTTTTAATATAATTAATATTTGTTGTTCATATTCATTGATAAGGAATAATATTATGAAAGTACAGTTTTATTACACAAAGTAATACAAAAAGTACATTTATCCGGGCTTTTTATATTCCATGATTTTTTCCGAAAATTCATAATTTTCGTATCATGAAAATTATTCGCTTTAATTTCTTTTATTTTGCAGATTTATGTACAAAATATGATTATTCGGATAAAATTATTTTTTATAAGGGAAAACAGAAGGGCTAACATAATTAAATAATTAAATATTCACTTATGAAAGATTGAAAGATTGGGAATCGATCGGTCAAGTCCATGATTCGTGAATGGTTAAAAATAAATATTCGAAATATTAATTCGATTCATAACCTTTTAAGCTTTGTTGTCATATTACGCATTAATTGCAAGTCGGTAAACCTCTACATCTAACATTTGTTGCCGACTTCTAACGACATATTGCATTTTTCAATGATCATAATTTAAAATTTCCATTTACAAACTTTATTAACGTTGTGTAAAATTTTTACGAAATTGATTACCAATTTTTTTATTTCAAATTATCTTTTATGGTATCAAATTTTGTCAATAGTTTAGATTAAAGATTATTCTAAGGTGAACATTCTTTTTTTTCATTTTTTTTTCTTTAAGAAAGAAATTCGGCGCAAAATAATTTTTTTGTTTTTTTTTTGAGAAAAAAAAAAATAAAGTTCCAACTTCCCAATTTTTTTCCAATCTCAGGTCAAGACCTTGTATTACAATTAATATTATTTTTTTTTAAGTAAAAAATATTAATAATAAATAATAAATATTAATATTCAATTGAATTACTGACATATGTTGCAATTAAACCATTAGATCTAACATTCACTAAAAAATCGAAATATTTACAATATAGTACATGTGTAACGTAAATTATATTGGTACATTGGTGCACGTTTTTGTAGATCTTTAATAAATTAAACACACTTTTCCTAATTTGAAAAGAGTAAATAAAAAAAAAAGAGCCGCTTAACAATTTAGTAAATTTTCAATGGTTCTGAACTTCTGATAAATTCCATCTAATTATTATGTGTAATAAATATTTCGAACACCAAAAAAAAAAAATAATAAATCTGTTCTATGAGAGAAAAATAAATTTAACACCAACCCGCTACCGAGAGTTTTAAACTTATAATTCCCAAAATTGGATATGCAACAAAAATGTGCGAGTGTCATTCACATTTAATATAGTACAACAATTACACGATGACGTAAATTAAAATAATGACGTAAATTAAAATAAACATAAACGAAAATGCGAACACGATGAAAAGTGTGTTTGTTTATTGGTTTTCATTTAAATATAATACGTATCTTTTATTATTTCCGTTTTATATTCACTTTTCACTTTCTTTTCTTTTAATCTCTTTCCATCTCATAATAATAATCCATTCCTTTCCATTCCCTTTTTACTTTAATTAATTTCCAAATTCATTAACATTTCTTCCTTTAGTAGTAGAAATTAATGTCAATTCCTTCTTTTACACCTCATTTATTCTAAAAAAAACCTTTGGAAATTAATTAAAAATGATCTTACCACGACCCCTAATTTTTCTGTTACTAATTCTTTCTACACTTTTATTAACATCCGCTTTTCTTTGTCCTAATATACCAAAAGATGAGGTAGATACAGACCTAGAACAATACATTGTTTACCTTAAGCCTCCAGGTCTTCTAGACATCGTAGTTGATTTAGTAGACCATTTGCTATTATTGATAACGTGTTTAGGACGTACGGTTCAAGAACTTATACCTGGAGAAGGATTATTCGGTGATGGACCAATTGATCTAAATGTTATAACAGATCTTTCCTTTGCTGGATCTGGTTTTAGATTGTATACCGGATTTTTTAATCCCGATTTTGTCGAAAACGTTTTAAAAAAAAGAAATGATGTTAAATTTGTTGAAAAAATCTGTCCTGTAAAAGCTGATTCCGCCATTCCTATTTATAATCTTAATTTAGAAAAAAGGACTACCCAAACCAGCGCACCTTATGTAAGTATAAGAGTATATTAAATAGGAAAGTACTTTTGGTTCCGAATTTATAATACCAACTAATAAAATTATTTAAATCATTTTGATGACAGAATCTTGATCGTATAGATCAAAAGAATTTTCCCCTAGATGGAAGTTATTCTTACCCAAATGATGCTGGTTCTGAATCAAACGTTTATGTAGTTGACACGTGAGTAGATTAATCTTTACGCCGCAGTTTTTACTATATATATATATATTTTTTGTTTTGTGGAACCTTTAACTAAAATTTTTTTCTGTTTTATTTCTTAGTGGAATTTTCGTCAGTAATGTTGAATTTGAAGGAAGAGCAATTCATGGGGGTACCTTTTGTGGCAATTGTTCTTCAACCGATGATCATGGGCACGGAACCAACGTTGCCGGTGTGGTAAGTAAATATTTATTATTAAAAAAATTAATTTTTTCGTCATATCTATTATTCATTACTCATTTTAAACTTAAAAATTGGTAGATCGGCGGCAAAAAATTTGGAGTGGCGAAAAAAACAAAATTGATTGCAGTTAAAGTATTAAACCAAAATGGGCAAGGTACTTCTTCAACATTAGTAGCTGGATTATCTTATGTTATAACAAAACATAAGAATGGCTCCAACAAAAATACGATTGTGAAGTAAGTCTTTTTTTTATTTTAATATCCCATTAAAAATAATTTATTTATCAAATTTTCTTTCTTTTAGTTTGTCGCTTAGTGCTCCATTTTCTCAAGCAATCAATCAAATAGTAACCGATTGTATTAATGCTGGTATTCATGTGGTTGCATCAGCAGGTGACCTAGGACAAAATGCATGCAACTTTTCTCCATCAACAGTCCCACAAGCAATTACTGTTGGAGCTACAGAAAAAACTTCAAATACCGTTACAAGCTTCTCCAATACTGGAGATTGTGTAACACTTTATGCTCCGGGAAGAGATATTATTGCAGCAGGTGCAGGTCAAAATACTTTTCTATCCCAAGCGTCAGGAACAAGTCAATCATGTCCACATGCTGCTGGTGCTGTAGCTTTGATCATTAGCAAAAATGGGAATAGCAGCCCATCAACAATGAAAAATTCATTGATATCATTGGCGACCAAAGGTATTCTTAATAAAACACCTAATGTATTTTTACGAGTACCTACTCCATAAACCTATACATAAACCACCTATACATACACCGATTCCATAAATTACCATAAATTACTTACTCCATAAATTACCTATAAATCAAGTTTTTGACAATGTCAATTATAGATATACAGTAATCCCGTTTGTTATATAAATCAGATAGATTGTATCATTTTGAGACCAACAATAATTTAGTGTTAGAAACTATAACGAAATTTTATTACGAGTGCTTTTATAATAGGTGACATCACCAAATCATGTAATAATAATTTTTTTTATTGAATAAAATACAAACGAATAAAAAATCTTGTTTGATTTTAGTGATATCACAGTGGGATCTGTGAAAAGTAATAGTCATTTCTAGTACCTCATTTATAATCCCTAAATTCCCATTCTTTCCATTTTTTCTAAAAATAAATAAATAAACAAAATAAAATTAAGACTCGAACTCACGTTCTCGGTGATAATAATTGTGGCTTAAAAATTTTTTTAGGGTCAAAATCATTTTTATTTTTTTGTCATTTGATTCAATACCAGTATATCTTATCCTTCTAAAAATTTATGTGCGATTGTTTCTTGCCTTCGACTAAAAATTTGAAATATTAGAGGCAAGTAGAACGTGTAAAGCACTATTCAGAAGTTTTTCTGTTTGTCTATAAGGTCTACTATAGGGCCTTCCTTTTAATATGAATTATTAGAGTCAAGGAATTATACAAACTGAAGCTTTAGGATTCTTGCAATATTTGACCGAAAAAGAAAACTACAAGTATTCTTGATAATCAATCGACCAAAATATTTTTAAATATGCAAGAAGTAAAGCCGGAAAGTTGGCACATAACTTGTACATAACTGAAACGACACAATTTAAACTCATTTCTCGCAGGTTAACTTTACTTATAATAATTTTATCAAATTCTAACAAATTTAATCAATTAGAATTTACAGGAATAGAACATGTTAACATGCAAACAAGTTAACTATAATTCAGTGTCAGGGCCTCAGATAACTCAGTAGATATGACACGAATCTAATAATCAACGAGACAACGTCGTTGTTGAGGAGGAACCAATAGTAATGTCCTTATAGTTGAAATATGGAAAGTACGAAGCTTTAAGTTATTTTTTTAAAAAAAATATAAATTCAAAATTATTCACATTTGTTGATGAAACATTTGTACCGCTCTTCCTTCAACATTGCCGATATCAATTTTACCAAGAAAAAAAAATATATAACAAAGAAAAAGCAAGATTCCCAAAATATTTTTTTACATCAAACAATACAATTGTCCAACATACTATATGTCAAATATTAATTATTCCACATTTTCATAATTTGTAAAAAGACTATTTCCTTTAAGTAATTGATAACTTCTTTGAAATTAAGTTTTGTAGCTACGAAAACGAAACAGAGATCAATTATCTCGAATTTTTCATAATCTTCTAAACAGATGTTTCCGTTATAAATATATCTATTGTGAAATAAAAGAATTAATTAATGATTAGTTACATAACTAGTATTAAGATAAGAATAAAATTAATAAAGTATAATAAACTTTTAACTAAAAACAAATTTTATCTAAATTTCAACAACTTACTGGACGCAAATTCTTAGATTGGAGAAAATCATTTTAGTTTGAATGGAAAAAAATTGGCTAAAAGAGAAATAAATATAATCTTAATATTGAAAATTGGGTTTGTGACTTAGTGGATGTCATAATTTTCATAATTTGTAAATAGATCTATGATACGTAAACATCTTGTAAATCTATAAGGACCAGTAAACATTTCCTTTTTTTAAAAACTTTACAGACGCTAATTTTTTTATATACGAATTAAAATACTGTATATCACAACAATGTTATTTCGCAAGCAAAACGTTATTGTTTCACATGTCTACCCTTTGGCTTGATGACAAGTCCTCGAATCTTCACGAAGATTCTGAAACAAATTATCAAGATGGCAAGAGAAAGAGGGATACGTGTAGTAGCTTACCTACAAGTGGTTAATAAACGATTCGTTGACTAACGTACGGATGAATCAGATACCAACATATTTGAAAGTCTTATTGATATAACTTAACAACGTTAAAGAACAAAATTGATCAAGAAATATCCTTTGGGCAATGAATTATGCATATGTATTTGAACTATCGAAAAAATTGATTATAATAAAAGTACAACAAAAAAATTTAATAAAGATCCTTGTACTGCTGCTATGGTGCAAGTAAACTATACTCAACAATCACGTGATGATGTTTCAATTTTCTGGCGCAAGTTTTCATATCACGTGATCAGACCTTGTCCAATAAAAAACGAGAATTTTTATATGTTACACTGTTTCGTACATAATATTTTATCTGTTATGTCAAAACGAAAAATTTATTCATTGAAACTCTTCATATTTAAATTACATGTATCTTACTAACTTGTTGTTGTCATTTTGTTTTACATGGCATCAGTAAACGTGTGATGATTTTCTCATAAATCAGAAGGTTTTCTCATTGTTAAAGGAATTTTCTCATCAAATGAATGTGATAATTCGGGCAAGCATTGAAATATCATAATTTCGGCCTGAATTATAAAAATTTTTGACCAATAAGATAGGGCACGTGTGATTCAATTTGTTTCAAATTTAGGCCGATCATATAAAAATTGGTTAGTTTTAAACGCCTATAACTTTTTATACAGATCTTTTTTCAAATATCTGACCGGTAATTTGATAGTACTTGTCTTGAAGAATAAAACTACCAGTTTATTTTCTTTAAAATTTATTTTTTAAAATTTTATAAGATTTTTTAGTACTACAATTTTATTGTTGAGTATAGTTTACTTGCACCATATAAAGCTAATTTTATTAATGTAATTTTATATTATTAATATGGGTTTTATAATAAAGCAAATGACTTATCAAATAAAACTTCAATAATAGAAATGGGTTGTCATTACAAGAAGAAGAAACTATTTTTAAATGACAATAAAAAGAATGCGTAGATATTGAGATGGAACTAATGGAAATGGTAGAAATAGACTTATAATTTTATTAACTACGATCAGGTGCCAGAAAAAAAGTAGTGATTCCAGAACAGATTTATATAGTCGAATGCCCTAATTACATGTTCACATGCATTATATTTAAAAAATCACATCATCACTTTTCACAGTCTGTTATATAGTTATCTTTTTGCAAATTAATCTAATCTACTTTAAAAGTATTATTTTAGATTTTTTCTGTGGTGATGCATAAACTGTAAAAAATCGTTTGTGTGTCGAGTATCACCACGTTTAAAACTCTTTTTGGATTTATATAAGGATTTCCGCGTGCTGAAGTTTCATAACACGATGCTAGATATATATAATAAGAGTGTGTTAAAAATGTCAGTGAATAAGATTCGTTACCTTAAATACGAACGATATCGGATAAATTCTTTAGCTGTAATGGAGTGTCAGGAACTGTAAATCCACTAAATTGGTCAACGAGATATATTTCATGCATAGAATATATAAAAAAGTTCCTTCTATATACAAGTGTTATGACTTCGGATCAATAAATGTTAAGTAATCCGAAAGTTTCTAAGTCTTCAAGACCTGGTTTTTTTTCAGGGAGTAGTTTCCGAAGATTAAAAAGGGCTCTTAACTTTTACTTTCAATTTACCTTTAAGTATTTTCTCTCGATCTTTGTTTGAATACATTTCCAACAACAACTCCAAGTGCTACTTGAACCAATTTTCATGGTAAATATAGCATCGTGATACCAACCATCAGCATTTGATTTAGACCTAGTTGGTTTCTCCGATAAACATTCTCCTCATCTCTAGTTGGAAACTATATGTACAGGACAGCAAAACAAAAATAAAGTGACTCGCCAAACTTATCCAAAAGTGTTTGCAGATTATCCTCAAATAGGGGAAGAGAAATCGCTACTTTCTCTTCTTTCTAGAAAACAACATTCATTGTCAGTAAAATTAATCGAAAAATAAATAAAATGTAATAAATTTTTACCAGTCTAATTCCATTTTCATTCATTCCTGATCGGTATACAGGCGCTTAATTGGATCACAGATATTACACTCTGGTAGGAATATAATTCGGTACCTTGCAATACTACTTTTACTTTTAAGAAGTTTCTCGATACTCAAGTTCTCTGAAACCTGTGATGCAGGAAAAGTTCTGTTAAGTGATGGTCAGTGATAGGCAGTAATGAATTATAAAGACAAAGATATCATACCATAGTTCCTGAAAATAGAATTCTCCTTTTTTTAACATCAAGATCCTCTGTCATTATTGATTGTGTAATATGAGAATTTGCTCATTTTTAGAAGTACTACTATACATGTCAGAGCTGATTTAGATGGGGATCCTTTTCATCACTGGACGATCTTTCATTCGATACAAAAAAAGAATGTTCTTCGATATCATCATCATTACTATTCTGTTCATTTTGCAAGAGTAACCAGTTTGAATTTTGTTAGTGGCCAATCTTAAAATCATAGCAACAATAAAATCCAATAAAAGTCATCACCTTACACGTTTTTCTGTTCTTTCGTTGCCCTCGAGAAATCTCTTCGTGGTCGTTGATCCAGTACGCCTGTGTATGGAAAAGAGTGAAAGTTTTGGTCTACTTATGGTGCTCGCGTAAGGATATTCGTCATTGAATGATATGCTTGCGTATTCGTGATGTCTCCTATTCTTGTTTGTACGCAAATTATCAAACGAAGTCTGTTAGAGAGGATACTTAAAACTTCTTGTTTTATCACTCTTAGGATAGTAAAAAATCGATTATAATAAAATGTTTCTGGAATATTCAAACCGGAAGATAAAACGTCAATATGGAGAATAAATTACATGAAGGTAGAGTTAATACGCAAGTGAAAAAGACGGTTCGGGAGTTGCAAAGTACTTCACTTTCTCATTCTCTCCAATCTAATGCACTCCAAAAGTCCATTGAGCGTAGCTCGTTCCCACTCCAAACACGACGGTCCGCAGGTACCGATAATATTGCTGAAAATTTGCTGATAGTAGTTAGGTCATTGTTATACCGTGCGTACTCAATTTTCATTTCTTCCAAGTCGCCAACCGAAACTTGAAAATCAAAAAATTTTTTGAGCGAATATTCGTCCAAAAGTCTACATAATCACGTTGCTAAAATCATGTGATATATGTGAACTGACGCGATTGATCCGCGACTTTAGTGACCTTTTGAGGTCATGGGGTCATGGCTTAACAAGCCAGCGTTTCCCAACATTTTTTGTGTTGAACAACACATACGCCCACACAATGTTGATCATATTCGATATTCCGAATATCGGATATAATAAATCTGGATCGAATAGATTATAAATAAAACCGGATTTATTTTTAAATCCGGTTCCAACCTCTAGACTTGAGACGCTATTCTGATCATTCCTTGAGAAAATGTTTTTTGGATTAGAAGAATTGATAGTAGAGTATCCTAGTCATCTGTTGAGAAATAATCAATAATAGTTTGAATTTGACTATCAGAATAATCAGATAATTCTGAAATAGCACTCACACTATACATTTTGATATACTTGATTTATTTTTTCAATTAACCTATAGTTTTCTAGCTCTCTGGATACCTTTATATAAAGTTACTTGTTTGGTACCCGGATTCTGAGCAATAATAAAACATGAATTCGTCCTTTGGCCTTTTCAAACTTTTTCTTTGATCATAATTTCATCTACACTTCTATTCAATCCTATAACAAAACTACACTAGCATAAAACCTCCGCAAAAATACCATAAACATAATCATGGTTTCAAATGCCTTTCACTTCTACTTATGTTCATCCTTTAAGGATGGAAGATGTACCATGCGAGAAGGAATTAATTGCTTTGTAATCGGGAGGTTTGCAAAACTAATAAATAGTTACTCACACCACAAGCGCTTTATATCGTACTAAATTCTGGCAGATACCTATGGCTAGGGATTGGAATCGATTCCCATTATTAGAATCGATTCTAAAATCGATTAATCGCGATTAATCGTTTCGCAAATACCGATTTTTTTTTATACTATTTATAATAGGTTTGTTTAAACACATATCACGTGATTACAAAAATTACAGTGATCGACGAAAAATTTCCTTTTTTGGAAATTTGTACAACCTTGTGCGATAGCAACTTGAATTTTATTGGGAGATAAAATTTCCTTTTTAGGAAGTTTGTGTTCCGTCACGTGATTCGCGGGCGGAATTATGAATTTGGCCAAAATTAACTATTATGAACAAATAATAATTTACGGTCAAATTAACGAAGCTGCGCCACAATAAGTAGATTCGATTTTTATTCGAGATTCGATTTAAAATCGATTCTTATCGATTTTCGATAGTTTCGATTTTAATCGAATCTTTTCCGATCCCTACCTATGGCTGATTTTGCTTGCCCATGGTTTTACATATTTTTCTTCGAGCGAATCATCTAAAGTTTTTTTTTGATTGCTGTACGACAGATTGTTTCGCCATGACAAGACATTTTGATGATGCAGAAAAGAAGGGTTATATTGAAACGATCGTAAAAAAGGAGTATATTATGTTTCTTTTTAGATTCGCCAAGCTTTTTTACTTAAATAACTGTATAGCTTCTTTGTATTCTTGGTTTTTCAATTAAATAGTTAATTTTCTTGCAACTGTTCTTTTTGTTGCCATCTGTCTTATTATTGCTAATGACAAAAGTGAAATGATTCATATCGTATAACGTATTCCGTTCAATCTCCGGCGACTGTATTGGCTTAATTTTGTGAAAAGGGGATTTAATAAAGAGTTTCTTATTTGTAATATTGCCGTATTTCTTTCTGGTATAGGATTGGGAATAATGACACAATATCGTAGAGAACCAACATTAGCAATATCATTGTTTGGACCGGAAGGATTTGTTGAAAAAATGATGATTTTATTATCATGGATAAAAAATTACTGCTAAATAAATTACTAAACTTCAATTTGTGTAGGCTTTTTTTATTCATTATGCAATACTGTATGTATCAGTACCGACGTACCATTGCAAAAGTATAAAGATTTGTTACCACTGGTTATAATACAAAAGTTCGGGATGCCCGATTTTACGATATTTATCTGAAATTTGAGCATGTATTATAGGGTTATTGATTAATTATAAGAGATCGAAACTTTTGGATGCTTGATCAACGAATTCTTTAATTTTTCGTATCCTTCTGGAATAGCAATTTCTGTCATACCATACCTTAATAAGAAAGATTCCAGGCGAGCGATTAACGACCTCGAGTTTTTTATCAGCTGGTGTTATGAAAATTCTTTTGTAGATCAGTCTTAATAAATAGCAAAAACTGGTAAGCTGTCTAGGTGGTTTCTACGGTAGATAGGGGAGACAATTACTCTTTTTTATTTCTTTTTGTATGTTTGTATCAATGATCTTGTATCGTTTACATTTTTTAATTAATAAAATAGAGTGACGTACCTTAAATCAAATTCGTGATACTTATTTAAATAAATTCATGGCATTTTATTGTAAAAAAAATCAATTTTTAATTTCGGCTGGTAAAGTTTTTGGGACTTGCACTTAAAAAAAAAACATAAAAATGAAGACAAACATAAAATTATACGAAATCAAAAATCATTTAAATGAAATATTTTTTTTTATTTTTACTATCCGGATTTTGGATCAATCTGGGTATACGACCATCCGGTTACGGATTAAAATTAGTCTGGAATATGCGATTTTTCTTAGATTTTAACTTCTTTGTATATTCTTCTATATTAGTCTTATTTTTACATTCTTAGCTTCAAGTTTATGAATTGTAGTTTCAATACAATTAATATTACTAATTCAGAATATTAAGCAAATGATATTATTTGAACAAACAAAATTAATTAATACATAATTCAATACACTGTCCATTTAACGTGTTTGAAACAACTCCTCAGGTGCATTATAATTTTTCCATGTTTGGTTTAATAAAGTCGTCAAATTACTTAAATTGAATACAGTAAATAGACACACAACAATTGTTTTTCTTAATAAGCAGCTGTAAAATGTACATATTATCTTTGATCGATTGTGTTTTCGGTTTAACCTGCAAATAAACAATTCTATTGGTGCATCAATAGTCAACCTAAATTATTGCTTGTCACGCAACAAACAAATGCAAGAAAACCTGCGGCAGCTAACCAGCTTTCTATTTATTTAAAAAAGAGTGCGTATTAATTAATGTCCATATATAAACTATTATTTGGAATTATTTTGAAAACGATTAATCTTAGTATAACTTCGTAAATTTTCATAGTATCATTTTTTTTTTCGTTATTTGGAATATCGAAGAAAATTTGGAAGTGGTCGGTTAAAAGATCTAGTGGTCGATTAAAAGATTCATGCAAATAGATATGCTGTCTAAATTTAAAGTTGTGTGGCTGTAAACAATTATAAATTCGACATGTGATCTTCAAAATTATATTATTACATACATAATGGCTGACTTAATTTTAAAGTTAACTTCTTGTCCAATATTTAAACTTTTTATGAAATTTATTTATCGTTGACTGATAATTTGTCAATTAAGAATCCTAATCATTAGTTAGAATAAAAGATAACTAATTGGAAATAATATTTGATATCATTTAATTTTTTAATATTTAATCAAAATATTATGAAAATGTTTCAACATTTTTACATTTTTTGTTACCTACTTTTATTGGATGGGGAGATATCGGTCAAAAACCACATTTTTTTATATTAATTATTTATTAAATATATTTTTTTTATTTTTTTGGTAATTGATATAAAAATACGAAATAAACCAAATATAGTATATACATTTACCGAAAAAGGTAGCACGAGGCATATTTATTTTGATCGTACAAAAAACAAATATTGTTTTTCCTGATTATTATTATTATTAATAGGGTCCCTGGGCTGTATGCTGATTTTAGGTTGCTAATTGTAAATAATTTTAATTAATTTAATACATTATACCGTAAGCGGTAAAATATGGGATGCAATAAATTTACACAACGTTTGGACATTGTTTAATGATAGAAGCAAGTAATCGTGTATAACATATAAAAATAGAAAAAAAAAATATATTTAATATCGCGTTTTTTTCATCTTTATCAATTTATGCCCTTCCTTTATTAGCTTCACTCCTTTTGCTAATCCGTCCAAACTAATACCCTAATTTCTTAATTCCCTTTAATTTTCACATTCATTTAAATAAATTAAGAATCATGTCATCCCGTTTCTTAATTTTCTCCTTATTCTTTTTCTTTTCCATACTTTTATCATCGTCCATTACATCCGCTGTAAAATGTCCTGATATAATTCCACAACCTGCTGATTCTGATATTGAATATTTGGTTTTTCTTAAAAATTCAGATAATAAACCGGGTCATTTTGATTTTCTCGAAAAGTGTCTTAAAAAAGCTATAAAGAAGTCCAAATCTGGTGATGGGATATTTGGCAAAGTTAAAAAACATGATAAAACTATTATCACCGACTTTTCTGTTGATGGAAGCTTTGCAGCTTATACTGGAATTTTTGATAAAGATTTTGTTAAAAATACATTATCAAAAAGAGATGATATTGATTTTATTGAAGATCCTATTGCTGTAAAAGCTACTTATGCTGTTAACCTCATTAATTTATTAGAAAAGAGAACTGTTCAAAGTAATGCTCCTTTCGTAAGTATAATTTTATAATTTTATATATGAAAAATATTAATCAATATCTCATAAAAGTTCTATATATTAAATAGAATCTTGATCGCATCGATCAAAAAGATTTTCCATTGGATGGGAATTATAATTTCCCAACTAATGCTGGTTCTGGAGTAAACATATACGTGGTTGATACGTGAGTACATGAATAATTTGTCCAATGCAATGACTTTAAAAATATTGGTTTTATCACTTTTTTTTTTCTTTCTTTTTTTAGGGGAATTGATCTTAAAAATGTTGAATTTGAGGGTCGAGCAAGTTTTGGAGGAAGTTTTTGCACTAATTGCACATCAACTGATGATAATGGGTAAGTAATAAATATATATATAAATAAAATAAAGCTAATTCATCTTTTTTTTTTTTTTTGAATTTTAAAAATCTTTTTCTTATTTTTACATTTAGACACGGAACTAACGTTGCTGGCATTGTAAGTAACATCATTGAAGTTTAAATTTTTAGTCCCATTCGTCATATTAATTGAACTTACTTCTGGTAGATTGGTGGTAAGAAGTTTGGCGTCTCTAAGAAGACGAATCTTATTGCAGTTAAAGTATTAAATCAAGATGGCCAAGGGTCATCATTAACGGTCACAGCTGGGTTGTCGTTCGTAATCGACCAACACAAAAAAAGTTCAAATAAGAACACGATAATCAAGTAAATCTTTACTCTTTATATATAGTTTTATTAATTAAAAAAAAAAATCTAACCAAATTAATTAATTTATAGCTTGTCGCTTGCAGGAGCGTTTTCTCAAGCAATCAATACGATGGTAAGCCAATGTTCCAATGCTGGTATTCATGTAGTAGTATCAGCAGGTGACGGATCAGGTGATGCATGTAAAGCATCACCAGCATCAGCTCCACAAGCAATTACTGTCGGAGCAACGGAAAAATCTTCAAATAATATTACAAGTTTCACTAATACTGGATCTTGTGTAAAAATTTTTGCTCCAGGAAGAGATATTATTGCAGCAGGTGCTTTTTTAGCTGATTCCTTATCTCAAGCTTCGGGAACAAGTCAAGCTTGCCCACACGTTGCTGGTACTGTCGCTTTAATTATTAGTAAAAAAGGCAACATGAGCCCATCATCTATGGTTAATGAGTTGATAACATCATCTACTAAGAATATTTTAAAAAATGCTACCCCCAATATATTTTTACGTGTTCCTAGTCCGTGAATATAAAAAAATAGATAATTTAGTTAATTGTTTTGACATATAAGAATAATATATTATACTTTTTTTTTATTTTATTTTTTATTATTATTTATGTAACTTAGAAAATGACAAGAATGTAATTCTTAAAACGAACATAGAATTTCTTATTTTAACTCTATTTCAAGTAAAACTTATAATACGAAAATGCTGTGGATTGTGGAACATGTGTCAAGGTTCCGTAATCGACTTTTTAAAATTTCAAATAAATAAATAAATACAGTATTTCTCTTGACTTTCAAAAAAAAAAAAAGATTATGATACTGAATAAAGCCGAAACTAGCGAACTTTTTTTTAAGTACAACCAGTTTGAGATGATTGGCTTGAAATTGTCATCTTTTTAGCAGATAATTAGTGCTTACAAAATTAAGAGTAACATTTTGGCAGTTGAATTTTATTACATCATTTATACAGTATTAAATTAAATATTTAAAGACCACGCAATTGTTCTCTAGTTTGTTTTGCCATTCGACAAAAGAAATCCAATCTTTTATCTTGACAATTTGTACAATAAATATTGGTTTATATTAATATGTTATGTTCTATTAATAATTTGGACAAGAAAAATATTTACTTGGCTCGCCATAAACTTTTCGGAAAGTTTTGGCACAAATTTCTTATTACGTCAACCTTGAACTATTAAAAAATGCCTTTCCTAATTTACATTTTGCGGATCATGCTTAAGTCAGGAAAATGATTACTATCGCTACAGTAAATCCGTTCTACAAATCATAAATTTTTATCGTTAGTTCATTTAAAATCGCAAAAATTACATGTATAATTTAATATACCATTTTGGGGATAAGGTTTTATTTCCACTAATCAACTTGTATAAAGCATGAATAGGAATTAGCAGTATGTAACCCAATATATCTTCTAACTTGGATATTTGTCATTTACTGTTTTACTGATCTTGATCCTATGATGAACACTGTAGACTCTTTATTCCAATTTTGCATTATTTATGATGAATAATAAAATAGTTAATGCCTAATGCTATAATGTCTCAATTCCGAATTTTACTGAACACGTGATTAACCCTCGTTATCTCGTTATACCAATCCTTCTCGTTATACCGAATCTACCAATTATAATCTTTCTGTAAGATTACAGAGAATTTGGGGTACAAGATGGCAACTTTGCTATGTTAAGGGAGACTGTATAATGGATCATTTCTTCTATCTAATCTCCTTTGCGCAAAATTAACAGTTAAAAGCGTTGAATAAACCTGACTTCTCGTATTTGAAGCCAAATCTTTTTCACGTGATGCAATTATTTCGGAATCAACAGAAATTTACCACAAAAGTCAATATTTATGAACTCTCCACATGTATTTCTGAAGTTAATTCTACTTTCACTGCGGAATTTGGCCTCGGATAATTATAATATTAGGAAAACGGAAACTGTTAAAGTCCGTCGTTCGGTATCTGTTTTTATTACATCATCAAAAAAAATCACGAAAAATAGCATAATATGACGCTATGTAACACTAAATAAAATACAAAATCATCAGTGTTACAAAAAAAGGAAAAAGCAAAGGCTAATATGTGAGGGACGTCAGCAGATGGAAGGAAGGAAAATTAATGCAGTACAGTAGAATGTCCTTCTCTAGCGCCCCGGACAAAAAGTCATGAAGTATATTAATTCGTGTTTTTGGTGGAAAGGTCATAAAAAAACGGATATTTTAAGCAAAGGCATACAGTATGTAAAAATAGAATACCGCCAAATTAAGACAGTAAGTATATAATTTCATATAAAATTTTAATGTCGTATATACTTTGAGAGAATATTAAGACTAATTTTAACATCACCCGGATTAAGTGATTTAAATCACCTTAATATTTTAAATATTTCAAAATTATTTATGACATGTGTCACATTCACGTCATCGTTATTTTTTAAAAAAAAATTTTATTTCTCGTAAACTTAGACAACAGCTTCTTGGATGGCACTAAAGGTAAGTTTCTCTTTTCTTTCTTTTAATGACTTTTATGAAGGCGTATACTAACTCTTTTTTTTATTTTATAGATTTTGGCTTCTCTGAACTATTCAAGACGCAAGGTATGCCGGTGTGTATGCCATATTTCTTAACTGCTTCAGCCATAAAAACTGAAACGGGTTAGTTTTGAAATGGAATAACTGTGGTGAAATTTCAACTGGCTAATTTTTCATTAAAAATCATCCGTTTATTATGTTGCTTCAAGCCAAAAACATAAAAATCAAGAAAAAGAAGAGAAGTTTCTTTCAGTTAAGTTACGATCGTGCCCTCAATTTGTGTATAATTATTTTTAGGTATGTACTATACTATACAGTACAGTATATTATCTTTAGATATAGTGCGCACAATCTAAAGCCAGGTAATATGCAAAAAAGTGGCCAAATTTTCAACCATATAGATATCACGTGATTTGATATACAAATCATGTGACTTACATATTATAAATTTATTAATATTGTTATTTATACGTTAATTACATTATTTGGAATACGTCTGTGAGATTTATATTTTTTAACTGCATATAAAGCTTCTATTCCCTTCAATCCTTTCTTATATGCATCCATAAATCTCCAACTCCGCCTAGCATATTTTCGAATTTGTATTAGTGGTACTGAATTTAAAGCATCAGGAACCATTTTCTCCAATCCTTTAAAAGTATAATCACAATTATTTCGCATAAATTGTTTTGCTGCACCCCAAAATTGTTCAATAAAATTTAATCCACAATGGAATTTTGGGTAAAAAATAACCTTATGACCTCGATCTTCAATAATTTCTTGAATTAAGGGTTTTTGTGCGGCAAAGTCAAGTTGAAGAGAGAGAATTCTAACAGCACAGCAATCATTTTTTGTGGGTAAATGAATTTTGCATTCGGAACAAATTCTTTTTAACCCTTTTTTCCATAATCCTCTCTCTTCTAACACTAATTTAATACCTTTTGGACGCCCATCTGAAAGATGCATTGATTGAATTTCCCCATCAGATTTGAATCCATCTTTAAACTTTTTTTTACCACCCGGATTAAGATTCATATGATGTGCAATTAAAGCATTAGGCGCATAGGCAGCATGACTTGTAGCATTATCAAATGCAAATACACCTATAGAATCAGGATATTTTTGCTCAAAAATAGGAATTGCTTTTTCCACTATCTATTGCATATAAAATAATATTGTCCATTAAAAATAATAAAATATGCTAAATTTTCAAAAAAAAGAATAAAATAAATTAATGTAACATCCATGTTTAACTAAATCTTCGTTTGTCTACCATCCATTACGGTTATTCCCAGGTTTCATTATAACACATGTTTCTTCATCTTCAAATTTTAAATGACTATCAATCTCAGTTAAAAAGTCACTGATATGAAGACTTAATCCATTTCCCTTTTTATTTAAAGGAGCATGATCTTTAGGGCCCCAATATGTTTTTTTCCCATCATTTGCATAAAATACAGATTCATCATGCATTACCAAAATATGCTTTTTTTTATTAGGATTTAATTGTGGTTTAATAATTACTGTAATATCTTCATCCATCAGTTTTGGCATTAATTTTTCAAGTGCTTCCATTTCCAATAAAAAATTTTCTCGATAAGCAATAACATTTGGATATTCATGTTCATCATAATAAATATTTTTTTTACCAATTTGGAAAAACCAGCCAAGTTTATTAAGCCAAATACGCGCAGTATTTTCACTGATAGTTTTTTTTATTCAATTCCAATTGCTGGAAAAACAGTTTCTTCCACATAAATTTTGAAGTCTTTAATTGTTACTTCACATCCTTTACTCCACAGATATTTTAAAATCATTTTATTCACATCTTCATCCTATAAAAGGCTTTTAATTTTTTGATATTTACCATGCTCGGATGTTGGAATTGTTTTATTTTTCAAAAAATTCTTTGTCCAAACAATTAACTCTACTTGATATTTCCCTTTTCCAATACTTTTAGCAACAATTCGACTTGCATTCATTGTTTTATATCCCATTTTACGTAAATTAATAAATTGAAAAATGAGCTGTAACCGATTTCTGCTTTGAATTGAAAGAGTTTTATCATTAAAAAGAGCTTTTAAATTTGATAAAATTGATTCAAAATCTAAATCTGCAATTTGATTTTCAGAATCGTTATCATTAGGCTCTAAAATTTTCAGAACTTTATCTTTTTTAAAAAAAAAGGTTACCAGTTTTGTGTCTTGCGCAGCAATCTTGTATTCTGCTCTTTTTCGGCGTTGCATTCTTAACGAATTTCCAGTATAAGAAATAGGCCAAACTGCGTGAAAAACATTAGGTTTTTTAGCAGCAGTTAATATTGTTTCAAAAGCTGTTGGAGAGAGTTTGTTAAGTTCATCTTCAAACTCCTCATCATTCTATACAAATGATACAATATCCTCTGATTCACTATCCGTTAACTGTTCATTTTCTTTATTATCTTTACTATTTTCACTATCCTCTAATGAAATATCCTGTTCAGTTTGTTCAACTAACAAGCACTTCTGCTTTTTTATATCTCGAGCAAGTTTAAGTTGTACATTTCTCTTTTTTGAGGGTATATTCGGGTTGCAGTTTAAAGATTAAGCGAAAAAGATTTTGGGATATGGGTTAAAGATTATGTGATATAATCTTCACATTTATATATTAAAAAATCTGGCCGGAATTATCATCATAGCTTAATTCCGGCCTAATTTACGATGGCCAAATTCTTTGATTTTAATATGCCGTACATATAAAATTAGATAATCTTAAAAATAATAGATCTCTTGATCAAATTATCCAATTGGAAAAAACTCTCTGTTATTATAATTACAAAGTAATATTCTATCAAATAGCAGGTTTAAATTTTTTTATTTAATATAAAAAATTTTTTTTCTATTCATTTCAAGCTTCCCTTTGAAATTACCTGGCTTTAGACTGTGTGCTCTTTAGATGTGTAATTGCTTTTGATTTTATGTATCATGTTCTTGGCCTTTGTTATATCGCATTTTTAATCTATAGGTGTATTGCTCTTTGATCTTATTCTTTTGATCTTTAAATATTTTACTTACGATCTTTAAGTGTATTATTTTTGATTTTTAGTACACCTCTCTTTATTGGCCTTTAAGTATCTTTTATCATTGCTTGTTATATGGTTAATGTTAGTCAAGTTCCTTAATTCTAAGCTAAATTTCGTTAAATGGTATGATATTATATTATATAAATTTTAAAATATTATATGTAAATTATTTTATGAGATGATTTGAGAAATACTAAAAATAGCAAATTTTCTATAAAAAAATTCATTTATATCAAAATTTGCTTTATGTTAGACTTATAGATCCATTTTATATTAATCTAGTAGTTATGCTACTATATACAATGCTAATAAAAAAAAATAGTATTGAAGTTACATGATAAAAAGGATATTTTAATACAATATAAAGTTACTGTATATGATAAAAATGTATATTTAAATATATATGTATATTTCCTTGGATTTTCATTAATACTTTGGGTGTGGACTTCTATTATAATTATTGCAGAATCTATACCGCAGAAATTGAAAAATTGAGACACGTGATGATGGATGACTATTTTAACATTGATCAATAGAGATTTAATACTATTGAAGAAGCCTACCATAATGATTTTGGCTTAGTTAATGCTATAGAAACTCTCTAAAGGGAAGGAATTGATTTAATATTACACAATTATACAAAGAATTCAGCCAGTAGAATCTGATGAGTTTAGTGTCGCCAACCAATCTGAAACTTCAATTATGTGTTAAGCTCTTGTTCTTCTGGTGAAAAAAAAAAAGTCTATTGATAAATCAATGCTATTTACTATATCTTACTAAAATATTTTATCACAGGCTCAAATCTAATAACATCCGTAGATATTAGCCCATCTATCTGGGCCCAATTCAAGCAACTTTTTCAATAAATCAAAAACAAAAGAAGTTTTACATTGGAGAGATGTGCCTTCACATAGCAATGGAAATTCACGCACTTAGTGAAAATTAAGACTACAGTTCAAGGGTTTTATAAGAGAAATATCAAGAAGAAGGATAGTCACATCAGCACGTTAGACGTTTACAAAAGAAAATCTCACCTTTTCAGTTTTCAAAGATGAAAAATAAAGTGACTATGTTTATCATTTTCTGAGTGATTATTAATAACTAATGTAGTTTCATTCAATAATACGGTAATCAAAATTTAATATAATCCGGTTATGTTTATGAATCCCAGTTTATCCCGTGGGTTTCTATTTTCTTTTTTATTACTAATGATTTTTTAAATCATTTTTAAAAAATCGGTATTTTACTTATTTAAAAATCATCATTTTTAAAAATCGTTATTGTTAAATAAATAGCATTTCCAACTTCATCAAAATGCCATGACATAAGAAGTCATCTAAGGACGCTCCTTAAGCAACTTGTTATTTATAATAGAGGACGAGAGAGGCTGATGATTCAGGTGAGGACTAGAGTACTTAGTAGGTCAACGATATGGTAGTTGTATTATAATAATTCTGTGAATATTAATTATTATTACATTCATGGACGTAATAATATAAACTTTTTACATGGTTTATACAGTCATATTTATTAAGTAGTCTTTATACGACTTTGTAAATTTTAATTATCTAATTTTCATAATTATGGACTAGGTATACGTAAAAATCTATTAGGTTTAGCTTTCTTCGTATCTTTTAAAATATTTTTAGTAGATAATGTTATTAATTCATTAATCATAGATGATGGGCTCATGTTGCCCTTTTTATTAATGATTAAAGCGACAGTACCAGCAACGTGTGGGCAAGCTTGGCTGGTTCCTGAAGCCATAGATAATGAATTATATAGATGAGCACCTGCTGCAATAATATCTTTTCCTGGGGCAAAAATTTGTACACAAGATCCAGTGTTAGTGAAACTTGTAATATCATCTGTAGATTTTTCCGTAGCTCCAACAGTAATTGCTTGCGGTGCTGATGCTGGTGACATTTTACATGCATCACCTGATCCATCACCCGCTGATACTACTACATGAATACCAACATTGGAGCAAAAGCTTACCATTTGGTTAATTGCTTGAGAAAATGCTCCTCCAAACGATAAACTATGAAATTAATTTAAATTACTATTAGTATTAAGATTAGTTTTTTATGTGAAGTTAAAAAAAAGGGAAGCTTTACTTAATGACTGTGTTTTTATTTGAACTTTTCATATGTTGGAGAATTACATAAGACAATCCTGCTACTACTGTTATTGAAGAACCTTGCCCATTATGGTCCAATACTTTAATTGCAATGAGCTTTGTTTTTTTTGCAACCCCATATTTCTTGCCACCAACCTATTGAAAGAAAGAGAAAAAATCAGACTAAATAAGCATGAATGCAATTTAAGTCTCAAATCTCAATGATTTCTCGATTACTACAATTACTATGTACTTGTACTTACTATTCCAGCAACATTAGTCCCATGGCTAATATTTTGGGAAAAGAAAAAAAAAGATTTTTTCTTAAGATCGGTAAAAAAAAATAAAAAATAAAAATAAAAATAATTTCATTATTTTACTTTACCCATGATCATCGGTTGATGAACAACCAGAGCAAAAGCTACCTCCAAAGCTTGCTCTTCCTTCGAATTCAACATTTTTAATATCGATTCCTCTAAAATAAACAAATAAATAAATAATGATATTAAAAGAAAGCCAATTCGTTGGACATACTCACGTGTCAACTACATAAACGTTTACTCCAGAACCAGCATTAGTTGGATAATTGTATTTTCCATCTAATGGAAAAGTTTTTTGATCGATACGATCAAGATTCTACCAATAAAAATTTAGATATTGAATTTAGTCTCTTTCTTTCCCATATGTATAATTACAATACTGTATACTTACAAAAGGTGCACCGGTTTGAATAGTTCTTTTTTCTAAGTTACTACCTTCAAAAATAATAGTATAATTAAAAGCATAATTGGCCTTTATATTAATAACCTTTTCAGTAAATTTAACATCTCCTCTTTTTGCTAAATTATTTTTAACGAAATTATTATCAAAAAATCCACTATAAACTGCAAAGACTCCGCCAATTGAATAATCTGTGATAAGAGATTTATCAGGTAGTACTTTATTATTATTGCTGCTAAATATTCCTTTTCCAGATTTAAACTTTTCTACACGGCGTCCTAAGCACTTTGTAAGCATATCAAGATGAACATCTAAAACTGATACAATGGATTGAGAAGAAAATTCTGGAGTTTTAAGGAAAATCAAAAATTCTTCCTGTGGATTGGAAGATTGCACAGTAGTTGAACGTGGACATTGTGCAGCCGATGTGATGAATGGCAATGACAAAATTACTGGAAGGATAGTGAATGAAAGTAAAATTAAGAAACGTGACAACATTATTTTTAAATGAATGTGAAATCAAAGTGAAGGAATAAAGGATTGGCGAAAGGAGAGGAGTTGGTAAGAAGGGATATGAAATGGAATAGATGAAAATTTGATGTCGAATATTTTCTTTTATTATATATTTATTATCTGTTACGCGATTGCGATTTTGTAATAAATAAATAATGTAATACAATGGATTAGATTAGCAAAACAATACCTTTTTATTTAGTTGCTGCATCCTATAATTTATTGGCATTTTTACTTTTTGGTAAATAGAACTAAATCTTGCTACATTGCTATTGTCCAGTCTTTACGTAGCATATATTTTTATACGCATAAATGATTATATTTTGAAAAATCTTATTTTTTGTGTGACGAAAACAAAATTTGTCTCGTATTACTTATTCGCTCTATTTTAATAATTAAACGATATCCAAATGTTATTGTTTCCGAAAGAATATTCGAGTTTAGAAAAAAAATTTATCTTTCAATCTAAATCTCCTTGTCTACTATGTTACTCAAAAAATCATCCAACTGCTCGAAACAAATAATATAGCTAAATTAATTAATTTCCAAATGGAATTAAAATAATATGCATGTATGTATGTAGAGCCTGGAACACAATAAGCAGCGTCAGTGTCACCTAGTAACTTTTATTATCATGCCATCAGTAAATCTAAATTTTGCAAAATAAACTTAATTAATAATATTTATTAAATGCATGCAAGATTTAATATTAATTGCATGTGTAATTAGACTTGCTCAAATTTGTCGATAATATGCCGAGAACACGGTAAAACTTTGTCGTATTGACACATAATAGGATCATACCTAAAAAAAAATGAAGGGGACGTTCTAAAGATCTGCAATTCCGACAAGCCAATACTTATTTTTTTTTCGTTCTAGGATCACAGAAGATAGGCAACATAAATTTTTGGCAGGACTAACGTTATTAATTTACTATATCTATGTACAGTATAACTAATAAGTAAAACTTTCTCAAGATTTTTGGCAAACTGGTATGAGAGTGTACGTTTTTACTATACTATAGTTATAAACAACACTTGGACTTACACCTTTAAGGCATGATGGTAAGAGAATAATTTTATCGTTTCTCTTGTTAACAAGTGTTATACATATATATCAGTTATATACATATATATTATATTTACCTTTGACAAATGCACCCTTTAGTCCGGTCCCAAGCTTGTATGTTTTATAATTACTATAAATGCACTATTTAAAAATTATGTATACGTTACTGTAACTAAAAATCTACATAAGTAAAACTTAAAATTAGAAAAAGAGAAATTTATAATTTTCCTACAAGATAATTCACAAATAAATATTACAAATTCTGCAAAAATGATATGAATTTTATAATTAATTGTAATGTACAGTACTGTAAAAATATGAACCATTTTAAATTTAAATATTCAATTATTGATATGTTAAAAAAACAAAAAATACACAATGCAGTAATGTACAATCGTACACACTTATTTTATTTTCTTGTAATTACGTTTAAGTTTTTAGGGAATGATTACGCTAAAGAAAAGGATATTAATAAAATTAACTCGAGCCAGAATTATAAACTTGACATTCTATATCTGATATCGTACAGTAATATGGCAATGTAGTTTTATGCGACAAGTAAAGATGATCTACGAACAAATGTTAGATGAGGTATTCTTCCAAATAGAGAATTAAAAGCACTACGATTGTTGAGAAATCAATGCATGTGAAGACAATGTAAAGTTGAATTATTTCTTGTGGTGGTTTAATTTAGTTTACTTAATAACTAATAACTTAAATCACAATGAAATTAATATACCGGTACTTTGTAGGAATACATCAATTCTATAAAACAATAAAATTTCGTAGGTTTTTAGTATATTTAAGAATTTTTTTATGTTAATTAATGATTATATGCTAATATATATTTATTTTTTTATGTACTGTATTCTTCAGATTAAAAATGGTATTATTTAGTCAACAACGCCAATTATTTCAAATTTAAGCATTTAATCAATATTAATAATACTTTTTAAAGTTATTAGAAAATTAGCGGATGATTGCGGTTAACTGCGTATGAACGAAATTATAATGTACCCGGATATGACATGCGGTTAAAAAATTTTAATTCGCTTAATTCCGGCCAATTGCGGCATGTTCCATTATTCCATACAAAATATTCCTCAATTTTTTTAAATAGGGGAGTATTTTAGTCGTATTTATCTCTGCGTAAAGGTTTCACAAAAGTTTCACAGTCGATGCGGGGGTTCATTTAGTTACTTTTTGTGCTCCAGAAACTATTCCTTAGTTATATATGAATATATGACATAGTTATTACTAATTGCTTTGTTCTTGTTTTGTTTGCGAGTTTTTTTTTATATTTTATGTGGTATTCTTTGTCCTTTGTTATAATTTTTATTATAAAGTGAAAGAAGGGTAAAAATGGATGTAATAAAAGATATTGGAAATAGTGGGTTTCAAGGGAGAAATAAAGCATGAAAAAAGTAATGCCTGCCCGGTAATAATTCCGACTTATCATGACATTAACGATGTTCTTTGAAATGTAAATCTGGGAATAATATACATGTGAATGGCTAGTTAACAATCGGAAAAAACGGTCCGTGGCGCGCAGACTGCGTTGTATGTCATTTTTTGTAGATCATTTTATTTTCATTTATAAAACCTGTAATACAAAATACATAAACACTAAAATATTTTTTTATTTTTTTTTTCCTCCATTGAATTTATTAATCCCTTTTTATTTAAAGATAATTAAAATGAACCCAACAGAAGAATCAAAGTTTAAAATTTGTACACAATGTAATAAAAAAGTGATAAGTTTTCCAAATAACTTTTGTAGGAAACAATTTCTTTCATCAATTGATAATGAGACAAGTGGAAATATCAATTTAGATGAATTTATTAAAAAAACTCAATTAAATTCAAAATTCTGTGATGATTTTATTGAATGGATACCGTATTCAAATTTTGAGAATATAAAATATTTAACAAGTGGTGGAAATTCAAAGATTTATTTTGGAAATTGGTTATTAAACAAGTCTTTGGCTTCAATGTCATCGCTTAATGTCGTCCTAAAAGTTATTAGAATTAGTGATTCTCTAAAAGAGGTAAAATATGTTAATAATAGATTTATATTAATTATATAATTAAATTTGGTTAATTCAATCATTTAGCTTAAAATTCATCATAAATGTCGTGGTCAAAACATTATACCATTTTATGGAATAACGAAAGCACCTGAAGAGGATGAATATGCTATGGTCATACAATGTGCGAAATATGGAGATTTACGAAATTATATTCGTAAATTTTTTTCAAGCTTAAATTGGACCGACAAAGCAAATATTCTTATTAAAGTTTCAAAAGCTTTAAATTTTCTTCATCAAATGAATTTATTTCATAAAGATATTCATTGTAAAAATATTTTAGTAGATGAAGAACATAGAGTTTTAATAAATGATTTTGGACTTTGTCAATCTAGTGATTCGGAAATAGGTAAATGTATCATGTAATGCTGTAATACTTATCAATATATATATTAATCTAATTAAATAACTAACACATTTATGTATACAATACATTAAAAAGTTCCAAATATTCTTCAAGGAGTTTTACCCTATATCGCTCCTGAAGTTCTAAGACGTAAATCATATACAAAACAATCAGAAGTATATAGTATAAGCATGATCATGTGGGAATTAACTTCAAAGAAACCACCATTTTCGGATTGGTTTCATGACGTAGAACTTGCACTCGCAATTCTTGATGGAATGAGGCCTGATATTGTTGAAGGAACACCCGAATTTTATGTTGATATTATGAAACAATGTTGGGACCCTGATCCATCACAAAGACCTGATGCTACCCTTTTGCCAAAAATATTTGAAAAAATGATGGAATCATGTAAAATGTTTGATAACAATATATACTCACCAATACGAGAACATCAATCTGACATTATAAATAATTCAAATGAGAATAGTACTGAGTCAGGTATATGATATGAGAGTTTATTATTAAATAAATTTACAATTAGTAATATTAAAATTGATTTCTTTTTAGTAGGTTATATAACTCAAGCGTATAATTATTCTCTTGGAAAATTATCTTTATCTACTGAATTACAAGGTAAGTATTTAAGATTTTAGCTATGATTTTGATACATATTAATTAATTTATTCTATTAATCTAGATGATGATCAACCCGAAATAGAAGAAAAAAAAATTACCAAAGAATTTTCTATAGAATTGACCAATCAAATAGAATATTATGAATCAAAACCTATTAATAGCTCTTTTGATATTAATACAATTACAATAGAAGAGAAAATAATAAAACAATGTGACGACAACAAATTAAGAAAACCGAGATCTAAGAAGAATCCCGAATATAATGAAAAACGAGCTTATAAACTTCGTAAATATCAAATAGCTGGTAAGTCTCATAAATAAAAAATTGCGCCTATTTAAGATTTATGTTTATAATTATTAAATTACTTTTATTATTATTATTATTTAGGCAAATTAAAAAAAAGTATGAATACTAAAATAATTTGTTTTATTATTCGTTTAGTTATTTTATATTAATGTTCATGTTGCTTATAATATGAATTTTTTAGAAAATCGTAGATCTATAACACTACCGGAAGATGACGGTAAGTATATTTTTAATTTAATTGAATGAATGTTTATTTCACATTATTTGATTGTTAATTATTCTCTTTTCTTTTTGTTATTAAGATGAAATTGGTAAGTTTGTATATATATATATTAAAAAATTATTACGGTTGAACTTTAATTCTAATTCTCTATATTATTTAATTTTAGTATCAGGAAGTGAAGGTATATTTAATAATGATAAATTTATTAAATATTATTATATTTTTTAACAAATATTATCAAAATTTTATTTAGATTCTAGATATGCTACTCAAACATACGACTTTACATTAGATGGCAAGTAAATATACATATATTATATTAATTATTACTGACAATAATTCTTTTTTAACTTTTCATTCTTTTAATATAGATCTGAACAAGAGTTACAATAGGCTACAATAAAATAATAATTGTTCTAATATATATATATATATATTTATAATTCTACTAATTTATTATTTAATTTATTATTTAATTCTTTTTTATTTTATAATTACAGTAGTCATATGTTATTATTCGGTTATTAATTGTAAAATAGGAATATACATTGTAATTTATAATGTTTATTAACAAAAGTATAATATGTATCTAAGTATGTATATCTGAGATTTTTTGCGTACAATTTAGATAAATTATTTTCTTCATAAATTACGAAGAAAATGTAAAAATTTATCATCACAGTGATCATTAAATAAATTTACAATTGATATTAAATAGTTATTGAATAGAGATATCGGTCTTCGACCGATATCCTCCATTATAACTGAGTTACAGTACGGTCATTAGGAATACTTGCGGTGACCAATAGGAATTAATGTTCTGATGGATATTTCATAGTCATTAAAATCCCGCATATTCCTAATCGACCGAACAATAAATGTATGTTCTAATTTACAAATATTAATAATAATAATACTATAAAGGAGCGAAATTTGACTATTTTGTCAAGAAAATAATATTTAACAAATGCAAATGTTTCTATTTATAAGTCTAATTATATAATTTATGGACTGGGTATACGTAAAAATCTATTAGGCGTAGCATTTTGTAGGTTTGTTAAAATATTTTTGGTAGATAATGTTATTAATTCATTTATCATTAATGATGGGTTCATGTTGCCCTTTTTGCTAATGATTAAAGCGACAGTACCAGCAACGTGTGGGCAAGCTTGGCTGGTTCCTGAAGCCTTGGATAATGAATTAGTTAGTAAAGCACCCGCTGCAACAATATCCACTCCTGGAGCAAAAATTTTTACGCAGGATCCGGTATTAGTTAAGTTTGTAATTTTATTTGTAGATTTTTCCGTGGCACCAACAGTAATTGCTTGTGGTGCTGATGCTGGCGATACATTGCATGCATTACTTGAATCGTCACCTGCTGATACCACTACGTGAATACCAGCATTACTACAAAGGCTTATCATTTGATTAATTGCCTGAGAATATGCTCCTCCAAGTGACAAACTATGAAATTAATTTAAAAATTTTATTAATATTTTGTTAAGATTAACCATTTTAAATGAAATTAAAATATTTACTTGACCACCGTTTTTTTATTTGAACTTTTTGAGTGTTGGAGGATTACGTAAGACAATCCTGCCACCACTGTTGTTGAAGAACCTTGCCCACTTTGATCTAATACCTTAATTGCAATGAGAGTTGCTTTATTGGCAACTCCATATTTCTTACCCCCAATCTACCAATAGAAAAGAGTTCAATGAATGTGAATATGAAAAAAAATTTAGAAATTTTTTATAAATGTTACTTACAATACCAGCAACGTTGGTTCCGTGGCTATATCGAATATTGATATGTATAAAAGAAATAAAATTTTTTAGAATCGATTGATTTGATTTATTTAATTTTTTTTCTCACTTACCCATTATCATCGGTTGATGAACAACCAGCGCAAAAGCTACCTCCAAAACTTGCTCTTCCCTCAAATTCAGCATTTTTAATATCAATTCCTCTAAAAAATAAATAAAAAATTAAAGAAAGTTGTTGCACGTTGAACAAATTATTTAACGTACTCACGTGTCAACTACGTAAACGTTTACTCCGGAACCAGCACTAGTTGGGTAATTGTATTTTCCATCCAATGGAAAATCTTTTTGGTCGATTCGATCAAGGTTCTAGTATTCAATTTAATTTTATTAGAATAGAAATTAAACTTTAACTCTCCTTGTATATTACAATTACTTACGTAAGGCAAACCATTTTGAGTAGGTGTGCTAGTAGCTGCTCTTTTTTTTAATTGATCCTCTTCAATGATAACAGTATTATTAACAGCATAATTGGCCTTTATTTTAATAACTTTTTCAACAAAATTAACATCACTTCTTTTTGATAATGTATCGACAAACTTCTTATCAAAAAATCCACTGTAAATTGAAAATTTTCCATCAGTGGAATGGTCTGTGATAAGATTTTTATCAGGTTTATTATTATTACTGCTACTACTAAATATTCCTTGTCCGGGGCTAGACTTTTCCACACGACGTCCTAAACATTTTATAAGCATTTCCTTATGGTCCGATACGACGGATTGAATGGACAATATTGAAGTTTTAAGAAAAACCAGATGTTCTTCTTGTGAACCCGAATCCAAAGATTGTATTGTAAAGGGACATACTAGAGCGAATGTAATGGATGATAATAATAAGTTTAGAAATGAGAGAAGGATTAGGGAACGCAGTGAAATCATTTTCATTTAATTCTAAAGAGTGTAAGGTAAATGAATAGGAATCATATGAATGACAAGGAAGATGAATAGAGAAAAAAAAGGATGTGTGGTGGTATCGCATGTTATATCTTTTTTCGCAATGTAAAGAATGTTGCACGCACACCAATGAACACAATCAAACTTTAATGTGTCGTTGCATTGTTTACCTGGTGTACTTGGTTTTCGTGCAAGCATTATGTATTAACTTTGTATACTTTCTACTTTTGGATAAACCGTCGATTTTAAATTTCCATATGAACAATGATGTTTCCAATGAAAGTATTGGAAAATGCCGATCTTCCAATGCAACTACTCGGGTATTATAAGAAAAAGAAATCTATAGAAAAAAAAAATCTATTTAAATCTATTTCATGTACTTGGAAAATGAATTTATTAATGCAAGATATCTGATGCCATTTTAATTCGTATAACAGTTTTGATATTGATTGGCTGATTCACAATCAGCCGAGAACTTTAATTTTACACCAAAAATATTATTATTGATAGTAATTTAGAAAACCAGAAAAAAAAAAAAGTAATTTTATAAATTTTCAAAATAAAGTCTTTAAGTGTAATTGTAATTTTAAAATTCTTTATTTTAAGCAAAGAATGGAATGCTTGATTTGATTGAAGAAATAAAATGCAGATTTACTTTGAAAATACGTTCTTATAAAAATTTGACTCCGTTTAATTAATTCCTCCAATTCAAATTTGAATTCATATGGAATTGACAAGAGAATGTAATCCCGATTCTCTTGATTTTCTTGCTAAATTTGAAATTTTAATCCTTTTTTTGAGTGATGTTGGATTTATTAGACGAGTATTTATTTGCGATTTCATTTTAAATTCTTCGATTATATTTACGACTTACAATTATTATTATTAGTTATTCTACAGCCAAATAGGATCATGCTTTTTTTATCATGCTGATATTTTTTTATTAAGCTATAAATAAACTACCATTGCATAATTATTATTGATATTTTTGACGTTGTTTAATCAATAGTTTATTGTATTTATAAGATGATCATTGGCGGCTGCAGAATAACACAGTTATTTGATAGGGGTGTTAAAATATCTTCCGAACTGCTTCGCAGTTCGGTGATATTCTAACCCCCTATCAAATAACTAATATTTAACGATACCTTAAATTTATAATAATAATATATATCAAATGCATTTAAACGAAAAACGTAATAAAATTAAAATATCAAAAAGCTCAGCAGCATTGCAAAGTTGTGATTTATTATTGAATTTACACAGTGAATTGTTTAATAAAAAAAAACCTTACTTATTTATAAATAATACAGTTAATCTTATTTTTCTAAAGAACTTTTTTTAGTCAAACCTTTCATTCTAGATAAAGAGCCTTTTCTAATCAAGCCAACGGTTGGAGAAGTTGGAGAAGTAGTATTACTACTATTGACATCAGTAATAATTTTTAATGGAGTAGTTAATGTACTTGGAGAAGTGGTACTATAAGTCATTCTTCTCTCTCTCCTTTCTCTTAGGCTCCATTGTCTAATAATGGGAGCATTGTTATCAATATTGGTACCTTCATTCACATCACCAATCGTATTACTTCTTTTTCTGCCACGATGCTCATTACCATCTTTTGAAGAATTTCTTTCTTGCTGTCTTTCAATTAAAGCAATTAATCTAGCGAATTTTTCCATATTTCTCATTATTATAATATCCTTTTCGGTCATATTGTCGGTAGAAATATTGCCATTACTACAAACATTATTGTTATGACCTCCTTGTGATTCCTCCTCCTCTTCAACAATCATAACACCTTGATCTAAATCCATATATTTAACAAATATAATAGCTGCCAATTCTTTACAAAATTCTTGTAATATAATAAACGCATTAACGAAATTAGTAAATTTTGCAAAAGGGTTAATATGCGTATCCTTATACATTGAAGGAGAAACGGGTAAATCAGGTGAACTTGGATCGATTAAACGAGGTGATAAGGGACTATGATTATTAATATCAGAAGAATTCCTTGAACCGTAAGACGATCTACTCATGCCCCTACGTTTAACCAATTGTATACGAGTTGGAAAATTTGGTACTTTTGAAGCACCAATTTTTGCTTCACTTGCTATCTTCTCTAATACACTAATTAAACTTTTACGAGTGTTAACATTATCAGTTGATGAGGAATTCTTGTTATCAAAATCGAAGTTAGCATATAATAACAAATCAATTTTTTCGTCTAGTATACATGCTAATTTACTTATTATACTAGTCAACACTAAATTTCTTTCTAATGAAACTTGAAGAAAGTTTTCTAATTGTTCAAATATCATACTAATAAATGTTCCTTCATAAAATACATGAATATCATTATTAATGTTATTTTCGGTATTATAAATGTCATTGTTTTCTTTACCAGTAAAATTGCTAAACGAATTAGTAGTGGTAGTGCTAATATTAGGTAAAGGATAAGGGTTAGTCCAATGACTACATGCTAAAGCAACTATTTGTACTCGTCTTTGTGCATCTAAAAAATAATCTTCATAACCAAATCCATTGTCATTTGCTTTATCAGTCGATTCTACTACCACTGAAATATCCGATCCTACTTTATTATCATCCAGCGGCATTAATGATAATAATTTTCTCAGTAATACTCTAGGGTTTTTATTACCCATTATCGTATTATTTGTCGTTGCAGAAATACTGCTACTAGAAGAAGTAGTATTACTAAAAAAGGTATGATTCATGTGAGTGAGATTTCTCAATACTAAATTGTACAATGCAAATTGATTAAATGTTTCCAAGATACTATCAAATAATCTTAACGTAGATAAGCTTAATCTATCTTCTGCATTACTACATCTCCCTATAAGAATTTCTCTTATAGAAGCAACTTTTGTTATCGTTCCTTCTCCCGATTTTTCTTGAGAAACATTCTGAGGGATATTCTGAGGGATATTCTGAGGAACACACTCAGGTTCCAATGAATCTCCTAATAAAATGTTGAATACAGAATCAAGTATTTGATGAACTTTAATGTACTTGATTAATTCATTTACATAAGTTGTTGCTGCGGTTGCTTGTTCATCTAATGGACTTAATAATGCTGGTATAACTGAACATTTTATAAATCCATTTATTAACCTATCTAAAAATTGTAACATCAATATCTATTAATAAAAAAAAAAAATTTAAATAAAATAAATAGTAACTTAAACGATAAGAAAATAATAAACTTACTGGGTTATTAATTTCCGCAACCTTATTGATAAATTGCCAAAATTCAAAAAATTCTTCGACTGCAATTTCAGGTTTATTTATATATTGTAACACTTCAGATGGCGTACGTTTTTTATTAAATCTTATCGTTGAAGATGAATTCGTATCACAATCATCGTCACCATTATTATAATTTCCATTTGATTCACTTATCATTAATGTGTTGTTATTTGGTAATGTTGCAAATGCTATCTGTAGTCTCTTCTCCTATGTAAAAGTAAATTAGTTTGGAAATTTGTTTTAAAAGAGTTTAAGGAATTAATTATTTTAATACGAACCAATGTTTCGAAAAATTTAGATTCTTTGATTAAATAATTGAGAAAATCTATATCATCTTTCAACATATTCATTATTAAATATAACGCTTCTCTTGATACTTTACCTGTTTGTCCCATTATATTTATATAATCTAATAACATTGAAAATATTGGAAAATCAGTCTAAAATATTTATATCGAAATTAAAATAATATTAGTAAATAATTTTCCTTAGTTTTCTATACATAAGAGGATACTATTACTTACGCCTTTAGACCTTTCAAAATAAAAATCAATCAATTTTGGTTGATTCGTCATTTGTCTACAAACAACGTGAATTAATTTAACTAATCCTTGTTTAAGGTAATAATTGTCTTCCACATCTAACTCATATGATAATAGTATTAATCTTTGTATATATAAATATACTTCTGGTGCAAATAATAATTTCGGTGGAATATTTTGCGTGAAATGCATAAAAAATTTCAATACTTGAACCAGCATTCCTTTTGGTATCTATTTATTTTTAAAAATAAAGTTATTTAATAAAAAAAAAAAACAAAAAAAAGATACATCCCACTTACATCATTATTAGCGTATCCAATTAAATCTTTTAATACATTGTTATCTAATATAAATTCGATACATTTTCTTTGAACTTTATTTTCGTCAAATGGTATATAATAACTTGAAATTGAACTATGGTTAATTCTAATTCGTATTTCTTCTTCTTTAATAAATCTAATAATATTTTCTAAATTTCCTGGTATTTTTGTTGAGTTTATATCAACAAATTTACTTTGCTCTATAATAAAAATCAATTAAATGAATTAGCATGCATTTTTATATTAAAAATCTATACGTATATGTACATACGATATAGCATATAATTAGTTACCTTTGGACTTTGTTGTGGAAATACTATTAAAATATTTTTTTATAGATTTCCATTCTTCTTGTAATTCTTCTTCTTTAGATTTAATATGTGGTGCTATAATTTCAATTGCATGACCAACTATTCTTGATAAAAACATGTTTATAAAAGTTGTAGGTTAAATTAGGTAAATTGTGAAAATTTTAACGCAACAAAAATTTTAATTGATAATTTGGGATAATAGAGAACTTTTTTTTACTTATTATTTATTATACATCAATTATAATGCGCTATAAAAAGTGCATTATCTGTTTAAAAAAAAAATCGATAAAAAAAGAATTTTTTGTTTTAAATGCTCCTTTATATTAATTTTTTGGTGATCGGTTTGCACGTTTTTGGGTAACTACATTTTTTATAATTACATCCAAAAATGTGCAATTATGAACCGGTTTAGGTAGATTATTAATCATCACGTGAAATAACAGTTGCGGGCGACTGCTCGTTAAATTTTAGATCATGTGAAAATTACTTCGATTAAAATTTATCGTTCCTTCCTTATTCTTTCTACTAAATTTTTATGCGTCTTCGGTTTTTTTGCCCTCTACTTAAAGGCTTTTTTATTTAAGTTAAAAAAGACTTACTTAGAAAATATATACTACATATCTAATTCATAAATTCATATAATGTATGGCGTAATTACCGATTATATGCATATTTAAGACTTGTATCACTTTGATTTTGTTATAAACTTCTTAATACTTTTTTTTTCTACAATCGATATGGATTATTTAAAATCTATTTCAAGAGTTGTACTAGGCAAAGATATACCTTCTTTCCCTTATAATATTGGAGAAAAAGTTGATTCGTTTGAAGGTGCTTCAATATGGTCTTTACATAATGGAACTAAAAAGGTAAATCCCGAATATGTCTTTATATGTGTGAATATAATTATATAAGCGCGTAATTAAAATAATTAAAAATTTCATTTTATCGAATTTAGGAAGATGGAACTTCTGTATCCGTTTTCACCTTTGACTGTAATAAACAGAGAGATAGATTACCCTTAGCAAAAAATGCATTCAAAAAATTTCGCACAATACGACATCCAGATTTATTGAAATATCTCGATGGTGTAGAGGTAAGAATTTAATATTTAAAGTTATTAAACAGACAATTTGAATTATATTAAATCATTTATCTTTAATCTTTTTAAAGACAGAAACTTATATTTATATCGTAACAGAGTACGTTTCACCTTTAAAGGATCAATTAAAATTACACGAAGATAATAATTTAAAATTATGGGGATTATATAAAGTTGGGGTAAGCAATTGATACTATTTGGAATTAGCGAATTAAAATTTTTTTTTTTTATTCTGAATCCATTATTTCGTAGAGTGCGTTGAAATTTTTGAATAATGATTGTTCAATAATTCACGGTAATGTTCGCATTTCATCAATATTTACAAATAAAGCTGGTGAATGGAAATTAGCCGGATTTGAACTTTTGAGTTCTATTAAGGAAGAAAATCCAGTGATTTACGTGAGTGATTTATTTATAATTATGGTTATATATGTTACTCATTGATTTATTTTATTTTATTTTTCTTTATTAGACATATGGTGGTTTAGTTGTCGAATCAGCTAAATATGCATCACCAGAAGTTTCAAAGAATTCATGGAATGTATTGAAAGAGTAAGACTTATATTTCAAGTTCTTACGTTCTTCTTTAAATGATTATATCAATTAACATTTTTTTAATAATAATTCAGTCAAGAAGTTTGGGTAACAGATTCATGGAATTATGGAACTTTGATATATGAAGTTTATAATGGTGAATTTACATCAGCTAAACAACTAGATAATGTTGAGTCGATTCCGCAGGTTTAAAGATGATTTTTGGTTATAGTTATAGTTTATTTGCCTTTTTTTCAATAAAATTTAATTAATTATTTTATTTTATTTTAGGCTATATGCGACCAATATAGACAGTTAGTTTCTACTAATCCTAAATTAAGACTTAGTGCATCTTCTTTCATTGAAGATGGGCTGAAACCTGGTGGATTTTTCCAAAATGATTTAGTTCAAGTTAATTTGTTTTTAGAGAATATGAATATAAAAGAAGCTAAAGAGAAAGAAATTTTTTTTAAGTATGCCTGTGATTTTATTGAAATATGGTTTCATCTTAAAAATAATAATCTAATTAATTACTATTATTATTTTAATAGAAAACTTAATAACTGCATTGGCAATTTTCCAGAGGAGATCTGTAAATACAAAATATTACCGGAACTTATTAATGCTTTAGAGTATGGGTCAGGTAATTATTGAAAAAAAATTAGAAATTAGTTTATCATCATATAAATTCTTAATTGATCAGAAACAAATAAATATACACATATATGTATAGGAGGCGCAAAGGTATTACCACCTATAATAAAAATAGGCAATTCCCTTAGTAGTACAGAATATGAACAAATAATAGTGGCGGCAATTGTAAAAACATTTGCTGTACCTGATAGAACTATTAGGTTGAGCTTGTTAGAAAATTTGGGATCTTTTATTGATAAATTGAGTGATAAGATTGTTAATGATCAAATATTTCAACATGTGGTAAGTACGATATAGTCTATATAAGTATTCTTTCTGAAAAATAAATAAATAAATAAATAAAATAAATTTTTTTACTTTTATAGGTAACCGGATTTACAGACACCGCTCCTATTATAAGAGAAAATACTGTCAAATCCATACTTTTACTTGCTCCGAAAGTATGTAAAAATTTAATCATGTTAACGAGAATTTGTATGTTCCTTTGCTAATGTTATATATTCAAATATATAGCTATCTGATCGTACTCTAAATAATGAATTATTGAAATATATTGCCAAGTTGCAGATGGATGATGAACCCGGAATAAGGACAAATACTACAATTTGTCTTGGAAAAATAAGCAAACATTTAAATGATAGTGTAATTAATTATATTACTTTATAAAACAAAAGATTAATAAATGTTAAGATGTTTTGATTTAATACAATTTAGACGAAGAAAAGAGTGCTTGCGTCTGCTTTTTCTAGATCATTGAGAGACCCATTTCCACATGCTAGAGTTGCAGGGTTAATGGCTTTTTCCGGTAAATTTTCAATCTTCTTTGTTTGATTGCACTTATTTTAAATTTAATTTAACTCTAATTTTAATTTACAGCGACTTCAGATTATTACGATGCTACTGAATGTGCAACCAAGATATTACCTTGTGTATCATTAGTAATGATAGATAAAGAAAAGTAAATTATTATTATAATCTTCGGTCATTATGTTATTTTTGATTTACTTACTTGAATATTTAATATATTAATCAGATCTGTTCGAATACAAGCTTTCAAAACCGCTGATACATTTATTAAACGATTAGAAAAGTTGGTCGAATCAATGGTGAATGATTGGGATATTTTTGCAATTACATTAAAAGATTTCATATATTTATAAATAAATATTTGATATTTATAGCCCGATACCGCAATACCAGATCCAAATTCTACTGAAAATTCATCATCGTTAGGTGTTGCAAGTAATGTCGCCGGAGCTGCAGCTAGTGTTGCAGAAAGTTGGGCAGGATGGGCGGTTACATCTATAACAAAGAAGGTAATTTAATCATTTTGAAGAATCATTCTTTTTTTTGCAAAAAATGTCATCTATTTTTGTTTTGAAAAGATTGCTGGATCTGGAGTCGAAGGTGAAATAACTGCACAATCATCAATTAATCCACCTACACCCGTGAATACACCATCTACACCAACAAAAGAAAAGATGGGAAGTGGTTACTTATCATCAAATTTAAGTACTAAAAATGCTTTAGATCAAAATGGATTCGAAATTTCAGACGGGTGGGAGAATGAAGATGATTTGATTACTGTGGAAAATTCGACCAAAAAAATCAATAACGATGAGGGTAATAAATAATTTATTGTAATTACTCAACCATATATGATTTATTTATTTATATTCTTTTATTTATAGGATTACAATCTTCATCTTTACGAACTTCTACCAGCATTGGAAATAAATTTAGTATTAATGCTGCATCAACTTCAATGAAGTTAGGTGGAACAAAATGTGAGTTTAATATACTTTGTATTATTAATTGTTTCATATATAGAGAACTATATCATATAAATTTATCTTAATAGCCCATCCAACAGATGGATGGGATTTAGACGATTCAGGCTGGGATAGTGGTAATGGATGGGATGATAATTGGAATGGTTCAAAACCATCATCCACCTCGTCAAGTAAATCATCGAATTCCATACAGCAGACTACAATTACTTCTAATGTATTATCAAAAGAAGAAAAGATGGCTGAACTTAATAGAAAAAGAGAAGAAAGAAAACAGGTAAATTAAATTTATATTTTACTATCTCTTTATAAATAATAATCCCAATGAACCTTTTTTTAAAACTTTATTTTAAAAACACAGAGAATGGCCGAATTAAGGGAACAAAAGAAAAAGAATAATTTACTCGGTGCCAAGAAAATATAAATAATTTTAATTTATTATGAAATTTATTTTTTTAGAAAAATTAATTATTAGATTTTTAAGAATTTATTTTATAATCATTTCTAATATATAATTTAGTTCGCAAATTACAAAAATTTCTCATAATATGAATGATTGTTAAAAATATTTTGTAGAAATTCTTTAACCAATACGTTTAAAATAATTTTATTCTGAGCTACCCTTTTAATAGTAAGAAAAGTACCAAACAACCAGCATCATGAATCATAAAATCTTTGTTAGATGCATATATTTCTTAAATTAAAATATTTTACATCTAGATTATATTTATTTACTTATAATACCCTATAACTAACTATCTTATTAAAAATAAACAAGATTTTTCAATTTATACAATTACTTTAGTTTGAAACTGATAATTTATTTCGAAATTCTGATGTTTATAGAAGGAGATGGGAGAATCTTGTAGTTAGAAATATTAGTGATAGAAACAAATTAGCTATAGAAATTTTTCAGAAATGAGAGTAAAGAATAATATGGCCTAGGATCCGCGTACTCCCTCCCTTGAAAGCATGTCATATAATTCTCGTATATGTAACGCATTTGAATCGGAAAAACAAAAATTTCTTGTAACAATAAAAATCATGAAATCATTAAAGCAATGTTGTAGAAAAAGTAAAGATTGCCACTGCATGGACAGTTAGACCGGAAAAAATCCTTTAGTGAAGTCAAAACCTCACGTAGGCCATAACTGCGTCAGAATGTGCAAGCAAGAACGAGGGTTTAGGCCGGTGATTGACATTCCTTATCACGCAAAATGCTGCTCATCTTAAGATGAAAGGGTGACCAGTTCTGTATTCAGCATGGGCACTTACCGTGTAAGCCGTAAGCCAGAGTGTGCAAGCAAGAACGGGTGTTTAGACCGGAGATTGACACTTTGAATCACAGCTGAGAGTTTATATACATACCTAAGTGTCACTGCCGTGAATCAGAGTGTGCAAGCAAGAACGGGTGTTTAGGCCGGTGATTGACACTTTGAACCACAGCATGATGCAGCCTGCATTGCGCAGGAGGGTTGGCCAAACCCAATATCTGCACGGTTTGGAGAAACCTCTATTATAATCACTATTCAAGACCAGATCGGATTTATCATAAATTTGCACCCTTAGATAATTGGCTGCTGATGCGGTCAGCCGTGAGCCATTTATCATTTACTATATCTAGGTTATTAATTTCATAATAAACAACACGTCTGGGGTTTGATAAGTGCTTTGATACTTTGATCAGTATGATGTTATGAACGCTTACGACTATCGCGCTCCTTTAGATTCTAACGTATCCCTTTACTTCAAGACCTTTCCCCTTAGTGTTTGGTCTCACAAGCACTTCATTCAGAACACAGACATCTTAGACTTTGAGCAAGCAACGCGACTCTGGTATGAAAACCTCACTACCATAAGACGTCTTCCTGATTCTTTGGTTAGCAAAAAGCTATTTGATGTGATCACCAAAAGAAAAATGGGTGACGCGTTTACTATTAACGAAAAGAAGCGCAAGCATGCTGAGGACGAAGTGCATACTAGTTCTGTAGGTTTCTCTTGCATATGCTTTCAATATCCGAAAGGAAACATTGCTTTACTGATCGTTTTTGTTTGCCCTTTTAGGTCACGACATCTGCTGAACTTCTGAAAGATACCTTTGAACACCACAGAAAACATACAAAACAAAAACTAGACGCACCTACGACCCCATCAAACGTGGCCCCAACAGTTACTTCTGTTGTAAATAGACCCAAATCACCCAATGAAGTTTTAATTCCGGTATGTACATATACATTTAGTCTGTACTGTGCACTTTGCAGGTATTCGGGTTCGGGATATGAGAACTATGAAATCACATCGCATCTAATTCTCTGCGGGTTTTTAACGAAATCTAAAGGCTGACGGTAATGACGAACCAGGAACGAAAAATATTGAATTTGATCAGTATATAGATGACGAAAATTTTATTCAAGAGAAACTTTTGTTGAATGATTCGTATATACCTGAGGCTAACGTTGATGATACTCCTGTAAGTTTTCTTTTTCTTTTCTATCAATTGATCTTCACTAATAAATTGTATTCACCTTAACAGTATATGTTTCAAGGGAAAAATATTTCCACATTATTAACTTCGTATCAGTCTGAAGCATCACGAATAGGACAAACATCGGGTTTGTCAATTGTGACAAATTATCACGAAATTTTGTAAGCTTGAACTTGGAAACTCGTCTCTTTATGTAGATTATCAGCCACTAACAAATATTTATTGAAAACATTAGGAGTTTGTCCAATATTCTATTACTACAATCCGATAAATTTTCAGAGTTACAAGTCAAAAAATTCTCCAGGAATACTCTGACAAGTTTGCGGAAAAACATGTGTGATATACACATGATGAAAGCCAAGGTTACGTCAACTGTAAAGTCTATATTTCGGGAGTATGTAGAGGTATTGTATATTTGTATTAATGCAATGCTTTACCGTTCATCATAAATTTTTTACTGGATTTACTATGTTAGATCGCGATTGATGAGGATCTTGGGTTAGAAAAAGCAGAAAAGGCTGTAAGAGAATCGTTTACAAAAACTTTTCCTAGTACCACGGATCAGAATATGTTTGATATAATACAATTTATTTTTCTACAACTGTAAGTTTAAATCATGATATTTTTTCTTAACCGTTTACTGTACTTTTGTAATGCTTCTTATTTTGTTTTAGAACAAAAAACATTCCTATCAAGCCGTTAGATGACCTTCTTAGTGAAGGAACTTTGACGGTCAACATTATCAGCCCTGTTTTACGTTCGTTCTTTCATGATTCCACGTTTCATCCAACTATATGGCCGAATACTGCAAGCATGAGCGCTAAAGCCCGTAAGCTTGCTAATTTAGATCCGTCACGTGCAAAACAACCGGATATGGTTGGCAATATTACAAATAACAATAAATCTGTGTTTGAGGTGATGTATGGCGAAATTACTGGTGAAGGAAAGAACAACAATATTAGAAAAAATACCCTCGATCTCATAAGAATAGGTGTCTTTATGAAAGATGCACTAGACGATATTATTAAGAAAACGGGAAGATGTTGTGTAATCTTTGGATGGCAAACAATTGGTAAGTGTCTGCCAAATTACTATATGCTAAATTGTGTTTATTCAGTATGTATAATATTTATATAATATGTTAGTAACAGCATGGACAGGCTACATGATGGTTCTGACTGCTCCGGGGATTTATATCATGTTTGAGGTTGGACAAGCTGAGCTTCCTAGGTCCTTTCGAACTTGTGGGCAGTTTATTGATTGTATTGATAGTTTGTTTATGTTCGCGGTATGCATAATTTTTTTTTCCTGGTTTAATTTATTTTTAAAACTAACAAACAATATTTATTAAAAATTAAAGGAAAAATATAAACATGAAATACGAAAGATTTACAGTTATATCAATCAAGAAAAAGAAGATAGTGCAAAACTTGTTAGTTGGTGCCGATCCACACTCGGAACACCACAGTTTCGGAAATTAATTGATAAATGAATTATATTAGGTCTTCTCTTTCTATTCTTATATAAAAAAGTTTTCACACATATCGTACCTTTTCATAAATAAATCTTTTTCTGCAATAGCTATTTCAAAATTACATAATGATTCTGATCTCCATATATTCCATAAAATCCTATTGCATACACAATTTCTATTCAACATCATGTAATTTACCACAGTGCGAAACCTCTATAATAGGAACCTTGCTATCGTAAAAATGGAATATACTTGTAATTGATATCCTCAATTTTGTTCGTATAAACTACAACTGTAATATTAAGATTTAAGAAACAGTGTTGTATGTAATAGGTTGCAAATTTATATATTATATATAATATAATTTTACATATTTTTATAATAAAATTATAATTTTATATAATTAAAATCAAAATTAAAAATTATTATTATATAGTTTAATCAATAATAAAACTGAAACTAGTTAGTGATGAAACTGAAATTTTTGGTAAAAAAAATTTAGGCAGATATCATTAAATTATAGTAATATATATAAAAAATGGTATAAATCTTATTGCTATATTACCTAATATAATTTATAATGAAATATTAATGACATATTATGAATTCTGATTGGCTTATATTGACATATTGTATTATATAATAATTATATAATTTACAAAATTGAGAAAAATTTTTTTTTATAAAAATTGATTTCTTTTACAAATATAATATATTAGTTTATAAGTCATTAAAGTTGTAAAAATAAATAAAAAAAAAGATGAATAAAAAAAAGAGGGGTAAAGAAGAAAACTAAAATATTTAAATTAAAAACAATATAAATTTAGATTTTTACTTCAAATCACCGGGGTGATTATCACCATTGGCCGGAATTATCAATTTTTACCGGCACTATATTTTTTTAATGCTGGTCGATCGTTGTAATTTCAGTCACCAGTGATCATCACCTCCAGTGATGGTTAGAAAAATTCATAAATTTAAACTAAAAAAAATATTTTAACACTTTATTAGCATTTATAAATCAGATATCTATAGACTATGACTTATACAGCATAGCAGATATCTTTAATTCCTTATATCACCTTACCAATTATTTATTGATCATATATTTATATTTTATTAAAAAACTAATTTTTGAAAAAAATATGACAAAATAAATAACTAAACAAAATGGAATCCAAGTTAGGATTATATAGCTTTAAATTATATGATGATTTGCATGATTTTTTAATTTTTATATTATAGATTATTTATATATGATTATTTGGAATCATCAACTTAAAATTAATGGCAAAAGCTGAATATTTATAGCAAAAACTTAAAACTTTGCAAAATTACTTCTTATATTATATATAATTTATAATAAAAATAATGCAATAATATAACTTATAATACAGAAGTTTTATCAATAAAGAATTTAGTAAATAATATTATAAATTTAATAAATAAATATCATGAACTAGAATTTGAATCTATGTATCTATTTATTTATGGATATGTATCTATGATAAAAATTCAATATCTGTAATTTATATAAAAATCAAGTTCAAAATTTTAGATACAGATAATTTTAAAAAAATTGAATGGATAATCTATATATCTAAGTTATCCATATTATTTATAAATAACTCAGATTATACAGATAATATGAATAATACAAATAATAATTTTAGATAATATAAATTATTTAAAAAAAAAACATCAAATTTTATATATTAATAAATTAAATAATTACCAATATTTTTTGCATTTTCTCATCTTATTAATATTTTAATATCTAAAATTTTGTTTCTAAAATCTAAACTTTTAAACTAAATCAGGATATTACAATAATTCTGATTTTTAAAGAAAGGTATTTTTTATATGTACAACTTTTTTTAAATAAATAAAGCATTGGCTTTTAAGTTTATTAATAAAATTTATATATAATTTTAAAAATTGTTTTATAAGATTATCTGTAAATATAAGGATTATCTATATACTATCCATATAAAATTATTTATCTATAGATACTATTTAAAATAACAAAATAAATATCTATAATCCATAATCTGTATGGATACATAAATCTAAACTCTATCATAAACTTTAAATGATTCAATACTACAAAATTTAATTATTTAATACCATAAAATTAAATAAATATCACAAAGCTTAAGTTACAAAATTAAATTAATGTTATAAATGCTAAGCACAGGTTGAAAAGTGAAAAATCAGGCATCAATCAGTCACCAATTGGTCACCAATTAGATACAGTAGCTGATTGGTGACCGATTGGTAACTAATTAGCATTTTCACCAAATATCGTTACCAATCAAGCAGTTTACTAACTTTTGATCTAGTGATCATCAGAAAAGGATGAAATATAGCTTATTGGAATCATTTCAACAAGACAAATCTAATAGGAATAAAATCATATTTTTAGGATTAATAGTTAATAAAAAATTAAATAAAATATAAATAATACATTTTTATTTTTATATTTTACTTAATTTCTCATCAAATATTAATCCTAAAAATGTGATTTTACTACCATTAGATTCGTCTTATTAAGACGATTCCAATAAACTATTTCATCCTTTTCTGATTACTGGCAAACTGCCTGATTGGTGATGATATTTAGCGAAAATGCTAATCAGTTATCAATCAGTCACCAATCAGCTACCTGATTGGTGACCGATTGGTGACTGATTGAATGATTGATGCCTGACTTTTCACTTTTCAACCTGTAAAGGTTGCTAGGCAAAACTAGGTAATTTAGCAAACTGTTAAAATGTTGAAAGAGTTAAACTTAATGAAACTATATTAAAATATTAATAAAAAATTAGCGAAACTTAATGAAAGATAATACCTATAGTAAATCATATTAAATATCAAAATAATATAAAAAAATTGGTAAAACTGAAGTTTAGACATTTAGCTAAATTCAAAACTAATTTAGGCAGGGCACTTTAATAAATGCATAAAATTTAATAAATATACACTACTAATTATTTTTTTGCTTAAATTTAAATTTATCTCAAATTTATATTAATTTATATTTATTAAATATAAATTTAAATTTAAAAAAGGTTAAGTTTATTTGTATAATTTAAGCATATATTATTACACAAAATTTATAAATAAATATATAATTGTTAAAATTATGATAAAATGAGGATATTTGTTATATTAGCCTATACATAAATTAATATAAAATATTTTGCTGAAAAGCTAAATTATTGCAATTAATTTGCATATAGTAAAAAAGTTGTCAAAACAATTATATAACAATTTTATAGTAGGTATTTATTAAACTAATAAATAAAAAATATACCATATTTTATAATTAGTAAATACTCTTTGAAATAAGTATTCCTAACCAGAATTATGATAATTTTAGCTAAAATTATAAGAAACTTGACCAGCATTAAATGTAAAAAAAAAATACTTATATATTGCAAAATACAGTAATTTTAATTTTAATTCTAATCTGTTATTAGAAATTAATATAAAATATGGTATCTATTACTTTTTTAATATTTATATGAAAAAAATATAATTAATTTATATAAAATTTTACTAGTTGTAATACTAATAAATTATTATTAAAAAAAATTCTTTCTATTACAGTTTATATCCATAAATTTCATAATATTAAAATTTTATTTTTTGATTTTTTTTTTATAAAAAACTTTTGTTTTTTAATTTCATACTTTAAGTTATTTAGTTAAAAACTTTTGTTTTATTTCTAGAATTAGTTTTTATTTTTTTATTTTCTAAACTATATTTTTAAAGAAAAATGGCCTAATATATATATTGCTGTTGATCATAAAAGAAATATGAACTTATTTAATAACTATCTTAATATTTCAGTGATGGAAAATGATCAGGTCATTTTATTTTTTTTAAATAATATAAGTTACTATATATATAGCCTATAGTCATTGATCATTACAGTTATATTAAAAATAATCAAATAACGTAAGGGAGCTTACACATATTATGTAATTATTATAGGGGGGGAGGGGGGTAGTTAAAATTTTACGTTACACTTATTTAAATCATATGATTTATAAATATTATAATTTGATTGGTTATGAAATCTAACGAGGGGGGGGGGGGGGGTAAGGTTTATAAGAAAATGAATATTACGTGATATGTGTAACTCCCCTAACTATTATAAGGATTAGAACCAGTTAAGGTTAACCAGTTAATTAACCAGTTAAAGTAGTTAACCAGTTAGAATAATCTAAAAAATGGTTAATTGGTTAATTTAACTGGTTAAATATAAAGATTATTATATCAGATGATTTTTTAATTCAGAATCTCCAATATTCCTATATTGGCTAAGGGTGTTATCAGATATTATCTAATATTTTAGGGTAAATAAAGATCTTAGGTTACATACAAATATACAATACTATATAAGAAATTATATATAACATATCTTACCTAGGAGAGGAAGGTAAGCTATTATATTAAAGTGATATTAGATAATATCTAATAGTGCCCTAATAGCTAGCTAAAAAATAAACTGATTGAAACTTTTTTATTGCTTAATTTTTACAAAATTTTTTTTTTTTATTTTTTATATAACATAGATGTTATTGACTATAGAGACATATAAGAATCTCAATCTGAGTTATCAAGACAACAATCTTTTTTTTATTAAAAGAAATTCAAAGTATTTAAGTTGCTAGCACTAATACCGTTGTAAGTCCGGAGCAATAAGTCATTTCGTCACCCAAAAGCTGCCTAAAATCTGCAACTAAAGAAACAAACAAAATATTAGCAGACGTTACATTTTGTTAAAAATAAAAAAAAAAGATAAAGAAAAAATATTTAAACACATACCGTAATGCATCTAGGGAGAACCAGATTTCCAACCTTACCAAAATTCATGTTCATAGATATTTGAAGAAACTGTCTAAAAAAAAGTAATAAAACGAAATGTTACTAGTAAAAGTTTTGTTATTTTGTTAAAACAAATAACAAAGTAAAAAAAATATCTTACCTAAATCTAACGCGTCCAGATGACTCTAAAAAAAGTGAAGATGAAATATTAGCAAATATTTCGCTAAAAGAATTGATTTAAGTAAAAAGAATACTTCACTTACTAAAATATACGTCCAAGAGACTCAAAGAATCACCTACAAAAGAAAAAAAGAAAAGAACTATTAGTAACATTTCATTAAAAAAAAATAAAAAAAAAAAGTCTGAAAGGGCCAAGTTTACACCAAAATTTATTCATAAAAAACCATTTTTCCTTGGCGCTGCTGGTAACTTTCAGTATTTTGTTTTAAACATCAACCATCTAAAAAAAGAGAAAATTTGAATGTTAACAATGCTTTGTTAGAATAAATAAATTCGAAAAAATACATTTGCAGATGTTCTCACCAAGTTTCTATGTATCCAAAGGGCTAAGAAACAATGCCTAAAAAAGAAAAAAATGTTAAAACCGGTCATCAAGATAAAAAAATTAAAGAAAAAAAAAATGAAAACCTGAAATATCACGCTCAAAGAAACTAAATACCAGAAAAAGTGAGAGAAGTAAGGGGAAGGGTAAGACGAAGGAAATAGGAAAGTACTTTTTTTTCATGTGACTTATTTGTTTGATTATTGATCTTATCAGATGTGATACGCGGAGTAATGTGACGCGACAAAATTTTTTCAAATACAGGGTCTTTTTTTTTATATATAATGAACATGATACATTTTGCTTTATCAAGTAATCAAGGACATTGCATACAATGTTACTAAAAATAAAAAGTATAAAGGGAAATAAGCAGGGGCATTATGTTTCAAAAAGGAAATTGTGGTGATGACGTAGGTGGAAGGAAGGAAAAATTACATGGGTTAAACCGGTACTACAAATTTATCTAGTTCCGTACAATAAATAGTCCTTCGCTACGCTCCGGACAATAAATATCATACTTAATATTTGAAATATTACTATCTATAGCCTTTTTAAAGAAAATAGGTTAAGAACAACTAATCGTTTTTATTATTTCAATTTTATCATTTTTGCTAGTATTTATATTTACATTATTTATATAAATTATGTATTTACAATTTATTAAATATTTATGAATAAAATTAGAAATGTGTTTTTATCATAAATAATGCATAATTTTAAAAGTAAAATTGTGATAAATTTATCAAATATTCAAATAGGCAAAATAAAACTTATAAACATGTTAAATGTAAAATTTATCTTTAACTGATTATTATCTGGTTAAACATTCTGATTAATCAGTTTTTAACTGGTTAAAGTTTTTTTGAATGGTTTCAATTTCTAAACTATCATAACTATAAATTATTTTAGTAATGTCACAATTAATGTAATCTTTTATTTGATTAACCAATAAAATTCTAATTAATAATCTTTTTTTGTAAATTAACTAATCAAAAACATTTTTGCTTAACATCAACCCAAATAATAATACTTTCAAAATCACATAATTTTTAGTCTATACTAGTATTACGATCCAGATGAATCCGTCATCTATTCAATCCAGTCCAAAAATAAACAGATGATCCAGATGAAAATCTGGATTTAATCTGGATGAGAAAGTTATATGTACAATCTGGATGATTCAGATCCAATCCGTTAAAACATAAAGATAACGGATGACAGATTGATCTGGATGAGCAAAAAACGAATTCATAGATGATCCAGATGAATTTCAAATCAGATAAATCCACAGATTGATGAATTGATGGATTAACAAATCGCAACACTAGTCTATACTTTACACTTAGTAAAAATACAATAGTAGTATACAATGGTTGTATTAATAATTGTGATAAAAGGTTAAAAAAAACTAAATTATATATCAAATAAAGTAAATTTATATTGTGCATACTTTGCTAAATGTAAAAATTTTAAGAAAACCCTTTTCTAAAAAAAAAGTAAAGGAAATTCTTAAATTGCCAATATTTAAAAACAAAGTTAATGATATTATAGAAGTTAATGATGATGATAAATCTATACATGCTGCCCAAATTATTTTGGGATGCCATAATTATAATTTGGGATGTCATAATTCATTCAGTTTATATATAATTTACTATGTAAAGTGCCAAAATAATTTGGGATGCCATAATTGAATTTGGGATTTTACTTATAATTATGGCAGTCCAAAATAATTTGGGTGGCATGTATAGATAAATCTATTCAAAATTTAGCAAAACTAAGGTGACTTTTTACATCAACAGTATCAAGTTTAATTTAATTAATAACTATCATTAACATCATATTATTATTGTTAAATATCAATAAATAATATATCTAGATTTAAACAACTATTTATTAGAATAACAATATCTAATGGTCTTTCTTTTTCTTTTGTAAAGAATAAAAAAACTAAAGTATTATTTGAATTTGTTATATCTGGATTTGTTCTTTCTAATTATAAAGTAATTGGTGGTAGAATCTTAAAAGATGTAACTAAATCTCTTCAACATAATTGTAAAAATTGCAGTAAATGATAAAGATAGTATTATAGCAAAAGAAGTAATACTTCTTATTTAGAAGAAAAATTACATGAATTAAATTTATTTAATAATTTGCATCTTACCTTATACTTAGGGCAGTGACATTTATTACGTAATATTTTAGGGGTGGGGGGTATTTAAAGGTCATATAACATATAAGTGTAACGTAAGATTTTTCATATTACATGGGGGTGGGGAAGTATGGGCTTATAGTAAATAGATATTACGTAATAAATGTCACTGCCCTTATCAGTAAATATATCTCATAAATTTTCTTTCAATAAATTGAAAATTAAAGTTAACTATAAATAATATATAAAATGCAAATTATAAGTATTTTAAATATTAAAAAAGTAATTATAAGATAAGAAGATGAAATAAATAACTGAAATTTTATATACATAATATTTATAATATAAGATTAATTTTAACTTAAAGTGATTTAATCTAAGTAGAACTTTTATTTGAAAGTTATAATAAGATTTAAATATTCAAAAATTTTAAATATAAATTTGAATATGATTTAGATTTCACATGATATTTACAGTGGTCAAAAAAAGTTCCTGAAATTACATTTTTATTAATTAAAAAATAATGAATGACTCAAATTACATGAAATTTAACTGGAATACAGTTTGAGATATGACGAAAAATTTGTCTATGCTTATTTAATATGATATCTTATTACCATTACACTTAATTACTTGCTCCAATCTTGCCAGCACATTTTTTATTAAATTAAGGTAGGTCTTCTCTTCAATTCCCTTTCATTCCCTTTAAATTATATCAAAAAATTGATTTATGGTGACCCCATTTTTTTTAATAATTAATTTATTAACCTTTTTCTCCACCTTATTTTTTAAAATAGACCACAAATTTTCGATTGAATTTAAATTTGGACTATTAGAGGACCAATCCAATAGTTTTGAACATTTTTACTTAAGAAGATTTATCATTTTTGTAGCTTTATGCTTAGGATCATTATCTTGCATAAAAATCCAGCGTCTTCCCATAATAGTATTAGCATTATCAAAAAGATTTTCAGTTAAAATTTCACAGTAAAAGGCACCATCCATAATACCTGTAAAAAGATAAAGTCCAATTGATCCTTTTACTGAAAAAGCACATTAAGTATGGACTTTGTATGGATGTTTGACCATAGGTTTTTGTGGAAGTTGTGTACTAACTTTGTAAAACACTTTTTGGGTATTTTGAAACATTTGGAAAGTAGTTTCATCAGAAAAAACAATCTGCTTCCAATTTTGCTTTTTATGTTTTATTTTTTATTTCATATGGCGTTGCTTATAAATGTTAGTAAGGAGTGGTACAGTTTTTGGAATTGTACAGCGATATTTGAGGTTATTGAGCTTATTAAAAACTGTTCTTGCATTAACATTTAGGTTAAGATTATAGGTATTTAAAGTATCTGTGAGTTCAGTATATATTATTAAAGTATTTGTTTCTTGAAACAAATTAACTAAATAACATCGTTTATTAGGAGTTAACTTTTTTAGTCTTCCAGATCAGAGTAAAGGGTCCAAAGAAATGCCATTTTTGAGTTTTTTTAAATAGTCATATATTGTAGAGAGTGGAATAGAAGTCATTTCATGTAAAGTCTTGGCATTATAAACGCCAGCATTCCATAATAAAGTTATAGTGGTGCAGTTTTGCTCAAAAATAACATTAGGCGCTATTGTTTGGAGATAAAAATTGATAGTGACGTCTATATATAAAGATTATGTAAACAAATGGTGGTAATATTATCACGTAAAATATTTTATTAATTGGTTGTATATTTCAGGAAAAATTTGAATTTTTTTGTTATATAAATTTTTCTAAAAACTTTTTTCGACCACTGTAAATCTTGAATCTTTTATATAATATATTTATCATTCTTTAAAAAAATAAATTAATAATTTAACAGAAATATTTAAATAAATTAATTAAAAATTAAAATAAAAAAGATGTTAGATATAAAAATTGTATCACAATTATTTATAATAAATTTCTTAATCAATTTACATTCAAATCTACATAACATATTCAAATCTACATAGTATATTCGAATTATATAATATATTTAAATATTACATAATCATATTTAAATATCTAATTTTACATAATTTATATAAATAAACAAATCTTTAAATATTCTAATTTCAAACAAAAGCTCTAAATCTAAGTAATTTAATCTACTAATAAATTTTATATGATTATATAATTTTACCCAAATTTTCAAAAAAAAAAAAGTCACAATTAAAAACAAGAAATATTATCAAAAATATAAAAAAACTTAGTCATTATACTTTATAATATCTAAATAAATAAAATTTATATAAAGTGAAATAAATAATAATACAATCAATTTTTTTTTTTGAAATGATATAAAATATAAATTTTAGAAGGAAGATTTAACCTAAATTATTTAATTTAAGAAGCAAATTAGTAAAATTTAACAAATTCATAAAATTTAAAGTAATTTCAATTACTATTTAGTTTTTTATTTATTTTATTATTTGCAATTTCTTACCTGTTATTATTATTTTCAGAAACTATATATAAAGATAAAAGAAATTTAATGAATATTCTTAAATTAAAAAAAGTAGTTAATTAAATAATTTTTATATAATTTGCAAAAAATTAATTTTTATAATAAAAAAAAATGTCTTTTTTAACTATTAAATATTTAATTTTAAATGTAATTTTATTAAATTTAAAAAAAGGGAATTATTTAACCAGATTTTTATTATTTATAAATTGTTTAATTAAAATACTAAATCTTTTAATATATAATATTATTTATAAATATAATAGTTTTTTCATTATTTAACTTAAACCTTTTATGCTAAATCTTTGATAAATTTTAAAAAATATATTTTTTTAATAAATTGCAAATATTTACATAATTACTTTAATTACTTTAAAAGATGGTCCATTAGTCAACGGGTATACACAATCAGCAAAAATGGAATGCCGTGTTTAAGGTTGCTTGTCTAAACCTCTTCAAAATCCTACGATTAGTTTCATCAAAATTTTACTATAGATTTATTATAGTTTCGGCAGAGTTTTAGCAGTTTTGGCATTTATAATAAGTTTCAGCAGTTTTGCCTTTCTCCAAAGTTTCACCAGTTTTTTAATATAACTTTAATATAGTTTTGGCAGAATTTCGCTTTTTGGCAAAAACGCCATCTTGCCTAAACCCCTAGGTTTCAGCAAGTAATCTTAGCCGTGTTTCTAAAGTAAAGTCCATGAGTAAAAAACTAATACTTTACAACTTTAGGAATATAAAAATGTAGGTTTTTGCATATCATTTTATGCAATTTTCAGGATAAAATAAAAATAAAATTTGTGCGACAGAGATCGTCAAATTTGCTGCATTTTGAAATTTTATATAAAAACTGCACATCAAATTTGTGAACTTTTTATTATAACAGATTATACATATTTTCCATTTAATTAACAGACATATAACTATATTTTTAAATTAAATTAAATTTATAATTATAAAACACAATGAATAATTCTAATTTTTTAATAAACCAAAAACTTACTGATTTTGCTAAATAAAAATTTAAAAATAGCAAAAAATCTAGTTTAATAATCAACTTTTTAACATTAACAAAAGTTGTTTATTTTGTCAAATTGCATCTATAAACAAAGTTTTAAATGTGATTCTTCGCTTAGTTATCTATCTCATTTTTTACCATGATGCAAACTATATATAAAAGTTATGTGATTTACCGTAATGCAGTAATTTTGACGATTTCTATTACACAAATTTTATTTTTTATTTTATTTGAAAATAACTCGAAATGATAGGCAAAATCTTCATTTTTATATTTCCAAAGTTGCCAAAGTATTAGTTTTTTATTCATGGACTTTACTTTGGAAGAACATGGCATTCTATTTTTACTGATCATTTTCTCTTGTTAAGTAATGAATCGTCACTTAATATAAAAATATAATAAAAAAATTATTTATAAATCTATATTAAAATAAATATATATAACAACCTTTTTTAATCAAATTGAAATAAATAAAGCAAGGTTTTTAATTTTAAGAATCAGATTTTAACAAAATTTGGACCGACATTATGAATTTGTCCAGAGTTAAGAAAATTTTGGCCAGAATTACAATTTAAAGATTATCATTTGTACTTAACTTTGGAATTTTAGATATATACTGTATTGTTTAAGACAATAATTTATATTACTACAAAAATCTCCCTATCTATTTTGTAACATTTCACTAACTGATATTGCATATATTTATTTTCTTTAAAATAAAAAATATTATTTTTATTACAAAAATGGGTTGCACCATTTTTTTTTTCTTATATAATATATAATAATTAAAAAGAATCATTATTTTTATAATTCGTCAGTATTTTAGTGATTTAAAATTTGGTAATTTAATTTAAATAAACTAATAACTGATCAGTTTAATACTTATGAATTCACTATTGTAGGCTTACTCGTGATTTCGAAATATAGCTGTTTTTATTATAGATATTATATATATAAATTCAAAATAACTTTATCCATGTATGCTGCAATGTACTTGTAAAGTGAGTTTGCTCAAATTCCGTGCCACTATCCTTTATGTAGTTCGACACTTAATATTACTTTATACTGTTTGTTTTATATCTTCATGTTAAAAATGATGATAAACATTTTTTATTATTCCTATTTCCTGGTACAAAAAAAAAAAATTAAATTAAATAACCGTTAATTTACATGAATTTTTTTTAGAATCAAAATTCTTAAATTATTTTGTAATTACCGAATTTTGCTTGCACGATTCTTTATCCCACAATTTCAAAATCATCTTATTTTATGCATACTAATTCACGATTCTAAAATGACATTCGACAAAATATTATATCCCAAATTTAGCAAAAAATAACGTAAGATCAAAATTGCAAAACTTAATAGTTTAACCCATAATATACGTCCTATCATCGAAAATCGTACCAATATGATTGTATCGAACAACGTTTGATCTTTATATTATTGTTCCATTATAAGTAATTGTTACATTTGTAATAACACTTTGCAGTGATAACCTTGTTCATTCATTTTTTGAGTAAATAAGTTTTAAGAAAAAGGCAAAAACTCGTGTGGTACGAAATCGAAATTATAATTTTAAACGAATGGCATGAAATATTAGCAGTGTCAGGTGAAATAATATGCATAAATTACGAATCAGTGATTTGCACATGTGCTGATCTTTAGACATCCCGTAACATCCAATCAAATCTTCTGTTAAGATAACCCTTTTGAAGTTCTGGATCATAATACCGTTCTATATCGGGTAATCATCCCTGATCGAATGTTAGTTAGTGGTTTCTTTTTTAATGATGCCGAAAAAGACAATAATTCATTAAACAATATATATCCATATATACGTTCAACGGCTCAAGTCACCTAACCTTTTATTAAAATATATGTATATTTATACAATATATTTCGTATAATAATAAATAGATAAATAAATAAATAAATAAATTATTTTTAAAAATGTTTTTTGTTTTGAGCAAAATCATCTCATGACCAGGGATTGCATACCCCTGCAGACAAATGTTTGTTGTTCTTTTTGTTCTTTTTTTCTTTTTTTTCTTTTCTTTTTTTTTTTAAATTAATTCCGAAAAATTATTGAGATGTGCTTTCCGTCTAAAATAAAAGAAAGAATATTATTAAATAAGTTAAACTTACGGAAAGACTATTCCACACTTACTTGTTGACAATAATGTTACGTGCTAGTTTCCATTCAAATTGTTGACGATAAAATTGTAAATTTTTACCAAGAGCTGTATCCTCTAAATCCAGTATACCACGTTTACCAAATTCTTCAATAACGTCAATATGTTCAGCTGATAATTCTTTTATTATTCTAAAATCCAATTTCTTTTCACCTCTTTTTTTAAAGTTTTTCTCACATTCTTTCAAGAAATCTCTTAAAGAATTTGCGGTTGTGATCCAATTATGACTCAAATAAAATGTACTTAAATTATTTGGTAATATTTTACCAATTTTAGGTAATATATCACTAATATCTACAGTATAAGTATCCAAATCATTAAGCGAATCACCAGTTAAAAAAGAAATTCTTTGTAATTTCGTACAAGAAGATAATAAATTCACTATACAAGATATCGAATCATCCGGTACAAAAATCTCCAAAGTATTTAATTGAGAACATGTTGATATGGAATTAATTAATTCTACTGATGATTCAATAGAAATTTTTTCATAATCTAAATGAATATATTTTAAAGTATCTTTTGTATTCTTTATGAGAGTGGAAATTTGATCTAAATATAATTTTGGGGTAATAATTTTTAAAGTATGTAATTTTTTGAATTGAGTATTAGAAAATTGATGAAAAGTACTTCGAGATATTGACCCTGAATAATATTGTTGAACAGAAAAATATTCCAAAGTATCAGAACAATTACAAAATATATCAAAAGGTACGCAAAATTCCCAATTAATTTCTACATGTGTTAAAGATAATGATAAATTTTTTCTTAAAACATCGGATAACTTTGGTAAATTATCTTCACTACAAATTACTAACTTTTTTAAACTTTTTTGTACGCTGATTAAAGATGCTAATACATCATCATTATCTCCTGTCGTTTCAATTTGTATCTCCGATAAGTGATGGGATATTTGTGATAAACTGATTATTATTTCATTTGGAATTAAATCATATACTTTAAATGAAACTAATTTTGACATGAATTGTTCCGCTCCTAAATATTTTAAAGGAATATATCTTAACTCTTGTACGTGAGGCAAAGAATGTGGTTTATCATAAATAAGTTCTTTTAAATTCCGTGAAGAAGAAAAGAATAATTTACATAATTCTTCAACCAAAAGATAATGTCTTAATGTCAATTTACGTAAAGTACAATTTTCTACTTCACCAATCCAATTTCCTGTCGATTGAAATAATAATGTATAATCCAAACTTTGTAAGAAAGTTTCATAATTAAATGTAGATCTTTTGTTAATTTCTTCTGGTAAAATTATGTCCGAATTTTTTAAGTAATTTTTCACATTTGAATCTAAACACGTAACGTAAGTATTTATTAAAGAACTTTTGTATTTCCACCTTTGTATTTTATTTTTATCAAAATGTGAGAATGGGTTTTGCCATAATAAGGGTACTACAGTTTTACACCATAATCTATTTACTAATAAACAATTATATAATGTTAATATATCTAATTGCGAACAAAATATTTTTTGTAGTATTTCTATTGGTAAATATTTTTTCATGGTTTTTTTTTTTATTTTTTACGAGGAAAAAAAAATTTCAAAAAAAAAAATTTTGAACAAAACGGCCAACTTTTATATATATTATGACGATCAGAAATGCTTACTAAATGACTATCAAATGATGCATACTCACGTGATTTATTATTGACTTGGCGTAATACGCTTTTTGTCTATAAAAACAACTTTTTTTTATTTTTTTTTAGTTTAGCATTAATTAGTAATTAATCCAATTTAATTTCTAACTGAATTGCGTATCTAACTTTAATGCTTAAAAAATCTACGCGTAAAAGTTTTATTTAGTTTGTATCATATTCCTTTAACCCAAATAAGTACAACACTTATAATTAACTGGATCGAAATGTATACTATTATTTAAATATTAACTCGTGTATTGCATTAATGAAATTGTGAAAGAAAATGTATTCAAAAAATTTGATTAAGATAATTCTTACCTAAAACCCTTATTATTGCTGTTTGTTTCAACTAATATATTATTGCATGAAAATTACGTCATGTAATTAATAAAACATGTCCGGAATTATATCACCGATGCCCCTGGAATTATTTTTGCCGTAGTGCGGATAATTTGTCATCTGTTAACATGCTATTCTCGCTACATACCGTATTTAAAATCAAGGAATGATCCGACCCAGCCTTCATCATCCGATCATTTAAAAATTCTATCGACTAACTGTTACGGGTTGAAATACTTATTTACGAGTGATTATTGCATTATATACTTCACGGTATAGTATCATTAAATATATGCTCAATTAAAAAGTTTTAAAATATAATAATATATACTTGTTTTATCCATCGGAAAAATATTGTTTATATAATTATTTGCCGCAGCGATTATTATAATTTGAACAAACGAATACTTTTTGCAATTTGTTCGCTCTGAATAAAAGTTAAGTCGTGTGTCGCAAAGTCTATTTACTGCGGTTAATGTAACAACGGATCATTTCCATTTTTTGATTGAATAAATATGGGTAATTTTATCTCCTAACAACTTTTTTACAAATTTTTCTCTCCGAAAAAATAACGATTCTGTTTTAAGTAATAATGGGAGGAGAACAAAATTTACCTTCTTATCTAAAAAATAGTCCTTTAACATTATGTAATAAACATGATACTTTACCTTTTATTTTGCCAAATAGAATGAACAAAAAGGATTGTTCTACTAATGTTACTGTTGTTGATGATGATGGATTAATTGTACATTATAATGGTAAATATATTTAATTTTCTATTTCTTAATTATTACAGCTTTTTTAAAAAAAACACATTATTCTGAGAAGGATTGGGGGCGAGAGATGCTGACTCAGGTATTGTAAGATCGAATTATCCTATTCCTGATAAAGTTGGAATATTTTATTTCGAAGTTGAAATTATTAGTAAAGGAAGAGATGGGTAAGATCTTTTTTTATTGTAATTTTGATTCTGATTTAATTTAATAAATCAATTTTGTTTTAATAAGATTGATCGGGGTCGGATTTTGCGAAAAAGAAGTTCCATTAGACCGATTACCAGGTTTATATTTTTTAGGGCTATTCTTTTGTGGTTAATTTTTTATTAAATCTCTTTTCTCCTTATATAGGATGGGAATCAAAATCTTTTGGATATCATGGAGATGATGGAAATAAATTTGAATCTACCGGTACAGGAGCTCCATATGGTCCTCTGTTTACTACTGGTGATACAATTGGTTGTGCGATTAATTTTTTTAGTAAAAAAGCTTTTTATACTAAAAATGGAAAAAATTTGGGTAGCCATTCTATTCATGAGATAAACATTTTTTTTTAAAAAAAATATTAAAATCTTTAAATTCTCATTTGAAATATCTTTTTTTGTTAGGTGTTGCTTTTCAAAATCTACCAGGTAATGATTATTATCCCACAGTCGGATTAAGAACTAGAGGTGAAAAAGTTAAATTTAATTTTGGACTAGAACCATTTAAATTTAATATTGAAGATTATGCTGAGGTACGTTATATTATGTTTTTAATGAAATTTTTTTAAATAATTTATATTGATTTTTTTTTTACAAAAAAAAACCAGACAATATTTGAAATTGAAAAAAATAATCATCAAAATGAGATTACCCAATGGTATGATAATTTAATTATAAATCAACAACAGCAGCCAGAGGTAGATAACATCGAATAGCTAATTAATGTATATCAGATATTTATTTACAATAATCATATGTAGTATAAAAACCAAGCATTAGTATTAAACCCTGCATGCAAAATATGTCTGGCATTAATACTCACATTGTAATATAAATAGCAGATTCCACATAAAATTAAAAAGATGATCTGCCTGTTTAAGTTGTACTGCTCGACTGCAAGTATTAGTGTGATGTAATTATCCTAAATAAATTTAACCAATTATTGAAATAGCAAATATTAATAAACATTTTTTTTTTCTCTCAATATAACTGCTTATTTACAATTCATAAATGAAAGTAGATTTTTTTCTTTTAATATTTATTACACATATTGATATTTTTTAAAATATTTACTTATAATAAATACATTTTGGTTTAATTATTGGTTGTACTATAGAGTAAATGTATATAATTTAACTCAAAAAAGCAGTTCTAGTTAATATTTTTAATATTAAATATATCAATAAAAAAACAAAACCATGAAAATAGTAGTTCTTACAAAATACAAAATATATATATTTTATTTTTCTAATTATGATAATTCATCTTACTATATATTTATACTATATTGCTCAATATATTACATCAAAAAATCTGAATACAATTATAGTTTAAAAATTTTAATTCTAGTAGAATTAGGCCAATTTTGACTATATATCTTATAAAATATCTATAAATATTATATAATTTTTAAATCAAGTATTTTTTATTGTACTTAAAATATCTTAAATAGTTTCTTTCTTCCATTTATTCCATGAAATGCTTAACCTATTTGATTTATATGTATTAATGTTAATAAAATTACTTTATAAATTAAAATTTTTTTTTTGCTAGTTGCAGTACATTTACAAATTTATTGGGATAATGCTAGTAATTATATAATAAGTAAAAAATTATGTAACTATTCTAATATTATTTACTATAAAATCTTATATGTATACTGTTAAGTAGTTATGTTAATTAATCAGGTAAGTAATGTTTGAAACATTTTAGCATGCTGCCCTATCATCATGATATTTATGCCTAATAGATCATAAGAAATCATAAGATTTACTAAAATTTTATTATAAATTATTAGATAACTCATGATCTATAAGATGATTTTAGCAACATTTGATTCGTCTTGATTAGACAATTCTAAAAAGTTATTAACTATCATTTTATAATTACTAAATATTGAATAGTTAAATAAAATATTTGGCAGTATAGTAAATATAAATCAAGAAATATTAAAATACCAATTTTTAATATTTATTAAATAGCTTATCAGCTTATAATTATAAAAAAATGAAACTACTACCATTTAATTTGTCTTAATGAGACAATTCTAATAAGCTGTGTTATATCCTTTTATGATTATTAAGCAATTATAAATTTTTAAAATAAGTATGATAGTAACTATAAATATATTGTGATTATATAAAATATATCTAATAATAAAATATTTTGAATATCTAATTGGTATAACAAATGTAACTATAATAAAAATAACTATAAAAGAAGTTAACTATATTGCTATAGCATAATATATTAATACTATAATAATTTTGAGTAGAAAAAATAGCATTTATGCTAAAATGGACTGTTACAAAAAATTCTATCTTCTAAACAAAACTTATTGTATATATAGAGTACAATTGAATATAACAAGTAATTTGGTAATTAATAATATTAGAATAGTATATATTGGTAGTTTTATTTATGTATTTTACTTTTTTTTTACTTTAATAAATTACCAAATATATTGTAAAATTAAAAAATAAAATAAAACTAATTTAATAGGATTTTAAATATAATTGACTTTTTTGCTAAATTAATTCAATTTGCTCTTTTTTTATTTTTCATTTTTTGCAATTATCTCAACATTTAATGATCTGATTTAGATAAACTTTTTTTATTTATAAAGTTTAATATTAATTACAAATTAAAAAAAAAAGTTTATTTAATCAAATTATTAAATACTAAAAAATTGCAAAAACTAATTTTTACATTTTTTAAAAAAAATTAATTTATTTTAAATTACTAGTAAAAAGTTAAACATTTTAATATAGTAATTAGATGTAATACTTTTTATATAATATGATTATGAGTTTAATTTTAATAGTTATAATTTTAATATAAATTTTATTGTATATACTATCACTTATAATATTGAATTAAAGATTTAATCTAGATTAGCATAATTTATTCAGATTGGTTAATTACTTTACTGAATGGTATAAGTGCTGTTAGTAGCTATATTTGAAGGAATCTGAAAGATATGTAAGTTTAAGCTATATAAAAACATATAAACCTGTAACTGTAATCACTCTTAGATCAATATATCTAATGAGATCTAATATATATTATAGTTGTAAAAAATCATTTAAGATAAAGTAGATATTCTCTTAAAAATTGCATTACATTAAAAAATTGTATTTATAAATAGTAGTTTTTAAGATTTTGATAGTTATTGTTTTTACAAAAATATAGTTAGATTATTATTAATAAATAATGACTAATAATATTTAGATTTAAAGTATTTAGATTTGATTTTTAACTTGCTTATAATATTAATTGATAATTTGCTAGAATATAAGTTAGACTTTAATTAATAATTCTATATATTTTTTAGATCAGAATTCTGTTTACTATTAGACTACTACTAATAAATGTCATTGTAGAAAATTTTAACTTTTATATAAAACTTTACCTTGGTGATAAATGATAAATTATATTTAATAAGTAAAATTTATTTAAAATGGTTTATCTTAATATATAATACCCTATTTATATATAAAGTTATTATAAAACTATTACATTATAATGTTTTTAAAATTTTATCTTGTAAATTAAAAAATATTAAATTATTAATATATTTTTTAATTGTTCACAATCTAATTTTATATTTCAATTTCTAGATTTGAAATTCATATTCAAATTATAAATCTATCTATATAATATATATAATAAAATACAAAAAAGTAAATTAATTAGTTCATGAATTTTATCTATTGTTTCTAAAGTTTAAATTGTTTAGTTAGATTTGATTCTATTATAATAAAATATAGGTGAATAAATCTTAAATAATATATTTTTTATTAGATATTTATTGTAATATAATAAATACAATTTATACTATTTAATATTATAAATACTAATGCTTTATTTTTAAAAATTTAATAATGAAAAATAAAATAATACAAAAAAATAAAATAAAGTAAAAAGAAATTTTATAATAAAAAAAAATTATAAATGTTAAAAAAAATCAATTTATATAATGTATTATTTGTTATAATTTTTCTTCTTTTTTAATGTATAGAAGGTGAAATCAAGTTGTTTAAAAATAAATTACTATTAATTAGTTTTACAATATTAAGTAAATATTTGATTATATATTATATTTAAAAAGCTATAAAAATTCTAAAATTAATTTACTATTTTATAGTTATACTTAAAATAAAAGATTTTTTAAATTTATTAGTTATTATTATATTGCCAAAAAGTTATGAAAAATATCTAGAAATATATTTAATAATAAAAAAATATATATTTGAATTTAAAAATGGTTTGTAAATTCTTTTTTAGTATAAAGTATATTCAGGATTTTACCGATTATTAAGATAAATCATCTTATAGTTTAAAGTAAAATTTATATATAAAACTCTTTAAAGATTCTACTATAAAAAAAATTACATTGTATAATTTTTTTTCTTTTTAGTTAATTAACCAATAGAATTTAAGAAAATTTTAAGGTAAAGTTTATATAAAATTAAAATTATTTCATTAGTAATTTATTTTAATAGTAAGTGGGGTTCTGTATACTCATATTTAAATCAGAAAAGTTGGCAAAAAAAAGTAAATACTTATAATAATAATCATTAAGAGTGAAAATGAGAAAAATTTGTAATCTAATAAGGGGAGTTACACATATCACGTAATATTCATTTTATTATAAACCTTACCCCCCCCCCTTGTTAGATTTCATAACCAATCAAATTATAATATTTATAAATCATATGATTTAAATAAGTGTAATGTAAAATTTTAACTACCCCTTCTCCTCTATAATAATTACGTAATATGTGTAAGTTTCCTAAGTTATTAAAGGTCTTTTTTTTTTTTTGTAAGGTAGTGCAATTCATGAGGTTTATTAGTTATATGAAAGTACAGAAGTGTCCGCTAAATATATAACTAATCCATTCGCTGAACCAGTTCCCCATCCTATAGATTGCTCCTGTGCCCTACCATCACCAATATAAAATTCACCTATATCCTCCCATAGTAGCTATCAGATTATATAGGATCATTATTATTATATGGCTTCAGTATGTGCTTTCACTACCCTCTAAACAAAAAGAAAAATTATATTTGTATTTGTACATCTTAGTATTATTATATACCTTTCAAATCACCCTATTTCCTTCTCTGATAAGTTGGTCTATATATTGTCTAGTTTTTCCAAGAGCAATTGACCATTGTTCACTATGTTTAAGAATTTTCCTTTCCTTTAAGTCATAAGTATCACCTTCTATTTGTTGAGTTAGAGTTCGTTCATATGTAATATGTTGATGTGCTGGTATTTTCTTCCTTAAGTCTTGCTTCTTGATTCCTTTTATTAAAGGTCATTTTTAAGTATTACTTATATAAATATTCATATAGTGAAACCTTTTTATATTTTTTAATTTTTTTTTTTTTTTAAATGTTGAATCATGTATCATTTTATTAGAATATATTTGGACTACATAATAATCACAACTATTCTGTAAATGATACTTCCAGCTCCTGGCCAGTCTGATCAAACATTAACTATTATATCACTAATAAATTAAGAACAAAATTAAATAGTAAATAAAAGTAAACCAAAATAATTAAACTAAAATACCATACTATAAACCAAAATTAAACTAAAAAGAGAAATAAAAGTAAAATAAAATAAAATTATAAATAAAAAGTAAAATTATTATCATTATTTTTTTTTTTTTTTAAAAAAAAGAATCTTACTCCAATAATTTTTTGCTTATGTATAATGTAACCTTATCAAACTTCTTCTTTATTGGGATCCAATCCTCACATATGTATTTCTTTATAAAGGTATCCATTGATTTCTTTACCAAAGGAATTGACTTTTGTACTCAATCTGCTTTTCTTGTTTTTATATCTTTTGCTTTATCTGAAGGTTGATTTAAGTTGTTCTTTATTTTATATTTCTTAATAATGTTATCTAATATCAAAAAAAGCATAGATTTATTGGAATATGTTATTATTGTATAAAAAATTAATGAACTGTTTATTGATAAAAAGTTTATTTGTTGCTTTTTTTATATTATATTGTTTTTAAATTACTTAAACTAGATTAATATATTTTTGTATATTATGTTATTATTTTGCTATTTTCATTATATTTTTCATTTAGTAATCAATATACTTTCAGTCAGCATTTTCACTAAACTGCTTATAAGTCCAGAATTTTATTTAAATATACAAAAATAAGGTTAAAATAAAAGAAAAAAAGTTGTATTATATAAAAGAATATTTTTCATTTATTAATAAATTGCTTAAATAAAATTAAAAAAATTATATTAAAAATGTTTTGTAAATAATTTCATTCATTATTTTTTTTATTTTATTATAAAATTAAAATATAAACTTTTATTTTGAAATTTAATAAATAAAAATATTTAATAATTTTAAAAGATTATAATTTTACTAATTTATATATTAAAAGATTTATTTTATTGATTTTAATATAAAATTATGAAAATTACTAAATATTATTTAGACAATTATTGCCTTTATTGTCATTAGAATGGAACTTAAATAAAATTAAGAATATAAATGTAAATCTACCTAAAATGCCATTTTAATACTGTTAAAGGTAATGATCATTCAGGTAATGTTTAGCAATACCTTAAAATTATAATTCTTATTTTGAAATAATTCAAATTAATATAGAATATTAGCTAATGTATTATATAAGAAATTTTATAAAATTTTTATATTTATATATAAAGTTTATAGTTAATTCCTTTTATAGTTATTCAGAAATAGCAGTTACATTTTTTATAAGTATATTTATATTAATTTAAATTAAAGTAATATTAAAATATTAATTAAAAAATATTATAAAATTATTAGGTACAGAGTATTCAATATAAAGATAAGTATTGAATAAGTACTTGTTATTCCATAGGTATCAATGAATAACTGAAATATTCACCAATGCCTTAGGGGTTCCCAAAGGGAGGGGAGTATCGGTGTATATGGAGTATTCATTAGTTGTCTCATTGTGTATGGCATATACACCGATGGATTTTATACTTTTTTATACTTTTTTTATACCAGTAGAATAATTTACAAAAAAATCCATCGGTGTATACATAATACCGATGGGATAATTGGCTGTTATTATGCTAAGTAGTGGTACATTATAACAATTATTCAATATACACCATAATATTAAATAACAAGTTTAATAATAGTTCTATTTCTGGTAATCTTATATAATTATGATAAAATAATCAAATTTGCTTACATGTTATATAATACATTTATTTTTTAAAATATTATACTATATAAAATAAATAATTAAATTTGTTTAGTCAAAAATTCATATTCTTTTTTTAAATCCTATTCAAACAATAGGTTTTTCTAATAACTAGCATCATAAGTACATTAATTTATAAAAAAAATGGGGTTTCATAATCTAAAAAAATTTCCTTTTATAAATTTATATGTAATGAACTATGATAATTTCCAGTGTAATATTTTAATATTAATTAAAAATTTTTGAAATGGAATTCTAAATATAATAAAAAAAATACAATTTGAAAATAGTTTATTCAACGTAAAATATTTAAATTTAAAATTAGTATTTTAAACTTAATGTTATCAAGAAACTGCTACTTTTAGGAAAGAAAAGAGAAAATACTACTTAGAAAAATAAATACAGTAACTAAAATTGTTATTCAATATTTAATATCGGAAAAAAGAAATAAAAATTATATGTTGAAATAAAGCAGATCCCGCCAACTTAGCTGCATTTTAGTACATAATCATCACATATCTAACCGAGAGTTTATTTATATATAAAACAGGTAGACAAGCTGAGAATCACTTTGAATTAGAGGCTGCAGAACATATAAAACTCAAGTCCGGGCTGAATCTCTTATCTCTTTGAATCATTTTAAGAAAAGAGCATGTTACATCCAATACTTATAGTTCTTTGAATGAGATTACCATAAAAATACTGTTATTTAAAAGATGAAAGTTTTAAAAAATGGATTATAATATTTTTTTTTTATTTTTTTTTCATAAAAGAATAATTGAAGGTATAAGAATAATCGGAGCCGTATACATGTGGCCGAAACTCCTGAGGACTACAATATCTAATGTAATAATATACTAAAATTTGGCCGAAATTCTGGAGAAACTATTTTATAGCTTTGGCAAATCCAGAGTTTGCTTAAATTAAATTTGAAAAATTGGCCGAAACTCACATGAAAAGGTTTCGGTCACAAGTATAATTGAAGGTGATTTACTGTATCTAACTGACCGGTTATTTTATTTAGTGCTCCTAGATTTTACACTTAGATTTTACACATAGAATGATTAATTTCAAGACATTTAATCTTCTGCCTTAACGTCAATTCATCATCAAGTACGAAACATATCATCTCAATTGGATAATCAACAAAATGCGAATAATTTTCAAACTTCAAATATATGAAAAAGAAATTCATAGAAACTTTTTAGAAAATTTCTTTAAATAATTTAAAATAATTTTAAATAATCAAATATCAAAAAAAATCAACCAATCAAATCATTTAAATCGGTTGTGTAGCAAGAAAAAAAAAATATTTATTATTTGTACGAAATCTTATCTTTTAACTTTAACCAAATTTGTTTATATTTCCCCTTAATTATTTTAATTAACTTTTTTTTTTTTAAAAGAAACTCGCGCGATAAAATTATTCACGCAGGGGATAAGTTTGTGAGACTGAAAGAAATTTAATTTACAAAACATTTAATAACCATGATCTCTTTTTAAAAAAAACATTGTCGGAGTAACTCCATAACTCCGCAATATCATATAGGTTAAATTCCCATTGGTTTAAAATATTGAATATTTGATATAAAAAGATATATTTAAAATTTTAAAATTCCATTTTTATGATTTCACACATGTATTTATTTGTGATGATACCTCAATGACGGCTTAATTAGTGAAGTCGGCATATTTCATTCTGGTTTTTTTTTTCTTTAACTATAGTTCAAACTTTTACCATTAATTGATTGTATTTTGTTTTTTTTTTTTTTAGTTAAAAAACTTAAGATCCGATATCGTGTATTTTTTTTTTCAAAAATCTAAGTTTTACAAACATACATAATGAAATTTTATCGAATTTTTTTTCATCTCGATAAAATAAATAAATAAACATAAGATGAAAAGGACCCTTAGGACCCTTGGTAACTGACAGGATGTACAGAAATTATTTAATTTAAATTACAAATAAATAAATATTAAATAAGCTGTGCACAAAATTTCCGGTTTTTTCCGAAAAAAAAATATATATATATGTACTTTATTTTTATAAGTATTTTTATTTATTATATATGTATATATATTATATATAAAATATGTATAATTATGTATGGTAAAAAAAAAAAAAGAAAAAAAAGTCAATACCTAAAAGGAGCATTTATTGATGAAATTCTTGATTTTAATTTCCTATATAGATCGGGAAATTTTTATCTACATGTGTATTAACACATGAAACATGAATAAGATGCGGTTCTAAAAACATTTTTTTGCGATCTAGAATTATTAAGTCTAGGATACAAATAATTAAATAATTTCATTTTTCGGGAGTTACACAGTGTTTTAGCCTCGCGTCTATAGTTAAGGCGTGTTACGTAATCAATTCGTGTAACAAACGTCTCCGTTATTTAGAACGCGCTAATTTGTCCAATTTCGCGTTTTGTGTATAATGGGTAGATTTCTTAGCTTATAAAGTTAATACGAAATTTATTTTTCTATGACATCCAATCAACGCATGAGAAATGAGGTTCAAAATTCCCACGCGATACGTCATAAATAAAAATTAAATATAGTTAAACTGAAAAAAAAAAATATGTACTTCATCATTTAAACAATAAACAAACCAGTCTAATACCTGAATTTGTAATACGATCTTTAAAAAGTTAAAGAAAAAATTGGTGTTCAATAAATTGCATGCATCAATTAAAAGGAAGAAGGAAGAAAGGATTTAAAGACATTACAGTTTAAACTTAAATCAATATCAATTGTTTTCATATGATAATATAAATAATTATAAAAAAAATCTATAAATTTAAGATGAATTCCTTTAAAAAAAAAAATAAAAAAAAAGATTTTTAAAAGATGTGATACAAACTTTAAAACGCGCTAATATTTCAATATTTCGCATAAATTCTAAAGATAATTTATTCTTATTAGGAAGTAAACATATAAACAATATGATATGTTTTTTAATAAACCTGATTTTTATTATATCACATTCATTGTTCTAACTTTAACTTTAAAAAAAAAATTTTTTTTATTTATGTTAATTCAAAATTAATTCATCAGTTTTAAATGAATGAGAAAAGTCAATCCTAAATAAGTAAATAAGTAAAAAATATCGGAACTTTATCTTTTTTCTTATTCATTGTCTGGTAAATAAATTATCGTATGATTTTTTACATTTCAAGTAGGACAAACAATTACTATATATGTTATATATAATTAATTACTAATTACTTTTACCGCCACAGAAATTCCTCTAGGTATGACAATGCCACCCGGTCACGATGGTATCAAGGGTCTCGACCGGTGAAAACAAAAGAAAATTTATTTTATCTTGTTAACATTCTTCCCCAATGAGAATTAAGGCTTACTTTTGAAAATCACACGATATTAAAAGATAATATTTATTGTTTATTTTTTTCGATACCTTTATTAAGAAAGAACGAAATAGATCTCATAAAAAATTTTAATATAAATGAGCTTAAGTTTTGTAAATTACATAATTTTTGTTAAAAAAAAAACCACTACTAAGAAACCTAAGATTAATAATTAAGCTTAAAAAAAAAAATATGTATAATGTACATAATGTACATATATATGTATAAAATAAAATTAAGTGAATTCAATTCACTTCAAATTATCGATCCCCTCTTATGTTTCAAACAATTATGTTTAACATAAATGTCACGAACTATGTGACATACTATCTTATAAGTCATATCATCATATTTCTAAAAAAAAAAAAAATAGTTCATAAATAATTATTCGTAACTCGTTTCCCTTTTTTCATAATTCCCTTTTATATTAATTTGTTCTATATGTATATAATAAATAAATAAATAAATAATTTATTCCTTTCACTTTTTTTTTAAAAAAAAACGAATCGAATTTAAAAAATATATGCGACTTGGTTGTGGTAATCTTCGATATATGGAGATTGATATGCACCATATAAATTGCAATTGTTAAAATTATAAGAATTCGTATCAACCAGGGGTATGGCGTAATTTGAATGGAATTCAGGACTTGAAATAGGAGTTTCAGAATCGGAAATTGTTGGACTTTTTCCACTATTCGATACCGGTGATGTTAATGTGGCAAAAGCAGAGTTATCGGTGTTAATCATTTGCTGTGAAGAACGTAGGATCACTCCTTGCATCCCTTGCATAACTTCTGGTGAGTTAGATGATACATTTTTAATTCTTTGTGAAGGAGTCGATGGAGTTGTATGAGGTGGTGTCAATATAAGCATTGTTCCATTATTATCATCATTTGAATTATTTACTGAGTTAATCGTAGTAATTCCTGACTCATCATTTTTAATTCTCGACTGTTTATTTTTTATTTGTAGCCAGCGAGTACGGCATTGTCTCTATAAAAATAGAAATATATATATATATATATTTTTTTTAAAAAAAAAAATCGATTTTATTTTTAAAATTAATTAATTAAAAAATAATTAATTACCTGAGTTCTTCCATCAATCATTTCTGCGATACGAATCCAACAACGTCCAAACATTCTAACACCTTCTTTCAAAATTTCATCTTCACTAGGTGACCATTTTCCTTTTCTTATACGAGGATCCAAAGCCTCAGTCCAACGGGCTTGACATTGAGCACCGGTTCTTTGAGGAATCCTTTTTGAAACTTTATTCCATGGAATCGGTTGTGGATTTCCTTGAGAATCAACTGAATTGATATAATGACTAACAGCTTCTTTAAGAGCGTTATCTTCCTGAGAAGTCCATCGACCTTTAAGAATAGAGGGATTTAATGCACCAACCCATCTAGCAGAACATTGCATAGGAGTTCTATTTGGTACATGAGTTGCGATCAAAGACCACTTATGAGGGCCATACATACGTACAGCAGACCGCAGCAACTCATCTTCTTGTTCTGTCCATTTGGTATAAACTGGTGGTTTTTGATTTACCAAATTGGAAACGGCTGATTGGGTTGATGAAGAGGAAATGTTTTGGGGTTGTTGATGTAAATCGGATGATGATACGAAATCCTAAATTAGGAAAAATATTATTTTTAGTGATTTATAATGGATATGCAAGATTACGTAGTTATATACACGTAATCAGTATATTAAGAAAAAAATAAAATAAAATAACTAAATAAATACATGTTCAATCGCGTAATTAATATTATTAGAAAGATCGTCATAAGGCATGTGTTGAATAGAATATTTTTGTTCCGGTTCCTTTGGAACAGATAACTGAGCGAGTGCCATAGCCTGGTTCTGAGCTAATTGACGATGATATGATGCATTTCTCTCATCGTTATGGGGCTGAAAAGTTGGCGTGAGAAAAAAAAAAAATGTTAGGACATATACATATAAATATTTATTTATTTTAAACTTGAATTAATACAGGTAAACATATAAAGCAAAAATGTAGCAAAAATGTAACAAAAATGAATGAAAAAGTAAAAAAAAAGGACCACCAAGAAGGAGGTATTTTATTTTTGTCATACATGAATGTAAGCAAAGTTTTGAAGTGTAAAACGTGGATACCTGCAAATTGTTTTGACTGACATCATGAGTAGTTGCTTGGTTAAGCTATTATAAGAAAAATTAGTTAAAAATATTATTTCTAAAAAAAAAAAATTATTTATTTTTTCTTAAAAAAATACCATAGTGTAAGTATTCGGTCCTACATTATTCTGCTGATTTTGTTGGTTCACTTGCATGTTATAATGAGAGCCAATTAAAGGACCAGAATTGGATTGATATAACTAATTGATAAGAATGATAAGATGATGTTATCATGCATTCTTATATAATAAAAATCCTTAAGAGGTTTAGATTAGGAATTACAAAGAAAAAAAAAAGTTTCTTACCATATCGTTCGAAAATGTTGTTGTCTTTTAATATATATAAAAAAATAAAAGGAAAAAATAAAAAGAAATAAGAAATAAGTTTATAATTAATTAATTAATTAATTAATAAATACTAATTAATAACTAATTGAATGATGTTTTTTAAATCAGAATATATCCTAATCAACTGATAGATAAAAAAGTTAAGTTCAAAATAATTCACCTGCATATTCGTATTGTGCTGTTATTTTTTTTTTTTAAAAAAAAGCAAAGAATTTTTAAAGAAAATAAAATTTTAATTAATAAATAAATAAATAAATAAATACAAAACTTTTTTTAAAAAAAATCACATACATTCATAGAACGATTTACAGCAGTAATATTATTATTACTATCAAAAAAGTAAGGAATATGGATCATGATAAGTTTACAACTCACAATCGTAGAGAGGGAAGGTTATTATAAGCTTAAAGTAAAATGATTGCAACCTCAAAAAAGTCTTGAAGTTAAAAATTTAAGGATATTTAAAAGTTTTTTTTTTGGATAACTCCAAATATATATATATATATATATACATAATATATATAACACAAGTCCTTAGTTCATTTTGTAATGTCACACTTATGTAGTAAATCAACATTACGTTATTGTTTCTATTATTAACTATGCACGTGGATCATTCTTCTAATTATCACATACACGTAACCCAAAAGCGAAAGATTAACTTTAAAAGATCAATAATTTCACAAATTATAAATGGTTAATGGAAAATTTACTTGTTTACCATAATTTGTGCATACCTGGAATACTGATAAATTCCTGAAACGGGGATTAAAATTTAAATTCACTAAATTTATATCAAATTTATACTGTTTTATGCTATTTTGTATTATTTTTGTACTATGTCATATTGACTTTTAACTTTATTTATCTCATAATTTAAAAAATTTGACCTTCCTTTTTAACAAATAAAAAATTTGATTTTTTATTGCGCACGGTTTTTTGAAAAATATTTACATTAATTAATTTTTTTTTTTTTTAATAGTCACAAGAGGCTTAAAATGGTTATTACATAATTCGATCCTAGAGGTCCTGTGTAAAGTGTGATGTCATTTAGAATAAAACCTTGCATGACTTCATCTTGCAGAAAAAAGATATTCTGATAAACAAAAATGTCCCTAAATTAAACTTTGAGATTTCAAATTATTGAAAATTTATGCAGATCGTGAATTAAATAACGTCAGACTGATATTTTTTTTTTTCTTTTTTCTGCATATTATAGTTGGATTTTCTGGTAGGCCAAAATTTATTTCTTTAATTTCTTTATCAAAACAGAAATCATTACGAATTTATATAAGTTACTATGGCTTTGAACAAACAAACTACTTAATATAAACAAAAAAAATTTTTGATGTTTGATCGACAAAACAATTATATCTGTTCCCGTTCCAGTTTGCGTCAAAATATTTATGATCAGATGACCTTCCTTAACCAATCATTTGTTCCTTTCCATTTAATGATTGGAAGGAATTACTTGCAGACTAATCTCAAAAAAAAATTAATCGGATGAAATGGAATAAAAGAAGTTTTTTTTTCAAAATGCCGATAAAATGACATCATGCACTGCGCCATTTCCTTTAAAAGAACCAATCTTAAACATAAATTTATATTAAATAATTTATATTCTTTTCTTTTTTGAACTCATTCATGTAAATTTAATTGTTTCAAGATTATCTGCTTTTTTGTTACGATTAAAAATTGGGCGATAAAAATTTAAATTTGGGTTGTTTTTTTTTTAAAAAAAAACAAATGTAAAAATATTTTTTTTTTAAAAAAAAAAAAATTAAAATTAATACCCATAAAAGTCTGGTACCTGTGATAATAAGGAAATTAGGCTGGGTTCTTCCTTTATATAGCTCATAAAAAAAATCCAGTCAAATTCAATACGTTTTTTTTTTTTTTTTATTTTGGTGAACAAAATAATAATAATAATAATAATAAAATTCAAATTAATAATAATAATAATAATAAAAAAAATAATATATTTATATAAATATATAATACATATATGTTTATCATATATATACATACTACATATAAATTTTTCATTTTCCTTGTATTCCAAGAATATATTTCGTCTCACCTCATTCACTGACCTTTCATTCATTTTATTTGTCTAATTTGAAATTTTTCATAATTTACAGTACATTTATTGATGTGCATTATTATTCAAAACAAAATTTAACTTCCATTTCATGCTCCAATGCAAGTTTTTTGTAATCCCTTCTCTCAATTATCACACAATAATATTTTTTTTATTTAAAAGCCTATTTGGGTTGATGTATGCATATTTAAAATATTTAAATGCATTTTTTTTTCCGATTTTTTCTGACTTGTTGACCAGCATTTACATCATATCTGATAATACTCGTGTAAACAAAAAAGATTATAACACTATCTTGCATAAATCATCTCTTTTTGTGATTTTTGTGATTTGTTTTTCCTATAAATATTTGCAATTTGACAAAATCCAAAAAAGAATTCACGTGACATTGAATTAAAAATTCAAAATATCAATAGATTTTTTTTTTAGCCTTTATTTCTTAATATAATACATACATACATACATATAAATATTTTGTAAATCAGAGATTTACATTTTACAATAGTGAAAGAAAATGAAAAAAAAAATCCTGGAATACGTATCACAATTAGGCAGATCTCTTTAACATTATTAAAAAAAAAAAAATAGACGGAGAATAAGAATTATATAATAATAATTTATAGTTATAGAAACATTTGAATAAAATAAAAAATGTTGTTACTATTTATAAATTATGATACAATTCTTTCTTTCTTAAGATTTATCTCGAGGTTTAGCAATAATTTCCTCTTCGGTTTTAATCTTAACTTCTTGTTTAATATGGTCAATAATTTCGATATCATCATAAGACATAGATAAAGTTTTAATTGATTCATTTTGAAGATCTTTTATAGATAATGGATCTGGCTCTCGTTCGGCTTTAACCTTTGAAAAGTAAGATATTGTGATCATTTTTTTTAATAAATTGAATATGGAAAATTTTTTAAAATATGGAAACTTTTTAAAAGTCAAGTTAAAATATTTACCACAGCTTCACTATCCGATGCCAACAATTCGCTCCAACCCGGTGCAGATTTTAGAAAATGTTTGACTTTTCCTAACATGGAAAAAAGAGGACAAAATCAGTGTTGATGTATAATACCATTATTCAAAATTTTGGGTTTCTTTCTTTATTTACCTTGGAGAAGTCTTTCCTTTTCACGGGCAATAACGAAAGGATCATTATCAGCAACATGACTGAAATAAAAAAAATAAATTTTTCAATGTTTAGTTATTAATTTTATTTACAGTCAGAAGTCAGAACTTGATATAACGATCAAAATTTATAAGTTTGATACATCAATTTTTATATGTTCATAAATATTAAAATTCGCTTTATCATGAAATTCGTCATTATATCGAGTTCTGACTGTAGAATTAATATTATTGAAAAGATAGTGTTTACCTTCCAAGTGGTGTATACCACCTTCTTTTAATGATAGGATTCGTTAATAAATGACGAGGCAAAATCATCTTTTATAAAAAAACTTGGGATAAATTTTTTTTTTTAAAAGAGAGAAAGAAGAGAGTTTATTAAATAACATGAGAAATTTTTAAATTGATTATATCTAACAATACGTAATAACTTGCTAAAACGCGCATAGCGCGACTTTAATTTCGAACTTTATAGTTAATCTAACTTGAAACTATTTCGCACGCCTATTAATATATGATTAATTATCACTAGATGTGTAATGGTTGTGATGAAAGTGATGTCAATGTCAAACATAGATGAAACTAAATGTAGCTAGTATTTTTTTTTTTCGACCATCTTCTTAATAAATAAAATTTATAGAAAAGAAATTTTATTATTTTCTTTTGAAATGTTTGGTTGTATCGTAGCCGGAAGACTGGTAAATTTAAAATTATTCTTCTTTAAACAGATAAAAAATTTCAACGAGGTTTTTTTTTTATAGATTCAAACTAATCTTCAACAAGTTGACGTAAATAAATATACTTTTGAACTTCCCGATGCAGCAACAATAAATCATATTGTGGTTTTTTTACTTGGAACTATTCCTTTTGATCCAGGTTATGCAGCAACTGTTCATTTTTTATGGCCAGGAAATGAAAATGGTTGGAAATTATTGGGCATGTAAGTTATTTTTCAATAATCAATGAAAAGATGTTGTTAGTTAAAAGAAAAAAATATATATATATTTTTTTTAGGGTTTCAAATGAAAAACCGAGCGCAATTTTTCGTCTTCGTGGATCAACTATTCCATCAATAAGTGGATCGAATGCATTTAGTACAAGATTATTAACAAGTAATTCCGTTCAATTTGGAGCAAATATTTCTACAATAACTGCCACGTTGGGAATTTCAATTGAACCAATTAATGTAGTTGAGCAACAAATTTCATCCTTACCACAACATACTAATGCGTCAATTCCAGATCAAACTGCTCAGATTTCTGCTAATATTCTTAAAAATCTTTATAATTATGTTACATCTTTTGCTACTTCAATAATCCCTTTTGATTCACAAAAGATTGGTATAGGAAATTCATATATATCAACGAAAATTTTTCAAGATTGGTACGACGGATTTATGAGAAAAGTTATGATGGACCCAAATATTGTATTAAAAAATGAACCCAACATTATTTAATAAAAATCCTTTTTTTTATTTTTTTATTGCTATAACATACCAATTATCCTTATTATAATCTGATCTAATTATTTTTGCTAAACCCGTATTTAAGACAAGTTCATCTAATTCACCTTTTTTAAATAAATGATAATATCTTTTATATACAATTTCTTCTCGTTTTTCATTTTTATCAGCAGGAATAACCCAAGGAACAAATACATCTTGATAATTTTCATCAAATTTTCTACGTGATTCAGTTTGTTCCATGGCCCAAACGTATATTAACACTTTTGATCCTGGTTTTGCAATTCGAAATAATTCCTATATTGAGAGTAAAATGTATAAACTACAAGAATTACAAAAAAGAATTACAAAAGAATTACACGAATTATAGGAATCAAACCTTTATTGCTGTAATTCTTCTTTCTGGAGTTGTAAAATGATGAATTACAGCTATTGAAGTAACGAAATCCTTAAAAAAAGATTTTATCAAGTTAATGAAATAAATGAGAATATAATATAGTCTTTCGGTTCGAACATTAGGACTAATGCAATTAAAAACGTTAAATATTAAAAAATATTTATTTATATAATAATAGCATTAGTCCTAATTCGATTATAACAATAACTTTTTTGTTTAAAGGATACAAAGCATTCATTCCGATAAGGTAATTTTAATGCGTCACATATTAGACTTTCAAATCCCCTTGAAGCACTTATCTCAATTAGATTTGAACTTCTATCAGCACCGATTATATAAATATTTCGATTAACATCTAAATATTTTCCATTACCACATCCAACATCAATTCCAATACTTCCAATTTCTAATTCTTTAAAAAATTCTTCAACAACAGGCCATGGTTTATATCTGGTACTACTAAAATGTTGAGCTATTTTTTCATATACGTCATGTACATATTGTTGTTCTTCTGTAATTGGATTTAAAGATTTTTTATTTTCGTACAAAAACGCTTGAGTTGGAGTTGATTTTTTACTTGACATTTTATTATTTTTTTTTTTAGAAATTTTTTTTTAGATTTTTATTAAATTTTTAGAAAATCGGATTTGATTGGATAATGAATAACAATCCTATGTTTCAAATATTACAAAATATTACGTAATTTATTACCAACACATTTTTTAAATTTTATTAATTTTTTTTACACAAATAAACGCCAATCGAGTTATTAGACTGGATTTTTTTTTTTAAGGAATAAAAGAATTTCGGAATCTTTTTTGTTTTTCTCTTTAGAATTTTACATTCAGAATAAAAGAATTCAATGATTGTTAATTTCGGATACTTGTTGAATGGCATCATTTCGTTTCACATCGTCCACAACAATTATCGATAAATCATTTTCTTCATTATTATTATTATTTATGGTAGATTGTTTTCTTGAATGATACCAATTTAAAAAGTAATACAAGAATACTATTAAACCATCTAATGTAAATACTGATATGTAAGTAAATGATGCTAATGTATCAAAAGGTGGTGGTCTGAAAACTAACGGAGATTTAATAGATTTAATGAGTTTACACTATTTACAGTAAAGTGAAAGATAATATAGAGTTTTTATAGAAGAATAAAACTTACCCAAACTTAGAACAGAAAAAAAGGCTCCTAACATATCAAATGCCATAAATATCATTGAAATACCAATTACACGTTTTAACTCTATATATTTATTATTATGATTAATAAAAGTAAATTAATAAAAAAAGTAATATTAAAAAAAAAGAATATTCTTACGATATATTTTTATAAACTGCGGTACGAGACCAATAACTAATAAGACTGCTGGTATAATCCCGCTGACCATTTCAGGCCAATTAACGTTTCTCATATTCGCGTACTATACGTAATAATAAAATATTAGATAAATTAGATTTAAAAAATTAAAGGATATTATAATGATTTTTTTACTTACTCTAATTCCATAAACACTTCCAACCTCAATTCCAGTAAGTAATATAGTCAATATTACGAATAAAACACCACTTTTTATTTTACTACCTTCGAACATAGACGGACAATAATAAAAACATTGTACATAAATGAATAAAGCAATTATACCAAAGATTTGTGGTTGAATCAATAAAGGAATTGATAAATCCAGAACTATTGCGTAAATTCCAAAAAAAATACTAGAAGTCGTCTAAATTAGGAGATATTTAATAATTACCGTGAGAATTCAAATGTATGCACAATTTTTTGTATAAATAAAATAATTACCCATAAGAGGAACATTGCTTGAGAAAGGCCTATAAAATTTTGGTAAGTATGATTTATGACTTAATTTTTGGTGATAATTATTATTAAACTTACCCTTGGTGGATTTTCCCCGCCAATTTTTATATGCTGAATCACATGATTAAATGAATCCAAAAAGAAGGTTTAAAATTTGAACCAAAGTATCGATAAGAAGAAATTGATTATTATTCATTTTACCTTGTGGAACCAATTGAAATGACCAAAAAGCCGTTCCTATGAGACCAAATACATTTTCTAAAACAACATAATGACTTGGAATTGTGCTTTCACCTTTCATTTTATTTTTTTTTAAAAAAAAAAATTCGAAAGAAAATTATTTTTTTCTAAAAGTTTTTCATAGAATCGATCATTCATTTTTATAAGCCTTTTTGGTTTATTTTAAAATTAATCTGTTTAAACTTTTTTTCTTATTTGATCTTTGGATCTGAATTATTAGGGGTGTAATACAACTTGTACTAATCTTATAAATGATCTATGCCCAATGGCTTGATTAACGCACCATTAGTTTGCAATTTTTTTATTTGTTTATTCAAAAATTTTTCCACTAAAAAAATAAATAAATAAAATAATACGTAGTTTTTTTTTCAAAATCATGAATTTGTAACAAAAAAATAATAAACAAACCTTAACAACAAAATGATAAGAGATTAAATATTGTTCAATAATAAAGTGATCAACGCCTTCATGGTGACTCAAACCGGGCGTTCGGAGATTTTACGCGTTCAAATCATCTATCATTTTATTCCAGAAATGTGGTTTTATTCGTATATTAAAAAACTGGTTTCTGCCACATATATTATTAATTACTAATTTTTTTTTTTAAAAAAAAAAAAATCTTTTTTCACTTAACCCATTTCAGATTTCTTTTATCACTCACAATTTTCTTTTTTTTTTCAATTGTTTGACAATTTTTTTTTATATAAATGTTAAAGATACGCATAATTTACTAAAGATTATTAACGATATACACAGTAAAATTCGATATAGTGGAACCATCCGTTCCATTAGTAAAATTTGTCAAAAATCCGTTATATCGAGAAATCCCGTCATATCGAGGGTAAATTAATTATAGATTATTGATAATCCGTTCCAGACTCCAATTCCGATATATCAAAATGTTCCGTTATATCAAGGTTTGGGTATATCGAATTTCACTGTAATTTCATATTCGATATACCGATATAATTTATATTCAATATACAATATTGCATATAACTCTAAATATATAAAATACTGGATCATTATAACCTCCATATTAAAAATAACCTCCATATTTGAAATAACCTTCATATTTGAAATGACCTCCATATTTGAAATAACCTCCAATACGATCCCACCTTTTGTAATATAATCATATGAAACGTACAATGATTAATTTCACGTGATCACGCGTTAAAAAAAGTCACGTGTAGAATCGGTTCGTGTAACGTCATTAAATAGAATATAAAAGCGCTTATAAGATCTATTGATTATTCCACCTTTGTTAAAAAATATTTTACTTCTAATTCTTTTTTTTAAAAGAAAAAATATGGCACCAATATTACCTGTTGATTGTTTTGAGGAAATATTTCGCTTTTTGCAGGAAGATAAAACGTCTTTGCATTCTTGCATTCTCGTCAATCGTCTTTGGTGTGAAAATACTGCCCCTTTTTTATGGCGACAACCTTTTTTTTTCATTGGTACAACTCCATCAGAAAAATTAATACGGACATATATTTCATGTCTTAATGAAAAGGATAGAAATCTATTAATATCAAATGGGATTAAATTACCAAAATTATTATTACCTCCTACTTTTAATTATGTAAAATTTTTACGTCATTTTAATCTAGAAAGACTTCAAAAATCTATACCAAGGTGGATTAAAGTGAATCAACAAACAATTGAAGAAGGAACTCAAGATATGCTTCTTTATGTACTTCTTAGATTCATCACAAGATGTTGTCCAACTCTTGAATCTGTATATCTTGTGTTAAATTCTCGACCAATAAGATTATTTTCTACTGATAAAATTGGAGATTCTATACTTATTCAATCTAAATTTGATGATTGGCCTAATAAGTTTACAAGTATTAAAAATCTTTCAATAGATTTTACTGATTGGATAATTTATAAATCTTATAATTTTAATGAAGATAATGAAATTCATAATATTGCAAAGTTAATAAAATCTCAAGATATTCTTCAACATATTAAACTTATAGGAAATTATCAAGTTTGTCCAAAAATTATTATTTCATCTTTGGGTGATACTTTAATAGAGGTCGAATTTTATAATTTGAATTTTGAAGGTGATACTTCAAATTTATTAGAATGTTGTAAAAATTTACAAGTCTTAATTTTTGATGGATGTTATTTTCCAAAGGAATCAAAAAAACAACCTTTAAGTAGTGCTTTACTTCCTCAATTAAGAAAATTACATATAATTGAAACAGATTTTAAATTTAATGATGATGTTCTGATTTCATTAATTCGAAATGCGAATTCTAACTTACAAGAATTTTATATTACTCGTCATGTATATCATCGTAATTTTGGGAGTTTACAAAAGATTAATTCTGCTTTGGCAAAGTATTGTTCAAATATGATCTCTCTTAATATGCCATTTTATTCTAATGAATTGACTTACATTTCAACATTTATTAAAGCTTTCACAAAGCTTAGAAGTTTATCAATTGGTAGTCGATGGTTTGATGAGACTCCGATCAATTATCGTTCATTTGAATTTGGACGTTCATTACCAACAACTTTACAATGTTTTGAAATTAATATGCCATGTTCTTTTACTGCTGAATCATTTGAGATGTTTCTCGCGTTATTAAAATCTCCTTTAGAAATACTAAGAATTCCTTATTGTCAATGTATATCAGATCAACATTTAGATGTTATTACGCGTTATCTTGGGAATAGTCTTAAAAAATTGGATATAGAGTGGGCTGATTGTGTGACTAAAGAAGGATTTTTAAAAGCTCAAAATTATATAAATTTTATTTATATAAAAAATCACGAAGAATTATTTAGATAAGTATTTTTAGTAATTTAATAATAATGTTTGATAATGTTGGTCAGAAATTCAGATTTTAGGTTATCTTACCAAAATTTAATAAATTATGTTATTGACCAATCATCTTGTAACACATTGATCTTTGTTGTGCTACTTTAACATCATTAACATATATATATATATATATTTTTTTTTTGGTTTTTTTTTTATATTTTTATTTTATTTTTAAAAATTCAAAAAAGTTATTCAGTTATGTATAATCTCGCTCAACGCGCAAATGCGATATTCGCATTTGCAATGACAGTACATTTTGGCCTTTTGTTGGCGATAGCGATAAGTTCACTTTATATAGCTTCTAATCCTATAGGAAAAGTTGATGTTAAGGAACTTAACATATGGTTATATAACTATGATAATAAAGAAACCGAGTTCGCATTCATAGAAATGAATATTGATGCCGGTAAAATTTACAAATAAAATTATTTCTATTATATATATGTGTAGTAATTATTAAATTTTTTTTAGCATCGATGTAAATTTTATATATTTATTTACTTTAAGACTTAACTTCACTCTTCAATTGGAACACCAAACAATTATTTGTTGCTGTCGTCGCCGAATATGAGACTAAATCACATGTAAGTTTGTTTTATTAATATTTTTTAAATTATTGTATTTTTTATTCTAATAAAAATATTATATTATAGGAATTGAATCAAGTAGTTTTATGGGATTCAATTATTCAGTCAAAAGAAGACGCCCATATTAAAGAAGATAAAGTGAGAAATGAAAATGAATTTGTAGACATCACACCTAAATTTGGGTAAATATAATTAATTAATTGAGAAAAAGTTTCTTTACTAAATTACATTTATTTATCTACTACTCTTTTTTTTTTTTATAATTTAAAAGTGAAGTAAAAGCAAATTATTCAATATATTGGGATTTGATGCCTTACGTTGGATATTTAATGAGCGGAAAAATCGAACCAAATCAAAGCTTCTCATTTCCTGCTCCTAATTATTATAATTAATAATTTATTATTAAATTTACAATAATATTTTTTCTTAAATGTTTTTCTTTTAAAAAAAAAAGATATATAATAAATTTTAATAATAAAATTTAACTTTTTCCTTTATTTTCTGAGGAGGAAGATGTGAATGGATCATCCTTACGTGCTTCGACCAATAATTTGTCAATTTGCTTTTGTTTTACAGCAACCTAAAAAATATTATTTTGAAAGTTAAACAAAATTTTAAAATTAAATATCTTGATAATTATTTTAAATTTTTACCATAACACAATCCTTATATTTTTTGAACAATTCTTCGCATTCTGGTCGTATATCTCCTTTGAGAAATTTTTCAGAGTACCACTTATTAAAACATGCATCGTATTCTTTTTTGAGTTCGTTACACTGTGAGCCTATGCTTTGTGACATTATAATTATAATCAATATTGATGACCTAGAACAAAGATTTGTTCGAGGAAAAAAAAAATTAAAAAAAATTTGATTTTTTTTTGAGCTACTATTATTTAAACTACTTATGTCATCATTGTCATTAACCCACGTGTGTGTAGCACATAACAAATTAATCCAGTTTTATACCACAAAAAAAGTATAATTATTATTTCTCACTCACTTTTTCAAATGGAATTCCCACCAAGTGAATCTATTTTACAGGATTATGAAAATTCTCTCGAAGCGATACAAAAAGAGAGAAGAAAAATCAAAAAAAGTATTCATAAAAAACTTTTACAGGTAACACAAAACCATTTATTAAATGAACATTTTTATTAATTATTAAAATTGTTGTATTTTGAATAGACATCCGAAGATGTTGGATCAAGTGTTCAAATTGATGATAATAAATCGTTAAAAGTTCTGGAAAATGATTATCATAAAGTATTTGAATATTTGAATATAGTTTAATCACGTTTAAATAAAGCTTGAGATTCAATCAATTTTTTATACTTAATATTAATAGATATATTTGAGCGAAGTTAACCTATCAGAAAAATTGATGTTTACAAAACAAATTTATCGTTTGTTATTCGAATTTAATGATACACAAAAAAGGTATATTGAAATATTGAAATAATAATATTTGATTAATTATATAATACTAATTTATTAAATACCAAAAGTGATGAATTTAAACCTTTTATTGAAAAGTATGAAGAGGAAGTATGGATCAATGATATGCAAAATTTGGATAAAGAATTTCTAAATACTCCCTGTAAGTAAATATATTAAACTTTTTATATAGTAATATTTTACTACCCCTAAAACTTTTTATTCATGATAGATACGATTCAAAAGATGTTAACCGTATATGAAAATGACGAAACCGACGAACCCGATAAAATTCTAACTAAATGGTATTGGCAGTTGAAGGCGTATCTACGTCATGTTCCCTCCGAAAAAAATTTAACTTCTTTAGGTAATTAACTAAACGTATGTATTTATATTCTTTGCATAATTTTAAAAAAAAATTTTTTTTTTTTAAAAAAAAAAGAACTTTTACTTGTCGATGTCGTCGCGTATGATATAACTTATAATTGCAACAAACCTAACAAACCAATGTTAAAATTCAGTTCGCGTCATTCTGGTCATATCATACAAATTTGTGTTACTAGGTTTGTAATAATACGATGATTTTCCTCTTTTTTTCCTTTTTGTTAACAGTTATTCGGATAAATTATACTTTGTAGTGACTCCCGGTTTAAAATTAATTTCGATCTTCCTCTTATTAAAGCTATTGAAAAATTTCATGAACTTTCTCCTAGCATAGACTTTCCTAATTTTATAAAGTACGTAATTTGGAATGAAATGGATGAATTATTTGAATATGAATAAAAATGGAAGTATATTTTTATTATTGCATCATTTTTGATCAACTCTGAACAGTATGACAGAGTTACAGAATTTCTAAGAATTTCTACACTTTTCTAAAACATTCTTGATCATATCCATTAATATTTTTCAACCCTTTTAAATTTTCTTCAAACTTATCTCCCTTTAACTGTTAAAAGTATACAGTTAATAAACAACAAAAATAATTTTCTTACAAAAAGTTAATAAAAATAGTAAAAGTCTCGTGTACATTTATTTTTCACATACTCTGCTTTTTTCCTTTTATATAAACTTACTCCTTAAAAGAAAAAAGGATCGAAAAAATATTATTTCAATATGCTTTCTTCTACAACACCAAATTATCATGAGTTTTACAATACTTCCTGCTTTCAACATTTTAAGAAACGTCCATTTGATCAAAATGACTTTGATATAGAACAGTCCGCAGATAATATATACAAAAAATTTAAACCTACACCATTAGAATCTCTAAATTCTTTATCGTTTCAACAACCAACTTCTTGTACGACTCCTTCCCGTTCTTTTCGCTTGGGAACTAATCATTCATCTTCACCTGACTTATCTAAACTAAATCATGACGAACAAAATTTACTTTCAGATACTCCTCGAATTATCGATTTATCCACGGGAGAATATTTAGAATTAATTCCATCCGTGGATCAATTACAAAAAAATAGAAAACCAAAACGTCCTATAGATTCAGTTGAGAATCAAGACGAATTATCAAATTCCCTTGGAATTATGGAAGAAAATAAAGAAGACTTGATAAATGATAGTTTACTTCATTCACCTAAAAGAATTCGAACTTCTAAAGAACATATGTGTAATTTTATTGAAGAAGAGGAAGAAGAGGAAGAAGAACTTGATCATAGAGTTCATAAACCCTTCGATATAATAAGAGAACTTAAAACTGGATATAAAGCAAATACTGCGGATATTCCGAAAAAACCTCAACTCTCTCAATCCTTGTTATTACATGGTCATGGAAAATATCCAAATATAAAATTTACTGTTCCTTACCAAAAAGCAATTACTAAATATATGCGTGCACAATTACAGCATTTGAATAATAACATGGAATATGGAAATGAAGGGAAAGAATTAATTTTATATAATCCAAGAAACGATGGATTTAAGGATTATTTTGTTGATTCAAATGATAAGATATTTGAAACTTCTAAAGAAACAATGGATTTAGATTTGGATGGTCATAATGGTGATGATGAGGATCAAATGGACATAGACTAGATTGCTAAACCGAATTGTGTAAATTTTTTTTTTTTTACAATAAATCTAATTAAATTATGATTCAATACAAGAAGTTTTTAAAGCGATTGATTTTTTTTAAGAAACATTGCTATATCCATACTATTGTGGCGTAATAGCTTTGACGTAAATATTTTTCACGTAATGAGCAAAACTTAATCAGTTTAGTTCTTTCCAATAATAACCATAACATAAAAAAACTAGTTCAAATTTTTACTGATTGAAATTTGCGGTATATTACTAAAATATTATTTATCATAAAATTCCTTACCAAGTAATTGATTGTAATATATTTTAGTAAATTTAATTAACCGAAAATATTATATACTGTTAATCAATCATCAAATAAATTTATAGTAAATTTTGATTGTATTATAAAAATAAAATTTATTATATTAATTTATCACTCAGTTAGTAATTAAAATTTATACTATTAAATTTGTTTTTAGTTAATAAAAGGAATTTAATAATAATAATTTTCTAATTTAATATTACTATATATAAATATCCCTTAAACTGTAGGGACTAAAATTAATTTGAATTTTTAAAATATCTTAAGATCTAGTGATCATAGAAAGATGAAATTATATTTGTTAAATTCCTCTTATCAAGGCGCATTTAATGGTAATAAAATCATAACTATAAAATTAATAAATAAAAAGTTATATTAATTTATAAATTTTTAGATTTTATAAGTTATCCTATCACATAATATTTGTAGAAGCCTAGAAGGACAATTTTATTTCTATCAGATTCTTCTTATTAAGACGCATCAAATGGTGGTAATTTTATATTTCTAGGGTTAATGGATAAAAAGATATTTCAATTTAAAAAATTTAGATACTAATTGTTATAATTTGATGATCATTTACTTTTAAAAAATCATTAATCAAATTGACCTTTTTTTTGATTTTTACTTAGAAAATACTATGGAATTTATTACAAAAATATTAATTTATATAATAAAATATTTTAAGGTATTTAAAAGTATCTTTAATTAAAAAACAAAATTGCAAGCAAATTTGGCTGCAAAACAGTTTAAGGGATAATATAAAGTAATTTTTTTATTTAATATAAATAAAAAATGTTTAAAATCCTATTTTACATAATTATATTTATATATTGGATTTTACTTTATTAATCATATTTATATAATTAAAAAAATTTGTCATGTAACCATTACCTTTAAACTATTTACTACATTACAATGTATTATGTAATTATATTATATTATACCCATTTTAAAAAGGCAATTATACTTTTGTATGTAATATTATACAGTATGTGATTTTAATAGTATGAAAATGTGCTAATTGGTAATTTTCTGTATACACTATCCTTTTAAAGTGTGTGTAAATCTGCATAGTATATAGTTATTAAAAATATTTTTTATATATATAAATGCAAAATCTGCAAAAAATTTTTTGCTAAAATTAATATAAAAGTTCCATTCAAATTATATAACATTTTAATATATTAGCTATCTAAAGTTTGTATAATAATGCTAGCAAAAATTTAATTTTATTTTACATTATAATTTATTGATGATAGTATATATAATAATAATTTGATATACTAATATATTTTTTTAAAATAACAGTATTGGTATATAGAGTAATTACTCAATACAGTCAGTTCATGTTATAACGAATTTGTTGTTCAGGCTGATCTGACTTTTGTTATAAGAAAATTCATTATTATTATAGGAAAACCTAGTATAATAAGAGAAAATTTTGTAAATTGCGGTATATCATATTACAATATAACGTAAATGATTTCATATCACACAGTGAAAATTACATATACTGAAATATAACTTAAAATAGTTCCCTTTTCTATATATTTTCTTTTGTAAATTTTACATATATTCTATTGCCACAAGTAGTAATCATTTAAAATTTGAAATTTTTATAAAATAGTGTATCATTATAATATAAAATTCGTTATAATGTGAGTCATTTTGTATATACTGTTTATACACTTTACTTCGTTAAATGGTATACAGTCAAAGTTCTCTATAGCGAATTTTTATATAGCGAATAATTTGCTATAATGAAGAAAAGTTCAGGTACAGATCTTTATATTTATAATAAATGGCTTTTAGTATAGCAAATTTCTTACTATAACAAATTTTAATCTACGGTCTGGCATTAGGATTCGTTATAGAGAACTTTGACTGTACAGCATTTAATTAGTAAAATTCAGTATATAAGATTTTTTTTTATATGTTAAAATCTGTATCACAGTGAAAATTTGTTATACTAAATAATTCGTCATATCGAAATTCATTATAATATGAGCTGACTGTAATAATAGTATAATATGGAATTTTTATACTATTTTTTCATTTTTTTCCATACTGATATTTAGTATATAATGAGGGATCAACTACATTTCTCACCTGCCGATCACTTGGCCATTTTTCCAGCAGAAGTTGCTGAAGGAAAAACTTTAGTTTTTCGCACTCGAGTGGTTGTAGAAGTGCTTTTATTATTTGATTTAGACTTATAGTCATTCTTTTCAGAACTCGAACGTGCCTTTAACTCAAAGTTTTGGTAAAGTTACAAAACTATGAAGCAGTTTTCACCAAAAGTAATCTTACTTCTGTGAAGCTTTTCTTCTACCGAGTTCCTGAAAGTTGTAACAGTTACGCATTGGGCGGCTGGACTTTGAACTCTGCACTAGTGTGAAGTTTTTCTGTTGGTTTTTTTACTTTTGGAAGTGTTGAGAAAGTTTTTCATTTGGAGTATTAGTTGATGTAGAGGTGGCCACTTGGAAAGTGGGCTTTTTCTTGTTAATAGTTCACAAGTCGAAAAGTGAAAAATCAGGCACCAATCGGTCACCAATCAGGCAGTTTGCTAACTTTTGATCCAATGATCAGAAAAGAATAAAATATAGCTCATTGGAATCGTCTCAATAAGACGAATCTAATGGTAGTAAAATCGCATTTCTAGGATTAATACTTGATGAGAAATTAAGTAAAATATAAAAACAAAAATGTATCATTTATATTTTATTTAATTTTTTATTAACTATTAATTCTAGAAATGCGATTTTACTACCATTAGATTCGTCTTGTTGAGACGATTCCAATGAGCTATGTTTCATTCTTTTCTGATCACTGGATTAAAAGTTAGCAAACTGCCTGATTAGGTGACGATTGATCTTATGATTTTTCGGCTTTTATTTTGTGGTTGTTGTTTGAGGGTTTGAAGTGGTAGACGGAGGCTTGGTATTTATTACCCTTTTCTTCAGTTTTCCTTAGGGGTTTTAAGATTATGACTTTCCTTTTTGTTTTTTAGTTTTTTCATTTTTTTGGAATTCCCGGCGTTTTCGCTCTTAGTTTTCTTTTTTAGGTGGTAGGGGTATTGGAATATTGCGCGTCGAAAAAGGAAAATCAGGTAATTCTACACCCGATGATTCTATTGTTTAACATCGATTTTGAATTGAATTAAATCTGATAGGTCTATACGAATCTTAACCAATTTGTGGCTTAGATCGAATATCTTTAATGTGAAATTCGGTTAAGTCATATCAGGTGCATATCAGATGAACTTATAACAAATATAGTAAAATATCAGCACACCTGAATATTACCTGATAAATCTATATTATTCTTCCGATATGAGTACGTTTTATATAATTAATAATATATAATTTCTCGATAATTTTTTATACAATTATAAATAATTTAATAAATAAAATTCATTTAATAATAATATTTATTTTTTGTTATCTTTGATAAAATAATTCATTGATTTTTAATATTAAATATCGCATTATCTAATGGTTATTAAATTAATTGGAAATATTGCACGATTTTCAATCAATAAAATCAACTCATTTTCTGTGTACTTTACCGAGAATAATATTGAAAATAAAATTTATCCAGAATGATAGGAAGATGAAATTGCCCACGCTGGTGCATTACGAGGTGACTTGAAATCATTCTCTATATATAATTGATCGTCATACCACCTCTTCCTTCCAATTTTTATATTCTGAATACTTTCCTTTATCATATCAGCATATCGTAAAACGTTTTGAATCTATAGATAAAATTTAATAAATAGAATGTAAAATTATTTCTTAATATTTAACTTACTATACTAGATCTCCACCGCTTATCATATACATGAAGTATGTGATTTGTATTTTCGTTACGTAACGGGCGGGTGAATATTTCTATTTTTTTCCTCTTGTACTTTCTCAGTATTCGATTCAGAAATTTCGTCCAAATGATATCCCGAGTTATCAATAATTGCCTCTAAGCCTTCAACCCAGTCGTCCCATGGTACTAAAGGTTGCAAATCTACGAGTTTCTGGTCCTTAATATTTACCATGTGCTGAAATCCGCTTTGCCATTTCTCTTTTTTCTTTTTGTAATAAATTATTATAAAAATATTGTGTATTAGTATTTTAGCGTGTTTAAATTAATAAATAAATGTTATAAATCTATAATAAAATACAATTTACATCTTTTCTCCTACTGTTTATTCCCGTTCTTTGTTTATTCATCTTTGATTTTAATGGATCTAACGAGGTAATATATGCATCTCTTTGATGCCGATAAAGATTTTGCAGAACCTTTTTTAACTCTATATCAGTATATTTAAACTGTTATCCATTCTAAGAGGATAAAATTTAAATAAATAAATTAATAAAATTAATATAACAAATAATTTGAACTCAAAATTTGCTTATGAAAAAGCGACATAAAGATTCAAATCACCAATACGCAAAAACACTATATGAACGTCGCCAAATAGAATAAAAGACAAAAAGATACAATTTAAACATACCCAGAAAGCCTTTTTATATTCATGATTCATTAGCTCCAAATGTTTTCTGACGTTTGGATATCTGGCTGACGATGGATCGGGAGACAAGGAATATTGTGTCCTTGTTTGGTTTCTCCAACCATCAAACTGATGAGAAGCTTCTTTTTCAGAACGAAGTTCTTCTACTTCTCTTGTTAATTCTGACATTTCCATACGTAATTCTGCAATCTCTGATATAAAATTGTTAGTAGTTGAGATGTAGTTTTTCTATTAATTTTTTTTTTACCTTCACAATTTCTTTCTCTACTCTCATTTCTTCTATGATTTTTTCCATAACTTTCTTCATCAACATTCCTTTCTTTTCTTTCATTTCCCTTATATTCAACAAAGAATCTTCATGATGAGAAAATGGAGAACAGCTTTTATTCCTATTAGATAAAGAAACTTCTTGAAGAGAATATGGAGATAGACTTCTATCTCTATTTGACGCTCCACTTCTTCTTAGTGAAGTATAGTATGAAGTATCTTGCTGATGAGGGTTTGAAGTATCTATCCTCCGAAAGTGAGTATCTTCCTGACGAAAGTTTTGAGGTTGAATTTCGCTTCTTTTTAACGAAGTATTATTCTGAGACAATGAAGTGCCTTCTTCCTGGCGATGGTATGGAGTTCGACTTCTACCTTTTTCTTCTTGCAACGAAGTTACTCTTTATCTATAAATAGGACTTTTCAAGAATAACTGAATAAATATAAAACAAACCGCACCAAACCAAAAAAAAAATCTTTTACTTGTATTTGTTTTAAAAATTTGATAAGATGATCCTAAATAGGCTTATTTATATATATTGTATAAATAAACTTTCTAACTAAAAATCATGATCAGCTAAATAAACTTTCAAACTAACTTAAACTACAATAACTATAGTTAATAATTAAACGTGTAAAACTAACTAAGATAATAAAATAAACTACAATAAACTTTAATAATTAAATGTTGATTATTACAATAAGCATAGTAAATATTAAACAATTAAAATAAAACTAGGAAACGGGAACCATTGTAAGTCCAGAGCGAGGTATAATAAATAAAGATGTAGTGATATTCTACTAATTAGCAGCATAACGCCTTGGAATTCCTAGACAGAGAAACTCACGTGATTGAAAATTTACACGTTATTTCCATAGATCATTATAGTGCGTAGACATATATAGTCTTTCGCTTTGCTCTGGACAATAAAATTATCTTTGGTAAAGAATTCAAAATGCCATATGATAAAACTAGAAATAATCAAAGCGTTCAAAAAGCTCCCTATGTTCATCCTCCTCGAACCCGCAAACATATACCATATCACTGTCAGGAATGTAAAGGAAAATTAATAGATCCTAGAATGAAAAAAAAGCATGATTCTCACTTTACAAATAGAATTATACCTCAAAGAGGATATACTAATCTGACAGAAACACCTAATGATAATCATTCACCTATTAACTTGATATCTTTTCCAAAAATCGTTATGAATATTAATAACGAAGAAGATCACGAAGAAAATCTGCAAAAAGAGAGTTATCAGTTTTTAGTAAAAAGAGCATCCATACTAGGAGTTCAAAAAAATAATAGGATGTCTACATTTACAACTCTGGAAGTAATAAACGAATTACTTTCTGATGATGACAATGTGTCAGAAGATGAAAGAAGAGAACTTGAAGATAGTAGTGTCGTAGATGAAGATATAACAAGCGAGTCAGATGAAGATTGTCAAGTTGATTTTAGCACACTAGAGATAGAAATAGACTGAGGTAAATCTATACGTTATGAAAAAGAATCAGATGATCAATATTCATGGATTGTAATTTGGATTTTAAAATATCAAGAGAGATTCCAATTATCCAACGTAGCTACAGATTTCCTCTTCAAATTTTTTCATTATATTCTTGTGAATATAAATGAAAATTTGTATTCTAGATTTCCCACTTCTCTTTATATGGTGCGAAAAAAACTTGGATTTTGTGTTCATATAATAAAATATGCAGCCTGTAATAAATGTTGTAAATTATACAACATCGATGACATTTCAAGCAGTAAACCTGCTGTTGCGCCTAAATTTACAGAATGTACATACCAAGATTTTTCTGACCACCCAATAAGCAATAAAAGAAATCCTTGTGGCGCAACTTTATATAAGAACGTCTATACAAAAGATGGTGTAATCAAAAAACCGGCTCTGATATTTCCTACAATTAGCTTGAAGCATCAATTAAGCATTCTATTCAAACGAAAAGGGTTTGAAGAATCTTGCAGGAAATGAGTTAATCGTCCATCAGATCCAGAAATACTTGCTGATGTATACGATGGTAAAGTGTGGAAATCTTTTAACGATGAAAATGGGTCACAATTTTTTCGGCCAAATTCATCAGACACTCACCTTGGAATAATGCTTAGTATGGATTAGTTCCAACCCTTTGAAAATTCGCAGTTCAGTACGGGAGCAATCTATGCCATTATTTGCAATCTATCTCAAGACGAAAGATTCAAACTGGCAAATATATTGACTTTAGCAATGATACCAGGTCCAACCAAACCAAAACTGCATCAACTAAACCATTATCTAGCTCCTTTAGTTGATCAATTAATTGAATTATGGCAGGGTATAGAATTGGAAACATTTGAATATCCTAACGGAAAAATTGTTAAAGGAGCTGTCATATGTTGTTCATGTAATATACCTGCAGCAAGAAAACTTTGTGGATATATTTCTGCAAGGGTTGCATGTCACCGGTGTCTTAAACAGGCAAATTATGATGGAAACCAGCCGAATTTTGGAGGATTTTCTGATATGGATAGCTGGTTTATAGAAAGAGATGTTAAAGAAATTTAAAAAAATGCTATTGCCTGGAAAAATTGCAAAACAGAAGAGCAACGTTGGGCCCATGTATCAGAAACCTTGGTACGGTGGTCTGAAATGCATCGTTTACTTTACTTTAATCCTGTACGTTTCCTTGTCATAGATCTAATGCATTACCTTTTCCTCGGCATTGCTAGATGGATCGTGACAAGATTATGGATTAAAGAAGGAAAGTTGTTGTCATAAGACCTCTTATTGATGCAAAACAGCATCAGGAAATTATATAGTGCGAAAAGTTGCGCAAGTTTACACATCATAATATTTCGTAAGCTTAGACCACGCAAGTTTGTGTAAGCGTAATATTTTGTAACTTTTTAAAATATTTCGAAATATTATGATATGCAAAGCTTCGTAATTTTACGATTTGTAATATTCAGTAATTTTGCGGTTCGCAATATTTCGTAATTTTACATAATATTTCGTAAGTTTTCAGACCCGCCGCAAGTTTGCGTAAGCGTAATATTTTGTAACTTTTTAAAATATTTCGAAATATTACTGTATGCAAGGCTTCGTAATTTTACGATTTGTAATATTCCGTAATTTTACTGCGTAATACTTCGCAACTTTTTAAAATATTTCGAAATTCTATGATGCGTAATGTTCCATAATTTGACGATTCGTAATATTCTGTGATTTTACACAACTTAATATTTCGTAATATTTCAAAATATTTCGATAAATAATACTTCATTTTCTGTACTATAAGTTTATATAATGTATGTTTTATTAGATATAATCATAAAAAATTACAAGTATTTATTAATATATACAGAATACATAAAAGTAAAAAAAAGAAAGAGTAGAGTAACAATATTATTAGACGTAAAAAGAAGAGAAACAGCTATAGTAACGATAGTATTAGATATAAAGATAAAAGAAATATTGTTATTATTGTTAGTATTAAGGTAAAAAGAGTTAAAGAAACAGTAAAAGGAGTAAAAGAAACATGGATATTATCGTTAGTATTAAAGTACAAGTAAAAAGAAATAAAGGAAACGTAGATAGTATTGTTAGTATTACGACATAAAGTAACAAAGAGGTAAAAAAAAAACGCGTTAATATTAAAATAATTAGTATTAATAAACAAATATTTCTATACCTGCAAAGCAATAAATTATGAAATATATGTAAATATATTGTATATAATTAAAGAAATAATAGAAAGAAAAGACAAAAAAATTAAAAATATTGAACAAAAGAATAAAGAAATAAGAAACAAAAATAAATAAGACAAAAACGCGTGCATGATTAAATGATTAAATGATTAAATCACATGCAAGGATCAGCCTAATTTGATTGGCCAGAAAATATGATATCGTAAAATTACGGAAATCCGCATTTTAAAAAATCACAGAAATTGTATATGCACAATTACTAAATATTATCCCCTCGTGATAAATTAAAAATTATCAACACAAATTCAACACAAATTTAACAAATTTAACGAAATTTGGCCAAAATTAACAAATTTTTACCAGAATTATCAACACAAATTGAACACAAATTGAACACAAATTTCAGCCACGATTTATTTATGTCACACCCGTGTTGTTAAGAATTAATAACCATTTTATTTATTAAAACTATATTAATTATGGTAAAAAAAATGCTATTACGTGTGATATATATAAAAAATAATATTTATTTCCTATGCAACCCATAATTCTCTAATAAACTATTTACATACCGACCTTCCTCCTCCGTGTTATAAGAGTCAATAGAAAGTATATCATCGTCAGCTATGCCATCATTGGCCGCACCATCGTTAGCCGTCCCCATCGTTCGAGCGCATCTCGTTAGCGCACCTCGTTGCTACCGCCCCCTCGTAGATCATCAGCACCCCATCATCAGCCGCACCTGCTCTATCGTCAGCTGCTCTATCACCACCATCATCTACATCATTACCATCATGAGAATCATCGTCCGAATGTGTAAATTTATCCCTATTTTCCAACTTTTGCTAAAAATCAATAAATAAATAAATAAACTGTAATTCAAATAATTCACATTTTGCAAATTGTAAATTAAAAACTTACTAAGTTGTTGATTATCTTCGACTTCATTATACTTTCGCTCATTTGAATGTTTTGATTATTAGGATTTAAGTACGTTTCACATATGCTAATCGCATACGCTATTTGTGTTTTTGAGGGATTTTTATTTTCTTTTCGCAACTTATCAATTATCAGCGACATATATGTCGTAGGTTGCCCATCTTTAACCTTTTTAAATAGGTTGTTGTAATATCTTTTCACCTCCGCCTTACTCTTCCATTTCTGAATCTTTGACGGACTAGCCTGAGTGTTAATAGACGGTAATTTATGCCCAGTCACTTTGAAAACAGAATACATAACGTCTTTAACTCTAGACGTGAACGTCCCTCGTATGCTTCTATGTTGTTGTACTAACTATTAAAAAAAAATGTTAGTATGAAATTTAATAAAATTCATAATTGCTTTAACTTACAGTCGGGGCAATTTTTTTTTCGAAAAAAATAATCCATTGATTTTTTTTGAACTGGCGCATAAATTCCGGATTTTCGTCTTTTAAATATTTTTCGATAGCGAGTTTGTACTCGTCTTGCGAAGGATAAATAAAATTTTCAAATAAAATTTTCGACACCTTCTTAACGAGCTCCTAATCAAACGAGGTTAGCATTTCAGGTTTACATTAAATAATATTCATCTTTATTACCTTTACATACTCCGGATCTATTGTATTATTATTATTTTTGTTATTATCGTTGAGCTTTTTTCTACTCGAGAGACGGGTTTCGAGATTTTTTTGTCCGGTGATAAGAATTTCAAGCTTAGAAATTATCTGCGAATTGGTTCTTAATAGTTTTTCTATTGTTTTTTTATTAACTTTAACAATAAAATATAATTTAACTATATATTATATAATTTTTTTTATAAAGAATATGATACATATCATGTCATATATACCATCAACGCTATCATCGGATATTCTCACTCGCTTCTCAGCTTCGCTACCCTCAGTACTACGTTTTGAAAATCTTTCATTATCATCAATTCTTCATTTCTCGCCACGCTTTGTAGCCATTATGATAATAAATTTGAAACGAAAATATGAGAAAAAGGAGGAAATATATGAGAAAAAAGAGGAAATATATGAGAAAAAGGTGAACTAGAAAATTCGAAAAGGATGAGGAAAAAGGGGGAAATACATGAATCAGAAATTCAGAAAAAGGAGGCAAGCTGTCATAAGGTAATTTCCGCCATTCTATACTAAAAAAAAAAAAAACTTGCGAAATATTGCAAAAAATGGATGAACTAATGCGAAATATTACGAAAAATGAATGTACTAATGCAAAAATTTTGCATCGTGATATTACGAAAAAATATTGTAACACTTTCATAAGAGAACTTTAAAAAAAAACTCTCGTAAAAGACATAAGACAATCGAAATATTAATCAAATCCAATTTATAAAAAAAAAACATGTTACACATGCTTGGGGCTTTTATGCAGAAAAAAGTTGCAGCCAGTCAACTCATTTGGCTGATCAGATTGATAGTGATCTTGAGCGCTTATAACCTGATTATCGCATAAATTTGTGGCCGATCATCCGTCCATTATTGTAAAAGTGATTTGCCGTGTTAAGCCAATAAATTTGCGGCTGATTATCAGATGATTAGCCGATTGAATAAGCCATCCGAATTCTTACAGCCCGTTACAGCAAATTCAAAATATGCGAAACACTCAGCACTTTTGCTGTCAGATTCACTTGGCAGGTTGCCGGCAAATTGAAATAGTAAATAAAATAATAAACAATATTTATATGGTACATCATAGACTTGTTACATTTATTTTTAGATTTGCCAACCCACGAACTTGGCAAATTCCCGACAGCAAAATGCTGAGTGTTTCGCATATTTTAAATTTTGCTATAATGCGTAAAATTGCGAATGATTCTGCGATATTAGCCACCAGATTCTTACAGCCAGTTCCATTCATTAATGCGTAAATTTGCGTAGTCGTGTCTATTCAAATAACTCAATCAATTGTAATCCATTCAATTAATTCATTAAATTTTTACAATGAATTTGCAATATAATTTTATTAGCACACATAATCTCATATAAATTAAATAGTGAATTGATACTTTTCATCAAATTTGACGTGTTAATTTAGTAACATGAGTTTCAAATGCCCCCTTTGTATGCGAATATTCAGTTAACGCTTTGCATATACTCAACACGCCCAAAAATGCTTAAAAAATGTAGAAGTAGAAGTAGAAGATGATGATGATAATAATGATAGTGAAAAATATAGCAGTGAAATGGATACAAGAAGTAATCTAAGTAGTGAATATGAAAATGATAAAGTTAAGGTAATTATGTTATTCCAGATTATTCTTTTTTAAAGAAAAAGCTCAATAATTATGTTATTCCAGATTATTCTTTTTAAAGAAAAAGCTCAAATTATACTAACTCATTTTGGTTTATAATTTTAGGTGGATGATGATAATAATGTACAAAATATGTCATTTGACAGTATTGGAAGTGCAATATCAGAGATGAGCCTTGAAGATAGTAACTTTGAAAATATATTAGATTCATCTGAAGAGCCTGAAATTTTTGAAGAACCCAAAAATCTCAATACCAAAACTTGCACAGAATTTCCTAATGATGCTTATAAAGATCTAATGTTATTAGTAACGAAATATAAAATAAACAATAAAGGTGGTAATGAAATAATACGTTTTTTTAATAAACATTCAAATTTTACAGAATCACCGTTACCAAAAAATATTGAACAGGGACGACATTTATGAATAATATGCAGTTTTCTAATTTAGAATTTAGTAAAGTTCTTATAACAAAACATAAGGATAAAGATTATTTTCTTTATTATCAAAACTTAATACAGTGCATCAAAAATATCTTAACTGTTCCTGACATAACACAAAATTTTGCGCTATCTTACGAAAACTATGAAAATATTAGTTAATTCAATAATTTAAATAATATTTATTTTAATTTATTTATATTATTTTATAGTATAATGTAGAAAGTATTTACAGTGAACAAAACACTGGAAAATGGTGGAAAACTACGCAAGAATCCTTACCTACTGGTTCCAAATTATTATCAATTATTTTATATTCTGATGCAACAACTACAGATACATTAGGAAAAAGTCAATTGCATCCAATATATATTTCATTAGGCAATATCCCAATATGGCGTCGTAATAAACAGGATGCAAAGCAACTTTTGGGATATTTACCAATTTTAGAAGCTGCAAATAAAGATCTGGTTCGTGATACCTTTCATAAATCTTTACGTCATTTACTAGAACCAATTATTTTATTAAAAGATGGTATAGACCTTTTTATAAATAATGAAAATACCTGGTTTTATCCTAGAGTTTCAACTATTATTGCAGATTGGCCAGAAGCCGCAAGTTTTTGTTTAGTTTATAAATCCTCCAATTCAAGCCTTCCATGTCACTCCTGTTTAATTAAAAGGGACAATCTTGCAAATATAAACTTATCGGTTAATGATGTAATACTAAGAACTCATGATGAAATGCGTAAATATTTTGAAAATGATACACAAAAATCTGTTTGCATAGAATCTGTACCTAATTTTTTTTGGGATTTGCCGTAAGTATGCAAAAGTAGAAATAATTATAATAACATATATATATATTAATTATAAATATTTATATTATCAAGGAATATAAATATCTACTTGGCTACTGTTCCTGACAGAATGCATCATTTAGATTTGGGTTTATTTCGTTATCAAATTATCTTCACGTGCGATATCTTAAAATTGCAACATGTTAATGGTAATAAATTAGTTGATCGCCGTCTAGCAGCAATTCCACGTTTTCCCGCCATTAAAATTTTTTCCAATGGACTGCAGTCAATTGCAAGATTAACTGCTAATGAATATCGAAGTTTGATGAAAGTCATGATATTTGTTATTGATAATTTATATGATGAAAATAATAATGAAGTAGATAATTTTGTAAATAATGATGATCTTGTGAAATTGTACGAATATTGGAATGAAATGTATATTTTAAGTAGATATGAAGAATTTAGTGAAAGTGACTTGGAGAAATTTAATGTATGTATTAAAATTTTAGTAAAATCGAAAATTTAAATTAAATAAATTAAATTAACATTTAAATTTTAGGATGCAATACATAGATGGGCGCGGATGTTTGTCGAAGGCTTTTAAATTTGTTTCTCCTTCCAATTTGAAGTTGCCTAAATTGCATTCATGGGTTTATCACATTATTGACTCAATACGATCTTATGGCGCAATAAATGGCTATACCACAGAAACTTACGTAAGTCTCCACAAATATTTCGTTAAAATACCCTACCGAATTAGCAATAAAAAAGATGTCGAACCTCAGCTTTTACGAACTGTAAGTATTTGGAAATTTATTTATTGTATATATTTATTATATAACTTAAGATGGAAATTAAATTAATAGATAAAACGTCAAGCAATATCTATTAGAATGTCTCAACATTCAGTGAATCCGGCAAAAACACCTCGCACTTGTAAATTTTCTGCAAGATTCTTTGATTTCTCTTTACAAGATGTAAATACATTTTTTAATGAAAAAAAAAATTCCGTAGACAATAAAATGCAGACCGGTTTTGCTAGATTTATAAGTTGTCTGGATTCATATCTAGATTTACTTGATGGGTTCACAATTATTGGTGAAACCCGAATAAACATATACGGATCGGTAACGCTGGAAAATGGTGCCATAATGCGTGCCACAAACAGGTATCATAATAAAGTATGGTTTAGCGACATAGCTATTTCAATGGATTCTGAAGAATCAAATGATTATATATCAGACAAAGGACTTTGTTATGGACAGGTATTTTTCCAATTTATGTAATAATTTATTATAAAGTATTAATAAATATTTATTATTTATAGGCCTTATTGTTAGCAGAAGTATTAACAGACCCACCGCTAAATCTCGCATTAATTCAATGGTACGATTTTAAATCTAAAAGGAACCCATATTTATATAGATGTCCTCACTTAAAATTGATAGAATTATATAACTTTGTAGCTATAGAGTCTATACATGGTGTCGTTCACATAGTACCCTGATTTGATAAACAAAATGAATATTTTGTAAATAAATATATTTTTTAGTCACTTGATATAGGAGTTTTGATTTATTTTAATAAAATTATATCCTTAAAGAATTTATGGTCACGTTTCCCATATCATAAATAAAATGCAGATTTATTTATTTAATTATTAACAACACGGGTGTAGACATAAATAAATCGTGACTGAAATTTGTGTTCAATTTGTGTTCAATTTGTGTTGATAATTCTGGTAAAAAATTATTAATTTTGGCCAAATTTCGTTAAATTTGTTAAATTTGTGTTGAGTTTGTGTTGAATTTGTGTTGCGTAATTTTTTATTTATCACAAGGGGATGATATTTAGTAATTGCATGTACGACGTACAAGATTTTTTTTTATGATTTTCGCAAAATATTTAATCAGAATATAATTGTTTTATTTTTAAATATGATATATTGATGATTTTTTTTTTAAAAAAAAAAATTGATTTTTTTAAAATTCAATAGAATGTGCTAATAATAAATTGGTTTATTTTTAAATATAATATATTGATATTTATATTTAAATAACCAAAACATGTACATGATTTTTAATTATTTTTAATTGAAATCAAACTAAGATTTTTTTTTAAAAAAAAATTAAAATAAATTAAGTGATTTATATTTATATTTAGAATCATGATATTTATATTTAGATAATCCATATCCGCATGAGATTTAATTAATATGTTTAATGATGAAAAGTCTAATAAATTAAATTTTAATTGAAACGAGAAATAAAATCAAACCAAAGAGGTATTGTTCAAATTTTATTTAAAGTGACATTTTACGACTTTCTTTCAAATTTTTACTCATCCCAAAATCAAATTATAAAAATCAAATCTAATCTAATAATGCCTCGCCACACACGTCGTCGTTTCCACTATAACGTTCATTGGAACTGGGCTATGATGGACGAACTTGTTGACATACGCCGAGACAGAAACCGCGCCTACCACAATATTAATGGTAGAAGCCGCCAAGATTTTTGGGACTCTGTTGCCAATAGGTTCATATGACTAATATCTATAATTTCTTTAAGAAAGAATTTAAATTCAAATTAACCAATCCATTTAATTGAATCAGAATAAATAGAATATTTCGAACGAGGGTTTCTGGGCAACAGTGCAGCCAAAAGTGGAGGAACCTCGTCAGGGATTACCATGTAAGTAAATAAATAAAATTACATTCATATAAATTAAATGTATTTACTGAATATTCAAACTGATTTTGATATTTAGAACTATGTCCTTTATCGTAATGGTAACCCTGGGCGGCGGCTGTGGACGCGTACCGGCGTAAGATATTATCGTGAATTTAGAATGAGATTTTGGGAGAGGCCGGGTAATTATACTATAATAAAATTTATAATTAATATTTACGTTCATATTTTAAATTTGATAAATTTGATCAATTTTACACGCGTGATGATCGTAGGCAAGGAGAAACTTACCTACGTATCGTAGAAGAAGATAATTATTTTTATTTTTTTATTATTTATTAAGTGAGTAGCTAGGCCCAGTCCGTACCAAATATCGGCTGGAGACTCACATTTTTTTGGGCTGTGACTGATACTGACGTCCACGCCGTACAGCCTGGGTACTATTTTATAAAATAGTAGCGAACAAGTATCAAATGTGTATTTTTTTTATTAAGTTATAATAAAAATTAGAATTTACTTTAATTTTTAACATAAAAATTGTAAATAATAAAAAATTCGTAAATAAAAATAAATTTGCTTTCCCAAACTTAAAAAAAAAGGTGTTTATATAAAAGAAAAGGTGTTTATATTATTTTTGATTATTCAATAGTATCACATGCCCCTTGTATACGTTCTACTGCATATGCAGTTTACAATCTCGTAAATTTTCGAAATATTTCAACCGTAATATTACGCAGGTTTACAGTTTCGTAAATTTTCGAAATATTTTAACCGTAATATTACGCAGGTTTACAGTTTTGTAAATTTTCGAAATATTTCAACCGTAATATTACGCAGGTTTACAGTTTCGTAAATTTTCGAAATATTTTAACCGTAATATTACGCAGGTTTACAGTTTTGTAAATTTTTGAAATATTTCAACCGTAATATTACGCAGGTTTACAGTTTCGTAAATTTTCAAAATATTTCAACCGTAATATTACACAGGTTTACAGTTTCGTAAATTTGCAGAATATTTTGACCGTAATATTGCGTAAATCTTACGATATTGAAAACTTATGTAATATTTTAACCGTAATATCACATAAATCTTACGAAATTGTAAACTTACGTAATATTTTGAAATTTTTCGAAATATTATGCCATAAACTTTTGTAAACTTACAAAATCGTAAACTTACGCAATTTTTCGCGCTATAAAATTTCCTGATGAGAGCTAACAAAATCTAAGTACCAGCAGACATTAGTAGAATTCCAGGTAAAATATCAATAGACGATGGTTTTTCTGGGGTTTTCGCCAATTAATGGAAAACGTTCATGCTAATATATGCCACGCCTATTACTTGGGATCTTCTAAAAGAGACTGACCAAAGAATTCTGGCCAACTTTGTGCGCGTATGTAATATATTGGTATGTAGAATAGTATCGATAAATGGCCTTAAAGAAGCTCATACGCACTTATTAGCATTGGTAAAGGAAATAGAAAGAGAATATGGGCCTAAAAAGATTTTTCCTAATTTACACTTGTGTTTACATCTATGTGAATGTTCATTGGACTATAGACTCTTGTACGTCTTTTGGTGTTTCTCAACGGAGCGTATGAACGGTTTATTAGGTAATTTTGTGAGATGATCATTGTTCGAATTTTCCACTCCTGACTCTAACAAATTTAATTGTTTAGGATTGTTCCATAATAGCCATAGAAACATTGAACAAGAACTTATGAAAATTGTTCAATATAATGCTCTTTTAGATAAATTAACATCCCATGCTGATCAAGATCTACGTCTTCAAGAAAGTCTTGAAATATTAAAACTTAGAGATTTTGTCAGAAGTCTTTCTATTTATGATAAATATACTGACGAAGATTATAAAGCATTCCGCTTATTATCAACAACAATAGAAGAAGGTGCAGCTTTTGGATTTGAAGCTTTTCCAGGCTCCTTTTTAGGACTATTGAATGAGAATGTGTCTTTACCAAAAAATGTGTTACTTTTATTAACAGAATTTTATTGTAACACCTATGGTCAAAACTTTACGGCATTATCAAATATTCATAATGCTCTGGAAGGTTCTATTCCTGTTTTACCGCAAGTCAGCCGATTTAGCCGATTGAGAATTGGAACGGAAATATTTGGATCAACATTATCTTCCAGACATGCTAAATCAGCAAAGATTTTGGCACGCTTTATTTTAAGTGATGATACTACTGATACATATATTGGCCAAATTCAATTTTTTTTTAAGCATAATATTGACCTAAAGGAGAGCCTAAAAATGCATTATTTAGCTTTTATAAGATGGTACAAGCCATCCGAAAATCGGAAGACAAGATTTTATTTTACAATAGATGATAATGTCGATTCCTGTAATATTAAGTTATGGAAAGACGAATTTTTTGAAATGGGACGAGATTGCATCATTCCCATACATAATATATTATGTCAGTTTGTTTCAGGAAATTTTAAAGTTGGACAAAGAAATCCAAAAAATTATACAGCTATTATTCCAATAAATAGAAAATACCACATTTAATTTTCTTTGTTTCTCGCTAATATTTCAAAATTATATTACAAATTATCAGTTTATTTATTATATTTATGTGAAATTTACATTCATATGAAATTTTTTTAATAGTATGCGAGACTAAAAAATTTTTAGCGAAAATTATCAAATAATAAGTAAAAACTTTAAAAATTTATTTAGTGAGAAATTATTTAAAAATGAACAGATAAAACTACTTAAATTAGAATTGCTGATTGTTCTACGATTATCTAGTATATCAGATGATCGATATGGTTATTGAAATTTGCCCGAATCTTTGCTATGCATATCAGGATATTACAGATGATATCCAATGTAGTATCACATATACCGATACTTATTAATTCTTATTAAGGTCCGCCAGATGAATATCAATTACCGATTTTTCCTAATATTTGACTGGCACTTACTATACCGAAATTTCTTCATTTAACCAGTGTTGATCATCTGGGCTGAAGGTTTGGTGTTACTTAACTTTTTTGGATTTATGTAGATCGGTCTATTTAGGAGGGCTGATGGGATTGGTGGATTTTAGTTTTTAATTTTTACTAATCAAGTTGATCAGTAGCTGATCCATCAAAAGTACTAATATTAGATTGCTTACAATGTTATTGGCTGGATCTGGTGTATCCGCTTGGATTTAGTGAAATACCGTAGCATTAGGAAGTACATCTCCTACCGCTGTGAACTTTCATTCCATTTTGCGCCTCCTCTATATGAGGACTTCGTAGGGATTATGAAGGGGTTTGGCTTTTGTTTTTGTTTGTTTTTAATGTTAATATAATGGTAATATGGATTCTTAGAAAAATTTGATGGTTGCATCCTTATGGGTCGGTGGGTATAGCTAGTTTAGAAAATAGTTTTCATTGTTGTTAACTAATTTTAATGTAAGCGTATATAAACCATCAAATTAAAATAAAAAAAAAATAAAAAAAAAAGATATTTAGTATATAATTTTTAAATTTAAATATATGTAAAAAAAATATATTATAAGATAGGATCATATGCAAAAATGATTATAGATAATATTACAAATTTATAATATTAACCTGAATTAATACTAGTATAACCTAAAGTATCAGTACATTTTACTAGGATCTCGGACATTACATATACAACTCAGTGGCAACTTTTTTGCAGATTAACCTAAATTTCACAAAAAAAATCAGTTTTTTGCAATTATCTTGGCATCCAGTGTCCAATTTGTATGAACTTTTTTTTGTTTTGTAGCTCTCATCGAGCTTTACAAAATAAAAAACAATTCACATAAATCAGATCACTAGATACCAAGATAATCACAAAAAATGGAAAATAAAAAAAGAGCAAATTGGATCTTTTTGGCAAAAAGTCAGTTGTAAATGTCCAGAGTCCTATCTTACTATGTATTAATAACAGTATAAAAGGGTAAAAAAAAGTATAAGTACATATTATATTGTGAAATTATATATAATATCAATACAATAAAATTTTTTATTAATTGTAAAACAGAATATAAAAAATTTATTAATATAAGCAATTATTGGTATATAGAATATTTCATAAAAAAAAACTGAAAATTTCTATAAAAAGTTTAATTATATATACAAAAATAAATAAAGTAATAAAGATATCAATAAGTGGAATTATTAATAGTAACTAGTTTTTCAATTAAAATAAATTTAAACAATTTGCTTAAAAATAAAACTAAATAGAATATTATTCATATGGGCTGATTTGTCTACTTTTAATTAAAATATTAATTTTATTACATTTTTATTATACAAAATACTATATAATATACAGTAAATTGGAAATTCCTATTAAAAAATTTTTATTTAATGTTATTATACTATAATTTGGCAAATATTTCTTTTAAATTGATATAATTCTTAGCACTTCTTTATTAAAAATGGCCAATTTTTTGAAATGATTTTATAATAATTTTAAAATACTACAAAAATACATTTAATACATCAAAATATTTTTATTATATTTTTGTTATTATTTTGTAATTATATTGTATTTAGGTCTATAAAAATAACTCAAAATAATATCACAATAATTTTTTAATATTTTTGTTATTATTTTATTATTATAATATAATCAACTTTGATATTATTTTAATATTTTAATCTCAAAAATACCTTAAATATATCTTGATATATTTTAAAAATTTACAAAATAATTGCACAATTGTTTTGAAAGCCATTGTATCTAGGTCTATAAAAATATTTCAAAAAATTGGCCATTTTTAGTAAAGTTACTATATATGTTAAAATTTTGTATCTCAACTTAAAACGTAAATATCTCCAGATCCAGTGATCCAATCGGCAAGCTCTTTTTTCGTTCATATAGACCAGATCAAAGGCTTTCCAAAGAGCCTAAATTTATAAACGATGGATCAGTGGATCCCAAGATATTTGCATTTAAGCATATTAAAAGTTCGTACTTCAACTTTAAACGTAAATATCTCTGGATCTAATAATTCAATCGATGAGCTCTTTTTTCGCCTATAAAGTCCAGAACAAGGGCTTTCCAACGAGCCTAAAATTATAGAAAACGAATCAGTGAATCTTGATATATTTGCGTTTAGAGATGGTAATACAAATTCTGACATAAAATAATTATTTTTATTGTTTGAAAATATCTATTATGATACCATCTTTTATATGATATTTTTATTATACTTTTATAAACATTTATAGCTACTAAGGCTATATAAATTTTTATTTTACTTTATATTTTATTAAAATATACTTACTTTTTAATAATATATGTTAAAAATTCCATATATATGAGAAATGGATTTTTTATTAGTGAAATGGGGTTTTTTACAGCTTTTTTACATTTAATAATTTAAGTTTCGCAAATGTAAATTTTTGTTCAACTTATTATTTAGTTAAGTGATCATCAATCAGATGATTTTTTGGTATTACAAAACAATTTTGAGTAACAAAAATTGTGAAAATCAATCAATAACTCTTTTTAATGCAGAGTAAAAAAATCAGTTTATATGTTTTTTATTATTAAAATATTTAATTTGCAATTTTATGGTTTTGTTTCAAAGAGAACTCTTTCTGATGATCACATGGACCATTTTTTCTCAAGAAAACTAACAGCAATATTTATAATATTTTTAAGATAAAATAGCTTTTTAAGGCATTAAAAAGCTTGAAATGGATTTTATAAAGGCTCAACAACTTATTTTTAACCTCAGAACAGTTTCTTTTTCTGAACTTATTAGATTTGGTTTTACAGAATACAGTCAGACCTTTATATACCGATATCCTATATACCGATAATTGCCTGTACTGATAAATTTTCTATATTCCATTTTACAATTAATAAAAAAATCTCATTGTACTGATATTATATATAGTTTCACGATATAATATGTACCGATACTTTTCTTTGCCCTTTATAATTAATATATAGTAAGATACAGAAGAAAAATAACATATAATAATAGATTAGAAAGATAACAGAGTGAAAGAATATAAAAATAACAAATAGAAAAAAGCATAAATAGCATAAAGTAGATAACATAAAAGATGGATTATAAGAATAACACATAAAATGGAAAGATAAGAACACGTAAAATAAAATACATAAAATAATATTAGAAAGACGAAAAAACATAAAGTAACAGAAATAGGAAATAAGAAAGATGAAAATAAGATAGCATACAAAAGATAGCATATAAAAGATAGTATATAAAAGATAGCACATAACATAAAATATTAGAAAGAAATAAAAGATGAAAGAAATAAAAAAATATATTAGAATAGAAAGTATAAGAAAGTTTGTATAAATAGGAAGGGAATTTAAAAGCAAATTCCACAGTTCAGAATAATTATTTGTTAATAAAGTATAATATTAATAAATACTTCGTAGCGAAAGCTATCAAAGTTTGAAATTAAAGTTAAAGTGAATAAAATTTGGGAAAAATTTAGAGAAGTTAAATTTATTTTATATTGTTTGATGTTTTGTATTACTAACGTGATTTATTTTATGTGAACCAAGATTGTTGTTATTTAAATTTATTTGTTTGTTTGTTTATTTGTTCGTTCATCCATGAGAATGCTGATTCAATGTGGCAACTCTTTATATCATATTGGCGGATTTATTTCATAATAAATAGCTATTGATTTTATTATATAAAATAAAAAATAACAATTCAAAATTAAATGCTTGGTACAATGTGCATATGAATTTAAAAAAAAATTTCAATTTATCGAAATTTTCATTCCGGTCAGAATTAACGTAATTTCAGCCAGACTTTACATATCACACGATTAACGTAAAATTTGATAAAAATTTTTTTTTTTTGACGTGATACAGTAGTATTAATATTAAATCCAGATATGATCGGATAATCAATTCAATCCGAACAAAAAAAAATTTTTTTTAATAAAAAAAAATTTATTTGGTAAGAACGCCAGCTTTTAACCGGTTTGTGAATTTAGTCTAATTGAAGAACAGGTGAGAACAGAGTACGTATAATTATTTATTTGTTTGAGAAACATAGTAATGTTTCTTTTTCTTCTTTCTTTTTTGTAGGGATGCCAGCTTTAACGAACTGGACTTGAAATTAACTTAATTGAGAAATGGGCGAGTATGTTTTATAATAGGCGGGATCTTTTTTTTTCTTAAAAATGTAATTACTTCTTTTGTAAGAATGCCCGCTTTAATAACTGGACTTAATGAGAGAGCGAGTGAGTATGATTTATTTTTGTTTAAGAAGTGTATTAACGCTTCTTTCTTCTTTTTTCTTGTAGGAATACTGGCATTAGGAAACCAGACTTGGGGTATTCTAAATGGGTCTATGAAACTGGCATCCCTACGCGCAATTTAGTTTAGAGAGGTAACTGGTAGGGATAGTGGGATATTGTCTCAACAACAATGATCAATTTTCATGTATTAGTTAAGATTTTCTTTGTTATAGATTTCTTTGTATATTTTTTGTATAGCGTCATTATCTTTATTATAATTTTTCTTTCAAATTAAAAAAAAATTGTATTGGTTTAACTTTACTCTAGCCTGAATTTTTTGGGAGCTTCAAAAAAGTTTGGAGTTTCATTTAATGCAAAATATAACTGCTGATTCTCATGTTCTAACATTTCCAAGATTGCAGATTTTTGTGAATTCTCATGTCCCCCATCTTTTAATGTGTTTTGAAAATAAAGACATACTTGCATATGGTTTTTTTTTTCAACAGCTGAACATGAAAAGGCAGCCAACCCAAATTCCTGATGAATTTCAAGAAATTCTCCTACATGATTTACCAATACGTGAATATATGGTGTAACATCTTGAGTACGATACATTCCTCTAACAAAGTTATTCTTGTTAGGGTGGCCTGTGGAAGGGGCTAAGAATGCATCCAACCACGCTTGAGATTCATGGCAAAATATTTTTTTTGTTGTTGTTTTATTCTGCATTAATAAATACAATTTATAAAACTGGTTCCATAATGCACGAATTTGTTCAGCTCGTGTTTTTGATTGAAAAACAGCTGAAAGATCAAATTCTTTTAAAATCTTTAATTTATCAGGGCCCATTAACGAAGTATATGATAAGTTATTATTGGTTTTTTCACGCCAAAAGTAAAATGATATTTTAAGCCTTTGCATTTCTGATAAAATTTTTATTTTCCAGATTTCTTCATCTCTAGTTTCACGTTGAAGATCTGAAAGCATCAACTCCCATAATCTGTCTGTGATTCGCAAAAAAACGTGCAACTCATCACATACCCAATTTTTTAATGGTATCATATGGAATAATGGTTCTTTTACATGACCGTTAGTTTGATTATAGTTCTTTTTGATATTATCCATTGATTTATTTATTGTTTTGGATTTGATATTTATTTCATCTTTTCTACAATCGCACCATGGACAGAAATACTGTGCATTAGCAGCCTTTATCCCTAAACAGATTGCCAAAAACTTCCAATCAGAACTAAAGTACAGTTCTACTGGCCAGTGATTACCACCTATTTGATTAAAACCATTTTTTTTTAAATTACAGAGATCAGAGATTAAAGGAACTAAAACATTTTTAAGAGATTCATATGTTTCAGCACCTGGGTATAGGACTAATGTGTAATAATTTTCCAGTTTTTGTAATCCACTCAAATTATTTAACAATGTCATTACTATCATTACATGCTTTACTTTTCGACCAACGTTCCTTCCATCTCCTGAAATTCGAATGTGTAAAGTTGAAACTTCAGGAATCAAAATTTCTTGCTTTACATATGATGGAACAATATAATTCAAAATATCTGTTACACGTCTCTGCCCTCCTTTTCCAATTGATTCTAGTATATTTGTAATGATTATATTATCAGTGATATCTGGCTCTTCTGTAATTGGATCAAAAACAGTTGGTTGTGATAAATTAACAAGAGTTAAAGGAATCACTTTCTTCATTTCTGAATTTATTCTTTGCCGGGCATCGGATACTGCACCTTCACGTGGAATGTTTGGTTTAATTCGTGCTAAAGATCGATATGCTTCTCTCGAAATATAACCTTTATCCAAAGATTTAACTACTGCTTCAATTTTTTTTATTTCTTTCATTTTATCCAGCTGTCCAAAGTTAATCTCATATAAACCATTGCAAGTTTTAAATTTTATCTGATTAAGTTCTATTTGATCAGTTGGATGAAATTTGTTTTCCTTTTCCGCTTCAACAATATCCAAAATATGCTGTGATAAACTTAACATTTTACGGCGTTTTGTAGAATAGCTAAGTTCACTAAATGGACGAATCCTAGAATTGATTTTTAAAGGTCTTGTTTTACGCTCTTTTTCAATACTAAGTAACTTAAGGCCAAAAAGTAAAGGACCTGATATTTTCCCTTTATTTGTAGTATTTTAATCTTTCATTAATTCCTGATTATTTAATTAATTATTTAAGCATTTAGTATTATGGTAAGAGAAAATTAGCCATACTAAAAACAAATATACTTGGTAGTATTTGCAAGCAGCATCTGTTGAGGTTTCTAAAGAATATACTTCTCTTGAAAAATTTGTTCCAAAGCGAATTCTAAATAAAGGTTTTGCTTCTACATATTTAATTGAACATTCAACTGTATGTTTTTTTGTATGCTGAGTTTCGATGATGTACTCGTGAGCATAGCGGACATGCTCATATCACATTACCGATCATTTGCTGATCACTAATTCCAGATTTTAAAAACTTATTGCAAAATCACAAATATTTTTCAAATTATGTGGCAAAAAAATAATGGAAATCTAAGTAAAAACACTAAATTATCATATGACTTTAATTATGTAATTATTAGACAATTTTTAATAATATCATAAAAATATTATTTGTATATGGTAATTCACTAATTATTGCCGATCATCAGACAAAAATTGAAGTGCGAAGATGAATATGTGAGTGCGAAACTTAAGAATTTGCACAAATATTCTTTATATTATGTAGAATATATAAAAAAAATAATGCAGTGATCTGATTCATAATGCAGGTTTTTTATTAGTAACATAATTAGTGAATAATTTCGTAAAATGAATAAATATATGCCAAATAATAATAAAATCTAATGAAATTTAATACACAATAAATTAAAACTAAATTTAAGTTATTTGTGAAATTTGAACATATTAATTATTATGTAGATTTTTTTAGCAACGGTATTTATATTATGTGATAATTGAATAAATGATCGGCAAATGATCGACAAATGATCAGTCAGTATTGTGACTAGGGAAACGGGAACCGTTGTAAGTCCAGAGCAATAAGTCGTTTCGTCACCCAAAAGCTGCCTAAAATCTGCAACTAAAGAAACAAACAAAATATTAGCAGACGTTACATTTTGTTAAAAATAAAAAAAAAGACAAAGAAAAAATATTTAAACACATACCGTAATGCATTTATGGAGAACCGGATTTCCAACCTTACCGAAATTCATGTCCATAGATATTTGAAGAAACTGTCTAAAAAAAAGTAATAAAACAAAATGTTACTAGTAAAAGTTTCGTTATTTTGTTAAAACAAATAACAAAGTAAAAAAAATATCTTACCTAAATCTAACGCGTCCAGATGACTCTAAAAAAGTGGAAGATGAAATATTAGCAAACATTTCGCTAAAAGAATTGATTTAAGTAAAAAGAATACTTCACTTACCAAAATATATGTCCCAAGAGACTCAAAGAATCACCTACAAAAGAAAAAAAGAAAAGAACTATTAGTAACATTTCATTAAAAGAAAAATAAAAAAAAAAGTCTGAAAGGGCCAAGTTTACACCAAAATTTATTCATAAAAAACCATTTTTTCTTGGCGCTGCTGGTAACTTTCAGTATTTTGTTTTAAACATCAACCATCTAAAAAAAGAGAAAAATTGAATGTTAACAATGCTTTGTTAGAATAAATAAATTCGAAAAAATACATTTGCAGATGTTAAAATACCTTAAGTTTATGTATCAAGGCAAAGGGCAAGAAACAATGCCTAAAAAAGAAAAAAATGTTAAAAACCGGTTAAATCAAGATAAAAAAATTAAAGAAAAAAAAAATGAAAACCTGAAATATTACGCTCAAGGAAACTAAACACCAGAAAAAGTGAGAGAAGTAAGGGGAAGGGTAAGACGAAGGAAATAGGAAAGTACTTTTTTTTTTCATGTGACTTATTTGTTTGATTATTGATCTTATCAGATGTGATACGCGGAGTAACGCGACGCGACAAAATTTTTTCAAATACGGGGTCTTTTTTTTTTTATATAATGAACATGATACATTTTGCTTTATCAAGTAATCAAGGACATTGCATACAATGTTACTAAAAATAAAAAGTATAAAGGGAAATAAGCAGGGGCATTATGTTTCAAAAAGGAAATTGTGGTAATGACGTAGGTGGAAGGAAGGAAAAATTACATGGGTTAAACCGGTACTACAAATTTATCTAGTTCCGTACAATAAATAGTCCTTCGCTACGCTCCGGACAATAAAATAGGGATGTCCGCTATGCTGTACCCGTGTGGAATGGAATGTTTTGGGTTTCGAGTATAACAAAGTTGTTCAGCAGGAGGATATGTCCCTTCTTTTATAATTTTGTAATTAAAGCTTTTTTTTTCATCAAAAAGTTTAATAAAAGGACTCTTAGGATAATTACTTTCTTCCTTCATTTTAGTGAAATTTATTTGCTTTGTTAAAATTCTGTTCACGGTATAAGTATCAACTCGTAATTTAAGTTTTATTGTTTATGGCAGGTACATGGCAAGGTACCTACTATATTACGTAGTATTATAAATAAACAGTGCAAAAATAACACGAGACTTACTATTTTTGGAAAATTTTATTTTTAGACGATATTTTTTGTTTACAAAGAATTGCTAGTATGCTACACAAAAAAAAAATCAGATAAATAAAAAAAAATGGTAAATTTAAATTTATTTTTTTATTAAATAATTTTTTTGTATAAACATTAGTGGTATACACGATTAAAAAAATTATTTTTTCATTAAATAAATTTTTGTATAAACATAATGCTATACACAATTAAAAAAAACACATTCTTATTATTGTTTATTTGATTTTTTTCACTTTTAAAGATGGAAAGGAGAAACTTGTGACAGCATAGAAAAAATTTACAAAGTTTATTAAATACCGTATATATTTTTTCATATAGAGTTAAATATTAAATAAATATCAACAAACTTTAAATTATCTTCCAAATTCCAATAACTTTCAATTTTTGTAAAGCGATTATTAATTGTTATTATTTACGATTAAGTGGATGTGTAGAAAAATGAAAATTATAATGTAAAAAGTAGAAAATAATGAGTAAAAATTATAATTTAAATAATAATGTAAGGATATTATTCTATTATCAAATCTACAAATCAGGTTTTATTAATTCCAAAATCAATTTATAATTATTAAGGATTTACGAGAAATAAAGGTTTTAATGTGAGAGAATTAGAATATAAGATAAAATTTTTAATGTGGGCGAGTGAAAAGAATATTGTTTAATATCAAAACATTATTATATGACCAAACTTTGGTAATAAACGTGAATAGAGAAATTTTATTTTGAATTTTTTTTGGAATATATTGTTTTTTGAAATTATCCTATATTCTAGGATTGCATTACCAACTGAAGCAGAAATTCAAAAGTGAAATGCAGGATCAGTGAGCATGAATAACAAGAGATCATTGTTCTTAAATATTAAAAGGCAAAAATCAGAGCTCAAGAAAAGGTATTAATAGTTTTAAATAGAAAGACTACTCAGATTGGAAGGTTAAAATGGGTTAATGAGCGTTAAAATGAAATATTATATATATATGATTTATAAATAATATTAAATTAATGCAGTAACGGTAATAATAATTCCGTTTATTAATGAAAAATTTATATGAGAGATGAAAAGTAGTGATGGGACTATGGGAGACGAAAAGGAGTGATGAGAGATGAAAAGAAGTAATGAGAGACGAAAAGAAGTGATGAGAGACGAAAAGAAGTGATGGGAGACGATGAGGAGTGATGGGAGATAAAAAGAAATGATGGGAGAGATGGAAGATGAAGAGGACGAAAAGAAGTGATGGGTGCAATATGTTTATATTGGTAAATTTTACAATGATAAATTTTTAATGTAAGAAAATTTAGAAAATACTAAATGAAATTTAGATTATTTTTTTTTAATTAGTTATTTAACTAAAATTAGACGTTTATTTATTTATTAAATTTATTAATAAATTTGTAATTACTTTACGCAAAGCTTCCTAGATAATTAAATTATTATTATCTTAATTTCTTTTTAAAAAGGCAGTAAGTAATAAAAATTTGTTCAATTAAAGAGTTCTATCATTTTAGTAAATTTAGTCTGATTTTTTGATTGTTTTATTATTTAAATTTCGCCATGCGTCCCCAAACATATCTAAAAAAAAAATTCACAAGGAAATCTTGCAAAATTTAGTTCTATTATTTTCACATTCCCATATTTAAGATATTTTAAATCTGACATTGATCCAAAAAAAAACGAAATTGAGCAGTACCCGCTTCAAATTTATGATTTTCCTTGTCTACACCACCCATTATCTTCCATGTGATAGTCATCTCGCCATTTTCTGATAACTTTGCTTTAGTTTTCCTCTTGTTACTAATATTTGAATTATCAATTTCAGGTACATGTAGACGAACAAAACTTAATTGTCCTTGTCCATAATTACGTTCCCCCCAGTTCTTATCATTTAGTATTTCTCCAATTTCATCAAATGCATTTTCTCCCTTGAAACTGCAAAAATAATAAGATCTACACGAAGAGTAACGAGTTATATGTGACCTGAAAATGCCAATGAAAGCATCCTCACTACAATGTATTGAAAAAGATTGTTCTCCTATTGCATTATGATGATTCTTGAGTCGCTTTTGTAGTTCTTTAATTATTGCTTTTTTTAAATGTGTAAGTTCCGAATCTGGAACAGGTTGTATATGAGGCGGGAGATTATTATATGAACTATGTTTTAATGTTTCATGTCGTTGCAATCCTGACTTACTTTTAAATCCCTTAGTACGCTTTTACAGATTGAACAATAGAACCTAACCGAGGCTTGGGATCCTGTCATTAAAAACCTGAGAGAAAATAAAAATATGAGAAAAAAATAACTAAAAATAAAAAAAAATAAAAAAAAATAAAAATAATGCAATTTTGCAGCTTCAGAAGAAAAATTGGTCGATATATACACCTAGTTCAGTCGGATGAGAAATCGTAGTGGTGGGATGAGAAAAGCGCGTTTTTTTTTATTAATTATTTCGATTTGCAACTGGCCAAGATAATGATAATTTTTTTGATTGATCATCTATTCACCTGACATTTCACCTGATATGAAATTCGTGTATGCGGATCAGTTTTGGTGTGAGCAAAAAGACTAATAAAGGAAATTATATTAATGATTCAAATCCGCCCATATGTTGATGAAAGAGAAAATCAGGGGATCTCAGTACTAGCCTGGTATAATCGTCAAAATATTACTTTTTGTGAGAATAACAATAATCCTGACAATTATTTACACACTTATTTAAGGATCATTTCTGTAATCCCTTCAGAATCAGTCAATGGAAACATCAACTGCGAAATAGGAAACAAAAACAAGGTGAAACAATTTAAGAATATATCGCAGCAATTACAGAATTATGGAAAAGAGTAAATTTCACTGATAAATGAATGGAATTGGATAAAATTCATGAATTTATCAAAGGTTTAAGACCTGAATTTGTTGTACCTGTACAATCTGCTATGCCTCAAATAGTAGAAGAAGCAATGGAAAAAACACAGGCATTAGAAACTGCTTTTTCAATGGGAATGAATTTATCAGTCTATCAATGATGCCAGGATATTTACAAAATATGAATGGAGGAATGATTTCTGTTCGAACTAACTTAGCCATGTATTAACCTGCCTATTCAATGAGTTATTCCTAACCAGAAAGTGTAAAAAAGATAGTTGAACGAAAAATCAGTGAAGGAATTACTGCAGCATTAAGCCAAATGTACACAGAAACTAAACCAACCAACCCTACTCCAAATAATAACAACAATAATAATCAAAACAAAAATAATTCAAGATGTTATGTCTGTAGAAGAACTAGACATATCGTGAAAAACTGTCGTCAAAGAAATAACCAGCAAAATAATAATAACCGTAATAATAATGGAAGAGATTTAAGAAATGTTGATTGTTACAATTGTGGTAGGAAAGGACATATTTTTAAGAACTGCAGGTCACCATCATCAAACAATAATAAAAGTAATAATAATGGAACTAATAATGGTTTCCAAAGTAACAGTCGTTTAAACTACTAAATGCATCTCTAGAGGGGGAGAGTGCGAATTTCAGAAAGTCCTCTAATAAAAATAGTGCAAAAAGAGTGAATTGGAAGGACCTATTAGAAGAAATCAGACCTATTGAAAAGCCAATTCAACTGTTAAAAAGACCTATATATGTTCTTAACATCTTATATAATAATTTTAGAATTTATTTATCAAAACAACTACAAAAAAACAAAACAATGTATAATTTATGGCAAGTAGAAGGAGGAAAAGTAGAAAATCGTGAAACTTCTCTTCAAGCTGTGCTTAAAGAAACAAAGGAAGAAACAGCACTAGATATTAAGAAAGATGAATGCATATTTTATTCAACGATCCAGCTTTTAATTGTGATGTATATTTAACTAAAGTACCTGATTATCAAGAGTTACAGCGAACTGAACCTGAAAAACAAGGAGCTTGGACAATTACTTCTTTCAAACAATTACAATTTATGGAGAAATATAATGAATTAATCCCAACACTAGTTAATTATTGTACTAATATTCTTAACCAATTAATTAGAGAAGAACCAGCATATCTTAATCAAAAAGAAAGAGCTAAAGAAGCCTTATATGGAGAAGTGATTGTATATGGACAACCTGTTAATGTTTTAATAGATTCAGGAGCTGTAGGTTGTATTATTTCTAAAAGATTCCTAGACAAAGTCAATAAAGGAATTGAATTACCTACAAATATTAAAATCATTGATGTAACAGGATAAAAATTATCACCACTAGGAATGGTTCAGCAAGTTCCAGTACAAATGAGAAATATTAAAGTCTATATTAATATGATAGTCACAAACTCAGCTAAATATAATGTTCTGCTTGGTAATGAATGGTTAAAAAAGGTTAATACAAACATCGATTATGAACAGAATGCTATTACCATTAAATATGAGGGAATTCAATAACAAATTCCTGTCACATACTATTCACAAAAATTGGACCCAGCAAAATATACAATTATTGACCCATGCCAGTAGATGAACTAAAATTAGAAAATGAGTTAGAAGACATCATAGCAGTTCTATTTTATAAGACAGAAATAATCGAAAGTACTTTTCAAATCAATGATCAGGAATATCATCCAGGGTATTTGGAATATATTAAGCAACAAAGTCACAATAATACTGGCGTAATTAATAGTAAAGAGCCAGGAAAATGCCTATGTAAAACCTTAGGAGATCAAGAATTTGTGATAATTGTCAAATAGTTCAAGAAGATTGGAATATTTATCACATGATGCAAGAATCAGAAAATCCAAATGTATTTAATATTTAACTAGACCAGAAAAAGTTGTACCAATTGGAAAATTAGAGGAAAGTCAATATCAATTGCTTTATCAATTATTGGATAAAAATAAAGACTTATTCACTAAATCATTGCAAGAGTTAAAACAAATTCCAGAAGGGAACATATTATTATCACTGAAGAAGTGCCACCTATCAAAAAGCAAGCTTATAGGACAGCACCAAAGGAAAATGAATTTATTGAGAGTGAAATTAATGACATGTTAGAACAAGGGTTAATAAAACCTTCAACTAGCCCCTGGTCATTTCCAGTAGTAGTAGCGAAAAAGAAGAATAGAAAACTTAGGTTTTGCGTTAATTATAAACCTCTTAACGATATTACGAAAAAAAATAATTACCTGTGATGCACAATGGTTCACCACTTTAGATTTAGCATCAGGGTATTGGCAAATAAAAGTAAGGGCAGAAGACCAGAAAAAAACAGCCTTTATCACAAAATTTGAAATATACGAATTCAAGGTTATGCCTTTTGGACTTTGTAATGCACCTGTGACATTTCAGCGAACTATGGATAAAGTTTTACATGGGATAAAAGAAAAGTTTGTTTTAGTTTACCTTGATGATGTCATTATATATTCAAAAACTTTTAAAGATCATATTTAACATTTAGAAGAAGTTCTGAATAGAATTCGTAAGGCAAATCTAAGATCAAAAGCAGAGAAATGACATTTTGCAGCAGCTGAACTTCAATTTTTAGAACATGTTGTAGGAAAAGAAGGTGTTAAATCTGATCCAGAAAAAGTCAATAAAATGGTTAATTACCCAGAGCCTCAAAATATTAGAGAATTGTGCGGAGTCCTAGGATTATTCTCTTATTATTGATGCTTCATCAAAGATTTTGCTAAAGTTGCTGATCTAATGTACAAGTTATTAAAAAAAGATGCACTCTATGAATGGACAAATTTACAACAGAAAGCATTTGAGAATTTAAGAGATAAATTAATGACAGCACCTATTGTACAATATCCAGATTTCTTAAAACCTTTCTTTTTATATACTGACGCTTCAATTATAGGACTAGGTGTAATACTTGCACAGAAAACTGATGATCAAGAGCATATTAGTCGAACTTTAATACCTGCGGAAAAGAATTATACCATCACAGAACTGGAATGCCTTGCGATCACTGGTCAGAATAGTCCATTTTGTCTAAATTTCAAATTGATGAATATTGGACGAAAGTTGGTCTAAATTTGGCCAATCATTGCCAAAAAAAATTGTCAAAATTATTATGGATGATTTGCACAGTTCGCCTGCCATTTGGCAATCACAAATCAGCAAAAATTTATTAAAAATTGGAAATAAACTATTCGTCAACCTTTTACTAGACATTCGTCCAAATTTCAAATTGCTGAATGTTGGACGAAATTAAGTCTAATTTTGTCTAATTGTTAATGATTATATTTTATTATTTCGCTTTATTAAAATTACACATTAAAAATTATCATATTAAATATCTAATATCTACAGTATCTGTCTATTTACACCTACCATCTACCATCCACCATCCACCATTCACCATTCACTATTCACCATTCATTGTCAACTATCATCAACCACCATCAACCATTGTTCACATCTCAAAATTATCTACGACTTACTCTATCTGACGAAAGTCTGAAAGAGAAACTTACAAAAAAAAAATAAAAAACGGTTAGTAAACCGTTATTATTTCAATAAAAAAAAGTCAAAGTTTTGAAGATTCAAAACCTACCTATTCAATAGAAGTCCGAAAGAAAATTTACAAAAAAAACATAAAGAAACAGTTAGTAAACCGATTCTTTAATAAAAAAATTTATATTTTGAAACTTATCTAACCAAAAATTCGAAGTGAAAACCTACAAAAAAAAAGAAGAAATGATTAGTTAAAGTTTCTTCAAAAAAAAAATAATTTTGAAATATAAAACTTACCCAATCTGTTCAATATAAGTTCAAAGTGAAAACCTACAAAAAAAGGAAAGAAATGATTAGTTTTTTATTAAAAAAGTTTTGAAAAGAAAGTGAAATTTCAAAACTCACCTATCCAAAGCCCAATAACTGAAAGCTGAAATTTACAAAATAGAAAAAAGAAATAATTAAAAAAATGTTTTTTTTTTAAAGTTTCAAAGTTTACTTCGAAACTTACCCATATATCCAAAGCCCAAAAACTGAAAGTCGAATCTACAAAATAGAAAAATAAATTTAAAATAAATTTAAAAAAAAAATATTTTTTTTTAAAAAAAAGCTTCGAAGTTTTCACTTCAAAACTCACCCATATATCCAAAATCCATGAACCGAAATCTATAAAATAGAAAAAAGAAACAGTTAAAAAAATATTTCTTTTAAAAAGTTTCGAAGATTTTACTCCAAAATTCACCTGTATATTCAACATCCAAAAACCAAAGGCCAAACCTACAAAATAGAAGAAAAAAAATTAAAATATTTTTTTAAAAAAAAGTTTTGAAGTTTTATTTCAAAACTCACCCATATATCCAACATCCAATAAACGAAAGCCGAAACCTACAAAATTGAAGATAAAAAATTATAAACATTAAAAAAAATTATTTTTTTTTAAAAAGGTTTCGAAGTTTTAACTTCAAAACTCACCTGTATATTCAAAGCCTAAGAAACAAAAGCCAAAACCTACAAAATTGAAGATAAAAAATTAAAAACATTAAAAAAAATTATTTTTTTAAAAAAAGTTTCGAAGTTTTAACTTTGAAACCTACCTATATATCCAATGCCCAAGAACTGAAAAAAACCTACAAAATAGAAGAAAGATACAATTAAAAAAAAAATTTGTTTAAAAAAAGTATAAAAATTCGTACCTACGAATCTTTGAGTATTCTGTTTTTTGGAATCCCACCTGAGACACCTGAGACCTAAAAAAAAAAAAATAGAAAAAGAACGGTTAGAAACTGTTTACAATATTAAAATAAAAAATAAAAAATCAAGATTTATAGTTACTTACGAATCTTGATTTTTCGTTGTTCTTCAAAACTCGAAAGCCCACTGAACCTATAAAAAATAAAAGAAAAAGAACGGTTAATAACTGTTCATAATATTAAAAAATAAACAAAAAAAAAGATAACCAAGTTTTAAACTTACAAAACTTAGTTTTTTCCATTCTTCAGAAGTCACCCGAGAGCCAAACCTAAAAAAAAAGTAAAAAAGAACGGTTATTAGTATAACTGTTCATATTTTATTAAAAAAAAACAAAAAAAAATCCAAAGAATTCATACTTACGAATCTTTGGATTTTTGTACTTCAGAAGTCCACCCGAGTACTGAAACTAAAAAAAAAAAGTAAAAAAGAACGGTTAGTATTAACTGTTTATATTTTATTAAAAAAAAGGGATGAAAAAAAGTGAAAGAGGAAAGGGGAAGGTAAAAGGAAGGGAAAAGGGAAGGAAGGAAAGGAAGGGAAATGAGAACGAAGGAAGGGAAAGTAGAAGAAGAGAAAAAGGAAGAAGGAAAAGGAGAGGGAAAGAAAGAAATTAAAAAAGTTTAAAAAAGGATGCATTAGAAATTCTTTTTTATACGTGTATCATGTACAGATGGTGATCAAAAGTATACGGACATTTTAATTTGCCAAAATTATGCCGATCATCACGTGATGACGTAATATAAACAATACGTCATTTAACGCCTTATATCATAATAAAAACCTCCCCAATGTTTTTTTTTTAGTAAACATTCACCAAATATGTTCTAAGCTCACCCCAAAAACCCGATATGCGATTATTTATGGTTATAATTGTGGACAATCGGGCCGTTTAATTGCAGAACACTTGGGGTGTAGTAAAACTGCTGTTTATGATGTACTTAAACATTTTCGTGAAACTGGCTCTTTCACACCAAAAAAAAAAATCAGGTCGCCCTCCACTCTTTGACTCACCAGCACGACAAGAACTCAAAGCTTTTGTTAAAGAAAATGGTGAAAATCGTCGACTTTGTTCAAAAAAGCTTGCAACTGTTTGGACAGCTCGTAAAAAGCAACCTATTTCTGTGTGTACCATACGCCGAAACCTCAAAAAGGTTGGACTTAGTGCCTGTATTCCCCGTCATAAACCTGCAATGACAGAAGCACATCGTCAGGCTCGTCTTGAATGGGCATTCTTGCACACGAGATTGGACAACAAGAAAATGGAGAAGAGTGCTTTTTTCAGATGAAAGCACTTTTACACAATTTCAGAAAGGTCGTCAGGGGAAGGGTTTGGCGTGAACCAGGAGAAGAATTGAATCCTGATTGTATTGCAGTTACCGTTAAACACAGTCCTAGCAGAATGTTTTGGGGGTTGTTTCTCCATGGCGGGCTTGGACCAATTGTTCCGTTAAAAGGCTCAGTTACAGGTCAAACTCATGCTAAAATTATTCAAAACTATGTTGTACCTACTTTGGATGAGCATTTTCCACAGGGTAATGGAATTTTTCAAGAAGACAATGCTCCACCACATCGTTCAAAAGTCGCTAAGGCCACCCGTGAAGATGCCAAAATTGTGGAGCTTCAATGGCCAGCAGCAAAGCCCCGATTTGAACCCCATAGAGAACATGTGGGCAGAAATGAAAGCAATGGTGCATCGACGTCGACCCACCACCATCTAATATCAAAGTACTTGAGAAATATGTTAAAGATGCGTGGGATGATATTCCTCCAGAATATTATAAAAAATTAATTGATAGCATGCCACAGAGAATTGAGGCAGTTATTGCTGCAAATGGATATAGTATTAATTATTAATATATAATTTTTTTTACATAAAATTAATAAAGGACAATCAGATTAATATATTTACTTAATAAATTTTATTTTTATTATATTATTTTATATGAAATTTTTATTTTAAAAAATGTCCGCATACTTTTGATCACCATCTGTAACATGTAACATTTAATTAGTAACATAATTCAATCATAGATCATCGAATATAGGCCAATTTGTATTAAGGCTGGTCGATTTATGGTTTTTTTTTATGTTACAACTCAACCAAAAATCAACCAAAAATCAACCAGTTGATTTATACCAAATTTTTCCAATTTTTGTAATTAACCGAATGTGTGACGAATTATGTGATCGATTTGCCGAATTATTGCCGAAAGGTCTTATTGATAAAATAAATGATTTTGTGACATTATCTTTATGGAAGTAAATTCATCATCATCACTGACCATGCAGCACTCAAGTGGTTACTAAATTCAACAACGGAAAATAATAATAAAAGATTAGAAAGATGAAAGATTGCTTTATCAGAATATAAATATGACATTGTATATCGAAAAGAAACTAAACATGCGAATGCTGATGCATTCTTTTATCTTGACTCAACCTCAACTAATAATCACACCAATCCTTCAATCTCACATAACAATCATGAATGAACAACTATACAATGAATTAATATTATTTTTAACAACTCTTACTTTTATGGACAGCATAACTGATAAACGGAAAACCCAAATTCAGAAAAACTCAATCCAATATATTTATCAAAATAATATTTTATTTAGGAAAACAAAGGATGGTATAAGAAAAGTAATTCTACGTGAACAAGTAGAACCCATTTTATATCACTTTCATACAAATATGAGCGGTGCTCATTTAGGAATAGACGCTATAATTGGAAAATCAAAGATCAATATTATTGGCCACAATTAGGAGAAAATGTAAAAGAATATATAAGAACTTGTGATATTTGTCAAAGAAGAAGACCTATTAATCGGCGAGAAGAACTGATACCAATATTGGTTAAGGGACTATTTCATAGGATAGAAATTGACATTAAAGGACCATTACCGATCACTAGTAGTGAAAATAGATATATTATCATCGCCATGGATTATTTTACAAAATGGCTGAAAGAAAGAGTAATACCCAATATTAAAGCAGAAACAGTAGCTAAATTTATTTATGAAGAAATTATTTGTAGACATGGAGTTCTACAAGAAATTCTATCAGATAGAGGAACATCATTTATAAATAAATTAATTGATGAATTATGCGAAAATTATCAAACTAAATATTGTCTTACATCAGCTTATAAGCCTTAAACAAATGGAATGGTTGAAAAATTTAATCGAACAATTGGTGAATGTATTGCAAAATTAGTTCAAGATAATAATAAGGAATGAGATCAATTAATCGATGCAGTACTTTTAGCGTATCGAACAAAGAAGCATCACTGGTCGAAATAAAAACTTTCGGTCATGTGACAAATTGGCTGATCTGTTACACATTTCAGCTAAATTTCAGAAATTATTAAAAATCGGCCAAATTTTGACATATATGATTTATAGTCAATTTATTGAATTATTTAATCAAATGTTACGTGTTATGCATTACGCATATTAAAAGTTTAAAAAAGAATCATCTTATACATCCTTTTTTAAACTTTTTTTAATTTTTTTCTTCCCCTTCCCTTTCCTTTCCTTCATTTTCCTTCCCTGTTTCTTCTTCTTCCCCTTTTCCTTCCTTTATTCTCCTTTCCCTTCCTTCCCCTTCCCCCTTCCCCTTTCACTTTTTTACTTTTTTTTTATAGGTTCAGCTTTTGGGTAGACTTTCAAAGTACAGAAACTCCAAAGATTTGTAAGTACAAATTCTTTGAAGTTTATTTTATTTTTTTTTAATATGAACGGTTACTAACTGTTTTTTTTTTCTTTTTTTTAGATTTGGCCATTTGAGTGGGTTTCTGAAGTACAGAAACTCCAAAGATTCGTAAGTACGAATACTTTGGAGTTTATTTTATTTTTTTTCTTTCTTTTTTTTTAGGTTTGGCCGTTCGGGTGACTTCTGAAGAATGGAAAAAACCAAGTTTCGTAAGTTCAGAACTTGGTTTATTTTTTTTTTAATATTATGAATGGTTATTAACCATTCTTTTTCTTTTATTTTTTATAGGTTCAGCATTTCAGGTAGGTCTTCCAAGTTCTGAAGAACGAAAAAAACCAAGATTCGTAAATATATACGAATCTTGGTTTTAATTTTTTTGTTTTTTTAATTTTATTAATGAATGGTTACTAATAATCATTCCTTTCTTTATTTTTTAGATTCGGGTGGGCTTTTGAAGAATGAAAACCTAAAGATAAAGATTCGTAAGTACAAATCTTTATAATTTTTTTTTATCATTTTAGAATGGTTACTAATAACTGTTCCTTTCTTTATTTTTTAGGTTTGGATGGGCTTCTAAAGAACGAAAATCCAAAGATAAAGATTCGTAAGTACAAATCTTTACTTTATAATTTTTTTTTTGTTTTATTAATCATTTTGGAACGGTTACTAATAACCGTTCCTTTCTTTATTTTTTTAGGTGCGGTAGACTTCTGACGAACAAAAACCCAAAGATAAAGATTTGTAAATACGAATCTTTATAATTTTTTTTTTGTTTTTTCTTTATTATGAACGATTACTAATAACCGTTCTTTTCTTTATTTTTTAGGTTCAGTGGGCTTCTGAAGAACAAAAACCCAAAGATTAAGATTTGTAAGTACAAATCTTCATAATTTTTTTTTGTTTTTTCTTTATTACAAACAGTTACTAATAACCGTTCTTTTCTTTATTTTTTTAAGTGTAGTGGACTTCCAACAAACGAAAACTCAAAAATAAAGATTTGTAAATACGAATCTTTATATACAGTATATATATATTTTTATTTTTTTTATCATTTTGGAATGGTTTATTAACCGTTCTTTTCTTTATTTTTTTAGGTGCAGTGGGCTTTTGACGAACGAAAACCCAAAGATAAAGATTTGTAAGTACGAATCTTCATAATTTTTTTTTTGTTTTTTTTTATCATTTAGAACAGTTACTAATAACCGTTTCTTTCTTTATTTTTTAGGTTTGGTGGGCTTCTGAAGAACAAAAACCCAAAGATAAAGATTCGTAAGTACAAATTTTTACTTTATAATTTTTTTTGTTTTTTTAATCATTTTGAAACGGTTACTAATAACCGTTCCTTTCTTTGTTTTTTTAGGTGCGGTGGCTTCTGACGAACGAAAACTCAAAGATAAAGATTCGTAAGTACGAATCTTTATATATATATATTTATTTTTTTTTTGTTTTTCCTTTATTACAAATGGTTTATTAACCATTTCCTTTCTTATTTTTTTAGGTTTGGTAGACTTCGATGAACGAAAACTCAAAGATTCGTAAGTACTAGTACGATTCTTTACTTTTTTTTTTTTTTTAATTTTATTAATGAACAGTTACTAATAACTGTCCTTTTCTTTTTTATAGGTTCGGGTAGACTTAAGAATGGAAAAAGGAGAACCTTTAAGATTTGTAAGTAATATACTTACGAATTTTTTTTTTAATATTATGGAACAGTTACTAACTGTTCCTTTGATTTTTTTTATAGGTTCAGGTAGATTTCCGTCTTTCTAAGGAACAGAAAAAACTAAAGATTCAGTATGAATCTTTATTTTTTTATTTTTGTTTATTATTACGAATGGTTTCTAACCATTCTTTTTCTTTTTTTTTAGGTCAGTGTCTTCTGAAGAATGGAAAAAACCAAAATTCGTAAATACGAATCTTGGTTTTATTTTTATTTTTTTTTTATAATATTAACGAATGGTTACTGATAACCGTTCTTATTTTATTTTTTTTAGGTTCAGTGGGCTTCTGAAGAACAATGGAAAACCAAGATTCGTAAGTAAGTACGAATCTTGGTTTTTTTTTTATTTTTTATTTTTATTTTTTATTACTACTACGAACAGTTTACTAATAACCGTTCTTTCCTTTTTGTAGGTTTTGGAATCTTTAGAAAAAGTAAAACCAAGATTCGTAAGAGGCGTGCCAGAAATCAGCTGATTTGAAAGGGGTGGGCTTCAGATCAGGTCTATATATATCACGTGACATTTATATATCTAAAGTAATTTAATTATTTTTATATATAATTACTATAATGCAATTATCTTGACTTCTAGTGATTTAATTTTAATAAACTTTTTTTTTAATTTATAGCTCTCATTTAGCTCTACAAATCTAACTTTACAAAATAAAAAAAGTTTGTTTAAATTGAATCACTAGAAGCCAAGATAATTGTATTTACATTATAATAATTATTATAATGCAATTATCTTGACTTCTAGTAATCCAATTTTAATAAACTTTTTTTTATTTTATAGCTCTCATTTAATTCTACAAATATAGCTTTAAAAAACAAAAAAAGTTTGTTCAAATTGAATTACTAGAAGCCAAGATAATTGAATTTATTTATATTATAATAATTATTATAATGCAATTATTTTAACTTCTAGTGATCCAATTTTAATAAACTTTTTTTTTTAATTTATAGCACTCATTTAGCTTTAAAAGTCTAGCTTTACAAAACAAAAAAAAGTTTGTTCAAATTGAATTACTAGAAGCTAAAATAATTATATAATACTAATTATTATATATAATATTTAATATTTAATACTAGTAATAATTTTTTTAGCCAATCAGATTTCAATCAGGTGGGGGTGGGGGTTAAAGCTACTAATTGAGAGAAATCAGCTGATTTCTGGCATGCCCCTAAGTACGAATCTTGGTTTATTTTTTATTTTTTTTTATTATTATAAATGGTTATTAATAATCGCTCTTTTTTTTTCTTTTTTATAGGTTTGGCGTTTCGAGTGGGTTCTAATAAACAGAAAAAACCAAAGATTCGTAAGTAGAATCTTGGGGTTTTTTGCTTTTTTTTAATATTATGAAACGGTTACTAACCATTCTTTTTTTTTTTATAGTTTCAGTGGGTTTCCAAAAGATCAAGATTTGTAAGTATATATGAATACATGAATTATGTGATTGTGGAATTGTAGATTAGCAATACTTATTTGTAATATGAATTTATAAATAAAGTTGTAATTTTATTGCGAATATCAAATAAAATGAGTTGTAGCTGAATATTAGTAAATAAATTTAGTACAAATTTGCAACATAAATTAAGTAACATTCAGAAAACTATTCACCAAAATTTGCTATCTGAAATTGTTTCGAATGTTAACTGAATTTTGGCTGAAATTTCAAGCTGAACTTTAGGCGAGTGGCAGCGAATAGCAGCCAAAAAATTGGCTAAAGTTCAGCTAGCATTAGATCATAAATCAGCCTAAAATCAGCTGGCTGAATTTTGGCCAATTTGAATTATTTATCATTCACGCATAACACTACAGCAGAAAAAACACCATTTTATTTAACTTATGGACGAGAAGCAACTTTACCAATTGATTTAAAAATTCCATCTCAAATATCTCAAAGTAAAAAGGATCTAATGCAAAGATGAATTTATCAGTTAATAGTTGAATTAGAAGAAGAATGAAATAATATTTCGTTAAAAATTGAAAAAGAACAAGCGAAGTAAAAACAAGTATATGATCAACAAGGAATTTCAGAAAAATTAAAAATAGGAGATCAATTCTTAATAAAACGAATGTGACTTAAAAATAATTTCTCAGCAAAATTAGAAAATAAGTGGATAGGACCTTATTTTATTCATGAAGTACTTAATGATAATGTTTATAAACTTAGAAATTTAGATGGAAAACTAGTTAAACATGTAATTCATGGAAATAGACTTAAGAAATATCATGAACAAAAGTTGGAACCAATAGTTATAATTTGAAAATAGTAAAAAGTTTTATTAGAAAAAAGAAAATTATTATTGTTCATTGTTATTATTATTATATTATCATTATTATCATTAATATAATCAGAATCATCAGCAACAAATATTTGATCGTAAGAAGAAGAGGAAAAAGATGAATATGAAGATGAAGATACAAATGAGGGGGACTCTGATATATTATTGTCATCAAAAATGATTATACCATATTTATGTATGACGCTCATTACGTGATAATATTTAGTTTCAAAATATTTTGTACTATATATAGTTTTTTTATTATTTTTTTTCAGTTGTTTTACTTTGTTTTTTAATTCGACGATTTCTTCATCTTGTTGAATAACTTTCTTTTGGGCACTCCAGCACTCTTTTTGAGCGATAGCTCAAAGTTCATTATGGAATTGTGCTTCTTCTTGTTGTTGATAAAGTTGCCCATACTGCAAAATATCAAATTCCGTTAGAGTCATAATTTCTTCTTGTAAGGAATTATTTTCAGCTTGTAAGAAATCATTTTTAGATCGTAACGTTTAAACTTGATCTTGTATTATTAAATGGGAAAGTAGAAACACCAAGTTAGTCAAAGACTAAGTGAATAAATCGATAGTTCAAAAAAGTTCTACAGGGGAGTCCATTCAAGACTAGATATCCTAGAGGTACAAGTACCCATCTGCAAGCCGAAAAGAGAAATCAATTGTTCAAGAACCAGATATAAGATCAAAACCCTGTCTATAGGCTATCCCTATTTAAGAAATATTTTAAGAACCTTGTGTGCAATACTCATCTTTAAGTTGATAAACTTGTGATTTACAAGCAGTCTTTAGTGCCTTAAATCGAGTTTGTGATTTTTTGGAGGAAATTTTTGAACAACGGCACAGCATTTTAATATAAGGGTGTTAAGGAAATTATATGAGTTTTGACAAAAGTGATATATGCAAAAGATTTTGCAGAGAAGTGAAGAAAAGGGGAAAAGGAAAAATTAGGTTCTTAAATAAGAAAAAAACATGACGCGAAAAAATATGTTCTAATTGAAATAACAAAAATGACGCGAAAAATTCAGTAACAGCTGATAATTATTACACATAGAAATAATTAAGAAGAAGAAAAAGTTATTTTTAGAACAAGGAGAAATGTTTTAAAATAGTAATACGCGATTAACTAATTTAAGGGGTAAAGTTAATCAAACTAAATTAGTGAAACAATAATGTAGCGATTTACCGAAATTAGTAGTTGATCATTAATAATATTAATTAATTAAGTACGACAATGAAATTCTTATTTAAAGACGCGTTCTATTTTGTTATGATTCACTTTTTCTCATGTACGCCCACTGAAAATTGTGTTCTAGACTTATTAACTGAAGGAAATAGTTCGCAGATTCTGAGCAAACGTTATTCAGACGAAATGGATGATAAAACAAAAATTCATGTAACATACCGATGTTTATTATGAGCTCAACAATTAAAACAAAGAATTCCAGCTTTAATTTTCGCATATTTCTTAGAATAGCTTATTGAACAAAAGGAACTAACAAAAAAGCAAGTTAGACAAATAGTTTCAGAACATTATTATTGGATTTCTGTTCATATTTATTATATCTTCAAGACAAATCCTATTCAAATTTATTGTACTATTAATACTACTGTTAATTTAATAAGATCTTTAAGACAAAACGAAATTAAGCAATTGGTATTGAAAATTTAAAGACTCACAGGAGTTCGTTCTTTAAGGGAGAAAAGTGTTAAAATAGAAATGTGACGCAGTAATTTTATGTAGATCAATTTTAAAGATCATTTCATAGATTCCTTGATTTTTTCAATTTTCGATTTTGCGATTTATTTGATAAATCTGATAAATCTGATAAATTTGATATATTTGATTTATTTATTTTATTAATTTTATTTATTTTATTTGTTATATTTTATATATTTATTTTTTTATTTATTTATTTTATTTTATTTATTATATTTATTTATTATATTTGTTTTATTTATTTTATCAAATATTTTTAATTTTTATTTTATTATAAATAGTGATAGGATTTTATTAAGTAGAAGAAGTAGTTAGTTAGATAGTTTCATAGATAGTTAAAGAATTGTATTGTAGTTTTCGAGTTATACGAAAAGAGTATTATTTCCAGTAGTATAATTTAAGATAGTTAATTTCGCAACTAAGAGATTTTCTATATTTTTTGTCGTATTTAAAATCTCATATTATTTTAATAAAAACCTATTTTCTTTAACTGAACATCCAACATTATTTCACGTGATTATTTGTGATCAACTTAAGACTCTCCTATTAAGTTAAACTCCAGTTAACCTGTTAAAGCGTTAAAGTTTTTCAGTTGGCTTTAATCATTGATAGGATAACAATATGATATACTGTGCAGTTTTGGCAGTTTCAGATAGCATTCTAAAACAATAATTTTTTTTATTTAAAATTATCTTAAATATAAAATACCCAAATTATTAAAATTATACCTATTTGAAAAGCTTTTTTTCTGAAGTTTAATGGTCTGTTTAGCGGTCTAAAAAAGTCAGAACTCAGAAGCTAAAAAAAATATAAATAGAAGGTTATTATATTTCTATACTCTTTCTATTTAAAAATCTTTTTTTCTAAGCTTACCGATCTGAAATAACAGTTCAAAAGCTATAAAATATACAAATATACATTTTATTTTGTATTTTGTATTCGTTAAACTCTTATAAAAAAAAAGAAAAAAGACTGGTATACTTAAAAACAATGATTGTTTGAATAGTTTAATTACATATTGTATTATTATTAAATCCACAGCATTGTGAAAATGATCTATATACGAAATACTGATTTTTACTAATACTTTATTTATAATGTCAGTTAAATATCATATAAATATCAATGACCTAATTTACCGATATTTTTATGATGTTTCTTTGGAAATAATGGTTTATATCAGTAAAAAATTATTGTCATATTGGGTTAATGATATGTATATTATTTTTAATACGAGCTATCATAGTATATCAGATTTATGATATCTGACCGATATGTCATGATAGCTTATAACCTAATATGCCATCATTCGGCTAGTGATATAGTACTTAAAGTATATTTTTTTATTTTTTTTTATTTTGCATTTTGTTTTTTACTAACCTTATTTTATTTTTTTAGATTTTTTAGCTTTTTTGATTTTGCATTTTGCAATTAAGATATATTTAATATTACATGGCCATTTTTTTTATTTTTTATTTTATTCTTATATTTCATTTTTTACATTTTAAATTTCACCTTTTTTAGGTCTTTTAGGTTTTTTTTATAACTATTAAGATATATTTTTTATTTCTTTATTTTTATTTATTTATTATATGTGATTTCTGTTCTTTATTAACTTCTTTTATTTTATAGATTTGGTTTTTACTTAGTTTTTTATTTATCTTATTTTCATCTCTTCTTCATTTTTTTGTTTTTCATTTTATCATTTTCATTTTTTTATACTACCTTTTATTCCTTTTATTTTTTTTATTTTTTTTTATTTTATTTTATCTTCCTTTTATTTTTTTTATTTTTTTTATTTTCATTTAATTATTTTTATTTCTTTTACTTCTTTTACTTCCCTTTTGCTCTATTTCATTTCTCCTTTACTCTCATTTTGTTTCTTTTATTTTCTTTCATTCTTCCTATTTTTTCATTCACCTTTATTTTTTTTTCTTTTTATTCATATATTCTTTATTGTTGTAACTCTTTTTTTTATTATTTCTATCAAAAATTTAGTATTTTGAATAGCATAAGTTTGTTTTTTTCAATTAATAAATCATGTAATTTATTAAAAATTAATAAATTATTATAAACTTTTAGTGTGAAAATATTTTAAGCATATTTATTATATATTTTAAATTTTTTGATTGGCTAAATTTTTTTAAAATATATAGAGAATTTATATGAATTAACCTAAATATGACCAAATAATCTAAATAAAACTAAATAAACTAGATATAACTAAATAATCTAAATAATCTACTAGATATAATATAACTAAATAATCTAGATATAACCTAGATGCTTATTTTTCTATCATCTTGCCATCGTAGTCATAATTGAAAAAAATTCTCGTGTTACGATGTTTATCAATTTGATTGGTTTAGATTACGCATTTCGTGAAACTCTAGTCGACGCGTTTGTTCATTTATTCTCTCCAGTAACTGAAATTCCAATTTTGAAAAAAAAGGGAACGTATAAAGTGCCCATACTAATGATGACGACGCAAATCCTAGATCTGCAGTAAATGCATGGTTGGTAAATATTTCAAAACTAACACGCGATGCTTCTGTTCCTCCATCTGTTCGAAAAGTTACTTCTGAATTATTAACGCACCACACACTCCATGAATGCAGTGCAAATACTCGTTCCATATATCAGTGAAGTTCGGCAATGTTTGTCCTGAGGGCTCTATAATCACTAGATCATTTGAAACTTGCGTAGATGATGACATTTGCCCGTCTTTATTAATTGAGGTGTTACTAAGCACATCGGAAATGATTTCAGAGCTAAAGAGATCCGAAGTATGGAAAGGCCACTTGATGTAGATGGACCAGAAAAAAATTCATCTACGGGGTCGTATAGGGCATTGTGATCAACTTTCTGAACTTTAGGACACGGTTCTTCAGACATCATGTAGGAAGCAAATACCCGATCACGCTTCCCAGATGTGGCGGTTGAACAAAGTTCTTCGGATGCTCCAGCAATTTGTTTTGCTAGTGCAATTTTGGCTCAAATACGAGCCTGGAGGTGGAAGACTTCTGAGTGCGCTTTGGACCATTTTGCAATCATTGTCCGCCTGTTAGATCGAGACAAAATATGAGATTTTCATAAGGATGTTATCAAACAATTCAATACTTATAATCGAGCATGATTGCATTGTGAAACCTTTCATAATAATGTATTCAAATTGGGGCAATCGGCTACATCTTGCAGAAGAAGGTTTATTGGAGAGGCTTAAACCTGTTTTACAAAAGAAAAATGATAAGCAGTCTTTGTTGCAGAAGTTTGCGCAAGTGTGGGTAAATATGGGTAAATGAGACGTTACTCTGTTTGATCTGTTTGAACTGTATGCATTACTGGTTATCCATATTTTTATTAATGAGTTCACAAGTAAAAGGAATGTCCTATCACATCCTTCGACCACAGAGGCCATGTGGAGTACAATAATGAGCTTCATAACGGGAAAAGCAATACGCGATGGAGATATGGAATATACGTGGGGAGAGATTGTATTAGATTCTACGGACTTTTGGACTTACAACTATTTATGGAGACCAACACTAATGGTGACCGTGACATTCTTACTCTCCCAAAGGTTTCATCAGGTCATAAGGGGGATGAAATGGAACTTTCAAGTGATGGACGTGAATGCTTTGTCTTGGAAATACCTTTTGCTTCATATGACCAAGATAGGAGGAAGATGGCTGAAGATTTTTATAAGCTACTCTGAGAAATAAGGGACATGCTTCATGCTTCCAAGAAAGAAAAGTATGAATTAGGTTATGTAATACCTAAAGAAGGTTTATATGTATATGGTTCACAATAGCATAGCGGACATCCCTATTTTATCACAATTTTGCCGATCATTTGCCGATCATTTGTTGATCACTATTTTATCATATCACATTTAATATTAGATTTTTTTTAAAGTTAATCTCAGTTATCTCAGCATCCAGTGATCAGAATTTTATGATTTTTAGCTTGTTAGAAAGCTTAGGACTTGATGAATCCGATCATCTTTATTTTACAAAATTTGGAGTTATATATCCTGAGATATTTGCATTCGGAATCTTCTAATTATTTTATTATATAATTTATCTTATTAGTTGGAGTAATTATACAATTATAATTCATTAATTTTCATTAATCAAAATAAAATATTAATTTTTATTATTAAAAAATTTCAATAAAGTGACTTTTGCAATTTAATAAAAATTATTATATTAATACTAATTATATATCATTATAATTTAACCATTGTTCGATACATTATATCATATTGATTTTCTACATCACATTCTGTTCTTTCTAATATGTTTTCAATATTCTCTTCTTCATCATTTTCATCATCATTATTATTTTCCTTTTCAAATAAAGGGATTTCATTTTCTTTTAATGATGTCGACAATCTTTGATCCAAACTCTTAATATTTTTCTCAATTCCAGATGATAAATAATCAAAACAAAAATTACATTTATCATCATATAAAGTACTTAAACATTCTTTATGAAAACTGTGTCCACAAAGTAAAACAATTCCATTAGATAAATCTATACTATTTGATAATAAACAATTATTTGCATCACAAAATTTATCATCTGCTGGTATTTTTTGCGTATTCCAGCCTAAAGGAAGTACTTTACATCCACTTCAATATCAAAACTTGGAAGATAAAATTTTGGATATCTATCATTATTAATTTGTTTTGTATTTCCTATATTCTGATGAATCTTATCAAATATTGAGAATAAAAATAATGAAACCTTTTTTTCTAAAGATTTTAATTCTTTAATTTGAGACTTAGCTGGATTTCTCAAATTAACAAAAGAATTTTTAAAAGGATTATTATTTCTTTCAGCATCAATAATTTTTGCTTTTTGTATAATTTGTAACTCTGAATTTGATTCTGCTGTTTGATGCCTTAAAGAGCTATGAAAATTTTCAACAAAATAATCATTAAAAATTGGTAAATTATTTTTTAAAATATTAATTATTGGATGATTTTTTGAAGTCCAATAAAATACATCACTTAAAAACATAAGTGGTGCTTTATTATAATTATGTCTTCTCAATCTTTGAAATAATATCCAAATTTTTACAGTACTTTCTAAATATCCTTCAAAAAATCCACTTCTAAAAAGTATTGCATATATATCCAAAGTAAGTGGAATAGAATTATCTAATAAATCTATCATCATTTGATATTCTGCATCTTTTAAATTTCCAAATCTTTTTGTAACAATATCACGAATATTTTTCCATCCATGATAAGTTAAATGTAAAATAAGATTGATTACTGTTTGTTTTGGTTTTTGAGATAATATTTTTTTATCTCCAAATAAGTTATGATATAGCATCTCAAAAAAGAAATGATATGTTTGAAATAGTATTTCTCTGCTGTTTAAAGAGACATGAAGTGGACCTATCATAGGAATTGAATTTAACACTTGCTCTGGAACTCCAGAATTAATGCCTTTCTTAATTCTTAAGTGTTATAGCTCTTCTTATATTTACTTTGCATGCCCCGCCAATCAGCAATTACAGGAATGATAAAATTATTTAAATAATTTTCTTCAATATTTTCTAATCTTTCAAATGCTTTAAATACATAATCTAAACATTCAATATAATCCTTAAGTACTATGTAAAGGATGCAAAATAAAGTCTACTAATTTGCTATTAGGGACATTGATCTTAATTCATGGTAATTTTGAATTCTACCATCATAATTATGAATATTAAGTAGTTCAACTCTATTTTCATAAGAATCTTCAATTAAAAAATTTTTCCATAATTCTTTTTGCATATAATAACTTTTACCTAATTGATTCATAAAATTATTTTTAATGTTATTAATAATTAATTCAGAATCAATTCCTTTAGGATTATGTATTGAAAAATTATTTAATGAATAAAATGGTATTTTTGGAATTTTAGTATTTGTATTCAATAATATTGTTACAAAATGATAAATATTGTGAGTTTGTAACGAATTAGGTTGATTACGCCTATGAATATTATGGTAATCATCTATATTAAGAATAAACATATTTTCTATATTTTGTAAACAATAATTATCTACAGTTTGTTGGTGTTCATTTGAAATAAAATTTTTTTTACGATTTACTGTTTTTCTTGTTACTGAAACTCCTATATTTGCCAATGTATCAATAGAGAAGAAGAAGCTCCAGAAGTTTCCAAGTATGATCCAATATCAACTTTAATTCCATTAATATATTTATTATTAATGCTAGCTAAAAAATAACATAAAGAAACTAATTTTTTTTTGTTGTTATTATTTGTTGTTTCAGATTTAGTATTAGGATTAGTTCCAGCATATAATTCATCAAAAAATCCAATTAAATCTTTATCAGCTGTTTCTTTAACATAGTTTTAAAAAGCTATTGGATCATAAATAGGTTTAAGATTTAATCTATGTTGATTATTATAAAGAATATTAGACATTTTTATTATTTTACTACTTAATTTAATTTCACTTGAAATTTTTAATTGTGTCATAATTTCTTGATAATCTGATTCAAATTGTTGTAATTCTTCTCCAGTATATAAGATATCTTTTCTAAATAAATAAGTATGATTTCCTATTTTTGATATATTGTCATTATTATTTTTTCTAGAAATTGGTGCTTTATATTCTTCAGTTTGTAAATATTGAGAATCTTTATCAGTTTTTTTTTTACACATACTGCAAATCATTGCAAGTTCATCTAATTCTAATACTTTAATTAATCTTGTTGGAACTTTTTGAAGACTAAATTGTTTGCTTGTATTTTTTGATTGATTTAAGTATTCATCATGTTTTGGATGTTGACAAGTTTTTATTTGTTTAGTTTCTATTGATTCATTTTGTATAACTTCTATTGATTCATTTTGTATAACTTCTATTGATTCATCTTGTATAGCATCTATTAGTTCATCTTGTATAGTTTATTGATTCATCTTGTAAATTATCATTATCATTTAAATTGTTTTTTTTAATTGGAATAGGTGCTTTGTATTTTTCATTTTGTAAATATTCAGAATCTTTATCAGTTTTATTTCTACACATACTACAAATTTCTGAAGATTCATTTAATTTCTAAAACTTCAATTAATCTTTTTGGAACCTTTTTAAGATTAAGTTTGCTTGATTTTTTTTTTGTATTTTTTGATTGATTTTTATATTCATCATGTTTTGGATGCTCACAACTCTTATTATAATTAATATTTCTAGTTTCATTTAAAATAAATTGATTGTAATGTATTTGGCATAAATACATTCCAACTGAAATAATTAATTCAGTAGATTTTGGTATTTTAGTGTTATAAGTGATTGGCTTTATTCTTCCATTACATTCAATGGAATCAAAATTGCAAATATTTGAAAAAGTAGAAGTGTTATCCATTTTTTATAATTAAAAATTATGAAAGTATTTAAAAAAATATTGTTTTTTTATTTTAAATTGGATTGGATTTTCTAATTTTGCTAAAGCAATTTTTTTGTCTATTTATAAAAAAACTGATAAAATATAACATATAGAAAACTTTTAAAATAATTAATTTTATCTTATATTTTTAAAATAGTAAACAAAAATAAATTTTAGAAAATATATAAAGTTTTAAAATCAAATAATCATATATTACTTAAAATTGACTAAATATAGTATATAGGTAACTTTTGGTTTCAAGCGAATTAGGATGCCATTTTTTCACCATATATTTCTAAATGGTTAACAAATATATGATGAAAATTTCAGAGTTGGCTTAAAAGTCTGTGGCTTTGTACAAAGTTTTAAAGTCTAAAAATAGTAAATTTCCTAATTAAATACTAAAAATTTATATATAAAATTAATAAATATCAATTTTAGTAATGAAAAAGGTTTATTATTTTATTCTATATCGTTAAAAAACTTAAATTTATCAATTTTTATAGCCCGGCCGAATGTATATCGGTGTAGCCAAGCCAGATCGGCCGATTTTATATAATGTGATAATTCATAATAGAAATACAAAATCGTGAATATCTTGGCATCTAGTAATCCAAAATTAATGAAAATACCACCATTTGACTCGTCTCGATGAGGCGAATCCAATGAGCACAACTTTATCAAAATTGGATGACTGAATTTCGAGATATTGTTTATTGAAGTTTGAAAAATATATATGATCAGCAAAATGATCGGCATGGTGATATAAGCATGTCCGCTATGCTGTTCACAATGCTATGGATATAAGCAAAATCTGTATGAGATGGAGTATATCAAACCTTTTTACATAGTTTGAAAAATTGGGTCTGTGAAATTTTCACACAATGATATTAAGGTTGGTTGCAGTTAATAAGTAATTATTATATATTGAATTACAACCTTTAGCAGTTGTAATATTATAAACATAAGTTGTAAATTGACTGTAAATACTATACTATAGTGGTTAGCTAAAAGATGGTAATTATGATTTACAACCATTATATTTACTTGATTTTTGACTTACAACTATTTATGGAGACCAACACTAATGCTGACTGCGACATTCTTACTTTTCTTCCAAAGCGGTTTCATCTGGTCATAAGGGAGATGAAATGGGACTTTCAAGTGATGGATGTGAATGCTTTGTCTTGGAAATATCTTTTGCTTCATATGACCAAGATAGGAGGAAGATGGCTGAAGATTTTTATAAGCTACTCTGAGAAATAAGGGATATCTTCATGTGCTTCAAGAAAGAAAAGTATGAATTAGGTTATGTAATACCTAAAGAAGGTTTATGTGTATAAGGTTCACAATGCTATGGATATAAGCAAAATCCGAATAAGATGGAGTATATCAAACCTTTTTACATAGTTTGAAAAATTGGATCTGTGAAATTTTCACACAATAATATTAAGGTTGGTTGCCATAAGTAAGCAATTATTATATATTGAATTACAACCTTTAGCAGTTGTAATATTATAAACATAAGTTGTAAATTGACTGTAAATACTATACTATAGTGGTTAGCTAAAAGATGATAATTATGATTTACAACTATTATATTTACTTGACTTTTGACTTACAACTATTTATGGAGATCAACACTAATGGTGACTGCGACATTCTTACTCTTCCAAAGGTTTCATCTGGTCATAAGGGAGATGAAATGGGACTTTCAAGTGATGGATGTGAATGCTTTGTCTTGGAAATATCTTTTGCTTCATATGACCAAGATAGGAGGAAGATGGCTGAAGATTTTTATAAGCTCTCGAGAAATAAGAGATATACTCCCATGCTTCCAAGAAAGAAAAGTATGAATTAGGTTATGTAATACCTAAAAAAGGTTTATGTGTATAAGGTTCACAATGCTATGGATATAAGCAAAATCCGAATAAGATGGAGTATATCAAACCTTTTTACATAGTTTGAAAAATTGGGTCTGTGAAATTTTCACACAATAATATTAAGGTTGGTTGCCATAAGTAACAATTATTATATATTGAATTACAACCTTTAGCAGTTGTAATATTATAAACATAAGTTGTAAATTGACTGTAAATACTATACTATAGTGATTAGCTAAAAGATGGTAATTTTGATTTACAACCATTATATTTACTTGACTTTTGGACTTATAACTATTTATGGAGATCAACACTAAATGATATTACAGACTTGCCCTTGTTTTGCGAATGATGTGAAATTTTATCTCTGCAAATCAGGTTTGGAATAACTTAAAGAGCTAATATGAGGTTAACAATTCATAAGAATCATCTGATAATGATTATACAAAGCAAACCCCCAAAAAGTATAGTACTTTAGCTATGGTGAAAAATCATGTGATTCCAATTTGATCTGATCTCTTTTTAATAATTTTTTTTCACAATTTACTGTAATATCTTTGCTGGATAAGCCAATTTTTTAAAGATATCATAAGAATATTTTTAAAACATATGTCACCTTCATACAATACTTTAAAATTATCATTAAGAATGCAATATCTTTAGAATATTGGAAAAGTTTTTTATAATTAAATTTTTAAAAATATTTTAAATGCAAATAAAGATATTTCATACAGTATATTTTTAAATGCTTTTAACATACTATTAATAGTTATATGATAATATTATTACAAACTATATATTCAAAGTAATTATAAATGTAAATAAAGATATTTATATACATGATATTTCAAAATACTTCTAATATGTACTATATAATTATTATTCAAAGTAACTAAGCTAGTATAAATTTGTAATAATCTATTGCATTAGATATCATTAATGACATCAGCATAAAGATGATATTTTAATACTAAATCTTTAGTAATATAATCTAAACCTTTTATTTTATGCAAGGTTTCTTTATGATTATGATTACCATTTAGCTTTTCACCAATATGGAAGTTTAATACTTTGCATAGAAATGATTTTAAAATATCTAATGCATTGATATCATCTATTTATCTTTTATTGCAGATGTGTAGACCATATATGTATTAAAAATTTTACGTATAAAATCATCAGATACATATTCTGTAATTATTGATTTGATAAAAAAATGAATTCTACTAGCATTTCTGTTAATAAAATCCATGGTTAAATAATCATATTATGATAATAAGAAATAAACCAATATTAATAAAGTTAACTTACTTTTCTTTATTATAATGCTCAATCACAATATTGGCGTATTGTGATAAATTATTATTTAAATTACAACAATATGCTTGAAAAATTTTTTTGCTTTACTTCTTGTTACATTTATATATATCAGATTCATCTTCAAAAATTAGTTTTTTTGGTCACATTGCATTGATTATTGATTCAAAAGTTGTATCAGAAAGGTTTTACATTTTTATATAAATTCCATTACAGTTATAATTACATGATTTTGATCCTAAAATATAAAAAAAAAAATAATAGATAAAGAAATTATTTAATAATACAGTAATTATTATTAAAAAAATCTAAATTTATACTATATTTTCATTTTTGAGGTGCAGATGATAAGTGAGATGAAGAAAATGATAAATGAGACAAAGAGGATGAAATTATAAAATTAGTACGGTTATCAAAAAATAATTTGACACGTTTTTCAACTTCACAATTGATTGCAGTTTGTATCATATTCTCTAAATTTTCTGGTTGCAAAATATTTGCAATTGCTGCAGATATTTCGTGTAAATCTATATCTTCTGAAGATATTACTGAATCTTGGAATACAGTTTTTTTTAAAAGATATCATTTCGTTAATTTTCAAATAGGTGTGATGGTTTTATTTTGCACATTATATAAGTCTTAATTATCTGATTTCCAATTATCCCAATCATCAAATATTCTAGTAGTATTAGAATTTTTGCTCTTTCTGCTCTTTCTATTACTGCTAACAAAAGTACTATTACTTAAAGGATCAATTGTATCATCCAAGTGATCCAACTTTTGATATTTTTGACCTAAAAAATATGCAAATTTAATTGTAGTAACATTTATATTGTATTATTAAATCTGTACTAGATATATTTACCATAATTTTTATATTGCTCTTGTAGTCGTTCTATGCCAGCTTTATTTTTGTCTTAATCTGGAATTTTTTCATATATTTAGTAAATATTTATAATACTAATATACTAACACTTTAAAGTTAATATAATAAACTTACCTTTTTATGATTTTTACTTTAGGTCTGGGGTGACCTATCTTATAAGTAAGCGAGATCCTCTCCTACCCAAACAATAGCTGCATGTTTTAACTGATGTAGTAGATTTACTAGTACTTGTTTCAACTGATGATTTATAACGTTTTGGTGGCCTACCTTTTGTTCTATGATACTCAGGATTAGCTATCTCAGAAATGGAATTCAAATCACTTAAGGGTTGCCTAATTTCATGATGTATTTCTTTTACACCTAAACCATTATTATTCTAATACTTCATAATAAATTGTATAAGGGGCGTGCCAGAAATTACATGATTTAGTAGGTGGGTAGGGGGTCAGGTCTTGCAATCGGATGTCACAATATACCTTTTATAGTAATAATATATCTTTTATAGTAAATAATATATAATTTGTTTATTAAGAAGCTTTTTTTGCAATTATCTCACCATCTAAAAGTCCAATTTTAATGAATTTTTTTTTGTTTTATAAAGTATAAAGAGAGCTACAAAATAAAAAAAAGTTTATGCAAATTGAATTATTGAATAGTAAAATAATTGTATTATAATATATATGTAATACTGTATATAAAAATTTATTTATTAAGAAGTTTTTTTGCAATTAACTTATTATATAGGCATATAGCAGTTCAATTTTAATGAATTTTTTTTTGTTTTGTAAAGTATAACAGATAAAGAGGTCTACAAAACAAAAAAAAAAGTTTTATGCAAATTGGATTATTGGATAGTGAAATAATTGTATTATAATATATATAAAATATATGGTAATTTATTTATTAATAAACTTTTTTGCAATTATTTCACCAATTTCAATGAATTTTTTTTTATTTTATAAAGCATAAATGGGATTACAAAACAAAAAAAACGTTTATGCAAATTGGATTATTTTTTTTTTTTTTTTAATGATTTATATATGCTTTATTGATATGTAGTTTATATACCATACAAACAAATTATCATAAGCTATATCAACCCAGTAGGATGTAATCGTCAAAATAATTGGATTATTTGATAGCAAACTAATTGTATTATAATATATATATTAATATAATATATTATATATTATATTATATGTATTTTTTTAGCCAATCAGAATTCAATCACATAGTGGGTAAATGGTCAGGTCTCTAATTGAGCATAATTACGTAATTTCTGGCATGCTCCTAAGAATTCCAATTAATTCAGCTGTAGCATTTTTTGACACTGCAATTTGTATACCAGTTTTTGCCACTGACATTGCAGTACTAAATTGGATCTTTTTATTAACAGTTTCTCTAACAGTTTCTATATAAACATTAGAAATTCTAAGTCACTCAATATGGTGCAATGGCAATAAGTCACTTTGAATTCCTTGAGAGATTATAATTTTGACAATTGTTTCAGCAGATGGTGCTACTTCAAACCAATGTGAATGAATAAATTCCAGATAAAAAATCGCTTTGGTAAATTAAAGAAAAATGCGATACTGATATCTACATGCCATTCCTTGATTAATAATCAACATACACGTACAAAGTGATGTATAATCTGTAAAAACTACAACATAATGAGGTTTAATTAAATGTTAAAGTTATTGAAACATAAATAACTTCACAAATTTCTTAAATATTATCTTCAGGTATATCCAATAAAAGTTCATATAGCTGAATTTGAGGCATATCATAAATATGCTCAATTATGCCAGTGGATGAAAAATTAGATTCATTAACCTAGATATAGAGTATAATAAATAATGAGTATACAATGCAATGAAAATCTAAAATTTTTTCCTAATAAACTAACCCAACCTATCCTAATCTAATCTTAAGCTAATGCAAATTGAGTTTTTTTTTCCTAACAAACTAACCTATCATAACCTAACCCTAATCCTAATCCTAACCCTAAGCTAATGTAAATTAAGTTTTTTTCTTAACAAACTAACCCACCTAATCCTAATTCTAACCCTAAGCTAATGTAAATTTAATAAAATAAAAGACAACAAAAATTCACTTACAATACCAATTCTAAATGAACTTACTTAGTTTTTTATGATTAAAGTACCCTGATATAATATAGCTTATTTTATTTGGACTTGTTGAAGTGATAATGGAATTGGGGATAAATAATCTTTTAATACAGAATCAATATCTTTAAAGATTGTAAAATAAGTTAATGGAAGGCCAGATGATGGATTTGATCCATAATAATCCTTGATTCTGGTATATTGTGATTCATTTTCTAATTTTTGTTCAATTACTTTGCCTAATTTTTTCAATAAAGTATTCCGATCCAAATGCTTTTTAAAGACGTCATTAATAGACTCAACCTGTTGAGTTGATTCTACACCTGCTGTAAACACTTTTACAATAGAATACCTGGTTCAGGATTCATGACTAGAATATAATTTTTCAAGATAAGAGTGACATTGTTTATATTTTACAAGCATGTTATTATATCTAAATTTAAACTGATCTTAAGTAATATAGCTATTTCTCATATGGTAAAAGTTTTCAACAAAGGTTTTGGCTATATCACCATGTAATTTAGATCTAGCCTTCTTTTTAATATTTTTAGAGATATGATAAATACATAACAGATGGCGTGTTTGTAAATATATTATATGAATAGCAGCAATCATTGCTAGGTCTTCATCTGTAAATAATACCAGGGGTATTAGATTATTTGTTGCTTTTAATGTACAACACAATATCCATTCATAATCAGCTTGTATTTTATATTTTATTAAAGCTTAAGCAAGAATTCTTAATTTAAAGTTATTATCAATGCCAACAAATAAACTGAGTGCCATATCATAACAATTTGTCTTAGCTATATTATCATGAATTATAACATCATGAAATTTAAACCAGAGTTCATTGTGTTGTTGGCGAAGAGTCCTGTAAGTTCATTTGATGGCCTTTCTAAACGTGGATAAACTATATAATCAGGATCTTTATCATGATGTTTTAAAAGATCCATAAGTAATGTAGCCGTATCTGACTTATCATGAATTTGTGTACCAAGAAACTTGTTAATTGCATTATACAAATTTTTCTTTTTAATATAATATTAAGAAAATTCTTTAATGAGAAAGTTATATTGTTGTCCAGCTTCCAGATGACCATCAATAGTATAATGTTTAATCTTATCTAAAACTGACTGTGAAAGATGAAGATTTTTTGGAGCCAAGTTTATAGTTTCAGTATTACATATATGGTTATAATCATTAACAAGCTTCATAAGATAAATAATATCCAGTTACCCACTTGTTTTCCAAAGTAAAAACTGACTTGTCATGGACAGTTAGTCTTAATTGAAACACTATCATGATATGTATTAATGTCCTCTACTTTTTTTGGCTTGTTAATACCTGACTTCTAGCAATTATAATCATAGCGACGAATAATAGATTTATCATTAGCATCAAGATCTTTTCAGCATTTTCTTGCAATAAATCCATGCTGTTTTGCATAAGAATTGAATACATATTAAACTATATCCCAATCTTTAAATGAATCTCCAACTCTCATTTCAACTGCATCATTTTTATCATCTATAATGTAATTCCAAATTTATCTGTTTGAGTAAAATTAACATCTAAGTCATCAGTAATTTGAGTACTAAATAGAGAATTAGTTTGTTGTACTAAAGGCTTTTGAAAGTTTATGTAAAACCCTTCCATTAGATTCTGTAAAAGTAGTTCATTAGTTTCTAAATTTAACACAGGTTGAAATGCTAAAAATTGGCAAAAAAAATGGCGCGAAAAGCAGTGGCTATTCTTGGCTATTCTTGGCTATTCTTGGCTGTTTTTGGCTATTTGCGAATTAACCTATACTATTTGTAAATAGTTTATATAAATTTGCGAATAATTTATGCAATTCTATCCATTTTTTTTGCCTATTTTTGGTCATTTGACATGTGTAATATAGTGAACATAACAAAATATTTCAAAATTATTAAAAAAAAAATCATACCTTAGTATATAATAAATAAAGACAGGAATTGTAAATGATATTAAAAGGAAAAGGATGAGTAAATAGGGAAAAGGAATGCTTATATGATAAATGAAGGAAAGAAAAAAGTTTACGGAAAAAGAAAAAAAAGAAAAGCTTATGGGAAAAAAATGATGAAATCAGATAATCAATAAATGTTTAACTTATATAGTTACACAAATCACACAAAGCTACAAGCTACTGGTATAAATTACCACTGGTAGTACATAGTAATTTCCATAATTAAATAATTTAAATATAACTAAATAAACTAAATATAACCAAATAATTTAAATATAATTAAATAATCCAAAGTTAATAACCTAAATATAATTAAATAATCTAATTAAATAACTTAAGTATGATCATTTTTTATACCTTCTTATTTTTCTACTATATTCATTGTCTTTAAAATCACTTTTCTTTATTTTTTTCTATTTATTTTTATAATCATGTAATTAATTAAATAATCAAAATATAACTATAATCAAATAATTTAAATATACCTATTTTTGTATATTAATAAATATTTTTTAATATAATTTACACTTTTTAATTGATTAGTTGTTAAGTTTTATGTTAAAGGTGCAGACTGTTTACATCTGTTTGGATTACCAGTTTTATATTGAAGTTTCTACCTTTCTGCATCTTTTTGATTATTTATTAAAATGTCAAAGATGTTTCTTTCTTTATATATTTTGTTATTCATTTAAATGCCAGATTGTAGTAAAAAACTAAATAATCAGCATTACAAATTGTAATGCATATATGATTTGTATCTAAATTTGGCTGACACTATAACATAACTATAAATTCAGATTAATTTTTAGAGCATGTGATTTTGAAGATCCAAGCTAGTATTATAGTAGTAACTTGGTAGTATACATGCCACCCAAATTATTTTGGGCTGCCGTAATTATAAGTAAAATCCCAAATTCAATTATGACATCCCAAATTATTTTGGCACTTTACATAGTAAATTATATATAAATTGAATGAATTACGACATCCCAAATTATAATTATGGCATCCCAAAATAATTTGGGCAGCATGTATATTTGGTAGTACTTGGAATTCCTTTGAAATTGTTATAGAATTGGCAGAGAACTGGAATATTTCTATTAATCTGCTAATTTCAGTACCAACTTGGATGTTACTTTCTCATAACTTTTGAATAATTTTTGAATAACTTTTGAGAATTTGGTTTAGTGATCAGTTAATTAGTGAATCAGAAATACGATAAGTATTATTATGGTCAGTCTTTTTGATTGATAGAAAATATACTCTTTTGCAATCTAACTATTGCTTATTAGTTATTAGATATAAGTATGCTGATTTTGTATTCTAATATTTAAAATATTATTGTATTTTTAATATGTTTTTAGATATATTAGAATGCAAAATAGAATGTAAAATAAGACAGATTTTTATATGCATCATTTGCAATTTTATTTTAATAAAAAATTAAAAAATTTACTCAATCACTTTTTAGGGCAAAATTTATTATATGAGAAAGTGTTCTTTTTTTATTTTGACGTATTTTTGTATTATTTATTTTAGTTGTTTTAGGACCTAGATAATCTAGTAAAAATAAAATTTTATAAAAAAAAATTTTTTTTTCTTTATGTGTAAATAAAAAAATAAAAAAAAAGTATAGAAATTTAATTTTTTTAGGTTACCTAAATCACTTTAGTTATCTAGAATAGACCATTCAATAAAACATTTAAATGATCTAGTAAAATTAATTTGCTATTTTACTTTTACCTAAAAATTTCTAAGTTACTTAAGACAGATTTTTTTTAAGGTAAATTTTTTTAAGACATTCAACTTCTTTCTATAATAGTATATTTTTAAATGATATTTATCTAAATGTAAATTATACATTTCATACATTAATGTGATAAATTTTCCATATTACTTGCAAAGGCTTTACTAATGTTTTTTTTAATAGATTTTACATCCTTTTTGCTATTACAAACCCTTTTATACATATTCCTTTTGTTGGAAAGATATTGGAAAATAAATTTGTTTTTTATTAAGTATTTTTTAAATTTTATAATTATTTTTTTTATTTAACTAAAACTTTTTTTTAGGATAATATACTTTAAGTATAGCTAGAATTATTTTTTGAAAAAAATAACCTAATCTAAGTTTTCAAACTTTTTAATATGTCTCCTGTCATTTTTTACTCAGAGACTGAAAAGATAATATGATAAACTAGATGATCAGATATGAAGGTGAAAATTATTTAATAGGTATTTAAAACTGTAATAAATATGTTATAAAAAATAATAAAAAGTTAACTTCAACTTTTAACAATGAAATAGCAAACTATCGAATGTAAAAAAAGTTAAAGAATACATTAATCAAAATTTTCATTATCATTAATGGCTAGAAAGCAGTTATTATGATTACTGGCATCAAAGTATTTTTTGTCTAAAATAAAAAACATACTTCCCATTGGAAAAGATAAGGAGAAAGGTATTGTAAACATGAGTTTATTCTGAAAGGAATTTATAAAGACATACCTTATTTGTGATTATCATGCAGAAAAAAAGCTATATCTCTGTATTATCACATCCAATAAAGACCAAAAGTTTATTGCTCTCAATATCATCTTAAACTACAATTCAAAGGTTGATCCTGAATGTAAAATAGAGATAGCTTTAGACGATACAGGTATAAAGTTATGAGAAAATATAGGGTACTACTTTTCAGGTAGGTTTATAAGCAATTATAAATATAATTACAGTGCACCTTATTATACAAGATTCTCATCACTGCCAACATACATTTTATGTCTATATTGATAACTTTCACTGTCCTCATATACTATATAAATTATTCTTTAAAATTTTAAAAAATTTCGGTTAAGTTATTTTTAAAATTAATATAATAAAATCCAATATTTTAATAAATAAACCAAAAGAAATATTAATTTTAAAAATAAAAGTATGTAGTTTAAAATTTTTGAAAATACTTTTAAAATAAGCTTTTTTTTTGAAAATTTATATAATTGATAACTTATATATTATAGATTATATAAGGTAGTGTTGTCATGGAACACGGACACGGACATTGGACAGTCCCGGACCGGATAGTTCATGTCCGGGACATTTTGTCAGCCGTTTTTCTTGTTAATTCCAGCCAAAATATTTGTCAACAGCTTGTCTGTGTCCGCAGAGTCCGCGGACTATGGACGCGGACATAGATTTTTTGGACATCCGTATCCACAAAAAATCGCCGGTATCTAAAAAAATCCATAAAAATTTTCAACTAAAAATGAAATAACAAATTTATTGTATAAGTAAAGGTTAATCAATGGGGTGTATTGTTATATTTTTAAATAATGCTATCCTTTAAGCATTGACCATTGAATCATAGACTTACAAAAAGGGAGTCATTATTTTCATAAAAATAGTAACACAAGCTTTGGTATACAGGCACAATTACTGTTTTTTAACGAAGAAAGTTTACCAAGGTTACGTACAAGCTCAATATTTCAACAGGTATTCTTGTTAGTGGTTAGTTGACTACCTCCATCTAACCTTTGACATAATTCATCACTACAATTATTCGATGATATACTACAGATGACTTTGGATTTTTCAATCTTTATTATATAAACAAATCATAATTTACTTTGATAATTTCTTTGAGACATAGCTCTTTTAATATTATTATGTTGATATAAAATTCGGTAAAATGATAGTAGCTTTAACTTATAGTTATTTATTACACGCTGAAAAAATTGCCTTTATTTCTTTTTGTAAATTGGTTATATTAAAACATCCGGAATTCCGGATGTCAATGAGGGATTATTTTTCAAAAATTTTTTTTTTATATATCCCAACCTCATTTGGATAATATTATAAATTAACACCCTTAATTATACATTGATCATCGACATACACAGCATGTATTTTGATTTTGAAGTGCCTTAGCTGATAGGAATATATTCTTGAAGTTCTTCAATTGTATTTTGGTTGACTAGATTTTCTCATTGTTTTACCGTGAAAATATGAATTTGCTTCTGTAGCTGAAGTTTCTACATGAAAATTCTCCTTGTTCGTAACAATAGCCGAGGAGTTTGAACATTCATTACCTATGAACTCTCGTCTTTAATATAGTTCAAAAAAGAAATATTATTTTAAGTATTATATTTGAATAAAATAGATTTATAAAGGGGGGATAAGAAAAATATACGTTTTCTGACAGACGCATAGGCATTAGTTGGTTTTCAGTTTCCGACGGGGCATTTCCACCTACCAGTTTCGTAAGAAGTTCCTGTTAGTATTTCGTTACAGTGATTCTGCTATCACCGAATTTCGTATTTGAATCAGTGCCGATCATACCGGATCAGCAGTTAATAATTTACGTACAGTGTTCCGATTAGAAAAAATTTTCCTATCTATTATGAATATCTTTTATATCTTTTCTTTTTTATCCCACTTTTCGTTCTTTCTTTTATAGGCTTTTAAATGCTAATAACAATCCAAGTTTTCTAACCACAACTGATAGACAAAAAGAAATAACTAAGGTTATGGCTTTCAAATTCAATTGGCCTGATTTTACTACTGAATTCGTTGAGCAAGCAAAGCAACTACTAACGACAGCACTTAATAAGAGTAATAAACCAGCCAATATAGTAGATCATATTGTAGTGAAAGATTTAAACATGGGCACAAAGGTTAGGGCATGTTTTTTCAAAATAATATTTTAATATGTGATGGCATAAATTATTTACGAGAAATTTTATGTAGCCTCCTGAGTTGGAAATAATGGAAATTGGAGAATTGGCAGTTGATAAATTCAGAGGAATATTCAAACTGATATATAGCGGAGATGCCCATTTAACTTTGCAAACTAAAGTACAGGTATAAATAACATCATTTATTAATATTAAATATAAATATAATAATTTACTTGATCATTTATATTTTATTTAAGGCAAATCCAATGAACAGTAATAAATCAGATGTAAGCATGTATACTCGGAGAGGAATTCTTGCAGCTGATCAACCTCTTGTTGTACCTATGCTACTTCGATTAAGTAATTTAAAATTACGTGGGATTATCGTATTAGTAGTCAGCAAGCAAAAAGGGATTACACTTGTATTTAAAAATGATCCATTAGAAAAAGTAGATATTTCATCTACCTTTGATAGTATTTCTAGCATACAACGATTTTTGCAAACAGAGATTGAGAAAAGATTGAGGATAATGTTCCAGGAAGATTTACCTTCAATTGTTCATCAATTATCATTACGAAAATGGCTTAATTGTAATAAACAAAAAGAAGAAACAACATTTAAACAAGAACTATTAGAAAAAGATCACAACTATGACCATAGTCCTCTCCATAATTTACCTGAAAATACTCCTTATGATACAATGTCTATGCCAGACCTTCGTTATCATACACCATTATCAACCCCAAGTTCGGAATTCTCAAGCATCTCTCCCGAATCTTCATTTTATGCGGAGGATGGTTATTCTAATATGGGAGATCTTGACTCTCTGGATGGTTACCCAGGATGTTCTACATATTCAAATTTCGGTGATTTATTTGACCGTCAAAAGGAAGAAGGCTTAAAAGCAATATCTCAACCGAACAAAGATCATTATTCAGATGTAAATCGTCCTCGAGTTTTTCATCGTCAACGATTTCTCGTATCTCCTAAACCTCAGAGAAGAGGTTCTTTACCAACTTGGTTACCTTCTGTACAAGAGCAACAGTACGATGTTAGAAAACCATTAAGACGACATATACATAGTGAAGTAAAACACCCGTTATCACCAATAATAACGGATCATTTTACTGAAACGGTCTCTCCGGCGTCAAGCTCGAATATTAATAAAGTGACAATGGCAAATCTTCAACGCCATAATCAATATCAAACTGCTGAAAGAACTCAATCTCTAGGGCATCAGAATTCTTTATTTTCATCTAATACATCAGATGACGTAACTTATAACGTTTCTTTAAGTGATTCTCATCAGCATATCAATCACAAAAGCGTTTCAGCTTCTACATTCTCATCGAATGAGCATGATGTTTTTTTACGTCAGCAAGAGATTGTTCTTCAGCCATCTGAAACATCAGTTGCTGCAAAACTTGCCACTTTGATGAATTCTAATCATACTATTTCTCCTTACACCCGTACTTTACAACATCTTACCTTTCGGTCTTTTCCACACCCAGCCAACAAAACATTAACTAACAAACGGAAATTACCTGGTAAAGTTGTAGTTAAGAGAAATGTTTTGAGCTTTCCTAGTCTGACGACTGGGTTCGAACATTGTAATAATAATGTTCATGATTCAAATAATAATAAAGATTAATAGACCAAAAAAAAAATTTTAAAGGGATACAACCGATGAGATTGAATAAAAATAACGATTTGCGAGGAAGATGTTAATTTATTTAATATAATAAAAAAAGTGATGTGAGATTAACACAATTAACACATATTTCATCAATTAGAATTAGTGTATTCTAAATCTTTATCCTACATTTTAAAACAAACTAATCTACGACAATTCAGTATACATACATATAACTCTTTGGTTAATGAATTTGTCAATGATTGCTACATTTGACAAAACATCTATTTTAGGTAATAATATAAGGTAAATATTTCTTTACAAAAAAAAATAAAATAAAGAAGCCTGAATCTTTATAAAAGAACGGTCGCGACTGAATCAAAGATAAAAATATTTCTAAATTGAGAATTCTCAATCAGAATAAATCTTCATATATAAAGAACCCCATGTCGGTATAAACCCAAGCTTAACCTCTAAATCATGTTAATGATACTAATAAAAAAAGGGGAGAAATTATTATACAAAGAAATAGTAAAAGTGTAATAAAAAAAAAACCAAAAATAAATAAATCACCAATTTATTGGTTATGTTCAGGTTGATTTTGTTAGATGTTAATTGTTTTTCTTTTTTTTTCTCGCACTAGTCAGAAGATAAGGTCGAGTTCTCCGTCAGATGACTTATTATATAAAGAAATGTGAAATAAGAATGTGCAATCACATGATCAAAAGTAATCAAATTTATCGTTTACATGATTACTTACCGAATCATCCACATGATCGGGTCTGTTAATTGTAAAAGTACGAATTGAATAATAATCAAATTTAAAAATTTAAATATTTGTAAATAAAGAAAGACGCAATTCAACTTACGCATCGCCTAATGTTGCCTGCAACGACTTGACTCGATCTTTTAATTCATTTTTTTGCATTAGGAGCTGTTGTATATATTCCACAGCTGAATAGTATATATATAAAAAAATCATATATTAGAGATAAAAGTATCAAAAAGAATCTGCAATATCCACAAATGTTAATCCTTTTGATATTACTACTATTCTATGAATATTTAAAATAAAATAAATTACATTTTTGAAGAATCAATGCCTCGCTTCGATGACATTGACTAAGTGTTGGTACAATTTCAACTAATTGGTCAAAACCCAAACGAATGTTCTGTCGTCTTTTCTGTTCAGATGCGATATGATTTGCTTTTTTTTCTGCCTCAGTTAATAGTTCGTGATGTCCTTTTTTCCCTCTTCCTCCACGATTCGGTGCCGGTGTTGGAGGTTGAGTATTATTTGATTCTGATGTGGATGCTAATTTTGGCGATGCTGGTGTTGCTTCTGTTGTCGATGATGATCCAGTATTTAATCCAGACGGAGAAGAAGAAAGTGTAGGAATTACTGTAGATGTCGTTGAATTACTTCCTTCATCTGATTTGGATTCATTTAATGATGTATTTACGTCATTTGAATTTTTAATAGACTTTCGCCGAGAAGGAGTACGTTTTAAAGCTTGTTTTGCTACTAAATTTGATCTTGGCGGTGATTGCGATCTTTGTCTTCTATTATTAACTGTCGTTGGTTCAGTCTTTATATACAATGCTGAAGGATGGTTATTTGCGATGGATTTGACTTTTCCAGTACTATGAATATTTAATCCATTATTTAGCGATATTTGATGATTTAAAGGATATTGCGGTTGTACATAATTATTATGAGCATGCGAAGATGTTTGATGAAAATTAGCTGTCTGAATATAGCCATGGTTTGCCGGTATGGTAATGGAGGCGGAACCGATAGGTTGATATATATATCCACCAGTTCCAGCGTACCCAGCATTAGCATCAAAGTTAGAACCAAATCCTGCTTGAAATCCTCTTACTGAAGTTTGAGCGTCTATGACGGTTTTCAATAACGAATTTTATAAAGGAATTGCATTAATTTTTTGCAAATTTCAAATATAAGTGATTTATACTAATTTTCAACATACCGTGAAATGAAAGACTCGCTTGACTGTGATGTGTGATATCCATCATATGATTTGGTGGTTCTTCGGTTGCGATTGTATTAAAAAATTCAGTAATAAATTTTTGATCTTGTTCAGTTAGAAGACCATCGTGTTGCATTTGTTCTGGGTATCTGAGCATACTTTCCGGGTTGGCCTGGAAGGACATTGCGTGCACACGAGTAAAAACTGACAAAGTTCAATTTCAGCAAAAGGTTAATTAAAATTTTATGTCAGGAAGTTACCAATGTCCAATTGTTGTATAATTACAAGGTAAATGTAATTGATTTATTTGGTTTCGTAGACAATTATCGATTATTGATGTGAGGTGGGTTGATCTACTCCTAAATTAAGCTCTTCCTTCTTATGAATCTCACGCCTTTGTACTACCAATGACAAGAAAAGTTGCTGTCATGCGTAAGTCCACGTACCAGGTAACGGGAGTATAAGCAATGTCACACCAATCAAAAAAGAGTATATATGATTAACATTTACCAGATCAAATCTTTGCTTTCTTTCATAGCTAGTACACATGTCTTGTGCACAATCAATTTCGCCAGAAGTGCAGAAGTATTTAGATCAAGTTGTTTCCAAACTTCCAGAAAGTAATTGGTCTTTTATGCAAGGGTTTTTTCTAGGCCAATTAACGGTTGTGATTTTGGTACTCGCTTTTATCAAATATATGTTATTAGAAGATGTTAAAAAAACCAATCTCAAGGTTGTTATTTAATATCATTAAATTTTATGTTTTTGAAAACTGATTAAGTGAAAATGTAATCAGAATGAAAATAAAAGAGTAATGTTTTTTAGCGTCCTCTTCCTATCTCTACGCCTCTGAATACGAAAACAGCTTCATCTTCCCCAGCATCAATTATTTTATCTAAAACACTATATGATCCAGCCTCACCTGAATCGACAGCTTGGCTAAATGTCTTATTTGCACAGACTATATATCAATATAGAAATGATGCTAAAACAGATAATCGTTTAGTGCACATAGTTGATAAAATATTGAATAGTGGAGTTAGGCCTAATTTCGTGGTGAGTCATTAAAAAAAGGGAAAAAATAGCGGATAAGATTTTAAATATATTACAAATAGGGACCCATAGAGGTTACGCGACTTGATATTGGAGAGGAATTTCCTATATTTAAAAATGCACGAATAAGACCAGCTGATGCTCTTGGAAAAATGGTATTTAATCAAATGTGATAAAATTATATAGTTATTGTGTGTAATTGGGAAATTAATTAATTAAAAAATTATCTTATAATAAGAGAGTTGAAGTTGATTGTGATTATAGCGATCATATCACTCTTGGCATCGATACTCAAATACTTCTAAACTGGCCTAAACCAAAAATAGCCGTATTACCAATTTCATTAGTTATATCCGTGATCAAATTTTCTGCTACGGTAAGGCAATTGAAAATAAATTTGACATAATTTGGGATACTACATTTGTAAATTTAATATATTCAACTTATACTATACCAGAACATTGACAATGCCGCAACTAAATAATTTTAGATAACTTTGGAGATAGTGACTTCTCCGGAATCCTCATATATTTTAGTCTCGGTGTTACCAGACTTTATTCTCGAATTTAATGTCCAATCTTTAATAGGCTCACGATCCAAACTTGAGGATGTTCCTAAAATTACTCATATCATCATATCTAAATTACGAAATGCGTTCTGCGAGAATTTTGTGTATCCTAATTTTAAAAAAATTAAGATGCCTGATTTATGGAGTCCAAATAAAAATCCCGAAAGCTCAGATGAAAATAATTTACAACAAAATTCTTATGGAGAAGAAATCAACGATACAACTAAAACCCCATCAACATTGACTGAAGGGTTAAGACAACGCAAGAATGTTATTAAAGATTATCCGCTAGTACAAGATGCAGTGTTTCTTGCACACGATGTACAAAACACAACGCAGGCTCAGGTGTCTTCTTTTAATTAATGTTGAAAAACTAGGCTACTATTTATTTAAAAGTAATAAATTTTAGTTTATAATTGTTTATTATTACTATTATTGCTATTATTTTTTTTAAACATCTCTTGTATAGGTCACACTTGATATTTACTTATAACTTTCAAAATTTCGTCTATTTTTTTAAAATTTTTAATCCTCAGTTATTATTAATACAATAGAAGTTTAACTTTAGTTTATGAGATTTGGTTCGATAAGAAAATTTGCATTAAAGTAACATTTAAAAGGATTTTTTACTTAACATATATTAAAAATGTCTGGATTTTAAGTGTATTTTCAAAAGAGCTGTGTTTATTAAAACAAAAATATATCTCTGAAAAATTGCATACTGATAATATACAAATATACTGAATTTTAAGGATATTTAAAAGTTTATTAAAGTATTATTTATGGTAGTATTCATATCCAGAAAAGATTTATATAAAACCAAATGTGCAAAGGTTTATTTATATACCAATATTGCTGTTTTGGAAAAAAAGCATTAGTATATCAAATTATCAGTTTATAAAAAAAAATTTATATGATAATATAATATTATTATAAATAACATAATTAATATCAGTATAAAATATTTTAACATATATAAACATGCAATTTTATTTTACATTTATAAAATTCAAAAAATTTATTAACAAAATTGTATTAATTATATCAATTATATATTATATTAGGGATTAGAAGTAAAATTGTATCATCAATTATATTATACATGCTGTCCAAATTATTTTGGAATGCTATAATTATAATTTGGAATGCTGCAATTATATGTAATTTATTATGTAAAGTGCCAAAATAATTTGGAATGCCATAATTGAATTTAGAATTACAGCAGTTCAAAATAATTTGGGTAACATGTAAAAATTATATAATAATATCAGAAATTAACTATCTAATTTAGGTTACTTTAAATAATTTTTGTAATGTATTTAATTCACTTTAATTCGTGATTTGCATAACAATCAGAGAAAATTTACGAAATTACTATTCAATTTAGGGGAAAAAATAAAAAAGTTATTTGCGATTATATTATTTTACAGTGATTTAATTTTGATGAACATTTTTTTGTCGTGTAGCTCTCTACACCTTCTAAGGTTGCAGGCTAAACTGGTTTTTGAATTTGGCAAAACGTCTAAACCTCAGTTTTGTCAATTTTTTTATAAGAGTTTATTATAGTTTTGTCATTTCATATGATTTTTATAGTCAAGTTTCACCAAATTTTTATTAATATTTTAATATAGTTTTGTCAAGTTTTGCGTTTATTATGGAGTTTCGCCCGCAACCTTAACGCCTTCTATAAAATAAAAAAAGATCATTGAAATTGGACCAATAGAATGTGAGATAATTGCAAAATCAATTTTTTCTGGAATCTGATATGCTCTGGGAAAAATTGATTTTGTGATTATCTCACATTCTATTGTTCCAATTTTGATGATCTTTTTTTTATTTTATAGAAGATGTAAAGAATTACACGACATAAAACTTTTATCGAGATTGAATTACTGAATCACGAGATAATCGCAAAAAACGTTTTTATTTTCTTCCTAAATTTGAATAGTAATTTTCTCTGATTGTTACGTGAATCACAAATTAATTAATAGAATTATTTAATGAAGATCATCCAAATTATTTAAGACCTAAATTTTTGAAATTACTTTTTTTGTTTAACCCAATACATTTGGAAGTTTATTAAATAAAGTATTAAAGGCTTAAAGCTAAATTAATTTATTTAATTATATAAGTAAAATAAAAAAACCCTCTAATATTATTAATAATCAAACTACTTGTTATACATAAAAGCATGAATTTTTGCTCAGAAGGTAGGGTTCATTTAAAATAACCCATTCTTAACTATAATGCCCTCTTTTTTTATAAAGCAACCATTATGACCAAAAAAGAAAAAAAATATTTAAGTTCCAGTAAAGCAAATGAGAAAAGTAATATTTCTTTAGATCACTTCTTTCACAAACTTCTAAAGAAAATAGGAATTAGGCAACCAAGTTATAGAATCTGATTAATATATAATTAAACTAAGACCAATCAGCTGTAAATCTTATATATACAAATAAACTTCAAGATCATACATCAGGAAATTTGTTTAGGCGTAATTTAATGTAATATTTCAAAGGTGGTGTAAAATTTCGAAATATTACACTAAAAACATAATATTACAAAAGTTTATGCTCTTAAATTTGAATAATTATAGTAATTTAAGAATATCTCGCTATCTACTGATCCAATCAAGACGATCTATAGCTCATTGGAATCAGCTCATCAAGACGGATCGAATGGTAGTAAAATCGCATTTCTACAGTTGATAGAACGCTCTATAGTATGCAGTAAAGTTTTAAATTAATAGAAAGTCATCTATCAAACGTAAAGATACGATTTTACTACCATTCGATCCGTCTTGATGAGCTGATTCCAATGAGCTATAGATCGTCTTGATTGGATCAGTAGATAGTGAGATATTCTTAAATTACTATAATTATTCAAATTTAAGAGTATAAACTTTTGTAATATTATGTTTTTAGTGTAATATTTCGAAATTTTACACCACCTTCAAAATATTACACTAAATTACGCCTAAACAAATTTCCTGATGTAATTGTAGAAGATCCTATGAGAATCGTACATTGAAATAAATTTTGTTATTTATTATCAGATGTCTAGATATATAATCAAAATAACTGGATACTAGTAGCTTTCTTAAAATACAAATAATATCCCAGGGTGTTTAGACCTGGTATTACAAAACTATATAAATTTTATATATGGGTGTTTGGACCCAGTGTTACAGAATAATAAAATTTTATACATGGGGTGTTTAGACCTAGTGTAACAGAATAATAAAAATTAATCTTTATTTGTAGTACATTGTTTACAATTACAATTGTTTTTGCTTTTACTCTTTGATTTTTCGTTAAATTTTACATTCTGTAATAATGTCTTATAACAACTGCATTAAAAACACTATGGATGTTTTTGCATATGAACAAAATGCTACTTCAACGCATCATGTGATACACATCAGTTTTATATTCATTCTTCATTGAATTTTCGTTATCTAACTAAGTAATAAGTGGTTTTATTTCTTTTTTAATAGTCTATTGATTCATACCTGTCAACATTTGATAACACTTTACAAGATAAAGTTCTAGATACAAATGAACAATATACAAATCTCACATCATATGTACAATACACTACTCCAACACACTTCGCGTCATATATTGCTCCAGATGAACAGTATGCTGATGATGTTCTAACATACCTAACATCATACACTCCAGATAAATATGCTGCTACTCTGGCACACTTCATATCAAATATTAATGATACTGCTTTGACACAAGTCACATCATTTGTTACTCCAGATGCTGATGATACAGTCAACTCTCTTTATAGTCACACATTTGGGACAGTCCATATTTGGTGATTATAAAGAGATGTGACTATATAAAAAATTCCTTATATTTGTATATCATAATTCCGGCCAAAAATTAATATAATTTTAGCCAGAATTATACTTAAAACTTTATTGTATCATAACTTCGCCAATATTAATCGTAGAGAGATGATCGTACCGCCATTCGATTCGTCTTGATGAGACGGTTCTAATGGTATAAAATACGTCGAAATCCAATCACTAGATTAATAATTTCCAAAATTAAAAATATATTAATGGTTTTTGTGTAATAACTCTGCCAATATTGATCCTAGAAAGGCGATCTTACTACCATTCGATTCGTCTTGATGAGACAAATCTAATGGTATAAGATACATCGAAATCCAATCACTAGATCAATTTCCAAAATTAAAAAATATTAAATGGTTTTTAAGTAATAACTCCGTCAATATTGATCACAGAGAGATGAGCTTACCACCATTCGATTCGTCTCGATGAGGCGATTCCAACGAGCTATAAATCGTCTTTTTACAATCACTAGGTACCGAGAAATCTAGCAAAATGTTAAATGGTGCAGTAAACGTAAATCAAGAAATATTATAATGCCGATGCTTAACATTTTGTTGAATAACTCGTCAGCCAGTGATCGGAAAAGGATAAAACTGGGTTGGTCACCCTATCTCAGTGGTTAGTCACTGAGACCCTCATTAAGCCTGAGTATGGTGAGGTCGCAGGTTCGATTCCCATGACCACGGAAATAAAAAGAATTTTACTGCGACGCTACAACCAATAGCGTGAAGGTACAGGGATTAGTGTAGTTGGACTGCATCATGGTGAATTAGTGTGTACGGTTAGGCCGCACATTTCAACTAAGGGTCATGGTGTCCTTCTAACGTTCCCTATGAGGCCATTGGCATGCGCGCAGTCCTGTCCTGGGTCACTACTATACCTTGGGGGGACTTCCTGTCCGGGTGGTCACTCTACGATACCACTTGGGGTCAGTAATGGCTAGATGGTCGTTCTAGATAGTAAAGCTGAGGGTGCAATGTCTTAGTGGTAGTTAGACCTTCTGTTAGGTCTTAGACCAACCAAGGTGTTCGTGCACTGAACAGGTAGCATGGCTATGGGGTTCAATTCCCTACTCCTTGGGTCCCGGGTTGGTGATCCCTGGTGGTTGATACCCACCATAAGGGGTGATCCTGGACAGATGCCTGCTACTTCCTGTCCGAGTGGTCACTACAAAGTATACCACTTGGGGTAAACAACTGTACTATCGGTGCTAGGTAATCGCAGGCTGTAGTGGCCTTTGAGGTGAGACTTAGCACCTAAATGGTGGTATGGAAGGGTACTAGATGGTTGATGTTACCTGTCGAAAGTCCTCCATGAAAGTAGATGCTCTCTAAAGGTCGTTAAATAAATTGAGTATCAGTATCATGCAATGGGTATAGGATGAGTAGGCGGCGTGTACCTAGCTTCAGATCAGCCTAAAATGGCCCGATGGGGGATGTCTTCTATAGTGGTGCTGTTACCTGAGGAATTAAGTACTCGGTATAATGGTTGCCCATTGAAGATGATAGGACACAGACCAGTTAGTCTCGCTAATGAGGCAATGGGTGGTCTGGCCGTAAACACTTGCAAAGGAAAAGGATAAAACTAAAAACTAAAACTAAAAAACTCTCTCCCGTTCTGCTCACTTGACAATATTTACGAAAAAATAAAAAATTTTTTTTCGGAGTTTTTTATTACTTTTTCTTTATAATTTCTTTATTTTAGATAACTACTCGACACTTTACAAATGGGTAAAGATAACAAAAAGAAAAATAACCAGTCTAACAAAGATACTACATCTAAACGTCCTGCCTCTAGCTCTCCAACTGGCAACGTTTCTGGTCAAGGTTCCTCTGCTGTCCTGGCCCTTCGAACACTCCACCTTCGACCACCTCTACTAATAAACGTACCAGAGTCAGTGCTGACGACTCTGTCATGGATGTCGATAAACCTCTCACGCCTCCCTGGCCCTGTTGAGACAACTTCCGCCGAGATACCTTCTCAACCCGATACCTCCTCTCTCGACGCTTCGCAACACGCCCCTGCTAACAACAACGATAAAGGCAAAAGCCCTGAAATTACTCCCGCAGTCTCCTTCCCTGAACGTGCTGCCTCTCCGGACGCGTCCCAAGCTGCAGTACAATCTCAACCTACACTTTTCTACGCCTTGGCCGCTCCTAATGACGTCGATGGCTTTTGGAATCACTTCGCTTCAAACCGCGACGCGTGCGACGCGGTTGATCGACAACTTTCCTTGTTCTCCTCTTATGGTAGTCGTGCCACGTGTAGTGGATCCAACGATTTGAAGAGGATCATCGTACATTTCCGAAAAAAGGATGATCTAGACAAAGCCACAGCCTCCCCTATGGATTCTTTGTTTGGTTTGCATTTCCATGCATATGACCTCAGGCTATTAAGGCAGATGAACACGCGCGTACCCTGGTGGTTACCGATATCCCCCTTTTTCTAACTGACGCTCTTTTGCGTGGTACCTTTTCTCGTTACGGCAATATTACTCGTTGCCATACCCGTTTATCTAAACTTTATCGTACTGCATACATTACCTTTGAATCTACTGGTGCTTTACAGAACCTCGACTCTACCTGGGGCGTCCTTTGTGGAGGACATTGTTTGCGAATCTGCCCCGCTACTTTCTTTCACCTGAACAACGCGCCGAAAGACGCGCTTATGTTGCTTTACTTGCCGGTCTGCCTCCGCGTGGCACTATAGCGGTCGATCTTGCTGAAATTGCCGATGAAATTTCCGCTAAATCTATCAATGTTCCCTTCTCTATGAATTCTTACAATCCCAAACCTTACGCCTATTGCCATTTTGCTTCTGAAACGGCTATGGAAAATGCTAAATCTATTTCATGTGCCCTCAAGAAAGTTGGCCTTACCTGGCATTCTCCGGATGAAGTCACTTCTCTTTGTCATGATGTGGTCGCCCTAATTGTAACCCTGATCGATGTGGTTCTTCATCTAGACCTAATCGCCCTTCTCGCCCTTGGCAATCTAATGATAAATTACGTGCTTTATATAATAAGCATCTACCTCCTTCTCATCCTGCTAAACGACATAACCGTTTTGCCCGCCCTGATAACAATAATGATGGACAAAGCCGTACCAATGCTTCTCGCCATCGTTCTAAATCCAGACCTAACAACCGACAACAATCTCGTTCTCGTTCTCAACATCGACCATGGAATCGCGACAATCTTAACAACAACAATAATAATCAACGTCGTGGTATTCCTGATGCAAATGAACTTGATCACTATGCTGATGGCATGGATGTTACATACCCTGCTCCTCCTACTGTGCTTACTGATTGGAAATCTATTGGTGCTGCTCTTGAAAAAGTAGTTGAAGAATTAGCCCTTCTTACCACACAATTTGCTACCATGAACAGCCGCATCACTAATTTGGAATCTGCTATGGCTGCTCGTCACTGGTAAAAAAATGATTTATCCTACACATATCTTACACATATTGGGTACTCAAAATGTAGAAAATCATACACAAATAATACACATATCATACACATATCGGGTATTAATATATATATCATACATATATCAGGTACCTGATAGGTATACTATATATATAAGTACCCGATACGTGTATTGATATGTGTATTATTTGTGTATGATTTTCTACATTTTGAGTACCCGATATATGTAAGATATGTGTAGGATATGTGTAGGATAGACCATTTTTTTACCAGTGCGTGCTCCTATTCCTGGCCCTTTTGTCACTAAACCTCCTTCCTACATCCCTTCCTCTATGCAAGGATGGGATGATACAGTGAATCGAAATGATAATAATATCCTCGTTGATGTTAATTCTCCTCCTTTGCAATCAACAAGTGGTTTTTCCCCAATTCCTCATTTTGCTCCCATTCCACCTTCTAACGTCACCCCTTCCTCTCCTATTGATATGGAACAGCGACTCTCCTCTCTTTCTGACACTGTTGCCTCTTTGGCTGGCTCGATTAAAGAAGGAATCCAACAAAACAACCTCATCATAGCTCGGCAACAAGGCCAAGCTAATCAATAATTGTTCTCTTTTTCCCTCTTCTTTATTACCGATTTATCAGGGTGTAATAATGATGGACAACAATAAATATAATTTTTCCCCTCACCCCTCTCCCCTTATTAAATTTGATCAATTAAATGTTAATGGTTTATGTTCCCCAGTTCGACAACAACATTTGCTTAATTTTTTTCTCCACTCCTCTTTTGGTGCTTTATCTATTAATGATACGCGTCTATCCCCTTCAAATGCTAAATTTATTTTTAAAAATGAACACTCCCAACATCACTTTAAGTCCTATTGGGCTTGTTCATCTTCTTCTTCTCGCCCTCATGATGGTGTTGGTATTTTGTTACGTAATCCCCTTCATAAACATGTTCAAACAATTGATCCTTGGAACGGTCGACTTCTTAAATTAGACTTGTTCTTTCATCAAACTAAAATTTCTATTATTTCTATATATTATCCCCCTTCTGGTTCTGTTCATCAATCCATTTGCAATGATCTTATTGCCAAACTTCTTTCTTGGCTCGATTATGCCCGAGCTAATAATTATTTTGTAGTTATTCTTGGCGATTTCAATGCTGATGTAATCGCTCATTCTAATTATTCACCTAATCATTTTAAGCTTCTTCGCTCGCTTTCTTCTCGGTTTTTTACCGATCATCAAGCTCACTCCTCTACAAATGGTCCTGATCCCACTTTCTTTCATGATAATGGATCTTCTAGACTGGATTATATTTGGTCTTCACCTGGTTTTCCTGCCCCTGGTCTTTTTTCGCAAGTGGTTACTTGCCCGGATCTTCTTGATCGTCCTTTTACAGATCACAAAGTTCTTTCAACTGTTTTTGACTTCAGTTCTTGCCTGGCTATTTTGGCTAAGTCCCGTCTTAAACAAAAAAAAGAAATGCGTACTATTTTCTCTTACGCTTCCACTTCAGTTGAACAATGGATTAATTTTACCACTGAAGTAGATGATTCTCTTGGAGTTTATTTAGATAGACAATATCACCCCAATTTTGATTTCTCCTTTCTCTTGATCGTATGTGGCATGCATTGAAAGCTGCCATACTTAGTGCTGCAATTGAAACTTTACCCTTTCAAAAAGTCTCCAACACACACCGACATTCGTACTCTCCTGAATTAACTAAACTTATTGCTATTAACAAGTTTTTAGATCGATTTTTATATCGCCTTACTACTCGTCGTTCTAATCGGCTTACTCAGATTGCGCAAATGACTGCCGCTTTGCCCTCCCATCTTGATAATCTTGCATCCTTACTCCCTGATTACTCAATTCCTACCTATTCTACAACCCCTGTATCTGTATTTAAATCGTTTTTACGATCACAGAAAAATTTAGTTTCTGCCTTTTTATCTACTAAATTCGCCCAACACTTTACGGACTCAGTGGAATATTATACCGCACTACGTGACGAACACTTTTCGAACTCGCTCGGCACCTTTATAGATTCTGCCTTATCAGTAGAAAAACGTTCAATTGTTCTTGACCGTGTTCTGGTCATTTTGGACTCAACTCCTACTTTATTAACGGATCCTTCGGATATTAAACAAGCTGCTGTTTCTCATTTTCAATCGATTGTTTCTCCTCCGTTGGTCCGCTATTCTTCCATCACTTCATTTCCCGCCCGATGGCAACAAGCTTACACTCCTCTTACAAATGTGTCTGCTTCATTATATGATCCTGTTTTGGCGCCTATTTCCCTACAAGAATGGTCTACTGTGATTTCCTCCATGCCAAATAACAAAGCTTCCGGCCCTTCAAAAATTTCTTATGAAATGATTAAACATCTGTCCGGGGAAGCCTTGGATTTCTCTCTTTTATTGGCCAATACCTGCCTTTCTCGCGGTGATATTCCTGCTGACTGGCGTGAAGCTGTGGTTTATCCTATTCCTAAACCTCACGAATTTGATGCTCAACTCAAAAACACTCGACCTATTACCCTTCTGGAAACAGTTCGAAAATGTGTTGTTAAGGTCGTCACAAATCGTCTCTCCAATATTCTTGCTGATAATAAAGTTCTTCAAGGAGGTAACTTTGCTGGCTTACCTGGTGGTTCTACTGATGTCCCTATCAAAATGCTTGATGCGATTATCCATCAACATAAACATGACTCTACTGATGATCAGGAACTATGGATCATTTCTCAAGATATCTCTAAAGCTTTTGATTCTATGGATTTAAATATGCTTAAACTAGCTTTAGATAGATTACATATCCCTGCACTTTTAGTGCGATTTATTTTGAATCTTTTTACACGCCAAAATAATAAGATTATTACTTGTCATGGCGATACAGCTGCTTATAGAGTACGTGTTGGTATCGATCAAGGAGAAATCATTTCCCCTCTTCTTTGGGTTATTTATTTGGATCCCTTACTCACTGTTTTGAATCAAGAAGCACGAGATCCTTTTATTTTAAAATCTTCAGCTCTTTTAAATTATTCTCCACTTGAATTTGAACAACATTCTTTAACAATTTCACATTTAACGTTTATGGATGATTCTACACTTATTGCTTCTTCAAAATCTGGAATAGAAGATCGTCTTTCTATTACTGCTGAATTTTATACTTTAAATAATGTTCAAGCTAATTCAGCTAAATATGTTCTTCTTTCATCTTCTTCCCCTTCTTCAAAGGTTATTTTTGATCTTACACCTTCCTTTTTAGTCTCTGATTTATCTCTTTCCCTTTTTTCTCTATCTTCGCATGCTTCCTTTCACTTTTTAGGCGTTTGGTTTTCTTTATCCGCCTCTTCTAATTTTGTTCTCAAACAAGCGCGCTCCATGGTTAAAGATATGGCAGCTCTCCTGGGACCGAAGAAATTATTAGCACAACATGTGGCCTATCTCTACAATGCTGTCCTTCTTCCGCGATTGGAATTTCGTCTTCAAACTACCCTTTTCTCTGAAAGTACTATTCAATCAATTGTCAAGCCTCTGTTTTCAGTACTTCGAAGAAAAGCTGGTCTTGCTACGACTACTCCGTTGCCCCTGTTATTTCTCAAACTTCCCTTTTCGATTCAAAATGCTTTCTATCGCTTTCTTTCTTCCCATATTGCATCTTGGCAAAAAATTTTCACTCATCCTGATTTCAAAGATTTTGCCCTTTATGCTATCTCCTATCTTCAAGGATATCTGGGTGCTGAAAGTTGCCCGACTACTATTAACTTAGAACCATGGTCACAGATCGTTTCTTTGCGAACGCACACTTTGTTTAATTCGTTATTGTTTTCTTCGCGATTGAACATCACGTGGTCTCTTTCCTTCCGGCCTCCGAGGCATGATCTACAACCTGCTCTGCCACTCCGATCTATTCTACCTCATTCCATTTTTCAATCGAGTTGGAAACTTTGGAAAAACTTGAATATATTTGTGCTTGCTCAGTTGGTTTCTCCTTGTGAACGTTATCTTATGAATTGGCCTGACCTTCGTTATCTTGGCATCGTTGGTCGTAAAGGACGAATCCCTAATTGGTTTACTTTTATCAATAATAATTTTCTCTCTTCTTCTTCTTCTACTTTACTTTTATCTTCATATTTTATTAACTCTTCTTTTACTTTAGCTTCTCCTTGTTTATTAGATCATACTGTTAAAGATTATTCTTTTTATCCTCAATGGGCTATTAATCTTGACTCTGCTACTCAAACTTTATCTGTTGGTCGTGTGTGTATCACTTACAAGAAACAAAACTCGGCTATTATGTCTCATTGGCTTCCTGTATCTATTTCGGCTGATGAACGATCCTATGACCCTTGTCCCGGTTGTGCTCTTAATATTCCAGCACTATCCAAGAAATCTGCCATTAAACAACGCTGTAATAGCGAGAAGTGTTTTTTTAATGTAATCCTATCGGATACTATGGGCTATCCTACCAGAAATGCCAAAGTTTTTGCGGCTTACCTTCCCATTACTCTATCTACTTCATGGAGCTATGCGACTTCCTTGGCTCTCGTTCATTTTTCAAAAGCGTCTCCTGCTCTTTCTCCTCTCTTTACGGATAGAATCGATAGAATTGAAGACACTATCTTACCACTTTCTGTGCAATCTTTGTACACAGATGGTTCGTTCCATCCTGCCAATGATTCTTCGCCTTCTTCCATGACTTCTGCTTGGATTGCTCTTGATGATGTTGGACTTGTTCTGGAATCTTCTTCCATGCATCTCCCTTCTTACTTTCCTTCCGCTTTGCGTTCCGAAATTTCTGCTGTTCTATTAGGATTGAACGCCCTTTCCCGTGATTCGTCAATCTCTATTCATACTGATTGTAGTCAGTTAATTTCACTATGGACACGGTTTGTTGATGCTCCTTTCTCACCGAAGTTGCTCCGAGAACCTAATCATCTTCTTTGGCTTTCTATTCGACAACTTATCATGGATCGTAATCTTAATGTCGATTTGATTAAAGTCCCTGCTCATGGCGATGATATCTACAATATACAAGCAGATTCTTTGGCAAAAGATGCTCATTCGTCTTTACAACCCACTACTTTACTTTCAACATTTTGTTATACTCCATGCTTGTTGACTTTTAACTCCTTGCCTATTGACGTGAATATTCGACATTTTCTCCGCTCTATTGCAGATGCTCGTGCTCTTTTATCTTTCTGTTCACTAGCGCGTTTTACTGCTCTTGGTTCTCCTTCACTTTTTGATTGGGCTGGTATATATTTTTGCCTTTCACAAATTAAAGGTTTCGCTTCACATAGGAATGGTCGTCCTGAATTTTGGATCTTCCGCATTAAACTTCTTTTGGATATGTTGCCTACCTTAACTACTCTTCAACAACGCAAACCTTACTTATATTCTCCTGACTGGCTCTGTCCGCAGTGTAATTCTGCTCCTGAAGATTTGAATCATCTTTGGACTTGTCCTTATATTTTACCGGATTTAAATCCCTGTTTAACACACCGGTCTGAAGTCATTAAATTTAGAGATTCTTGTTTATCTTCTTTCCTATCCTTGAAATCTTTGGATATTTCCTTTCATACCGAATTCTTTGCTTTGGATTGTTGGAACTATGAAGCTCCTTCTTCATCCTGTCTTTGGCTTACTCGTGGATTGTTGCCTGCGCATTTAACGGCATTTTTGAATCAACACTTTCCTCTCTCTGTTATATACAAGATTATTTCTCCCCTTCTTAATGACTTCCAAGTCGAATTGTATGGTGAAATTTGGCTGTGTCGGAATGTTCTTTTCCATGCTTGGGAAGAGTCGCAGGGTATCTCGGCTGCTTCCAAATTACATGGCCCATCTATAAATTCTTCTCCTATTGTTTCTTCTCCACATACAAATAACTCTTCTTTGGCGACAGTTTCTCAGGATTCCTGGATTTCTTGGATATCCTCTTCTATAATTCGGGGTGGATCATGGATCTCGCACTTGGATTTTCTGCGCCGCTTAACAGTTTAACCTCTTAGGATTTCTTTCTGGTAACGGACTGGATTTTTGGATGTTGGATAGTTGACTCACACTGGCCTTCGGGTAAAGTTGGGGTATGCGATTCTGTAATAGTCTAGTTTTTCTTTGCTTTAATTTTATTTTAGTTTAGATTTCTTTACTTGTATGAATCGTGAAGCTACTCTTTTTATTTTATTAGTTTATTTTCTTATTTTTGTAATATTGTTCGTTTGAATTTTCGATGTTAAAATATAAATAAAATAAAGTCATAAGACTGTTTGCACGGAAAAGGATAAAACTACCACCATTCGATTCGTCTCAGTGAGACGATTCTAACAAGCTATGATACATCTTTGTACAATTATTAGATGCCAAGTTATTTAATATATTCTTTATATAACTGTGATTATGAACGGTTCTTTTTAATATAAGATTTTTGAGGATAGGTGTAAATGTGTAATAGTGACTATAGATAGATTGTGACTATATAGGATAGATTTTAATAATAAAGTGTTTTGAACATTCAACTGGTGTGACTATATAGTAGAATGTGACTATAACAGGAGTGACTATAGAAGGAGTTGACTATACTCTAATACAATATGTTTCTCCAACATATTTCATGTCATATGTACGTTGATTATCCATTTATTTATCATAGCTTCTTGTTAATATTTCGACTGATTTATTCATGTTTCTAATAACCTTCTGAGCCAAGTTTGCCAACATCAGATAACACTTTACAAGACGATGAATCAGATGGAGACA